>NC_133331.1:95717645-96917645 GCF_042186555.1 Aquarana catesbeiana
CAAGCCAGTACGGACAGTATCCAGGCCTGTAAGGTTGGCTTCTATTTGTCCGGCCTCAGGCCCAACTGTGCCTATATAATTTGTAGAATGCTTATTTAAAAAGTTGTGCAGAATGCAGCACGATAAAACGATAAAATTAAGTTTGTATTCCGCCAAATTAATGGCTGTTTGAAACAGGCGGAACCGGCTGGCCAGAATTCCAAACGCATTCTCAACCACTCTTCTAGCTCTGGCCAGCCGGTAATTAAAAACCCTCCTCTCCGGGGTGAGGGTTCTTTGGGGGAATGGCCTCATGAGGTGCTTGCTGAGAGCGAAGGCTTCATCGGCAATGAAGACAAAGGGGAGTCCTTCCACGTTATCCTCATCAGGTGGCAATCCCAGGCCACCACTCTGGAGACGCTGGCAGAACTCCGTCTGGGCAAATACTCCTCCATCCGACATCCGGCCATTCTTCCCCACGTCCACATATAAAAAATCATAGTGTGCCGACACCACCGCCATTAAAACAATACTGTGGAACCCCTTATAATTAAAATAATATGACCCCGAATGGGGTGGTGGCACAATGTGGACATGTTTCCCATCTATAGCCCCTCCACAATTGGGAAAGTCCCAACGGCTGGCAAAATGGGATGCCACAGTCTGCCATTCCTGTGGCGTTGAAGGAAACTGGGAAATCAAACAAGAAAACCAAAATCAATTAATTTGGAAGCTAACATTGCAAGAAAATTAGACAATTAAAAACATTATTCCCCAGCATCAGTATAACATTCAATAATTTAATTGTTCTGGAATAACTAATATGGAAAGGCACACTTATCAGATTGCTCACCCCCTCTGATGGAACATTGATTACATTTTAGGGGGTTGTGAAATCCCTAAAAAAAATTACTTTTAGGACACGCAGGAATTTAGGGACTAAAAAGGCTACAAGACTGCAGTTGTCGCACTCTGCAGGTGCAGTTGCTAACCAGCTTACAGTAAATGAGGTAATGGAAAAAGGCATTCATGTTGCAAGGAGTACACAATCACATGCAAGGGCAATTAATGAAAACACTTTGAGGCTTGCATATGATTTGATGATGGAAATCAGCAGAGCTTCTGCTCATTTACTAAAGCACTGGAACAAATGCACTTGTAGAGTGCACATGCATTTTGCAAAGTGCAACATATATTTGCTTTAGACAAATCAACACCACAGAACATTCCAGCAAATTTTAACGAGGGTGGGGGTGGGGGGGTTGTGAAATCTAGATAATTGCTCATTAGCAGCACACTATTTGGAGTGAGTTTAGGTGGGGGGGGGGGGGGTTGTGAAATCTAGATAATTGCTCATTAGCAGCACACTATTTGGAGTGAGTTTAGGTGGTGGGGGGTGGGGGGGGTGGGGGGGTTGTGAAATCTAGATAATTGCTCATTAGCAGCACACTAAATACACTCAAACAAAATACATTCCAAATGAGTAGACTAGGTGGATATGTTCCCATCACTTCATGCTGGGAAGGTTATTGAAGGAAAATATACATGCATGACAAAAAATAACAGTAAAAAATTCCAGCATGTGTGAGGATAAAAAGGGGACATTCACACTATATTGCAATGATGGTAAGTAGTGTTTGAAGCAAGAAATACATCACATTATCAAAGATTACATAAAAGAACATGTGATGCTAATAAAAGAAAAATATCTTACCTTAATATAGTCCTTCTGCAGGACCTGTATGATGGCAGAACAGGTCTCTGGGATAATGATCCCCAGAGCCTGGGGGGAGATGCCTGTCGAGAACTTAAGGTCCTGCAGGCTTCTCCCTGTGGCCAAATACCGCAAGGTAGCGACCAGCCTCTGCTCCGGAGTGATGGCTTGCCTCATGCAGGTATCCTGCCTGCTGATATAGGGGGTCAGCAAAGCCAACAAACGGTCAAAAACGGGGTCCGTCATCCGGAGAAAGTTCCTGAAATCCTCAGGATTATTCTCACGGATCTCACGGAGCAAAGGCATGTGACAGAACTGGTCACGCTGAAGCAACCAATTCTTGGTCCATGAACTCCTGATCGCCCTGTTCATGGACTGGTCTTGGGCTGAAGAATAAACTACAGCACCAAGCACATACAATGCACGAGCTCTACGACGAGTACGTACAGGTAACATGGCTTCAAAACGGTCGGCTGGTCAGAACGCACTAAACAGAACGCACTGAAGAACAGCAAGGCCTGTGAAGAACGACCTGAAAATCAGGAACGAGCGGCCAATAAAACAAAGATTTCTCAATGCCAACTGACCAAACGCACTGAAAAGCAGATACAAACCTCACAAGCACAGACTGAACAACAGTTAAAACGAACTGAAAAATACGAGTCTCACAAGCGCGAATCGTCTCTCACCAAACTTCTACTAACACGAGATAAACACGAGATTAGCAGAAGGAGCCCAAAGGGTGTCGTACGGGCTATTGAACTTCCGTTTTATAGTCTCGTCGGACTTGGTGTACGTCACCGCGTACTAGGCTGTCGTACTTTTGTGTGGTCGTGTGTGTGCAAGTCCGTTCGTAAGAAAGTCTGCCGCAAGTCCGCCGAAAGTACGTCGGAAGTCTGTCGGACAGGCTGTCGGACTTTTGTAGACGAAAAGTCCGACCGTGTGTACGCGGCATAAGGGTAAGAAAGTCAAATGTGTAAAAGGAAAATTACCAAGTTCTGTCAGGTTTTTACAATGTTCAATCTCTATTTCTTGTATCAAGATCTTCTGAGAAGGTTTAATTCATTTCTAAATATAATACAAAGTGTTACTTCCGTGTTTCCATGATACATTTTCTGGGTTTCATGATACATCCTAGTAATTCAATTATCAAATTAGTCATTGCTGTAATGTATTTCCTACCAGTTTTCAGTTTGGACTGTTTGTTTTTACTTAGTGATCTTTACAACACAGTGACAGGCTCAATGACAAGGCATTGAAGGACATTCAGTTGACACTTAAATGTGACCAGAGTGTTAATAGACCTATTAACATCTTCAAGGTGAAAAGCAGTTCAGTGAATTTCATTTATGGGTTTTACAGTACATGCATTTCTTGTGTATGATGACAACATTTACCTGTTTTTTTCACTATATTTATAAAGATATTTATAAAGATTTTTTTTTTTATTTCAGGCCTTGAAGAAGACTGCCAGTACCCCATTATGATACTAAATTCTTTACCATTTTCATGTGTCTTGTTTATCAGAGAATACGTGGAATCTTATGCTACACCTTGGTACCAAGCAAGCTCTGAGTAACTGAATGAATAGAATAAATATAATTTATTTGTAAATGTTAGTAGTTGTGTTCTTTTTAGATATACCAACCAATTTATTGTAAAATTACAGAGCTCATAGCAACCAAATATCATTTTAGGTAGTATTATTAGTTCAGAGAGTGTTTTTAAAATTTTTAAATTACAAGTATTTTTTTAATTCTTAACTACATACACTATATTACCAAAGTATTGGAACACTTGCCTTTACATGCACATGAACTTTAATGGCATCCCAGTCTCATTCCATAGGGTTCAATATTAAGTTGGCCCACCCTTTGCAGCTATAACTGCTTCAACTCTTCTGAGAAGGCTGTCCAGAAGGTTTAGGAGTGTGTCAAAGAGAATGTTTGACCGTTCTTCCAGAAGTGCATTTGTGAGGTCGGCACGGGTGTGGGGGAGAAAGTCTGGCTCGCAGTCTCTGCTCTAATTCATCCCAAAGGTGTTCTATCGGGTTGAGGTCAGGTGCAGGCCAGTCAAGTTCCTCCACCCCAAATGCGCTCATCCATATTTTTATGGACCTTGCTTTGTGCACTGGTGCGCAGTCATGTTGGAACAGGAAGGGGTCGTCACCAAATGGTTCCCACAAGGTTGGGAGCATGAAATTGTCCAAAATGTCTTGGTATGCTGACGCCTTAAGAGTTCCCTTCATTGAAACTAAGGGGCCTAGCCCAACCCCTGAAAAAGAACCCCAAACCATAATCCCCCCTCCACCAAATGATTTGGTACATTGAACATAGGGCGCGTCTGTTCAGAGATAAATCCTCAATTGTAGAGTAATGTCATCCAAGGAGATGTAGGGGGTGCCATACTGACACCAGGGCAGCTCTTCTAAGAGTAGAAGCAACTCCAACTGGCAGGATAAGAAGAGGAGAAGGCACCTCTAAGTGCAGTGTTAAAAATGTTTATTGACAACTAAAGTGAATTTTACTTACAGGATCACAATGTAAAACGGGCATGTCTGATTGTTACATAGGGTTCTGTTCCTGTCCCTGTGGCTCCATCTCCTTTAGCCGACCAGCAGTGAGAGAGGGGGTGGATGTGGTGAGCCGACCCAAGGAGGTTCTATCCACAGAAAAAATTCCACTTAAACAGACTCTCCCAGGTGGAAGATAGGAGTAGGAGGGCATCCAACATTAAAGAAGGGGGGGGGAGCACAGGGGACCTCCACAAAACCAACTGAGGTAGTGGAGAGCGGCAAGGCATTAGTGTCATCAGATTTAACTGTGCATAGATACATCTCCCCAGGGTTCGACTTCAAATAGGGTCCATACCTATAATAGAACATAGGTATAAAATAACACATGTGGTGCTAAAAAAGAAAGCCTAAAATTTTCATCACAGATTGCATTATAGTAGTAAGCTACACAGTTTGGAGGGTTCTTTAAGTAATTGACAACACAAAGTAACACCGCTCTGAACTACGATATCAGGATTTCAGATAATTGGTAACTTCGGCACACCCAAAATCCAGGTGCTCTGAGGCTCAGGATGTCCTTCTTACATCCAAACAGGCAAACTTGAAGATAACTGAAGAAAAGCCGGCACTCTGTATACATCATCTGTGGTCTTTATTGTATCATGGCAAGTATAAGAAGGACAAGCAGACACGTTTCAGAACAAGCCTTGTTCACAGCTCTCTGAGAGCTTGTCATGATACAATAAGGAACACAGATGATATATCCAAAGTGCCGGCTTTTCTTCAGTTATATTCAAGTTCTTAAAGTAATTCATGGGAATTATCCTTAAAGAAGAACTGAAACATAAGACAACAACATAGGGGGATTTGTGTGCATCCACAATCCACATCTGCAACTCCTAGAAAATCCCAAAGCCTTACCCACATTCTCTCAAAGGCATGTATACTTAAAGCAACTTCATTCCATTTCCACAAACAATTTTACTGGGAATGAGTCATTAGATCTAAGCCCTGTCCACTTTGGGTCCATCTATGGAAGATAATGAGTAACGAAAGAAAAAAGAAATCACACCTACAGTATAGAGTTGATTTACTAGAGTGCAAAATCTGGTGCTGCTGTGCATGGTAGCTATTTGGCTTGTTCAATTAAGCTTTGAAAAAAAAACTGGAATCTGATTGCTTTCTATGAAGAGCTGAACCCGATCCTGCACTCTCCACCCCCCCCCATAACCCACACCTGCCCCACGCATTCCACTCCGGAGGAACCAACCAACATTCTCACTCCAAGATATTTCCTATCCTATTTTCACAACGTCTTATGCATAACCAGGGGTGCCGTTAACATAACATTGACACCCGCTGCTGATGTAAAAAGCACCCAGAGAACGTAGGTTTCCTACACCGCAATCCAGTGTGAATTGGCACTAAGTAAATAAAAAGATAAGCAAAATGATTTACCCCACATTTAACACTAGTTACAGTATCTGCAAACTTTAGTGTGGTTCCTCCTAAAAGTTTGGGGCAGAGTTAGTAGAGTTAGAAAGATGATTGTCTTAATCATGTCATCATGTGCAATGAAGAATCTCAAATCCAATAATTTTCTCAAAAAACATTTTTTATTGCTAATATTATAGTTGAAATGGCTTAGAATGACCAGGCCCCCCCCCTCATAGATTCTAGAGACAGGAGAACTGATGGGGGTGTGAGGGTACCGGTATCCAAGAAGATAACAAGCATGGAAAAAATGCCCAGTCCCTAGGGCAGGAAATTTGCTTGATTATTGAGATAACTGGGAATTTGATCTATTGCCCTGCATGAGGGCTTAGGAATAGGTATCTGGAATGAAGATTGAGCAGTACGGTAAATGTTACTCTTTAATTTAAATTAAATTTTTGCCTAGTGTTGGGCTTTAATGGCCTAAGAATTCATGATAGAGTGATTAAATGCCCGTATCTGTTGATACCATCATACCTTAAATGTTTTTTTAGATGTGAATATATGGCTTTTAATTATAAATATTCACGGGGGCAGCTATATTGGCATGTTAGCTATGCATGCTGTGCTTCCTGCCTAGTAGTGCTGCATGGTAATTATGCTGTGTTGCTAATCTTATCTCTGTGCAAATGTATGGATCAGCATAGACCCTTATTTATTTATTGCATTTAATACAACTCCTAGATCATCTTTTCTCTACCAAGGTTCTAGGGAAGTATCATCCAGAGGTTGCTAGGGTTACTTGAGCAGTGAACAGTGATGGATTGATCTCCCACCTAATGGTACCTGCATAGCTCAAAGACTGAATCACTAAGCAGAGCTTACTCTCATTCTAGGCTGACACCTCTCCCATTGACAACCATTCTAAGGGGGCACCTCTCCCACTGACCTTCACTCTATGGGGTCACCTCTCCTACTGACCTCCAATCTAAGGGGACATCTCTTCCACCAATGGACTCTTTTTCCTGTGACTACAAATGTAAGAGACCTCTTCTATATTGACCAACAATATAGTGGGCCCCTTTTTGGCAGTTATGTTTATCAGCTTTACTGCTCAGAATAGTTTTGTCATATACTGTAGATCAAGTTTGGTAAAAATAATATTATAACTACAGCTTACTGACCACGCTGATAAACTACAGATATAATAATTTTAGTAGCAGTTCCTTGAGACCTGAAAATTATTTGCAAGATCCCCCTGTGGTATAAGGTTTGAGAAAGACTAATCTAGACAGTTCATCTTCTATCTCATTTTATTTCAGCAGTGTCTTTTTTTTAAAGAAGAATGTTGATTGGCTGACATACCTTGACGTACTAATAGGGACAATCTAAAATGATTATATGAAATGCAGAACAGGTCCCATTAAAAATCTGAAATTTGTGTTCAGGTAGACTTAACAACAATATCCCACAATGTGTAGTTCCTGAAAATTTGCCATTTGTTCTCATTAGCATCTCAGCTATTCAAGGACGCTGGGGCCGGTCATAACTGTGTACTCCCATCCCATCCCACTATTATCTGAATATGACATGCATGTGAAGCAGCAGCAGTATAACCATTGATTTTTAAATAGAGCCTCCACTGAACAACAGGGGGATACACAACCTAATACACTGGCATCTTGGTCTGTTCATAAATCAACTTCACAGCTTGTGGCAGAGCAATGGCGGATGTTTCAGCGTGGAAATGAAACGTCAGGGACATGTTACTTAAAAATGCATCAGCCACTGACACAAGACAGCAGAGTCCTCTTTTGATCAAACTGAGCTCTTGAATGATTTAATTTGTAGATTTGACAGTAAGTATTGAATTGAACAGGGAAGACAAATAGACAAGGAGAGACCAAGGGGACATGAGATGATGGCTGAATAGAATATGTAATGATGGAAGAGGTGAAGGGATATTGTAAACTAAATTATTTTGGAACAACAACCAGCTTGACTTCATCTAATTATTTATTAGAGTGTGTCACCGGGAAGGCTTTATGACAACGAACAGAAATCTATATGCTAAAGTTGTTACGTTGTGAAATAGTGTTAACAGGCGATCCTAGATTAATTCATCGCCTGTGATTTTAGATGGTTAAAGGAAGAACATTTGACACTTATAAGGTAACAGCATACAGTATACATACCAAGGGCGTCCCTGCAATATTAAGAATTTGATAAAGTCTAACACAGTCACAGAGATAATAAGATATAACATTTGAAGATTTGGACATGTGCCAGTCTACAAACCATAAGGCAGAGAGGGTAAACTGTAGGACAGTAGGAAAAAAATATTCAATGTAAACATTAGATATATGCTGTATATACACCTGAAAAATAAAGAAAAAAAGAGGGTTGGGTTATGCTAATGACAATTTTTTTTTACCAATTTGTTTTACTCTATGGCAGCCTTTTCAGCTAGGGTTCCTCAAGAGGTTGCTAGGGGTTCCTTGAACAATTACCAAATTTCTGCCTTTCAGATACGTAAAATAATCTTTGAAGCTATTTGTAAGCATTCTTCACAATGACCATCATGCTAATGTACCCTGAGCTGTAGATATAGTAATTATTAGCAGGGGTTCCCTGAGACCGGAATATTATTTCAAGGGTTTCTCCATGTTAAAAAGGGTTAAGAAAGGCTGGTCTAGGAGGTACTCTTAGGCTTTACAGAATAAGCAATGTTTGCAGCGTTATGTTGCTTTTATTTTCAATATTTATGATATATGCGTGCATTTTGTATCATTTTAAATCCAAGACACACAAGATGCAGAATCCAGTTCATGCTCTGGTTTCTCAATGCATAATTTATTTGTCAGAGCTCTGCCAGGTTGAATGGAGATTAAACCGCTTCTTCCCATCCTTAGGCAGTATACTATATACACAGCCTCAAGAGCAAATGGTTATACTAGGATCATGGCTGCAGCTGCAATGGGCTTTCATATAGAAGAGATCAAGTGGCTCTACAGCCTCCTGATCACTTTTGCAGCCTCCTCTCCTGATGTTATTCCTGGGCTATCCTGTTCCACTGAGGACACAGGGACCACTGTAAATGGTCAAGCTGGCTGCTCACAGAAGAGAAAGAGGAACATCCATTCCCACATCTCCTCTGTGACGAAAAGCTGGAAGCGGATGTGGGAAGGATTTAGTCACTTCTGGTTTCAGTGCTATGTTTCCCTGGTCTGTACAGCCAGAGAAGCGGCCCATCAAACTTGTCTCTAGTTGGCTATCTTGGAGGTCAGAGGAGGGATCAGGGGTCTAATAGAATGAACTTATAACTCCTGATGTTATTACTTTGACTTGGTCATTGCCCACTTCCAGACCTTCTAAAGGTTCCCTTCCATTATTAATTGCTACAGATATGGAACTCATGTGTGTCGAAAGGTTTACTTCCCCTAGTCCTAGCCCCCTAAAGCCATGCCTCTGATTGGCAGTTCTGTCTTTCCTCTGACATTATCCCAAAACCTGTTTCTAGCCTGCATAAAAGGGGATAAACCTCTTCTCTGACAGACCTTGACACAAGGGATATTATCACCTCCTCTTTTTCTGCTATGAACTTTCTAAGGCCTGGTTGAAATATTCTCAACTGCAACATTTCCTGAGCTCTATGCCTTTGCTTGACTCTATCAATAGGCCATACACAGACCTTGAGTCTTTACTATTCCAAAACACCAGACTAGAACATTGTTGCTGAAAGAATCTGAAAGAATCTTACCATCAGCCACCACACTTTTTTCTTAAATGGTAAGATGAACTTGCAGTATCCCATGATGACATGGACTGGGAAAGGATATTAACTTTTACTTGTAAGTTCTCCTTATCTTCTAGAGTACCCTTTCTCAATCTTTTCAACATAAAGGAATCCTCAAAATAACTTTATGTTCTCGGGGAAAATTACTGTATCTACAATGCACCATACATTTGTGTGATAGTCAGTGGGAAGAATGCTCTTTACACTTGTGGTCATTGGGGAAAATTGCCCCCTTACAGATAGCTAAAAAAGATCAATCCCAGATAGCAAGGATAACTTGAAACAAATTTGTGGCAGTATTGAATTGTAAATCTATTCATTTGCTGCACAATTTTACTGGCAAGTTGTACACCTGCAGAGCACTTGAAGCACAAGTTCTAGTTGACACTTTTCCAATTTGTAGCAAATTTGCATGTCAAGTCTCTAGCAAGAGCAAAGTTGCAGTGGTGAGTCTACAGCAAGAGCTCTGCAAGTCTACAGCATAAAAAAATTTAGCCACAGTGACCCCTGTGGTGGGATGACTATAGCACAACACAACTGAACCAAAACTTGCAGAATGTTTGCAAAGGAAGTTGATCTGGAGTCATGTAATGCAGACGTGCTGCAATTGTGCAACAAACTTGTGAAGCCTGGCAAGTCTAGCAATAGCTTAGCAAGTCAATTTCAAACTTGCAGCACAATTGCTTGCTATCTGGGATGGTATCAATGGGAACTTATCTGAGAGGTAAAAATTGTTCATTGCTCAAGGAACCCCTAGCCCAGTGATGGCAAACCTTGGCATCCCAGATGTTTTGGAACTACATTTCTCATCTCTCATGATGCTCATGCACTCTGCAGTGTAGTTGAGCATCATGGGAAATGTAGTTCCAAAACATGTAAGGACAGCCTTGTAATTCAAGTACAGATGTATAAAAGCAGTTTATTCTGAAAGAATTTTCAAATGTTCACATTCTAGCAGTTCTAAGAGGCGAATATCAACACCTGTAGGAATGTAGCTGCCAAGGTATACAACAGCACAAGAATAATGAAAACAGAGCCTTTCAAGAATAGATGCTGTCTAAATGAGTTATTTTATAAGGAAAAATATTCATACTTGTCTGAAGTATACTATTAAAGTGTATGTAAACCTTAACAATAAACTTCTCTTATTAGCCTCCTTTAGGTCTGCTAGATACAGTGCATCCGGAAAGTATTCACAGGACTTCACTTTTTTTAACATTCTGTTATGTTACAGCCTTATTCCAAAATGGATTAAATTTATTATTTTCTTCAAAATTCTACAAACAATACCCCATAATGACAATGTGAAGGAAGTTTGTTTGAAATCTTTTATAAGTATTTACAGCCTTTGCCATTACACTGAAAATTCAGCTCAGGTGCATTCTGTTTTCACTGATGTGATGTTTCTACAACTTGCTTGGAGTCCACCTGTGGTAAATTCAGTTGATTGGACATGATTTGGAAAGGCACACACCTGTCTATTTTAGGTCCCACAGTTAACAGTGCATGTCAGAGCACAAACCAAGCCATAAAGTCCAGGGTATTTTCTGTAGACCTCAGAGACAGGATTGTATGGAGGCACAGATCTGGGGAAGGGTAGAGAAACATTTCTGTAGCATTGAAGGTCCCAATGAGCACAGTGGCTTCCATCATTCATAAATGGAAGAAGTTTGGAACCACCAGGACTCTTCCTAGAGTGGGCCGCCTGGCCAAACTGTGCAATCGAGGGAGAAGGGCCTTAGTCAGATGGTCACTCTGACAGAGCTTCAGCATTTCTCTATGGAGAGAGGAGAACCTTTCAGAAGAACCACCATCTCTACAGCACTCCACCAATCAGGCCTGTATGGTAGAGTGGCCAGATGGAAGCCACTCCCCAATAGAAGGCACCTGAAGGACTTTCAGACCATGAGAAACAAAATTCTCTGGTCTTATGAAACAAAGATTGAACTCTTTGTCCTGAATGGCAAGCATCATGTCTGGAGGAAACCAGGCACAGCTCATCACCTAGCTAATACCATCTCTACAGTGAAGCATGGTGGTGGCAGCAGCATGCTGTGGGGATGTTTTTCAGCGTCAGGAACTGGGAGATTGGTTAGGGTCAAGAGAAAAATAAATGCAGCAATGTACAGAGACATCCTTGATGAAAATCTGCTCCAGAGTGCTCTGGACCTCAGACTGGAGCGAAGGTTCATCTTCCAACAGGAAAATGACCCTAAGCACACAGTCATGATAACAAAGGAGTGGCTATGGGAAACTCTGTGAATGTCCTTGAGTGGCCCAGCCAGAGCCCAGACTTGAACCCAATTGAACATATCTGAAGAAATCTGAAAATGGCTGTGCACTGATGCTCCCCATCCAACCTAATGGAGCTTGAGAGGTCCTGCAAAGAATAATGGAAGAAACTGCCCAAAAATAAGTGTGCCAAGCTTGTAGCTTCATACTCAAAAAGACCTGAGGCTGTGATTGGTGCCAAAGGTGCTTCAACAAAGTATTGTGCAAAGGCTGTGAATACTTATGTACGTGGGATTTTTTTCCTTTTTTATTTTTTAGTAAATTTGCAAAGGTTTCAAACTTCTTTCACGTTGTCATTATGGGGTATTGTTTGCAGAAGTTTGAGAAAAATAATTAATTTAACCCATTTTGGAATAAGGCGGTAACATAAAATGTGAAAAAAGTGAAGCGCTGTGAATACTTTCCAGATGCACTGTATACCATTGAAATAATAACTCTAAAAGCTGCACAAAACCAATATCTCTGTAGTGATACAAAAATATGCATGTGAAAAAATAAGGTTAACTCATATTAAACCATAATAAACAATGTGTTTCAAATGTATAAAAGTCCAAATGTGAAATCTTGAAAATTATGAAAGTCCACTTGTAGGAATCTCTAACCACCTCACAGACAAGTGTGCCAGTTCCCTTACTGAACAGTAATGATCTCTAAATGATAAGAAATCAACAGTGCAGAAATCATCCAGTTAGGGGGCCATTACTCAGAATACCACTGACTCCACCATCTCCAGAGTCCTTTAATGGTTATCCAAAGCCAGCACCTCAAAGTAATAATGGGTAGGAGAAAGAACAAAAGACCATATAGCAGTATGATAAAACCCACATGATTTATTGAAAGTAGATATACTGACAAAAGTTAGAATAACAGAGGCAAAACACACCTTACCAGGGATCAACAGCAGGTGTACAACATCATATACCACTGGCCTCACCCTACGCGCGTTTCATCTGGTGCAACGGACGTCTTCAGGGGATATCCCTTGAAGATGCCTGTTGCACCAGGACATAAATTGTGTTAATAGTAGAATACAAGGGTAAAAATATTGGAAAAAAGCCTTAAAATAGAAAACTTACACAGTAGCCACACCTTAGTGCTGGTAAGCTGCAATATGTTACATTTTTTGTTCCTTGGTTATATACATTTTAAGGGCAGAGTCAAATTACCTTATTCATAGGCAGTGGTGTCTCCAGCTTTCATATTTAGGGGGGCACATGGGGGGACAGGGACAAAAGTAGGGGGGCAACTATAAAATGCATATATATATATATATATCTATAGATATATATATATATATATATATATATATATATATATATATCTATAGATATATATATATATATATATATCTATAGATATATATATATATATATATCTATAGATATATAGATATATAGATATATAAATATATACTGGGGCCCTTTACTATGACGCCACATCGGCCCTTTCACATGTTCTGCAGTGAGATCGCTTCCTACTGTATTGGGGTCCCCCAGGGTGGCAGAAAACAAGAGATATATGTCACCAGCATACCAAGAAAATATAAGGATCCAAACCAGTGGGAGAACTATCAGGGTTGCAAAGGTTGTCTTGCCTCTGGGCCCTGGTGTTCTGCCACTGTGGGGTTCCCCAGCCTCCTCTTGCTGTCCTGCCCCTGCTATTGACAGCGCTGGTCTGGCATCTCTTGGAATTTACAGGCTGGTTCTCCTGTCCTAAGGACGGGAGAAATCAGTCTGTTTTTTCAGTAACTGAGAGTCCTGGTGAAGTCCTTCCTGCAACTCGCTCTTCTCCCCGCCAATGAGGATGCAGGGGAAGGAGCAGATCGGGCGGCTGTAGTTGTGTGAGCGCTCGCATTATGCAGTGTCAGCAAGCAGAGGGAGGGGGGAGGAATCACCCGCAGGAGCTGACTGGGGACTCTCTCCCTCTAGACATTGATTTTTTGTAAAAAAAAAAAAAAAAAATTTATGGGGGGGGGGGGGGGGGCACATGGTGGGGCACAGCATAATGTTGAGGGGGGGGGGGCAGGGCCCCCTCTGGCCCCCCCCAGGGTCGCCGTTGTTCATAGGCACAATTACATGGAACAACAACTCACAGCCTAAAGGAAAGGTGGGGGGATAACTGCAAGTTTTTTTAATCATTTTGGAGTTGGGCTATAATATGACTTGAGAAAAGTCAAAGCAATTAACCAATGATCCAAGGGACTACATAAGGACTACACAGGAATTTATTTGAAGATGAACACAAGCATCTGCAGGTCCTGCGAGATTCTGCTGCATTAAAGTTGAACTATAGGCAAACTATTTTTTTTTTATTTTTTTTATTTTGGCTAGAGTAAGGAAGGGTTATAACCTCTGTTAGATTTTTTTTTTCATCATCTGTGCCCCATTGTCCCATAAAAAAACAGGAAGTGAGAGGAAATCCCTGCAAATTAAGGGAATTCCTCTGGGACTTCCAGGTCACCAAAACTAGTGTCACCATTGGAAGATTGCCCCTCTATTACTATTACTATTACTTTTCTGGGGACAACCCAATATTTGGAATTTTCTTTTACTTTCACTTTCAATGATAATGGTAAACAGGACAAATAGAGAATGTAAATCTCCTTAATGGGGGCAGAGAGATCAATAAAAACTGGCAAGCGTTCCAATCCCTCTCCACTCTATTCTAAAAAAAAAAAAAGTTTTGCCTTTAGTTACACTTTAATGCTTTACTGAATATTTTGTTAATGAATATATACTGTAATTATTGTAAATGGGGAAAAAACTTGCGCGCTGCTATGTAAAACCTCAAAGAATTGTAGTAGTATAGTCAAAAATTGCAGTAGTATAGTAAAACAAATATAGTAATTGTAAACAGCTGCGACCACTTAAAGCAAAGTTTTGCGAACATTTTTTTTTAGATGTCAGCAGCTGCAAATACTGCAGCTGCTGACTTTTAAAATAAGGACACTCACCTGTCCCGGGGTCCAGCGATGTCGGCACCCGAGACCGAACCGTCCCTCGGTCCTTGGGTGCTGCCGCCGCCATTCTCAGTGAGGGAATCAGGAAGTGAAGCGTTGCGGCTTCACTGCCCGGTTCCCTACTGCACATGCACGAGTCGCGCTGCGCGTCTACACTGGTCCCTGTTGTGTTGTGGGAACTGTGTATTTCCCACAACACAACGGGGGTGGGCAGGGGGTTTGCGGCTAGCTGTGGCTAGCTATTCCCGGAAGTGGGTGCAGATACCTGTATTATACAGGTATCTGCACCCCCCTCCCCCCTGAAATTGTGACACCGGAGGGGGGGAGGAATCCGATGAGCGGAAGTTCCACTTTAGGGTGGAACTCCGCTTTAAAAAGGGAACTCAAAACACTAACATACATGTAAAGAAAATAGTGAAAAAAAACTGCGCTAAAAACCAGGTGCAAATCAAATAATGTGAAAAAGCAGCAATCCCCGCAAAAACATCAATTGTAAAAAGCATAAGAAAATAAGAGGTTGCGCTAGTACTAATAAAACATAATAGGTAGTATACAATGAAGAAAATTCATATAGTGATCATAAGTAAATCAATGTGCAAAACTTGGTGATATTAAAAAAATCCATGAAATAAGCATGATTAAGTGTTGTGAAAAGTCCAAAACACCAACAATATACAAAAAAGTCCAAGTGATATTATTGAAGATCCGTGACAACAAGGAAAGGTCCACCACCAGGAATGGAAGGGGTTACTCCTTACCAGAGGGCCATGACCCCCCACCACAGAGGGTCACAGCAAGCAGGGATCTTTAAAAGCCAAAATTGGGAACTAGCAGCGGTGTCCACCAGAGGTCATCCCATCAACAGCAACTCCAGCGACCCGGGTCATAGATACCATAAAATAAAAGGGGCTCACATAGTGTAAAACCACTTACATTTATTAGAAAAAAGTAAATAACAAATGCGCACTTACAGAGTGTCAATAGATAAAACAGCCTTAAGTCCGGCTCCGTGGCCACCGGAGCTCGGACAAACCCGTCCTGCTGGAATGCAACTCGCTTGGGGGTGACGTCAGCGCGTCGTCTGGCACCGCCCTACGCATTTCGTGACATCATCATGTCTTCCAGGGGCACAGGCGGCGCGCTGCGTCACCCTCCTTAAATAGTGCTTAACCGGACCAGGCCTCGCTATAGATCGCTGCACCCAATGGACCGCACGGACCATCGCGCGCACTTCCGGTATGCTAATGCGCTCCACAGTGCAAGCGACCAGCAGAGACCACAAAGCCCAGGCAGCACATTCGGATCAATACATGATCATAAAAGTCTTGTGTATAAAACAACTACTCAACATGGTACTAGGTACAAATGAACTCAGTGATCAATATATATATACAATTAGACACCAAATGAACAGAGCATAATAAAATAAAATAAAATAAAAAGTCCCTCCAATCCATATCGCCACTGACACCCCAATCAACAGCAAGCGATCTGGATTGGATGATTGAGCCAATCAGGGCCAAAGACCTACGAAATCTCAATACAGTTAAAAAGGGGCTGGTAAAGGCCAATAAAGGATGTAACTGACCCCATTACTCCGACCCTACAAAAAGCCAGAACTGGCCTCATAGGAGACAAGTGGCCTCCATATCTTCTGCGAACAGCGGCGCCCTCCAATGGCGAAGCCTAAAAAGGCACGCCAGGAGGCGCACGTCGTTCTCCCTGGTGATCAGAGGAGAAAGTTAAATTTTAACAAAAATAAAGAATAAAAAATAAAATAAAAATAAAACAGCATAGGTTGGAAAATAAAACTAGATTAGCTTTCAGATGGATAGATGGAAACTGGGGCGGGGGAGGTCCTCAAAAAGACCACTATCTGATATCTCTAAAAATGGTGCAGTGATTCCAAAAATGTTCCTCTCTGCCTAAAACACCGGATGTTAAACCGGACGTGTAGTGTTATGATAGTTGTAGTCACCACCCAACTTCACTTAATGGATAGCACCCTTTAGTGGATGTGTCAGAGAATGCTGCAAATCCTTATATTCTAAATAGAAATGTCCATATGTGTACCCTTGGTATAAACCACTATCAAGTGGATATTACAGCCTTCCAAAAAGGTGCACATATAGAAATTTAATCTATTAAATTAAAAATGAAAATAAAATAAAAAAATTAAAAAATTAAAAAATTAAAAATTAAAGATAAAACTGGACTTCAGCCGGTAAAGATTGTCTGGTGTACATATAGCTAATCAAAGTTACCCAAACCAAAACATGAAGTGTAACAAGAAATTGTATATATATGATCTACAGTATACCCTATGGGTACTGACGTAAAATGCGTTAAGAATTATTAATAAACGCATTGACGTCTGTATCAACATTTAACCCAAAAGGGGTATAAGTTCGAAGTCGGTAAATCCAAGACATCTCACATTTAGAGATTTCCCTTACAAGAGAACTCCCCCTCCAATGTGGTCTGTACTTGTCGATCCCAAGTACAGAGTATTAGAGGGGTCCCTACCATGTACCTCGTCGAAATGTCTCGACACCGGGTGCTTATCAAAACCCCTGCGGATATTACCAATGTGTTCGGACAATCTTACTTTAAGGGCCCTCTTGGTCCTGCCCACATATTGCAATCCGCAGGGGCATTGAATAAGATAAATGACCCCTTCGGACGTGCAAGTTATGAAGGGTTTGACCTGGTAGGCCCGTGAGGTACTGGTAGACGTAAATTGGCATATTTTTCAACCTCTATCGCTATTAAGGGAACAGACTTGACAGTTCCTGCATTTATGGTACCCTGTGAGGTCATGAAAAAAAGACCTGTTAGTAATAGGTGGATCTTGCACTGTTGGGGCAATTTTATTTCCCAGCGTGGATGCACCCTTGAATATAATACGGGGATTTCTGGGTAGAACCGGACTCAAAACTGGGTCCGTGGTTAAGATATGCCAGTGTCTCTTTATTAGGTCTTTGATCTGGCGATGTTGGATGGAGAAAGTGGTGATAAAAGGTAAATTAAAATCATCCTCATTCTCCCGTCGTTGGCCAGTATTTAATAGCAGGGATCTGTCTTTGTCCCTAACTTGTGCCAACGATCTTGATAGTACAGCCTGATCATAGCCCTTCTCAATAAACCTCTCAGTTAAGGAAGCTGCTTGCTTATCAAAAGTCTCAATTTCTGTGCAATTCCGCCGGAGGCGTGTATATTGCCCCATTGGGACCGCCTTCAGCCAAGACTCGTGGTGACAACTGTCAAGGGGAATGAAGGAGTTTCTGTCCGTGGCCTTAAAATGGGTGGACGTCACCAGTTTATCCCCCTGGACTTTGATCTTAAGATCGAGGAAGCTAATCTCCTCCATGCTCATCTCAAAATTCAACCTAATGCCCCTATCATTTTCA
Organism: Aquarana catesbeiana; assembly: GCF_042186555.1. NCBI lineage: Eukaryota > Metazoa > Chordata > Amphibia > Anura > Ranidae > Aquarana > Aquarana catesbeiana. The sequence goes on from NC_133331.1 coordinate 95,735,745, forward strand.
TTCAAGAAGATCATAAAGTTCTCAAGCTCAATCTCACTGCCATCCCATAGGAGGAGGACGTCGTCAATATACCTGGCCCACAAGACCACCTGTGGTCTGGTCCAGGCCTTGACGACGTCCTCCTCCCACTTGGCCATAAAAAGATTGGCCAGGCTGGGGGCATACTTAGCCCCCATAGCCACGCCCCTATCCTGGCGAAAAAATTGGTGATTGAACCAAAAATAATTGTGGCTCGCCGCATAGTAAAGTAGCTCCATGATGAAATCCCTTTGAGACGGAACAAGGTCAGAGTCCCGAGTCAAATACATCTCTACTGCCTCAAACCCCAAATCATGGGGTATGATAGTATAGAGTGAAGTCACGTCGGCAGTGACCAGCCTTATACCTGGCTTCCACACGACATGAGACAGCCTATTTATAACCTGTGTGGTATCCTTAATGAAGGAAGGAACCTTCTGAACAAGGGGCTGCAAAAAGTGGTCTATATACTTGCCCACCCGGGACGTAACCGAATCAATACCGCTGACAATCGGTCGTCCCGGGGGGCAAGTGAGGCTTTTATGGACCTTGGGGAGATAATAAATTACTGGGGTACGGGGGGCTCTTGGTATTAAAAAGAGTTTCTCCCTCTTGTCCAGGATCCCCTGGCGAAAACCCCTGTCCACTATTACCTCCAGTTCTTTTTTATATTTAGCCCCAGGGTCCCTAGCGAGGGGGGTATACGTATCCGTGTCATCCACGATGCGATGCATCTCCTCGAGATAATCGCTTCGATCGAGGATGACTATTCCCCCACCCTTATCCGCAGGGCGGATAACTAGTGACTTATTGTTACACAGAGAATCTAAGCCTGCTTCCAAGGTCACACTCATTTTCGCTTTCTTGACCCTGATTCTGTAGATTCAGGAACAAGTGGTCTCTTTATTCGTTTAAAGAATCTGACTATATCTGAACTACATACACAATGGGACATAGCCTATCTTGAGACTTACATCAAGGAGGCCATGGTCCCCAGGAGTCTGAGGTGGGAAATACCCCCTCAAAAAGGAGACGTTGATCTAGAGGGGTGGTTTAAATACTTCAATGACTCCGGACTTGGCCTCCTGCGTTTCCTCGTCCAGAGGAAGTCTGATAAATTAGCTCGTCTGGACGATGAGATCAAGATGGTTAAGGAGAAACTGACACCTTCGGCCTCTAGTGATGAGTATAGGGAATGTTCTAAAACCCTTCTTAAAACACTAGAGAAGGAAGAAAGAGACCAGAAGGTTAAAAAAAAGAAAAAATACTTAAGGGACAAGGAAGACTACCGGGCAGGTTTAGTCTTCGTTTGGCAGAAAAAACTTGCTTCAGAACAAGTAGAGGATATGGCTATGGATACTCAACCGGCGAACGGGGGAGGTTTGATCCCTATACTGAAACCTACCCCTGTCCAAAGGGAAAGGGGGTATCAACACTCCCCGATGAGGAACATTTCCAATAGGAATAGGGATAAGAGGAATAATAAAACTAAGGGTAAATTCACTGCACCCACACCTATGTATCCCTATCTAGGTACAACCCCCGACACATATAACAATCAGCGTGATTATAACTATTTTAACCAGTCCAATCGTCAGAGGGTTAATTCACCACGCCCATGGGGTACCCCAATGGGTGGACTGAGACCAGGTGCCTTCCAACGGCAACCTGGCCCTAATTATAACAACTATACTCATTATCCGATTCAAGATAGGGATTTTGGGTCCAATATCCCTACCCGAAATCGTTTCTTTCCCCTCTCTGATGCTGAGGCTCCGGCTTTTATGACCAGCAGTCCCAGGGATACACCTACAATGAAGCTGAGAGAAACAGGGGGGCCTATTACCCCGCTAGGCATGTTGGTGATTATGATCAACCAAGATCGAACCCCGTCCCCAGACCACAAGGGGCACAGGGTAGTTCGGATTTGGGTTTTTCCAGGACCAATCAAGGCCAAAAAAGGCCAGGAGAACGAAAAGAGGAGTCAGAGGGGGAACCAAAAAGAAGGCGCCCCTAGGGACTGGAGTGTTTAACTTGAGTAAACAGGTACTGACGGACTCTGAGCTTCAACTACTGGATAAGGGTTTGAAATTTGCTCCGCCTCGAAACCTGAGCAAGTTCCAAACGTATATGGATATACACAAATATATACGGAAAATCAAGATCAAGAGGTATATACTAAATAACCCTATTGTGAGTAATATGAGTGGTTCAGATTCAGGTTTTAGACATTCAGGTCTTGCAAATGCCTCACTCTTCAACCCTCCAGGTTCTCTTGCTCCAGCTGTTAAAACCTTTAAGGAGGTGCTTCTGAGGGATTTGGAATGAATCAGGGTCAAGAAAGCGAAAATGAGTGTGACCTTGGAAGCAGGCTTAGATTCTCTGTGTAACAATAAGTCACTAGTTATCCGCCCTGCGGATAAGGGTGGGGGAATAGTCATCCTCGATCGAAGCGATTATCTCGAGGAGATGCATCGCATCGTGGATGACACGGATACGTATACCCCCCTCGCTAGGGACCCTGGGGCTAAATATAAAAAAGAACTGGAGGTAATAGTGGACAGGGGTTTTCGCCAGGGGATCCTGGACAAGAGGGAGAAACTCTTTTTAATACCAAGAGCCCCCCGTACCCCAGTAATTTATTATCTCCCCAAGGTCCATAAAAGCCTCACTTGCCCCCCGGGACGACCGATTGTCAGCGGTATTGATTCGGTTACGTCCCGGGTGGGCAAGTATATAGACCACTTTTTGCAGCCCCTTGTTCAGAAGGTTCCTTCCTTCATTAAGGATACCACACAGGTTATAAATAGGCTGTCTCATGTCGTGTGGAAGCCAGGTATAAGGCTGGTCACTGCCGACGTGACTTCACTCTATACTATCATACCCCATGATTTGGGGTTTGAGGCAGTAGAGATGTATTTGACTCGGGACTCTGACCTTGTTCCGTCTCAAAGGGATTTCATCATGGAGTTACTTTACTATGCGGCGAGCCACAATTATTTTTGGTTCAATCACCAATTTTTTCGCCAGGATAGGGGCGTGGCTATGGGGGCTAAGTATGCCCCCAGCCTGGCCAATCTTTTTATGGCCAAGTGGGTGGAGGACGTCGTCAAGGCCTGGACCAGACCACAGGTGGTCTTGTGGGCCAGGTATATTGACGACGTCCTCCTCCTATGGGATGGCAGTGAGATTGAGCTTGAGAACTTTATGATCTTCTTGAATGAAAATGATAGGGGCATTAGGTTGAATTTTGAGATGAGCATGGAGGAGATTAGCTTCCTCAATCTTAAGATCAAAGTCCAGGGGGATAAGCTGGTGACGTCCACCCATTTTAAGGCCACGGACAGAAACTCCTTCATTCCCCTTGACAGTTGTCAAGTTGGGTGGTGACTACAACTATCATAACACTACACGTCCGGTTTAAAATGCGGTGTTTTAGGCAGAAAGGAACATTTTTGGAATCACTGCACCATTTTTAGAGATATCAGATAGTGGTCTTTTTGAGGACCTCCCCCGCCCCAGTTTCCATCTATCCATCTGGAAGCTAATCTAGTTTTATTTTCCAACCTATGCTGTTTTATTTTTATTTTATTTTTTATTCTTTATTTTTGTTAAAATTTAACTTTCTCCTCTGATCACCAGGGAGAACGACGTGCGCCTCCTGGCGTGCCTTTTTAGGCTTCGCCATTGGAGGGCGCCGCTGTTCGCAGAAGGTATGGAGGCCACTTGTCTCCTATGAGGCCAGTTCTGGCTTTTTGTAGGGTCGGAGTAATGGGGTCAGTTACATCCTTTATTGGCCTTTACCAGCCCCTTTTTAACTGTATTGAGATTTCGTAGGTCTTTGGCCCTGATTGGCTCAATCATCCAATCCAGATCGCTTGCTGTTGATTGGGGTGTCAGTGGCGATATGGATTGGAGGGACTTTTTATTTTATTTTATTTTATTATGCTCTGTTCATTTGGTGTCTAATTGTATATATATATTGATCACTGAGTTCATCTGTACCTAGTACCATGTTGAGTAGTTGTTTTATACACAAGACTTTTATGATCATGTATTGATCCGAATGTGCTGCCTGGGCTTTGTGGTCTCTGCTGGTCGCTTGCACTGTGGAGCGCATTAGCATACCGGAAGTGCGCGCGATGGTCCGTGCGGTCCATTGGGTGCAGCGATCTATAGCGAGGCCTGGTCCGGTTAAGCACTATTTAAGGAGGGTGACGCAGCGCGCCGCCTGTGCCCCTGGAAGACGTGATGATGTCACGAAACGCGTAGGGCGGAGCCAGACGACGCGCTGACGTCACCCCCAAGCGAGTTGCATTCCAGCAGGACGGGTTTGTCCGAGCTCCGGTGGCCACGGAGCCGGACTTAAGGCTGTTTTATCTATTGACACTCTGTAAGTGCGCATTTGTTATTTACTTTTTTCTAATAAATGTAAGTGGTTTTACACTATGTGAGCCCCTTTTATTTTATGGTATCTATGCCCCGGGTCGCTGGAGTTGCTGTTGATGGGATGACCTCTGGTGGACACCGCTGCTAGTTCCCAATTTTGGCTTTTAAAGATCCCTGCTTGCTGTGACCCTCTGTGGTGGGGGGTCATGGCCCTCTGGTAAGGGGTAACCCCTTCCATTCCTGGTGGTGGACCTTTCCTTGTTGTCACGGATCTTCAATAATATCACTTGGACTTTTTTGTATATTGTTGGTGTTTTGGACTTTTCACAACACTTAATCATGCTTATTTCATGGATTTTTTTAATATCACCAAGTTTTGCACATTGATTTACTTATGATCACTATATGAATTTTCTTCATTGTATACTACCTATTATGTTTTATTAGTACTAGCGCAACCTCTTATTTTCTTATGCTTTTTACACTAACATACATGTAATTAAAGAGAATTAATGGTGTGCATAATTCGATAAATTAATAAACAATAAAGTTGATAACACCAAGTGAATAAGTTACTAATGAATAAGTTGAAAAAGAATACCCAAAGTGCAAATGAAAAATAATAATTTAAAAAACAAAGTGCAAAAAATTGTCCAAGTGAAAAAAATTATATAATAAGATGACTAATCAGTCCATATCTTAATAGAAGAGAAATAACCATCAATCCGACAATGAAAGGAATCAGGGAAAAAAACACTACCAATAAATGTAAAGATTGGCCGCTCACCTCCAGGTATGACCAAAAGGTCAAATAAAGCTCAACAGATAGCTGATGGGAACCCAGCTGGTACGTCTGTGAAGACACCCTCCAGTACTAAGCCAAACGCTGCTCCAGAAATAATCGTAGGATCAGAGCAACATCAGATCCCCACTGTAGTTTCCAACAGGTCGCTCCAATAACATAACTCTTGCCTAAGCGTCACTCAGAGAGAACAAAGACATCCATAGTGCAATATTGCCAATGAAAATAACACATTAAATATCCGCTTACATAAAAGTAAGATAACATCCGCAGTAGAGCTGGGAGTAGTGACACACTCGCCTCCTCACCACACTTCCATTCTGGATGGACACCGGAAGTGACGTCACAAGGCTCTACCCGACGCATTGCGTCACTGGTCACATAACTTACTCAGGGATCCTTGATCCCTTTTGTTGTCAGATTGATGGTTTTTTCCCCTCTATCAAGATATGGACTGATTAGTCATCCTGATTACTATATAATTTTTTGCACTTTATTCATTAGCAACTTATTCACTTGGTGTTATCAACTTTATTGTTTATTAATTTATTGAATAAGCGCACCATTATTTTTCCTTAATACTGTAATTATTGGTGCATTTTAATATTTCATCAAAGTTCAGATTTAACATTTAAAGGCTAATTCCACCTTCCATACCATGTGTCATCTTACACCCTAATTTAGGGGGTAACATGGAACATACTGTAGTGCCATTCTGCAGACCCCTACCCTCATACATACATACACCCTCATACTGTATATTTTTAAATTTGGCAAGGCTGTGTATGACTCCACCCATACAGTCGCATCATCCTTTCACAGATCTATTCACTGGATCTGTGAATGGAAAAACTACAAGTCCCATCTTCTACTGTGGTAGAGGGACTCGTACGTCTAATTGAAATACATATGCTGTAATTTCACCACACTCGTAGTAAATTGTTCGCTTCCTCCAGCTTCAGAACCAAAGGAAGAGCCTGCAGAAGCCTATGCATTGCACCCGTGATCCACTAATCACAGTTGCAATGCTTTGTAAGCGTCAATGCAAAAGAATACATGTATATTTATTACTTTTGCAATGTTTTTTTTTTATATAAAAAATTGAATATCCCTTTAGAAATCAGGGACACAAGCAATCCAGACCTAATTGCTTTAACCACTTGCCACCCGTCCACCCACCGTCAAATGATGGAGGAGCGGTGCGGCTCTCATTCTGGGTGTACATCATGTGATGTTGCCCTGGGGCAACACAGCCGGTCACATGTAAATGCGGAAGTGCCAGTAATTGGCTCTCATCGCCTCATACTGACAGAGGACAGAGTGTGTGGTGAGGAAAGCCCATCAGTGGCATCCCCTCGCAGGGGACACCCAGCAGGTAATCAGGGCACTGATCATCAGTGCCCTGATTACAGTAATGCCTCCCTGTGCCAATCAGTGCAACCAACCAGTGCCACCAATCAGTGCCCATCAGTGACACCAATCAGTGCCCATTAGTGACACCAGCCAGTGCTGCCTTTCAGTGTCCATCAGTGCTTGTTCCTCAGACACCCGGCAGGTAATCAGGGCACTGATCATCAGTGCCCTGATTACAGTAATGCCCCCCCAGTGCCCATCTGTGCAACCAACCAGTGCCACCAATCAGTGCCTATCAATGACACCTATCAGTGCCCACCAGTTCCGCCAATCAGTGCCCATCAGTTTTAGCGTTGCTTTATCATCGTTTCAGCAGCGATTTTCGGTCACTAGCAGGACGCTTTTAATCCCTGCTAGCGGCCGAAGAAAGGGTTGATAACGCCCATGTAGCGCCGCTGCTGAAGTGCTTTGCAGGCGCTTCGGCAGAGGTGCCAATTCATTTCAATGGGCAGGGGCAGTGGAGGAGTGGATTACCTCAGCACTGTTCAAACAAAGGGTCAAGGGTCCAGCAACCTCATAGAAGAGTCAGAACAGAATGAAAACTCCTCCCATGTTCTGTGTACTGTGGGAGACCAGATATAGTGAATGCAGGGTCCTGGGTTTAGTAACACTTGAATATTATATTTTATTTTTCAAAAGCCATAGTCAGGCTGTTTAAACCCGCATCCTCTATTGCACTTAGTAACCCTGCCTTAAAGGCTTTTGTTCAAAGATTTATTTAATGTAGAGCATATTATGATTATTATTATTATTATTTTCATTACTATTAGTCGTAGTATTTTTTTTTTGAATACTGTTTACATCAGGGACATGCGGTGAGGTCAGCGACTGGTGAGGCACTGGCTAGTATTAGAGCCAGAGACACATAGGTTTTATACGCAGCAATCGTTAGTGTGAGAACAATAATTCTAGCACTAGACCTCCTCTGTAACTCTAAACATGTAACCTGTAAAAAAATTTACAGTGTCGCCTATGAAGATTTTTAAGTACTGAAGCTTGGCGCCATTCCACAAGTGTGCGCAATTTTAAAGCGTGACATGTTAGGTATCTATTTACTCTACGTAACATCATCTTTCACATTATACAAAAAAATCGTGCCAACTTTAGTGTTTTTTTTTTTTTATTTATTATTCATGGAACAGTTTCGCTTTTGAAAACTTGCTTTATAATAATGTTTGGGGTTCTGAGTAATGTTCTAGCAAAAAAAATTATGATTTTTACATGTAAGAGAGAAGTGTCAGAATTGGCCTAGGTGGCAAGGGGTTAATTACCATAAGTAAGTAAATATACAAATTATTTTTATATATTGTTTTTAAGGTAATTTACAATATTTTCAAAAACTGTACTTAAGCAGGTGGCTTAAGGGACAAATTACTGAAGTTTGAAGTTATAACTTCCAACCAGTAATTTCACAGTAAATAGATAAGTAATAAATTATTATGTTATACCATATAGCATATAAATATATGATTTAGTTCATTAAAACAGTACCTTTTCAACAGCAGCAGATTCTCATTCTTCCTCTTAACTGTGTGAGAAAAACATGGGATTGTGGGTAAATCTTATACACATAAACACATGTTTTTTCCTTGTATTTAAGTGGGCTGGGCTGGAAGGGAGCATGTGTCTTTAGGACACATGCCCCCTTCTATGACACTGCAGCGAGAGGCGTGCCTCCACTGCAGCATTTTTATTGGACAGCTTGGGACAATGGTACTTTACCATTGGTCCAAGACTTCAAGCTGTCCATTAAGCTCAGTGCCTCTGACAAAAAGTGAGGAGAGGCACTGTGAGCTCATCCTCTCAGTCTGCTGCAAACAGAGTGTGCCAGCTTGTATTAAAACTGGCCGCTCTGTATGTAGCTGCTCAAGGAGCCCCATATCTCTGGAATCATAGGTCTTAGGAGCCCCAAATTTTGACCTCAGCTACCAAACCCCCAAATTTGGGGTCTCTGTAACCCCAGGTCGCCAAGCTACGACCTTCGAAGCTCGATCATTTTTTTTTTTTTTTACCTGCCTCCCCTGACTGTACGTCCCTGGTTTACATGTCTGTGTTATCTCAGCTGTATACTGGTGTTTGATATACACCTTCGTAGCTCTCTCCAACTATTTTTTTTTAGTGAATCATCATCTACAGGGAGAAAACATGAAGAATGAGGACACTTATGATAAATACGTTAGCCTTTGAAGTGATGGAAGCACTATTTGTTTTGCTGTGTCACAAGATATGTAACCTACAGAAATATGTCTCCTTACTTAATCCTTAAATCTCTATGCAACAAAGACAAACTGCGCTACAACATTTCCTACAGAATTACTTGCCACACAAAAAGGATAAGGTTTATTTGCTTAAAGCTGAACTCCAACCAGACATTATAAACACACTTGAATGCAGTTAGGTATTTAAAATATCTTGATTGCAACTAGTATAAATACCATTATTTGATTTTAGCATTTTGTAATCCCCTTTACAGCATTACCGAGACTAGAAGAGGGCGGGACAGCACTTAGGGTCAATCAGGTATCCTGTAGGCAAATAGGTATGCACAGCCTATGGCATTAGGGTGTGCACCCCAAATCTCAAGCACATAAGCGTGTCAGTAGAGCACGGTGTCAGTAGCGCAATGGACAGTGTCAGTAGGGCAGTGGTGTCAGTAGTTTTTATTATTTTATTTTTTATCATTTTGTTTTATTTATTTATATTTTACAATTTAGGAGCCCCGTTAGGGGGCTTTGGTGAAATATCAGGGGACTAAACAGGGGGAATCTGCACCACATGGGGTGATTAGGCTGTGCCCAGGCACATCTGGCACACCCTGTGCTCAAGCCTATGTGTAGGCATATGTGCTAACAAGGAGTATGCTGACAGGAGGAGAGAGCAAAGGGATGGCACCATCTGTTTATGGATGTTTCTTCATTATCTGATCAAAGGATGGAGGCAAGGAGGTGACTTTGCTGTGTAGCTGAAATTTAGCCATAAAAATTTGAATCTAAATACATTCTCCAATAGACTCAAAGAATATAATCCACTGTGCATGTGCCAAATGCATTTACAAACACAATTATTACTTTGTAAAAGTAGCAGTGACATCATCATGGGGCCGCATGAAGCTTGCACAGAGAGCGGAGTGGTGGATTGGACCCAGCAGGTCCAATCACTAGAATGCCTGCAGAAAACTATGGGAGGGGATATAAGACCAGTTACCCTGTATAAGGAGAGAGAAACAGGGACTAGTCTGCATTACAGGAAGCTTTTGCACAAAAACAAAGTACAGAGGTTGTTTCTTGTTGGATTTCTGCACAGATCTGCAAGAAATGCACAAAAGGTCCAAACATTCAAGCATGAATGCACACGCCTCCCTTATTTAGACAATATTTGTTTTGCCTGGAGTTTAGCTTCAACTACAACAGAGGCAAGTCAGGTCACTAGGCCAAGTATACCTGCTATAGCTGTGTATAGCAAAGAATGGGATGGACCAATCCTGTGGCAGGTAAGGGGGCTCCTAAGGCCTCATGGACACCTCTCCTGGCGGAAGAAATTTAGAACCCGCTCATGGAATGGCAACAAACTTTTACCCTTAAAAATCTCCATAGGCGACGTTTAAAAATTTTTTACAGGTTGCATGTTTTGAGTTACAGAGGAGGTCTAGGGCTAGAATTATTTCGCTCACTCTACCGATCGCGGCAATACCTCACATGTGTGGTTTGAACACCGTTTTCATATGCGGGCGCTACTCATGTATGCGTTTGCTTCTGCAAGCCAGCTCGTCGGGACGCGGCGCATTTAGAAATTTTTTTTTCCTATTTATTTTACCTTTTATTTTTACACTGTTCTTGTTCTTGTTGTTCTGTTCTGTATCACGTTTATTCCTATTGCAAGGAACGTAAACAAAAAAGCATGACAGGACCTTTTAAATATGGGATTCGGGGTCAAAAAGACCTCAGATCTCATATTTACACTAAAATCCAATTAAAAAAAAAAATGGCCCTTTAAGAGCTAAGGGCGGAAGTGATGTTTTGACGTTGCTTCTGCTCTGCAATGTTATGGAGACAGGTGGGGGCCATGTTCCCCTCACTCGTCTCCATAACAAGCAAGGGGAAACATCCGATCGCCACCGCTGCTGCCGACGGCTCCAGTAAGCGGCGGAGGGCACCAGAGCGCGGTGGGAGGGGATCCCCTCTCCCGCCGCCGATAAAAGTAATCTCACAGCGAATACGCTGCAGAGACCACTCTTATCGGAAAGCGGACCGCCGGCTGCAGAAGAGGATACCGGGATTATGGCAGCTAGCTGCTGCCATAACGATGATATTCCTCTTCAAACTTAGGACGTATATCGGCGTGCGGTGGTCCGTAAGTGGTTAAATGACACAGGGAAAAAGTATTGAACACGCTAACTGAAATGTATTTAATACTTTAGTACAAAATCCTTTGTTGGTAATGACAGCTTCAAGATGCCTCCTGTATGGAGAAACCAGTCGCATGCATCACTCATGCATCAGGTGTGATTTTGGCCCATTTTTCCACACAAACAGTCCTCAAATCTTGAAGGTTCCGTGAGCCTCTGATCTTTAGTTCTTTCCATAGGGCTTCTATTGGATTCAAGTCAGGTGAATGGCTGGGCCATTCTAGCAGCTTTTATTTCTTTCTTTGAAACCAGTTGAGAGTTTCCTTGGCTTTGTGTTTGGGATCATTATCTTGCTGAAATATCCACCCTCGTTTCTTCTTCATCATTCTGGTAGATGGCAGCAGATTTTTATCAAGAATGTCTTGGTACATTTTTCCATTCCATGCTGAAAACGACATCGCGGAGATTAGTAATTATGTACAGTATCTCCCTCACATTTTTGTAAATATTTTATTATATCTTTTCATGTGACAACACTGAAGAAATTACACTTTTCTACAATGTAAAGTAGTGAGTGCACAGCTTGTATAACAGTGTAAATTTGCTGTCCCCTCAAAATAACTCAACACACAGCCATTAATGTCTAAAATGTGAGGGGTGTACTAACTTTTGTGAGATACTGTATATCCTTAGGGTATTGTTTTCATAACTTTACCAGTTTTTGATGTAATGATTTCCATACCCATTCACTATTTTCATATTGGTGATTATCATATTAGATATAATCAATTTTATTAAATATTCAGCTTTCCAATTAATCACTGTGGCTTGCCCCCACCTCCCCCCTTTTTTAAAAAGTTTTTTAGCACCAATTACTTAGGACTGTGAAGGCCACATTAATATAGCTGATAAGTAAACATCCGGTCCTAGCCATTATGGTAGTTTTAACATTTCCGGCACAATATCTATGTGGTCGCTAACTGAAATTTTGTACTAATCAGGGCCATGGAGTCACTCCTGCACCCTCAGCAAAATGGTCACCACACAACTTCCGGTTAGACCTGTTGAGTTGTTTTTGGGGTCTCCGGCAAAATGTTCGCCACATGACTTTCAGTGATGCCGTTTTTAGTGGAAATTGCACACACCTACAAATGGGTACAGTTATCTTATAAATTTGAATATCCATCATGACCAGATGACCCCTTGATAACGTCCTATGGAACAAAACGCATCAACATGGAGATTCTGGCTTTGACGCTACACCGCTGCTTGAGTCTGCATTTTTCTGCTCTGTTTATAATGTGATTTTACTTGCTCTTGACTAAAAAAAAACCTACTACACTATGAGTAACTTTTTGGGCTTCTGGTGAGCTTTATTTATCCCTAACTTGAATATACTAGGAGGTATCATTGCAAATGAATTGCCATACTGATCCCTGATGGATTCAATACATACCCAGGCATTTATGCTGCTGTAGTGGTAGTCTGTTGTTCTGGTAAGTTTTTATTCTACCTGTCGCTGGTGTCTGGTCACTTGAGCACCGTTCTATTTTGTTTTACTTATATGTTTATGTTACTGTAACAGTAGCCATTCACTTTGGCCAGCCTTCATTTCACTTAATATTGGTGATTGGATACTTTGAGCACCATTTATACAAGATTTTCAAGATTATGAGCATTGCTGGACCTTTTTTTCTTATTACTACAGAACGCACTGTGGACTTTTTTCTTTCACATTTACAGTGCCTTGAAAAAGTATTCATACCTCTTGAAATTTTCCACATTTTGTCATGTTACAACCAAAAACATAAATGTATTTTATTGGGATTTTATGTGATAGACCAACACAAAGTGGCACATAATTGTGAAGTGGAAGGGAAATAATAAATGGTTTTCACATTTTTTTACAAAGAAATATGTGAAAAGTGTGGTGTGCATTTGTATTCAGCCCCCATGAGTCAATACTTTGTAGAACCACCTTTCGCTGCAATTACAGATGAAAGTCTTTTTGGGGATGTCTCTACCAGCTTTACACATCTAGAGAGTAAAATTTGTGCCCATTCTTCTTTGCAAAACAGCTTAAACTCTGTCAGATTGGATGGAGAGCATCTGTAAACAGCAATTTTCAAGTCTTGCCACATATTCTCAATTGGATTTAGGTCTGGACTTTTACTGGGCCATTCTAACACATGAATATGCTTTGATGTAAACCATGCCATTTTAGCTCTGGCTGTATGTTTGGGGTCGTTGTCCTGCTGGAAGGTGAAATTCCACCCCAGCCTCAAATCTTTTGTAGACTCTAACAGGTTTTCTTCTAAGATTGCCCTGTATTTGGCTCCATCCATCTTCCCATTAGGGATGGACCAAATGGACCTCTGTTCGGTTCGCACCAGAACTTTCGAACATCACGAAAGTTCAGACCCAAATAACAAACCCCATTATAGTCAATGGGACCCGAACGTTAAAAATCAAGTGCCCATTTTGAAGGGTTATATGCAAGTAATTGGGCATACAATGGTTCTAGGGGTCCGGGTCTTGCCCTAGGGGACATGTATCAATAAAAAAAAGGTTTGTGAAAAACGTCATTTTTAAATGAGCAGTGATTTTTTTGATTTTTAAAGTGAAAGCATAAACATGAAAAATTCCTTCCAATATAGTGCCTGGGGGCCCCTTAGTCTACCTGTAAAGTGGCAGATCTGTACCATGTTTACAATCTGCTGCAGCAATAATTGCATTTATAAAGCCAAAAAAATTACATTTTCCCTGCAAGCTGCCTTTATTTTGCTCAGCAACAGCCGGGGAGCCAGTGTGTATGATGAGGCCACAATGTAGTGCACTGGGAACAAGATTAGGGATTTTTTGGATACATTCTGGTGTCACTTTGACTTTGGATAGAAGTAACAGGTGCGTAAAAATTGGTCTTTGGGTCTTGGTGGCGCCTTCCCACCGTAACCCTATAAAGGTAATCTTGATGAAAGCAAGAATTGGCCTTGCTGTAAAAAATTTCAATAAAATGCACTTGTCAAACATGTGCAGAAAAATTGGTCTTTGGGTGTTGGTGGCCGGTGTTGGTGGCCCCTTCCCACCGTAACCCTATAGAGGTACTCTTGAAGAAAGCAAGAATTGGCCTTGCTGTAAAAAATTGCAATGATATGCACCTGTCAAACAGGTGCAGAAAAATTACTCTTTGGGTGTCGGGGGCGCCTTCCCACCGTAACCCTTTAGAGGCACTCTTGATGAAAGCAAGAATTGGTCTTGCTGTAAAAAATTGCAAAGATATGCACCTGTCAAACAGGTGCAGAAAAATTACTCTTTGGGTGTCGGGGGCACCTTCCCAACGTAACCCTATAGAGGTACACTTGATGAAAGCAAGAATTGGCCTTGCTGTAAAAAATTGCAATAAAAATGGACCCGTCAAACAGGTGCTGAAAAATTGGTCTTTGGGTGTTAATTGTGCCCATGAATCCTATACCAAAAACATTCTTCCAGATGAAATGATTGAACACCCTGAAAGCTAGGCAGCCTCGAAGTCCTGCAGAGATTCCACATCCCAAAAAGACTTAGTCAGTGACATCGGCATCAGGGGCTTCATAGCTGGGAATTCAGGACTGATTCATTTTTATAAAAGTCAAACTGTCCACGGAGTCTGTGGACAGACGCGTTCTACGATCAGTAACGAATCCTCCTGCAGCACTGAATGCCCATTCTGAAAGCACGCTGGATGCAGGGCAGCCCAACAAATCAATAGCATACTGGGCAAGTTCTGGCCAGTGGTTTATTCCCATGATCCAGTAAGTCAGTGGATCATCAGCTAGAAAGCTCTCCATCTCTGTTTTGGCCCCGAGGTAATCGTCCACCATGTGATGCAGCCGCTGCCGATGGGATGTGGAAGCTGACAGTGCTGGGCGGCGAGGACTAAAAAAATTCCAAAATGCCTCACTTAGGCAGACGCCTTCTCCAACGCTCCTCTCTTGACCAACAGAAGACTCAAAACTACGTTTTCCATGACACTGTAACCTACTGGAGTTAGTAAAAACATTTAATAAAATCCTCTTTAACGTGTCCTCAATAGATTTTCTGCTCTCTCTGTGAGGACGGGATGAGTTCTGAGACCTTCCCCTTATAACGGTGGTCAAGGAGGGTTGCCAACCAGTAATCATTCTTCTATTCTTGGGTCCTTTCACTGGCTTTGAAGCATGAGGTTGCCCATGTGCCTCAAATTTGCAGAGGCTTGAGAAGCAAACTCCTCGGGGTCACTCAGCATGACAGCATCTGGAACTTCCTCCTCCCAGCCACGTACTACTTCCAAGGGTCCTGGGGTTGGAAAGCCATTGCTTACAGATTTACGCATGTCTTCCTCTTCTTCAAAGCCTATGAAAGTGCCAGAATCCTCCACCTATCCTCCTCCTCATCCTCCTCCCCTCTCTCCTCCTGTGTGTTCTGTGACATAGGAATGATGGTGTCTGGAAAAAGTGGGCCTTGAGAGGAAAGGAACTCCTCCTCTTCCTTCTGCTGCTCTGCCTCCAGTGCCCTGTCCATAATGCCACGCAGAGTCTGCTCCAGCAGGAACACAACAGGGATTGTGTCACTGATGCATGCACTGTCACTGATCACCATCCTTCTGGCCTCCTCAAATGGTGACAATACAGTGCATGCATCCTTAATGATCAGCCATTGGCGTGGGGAAAAAAAGCAGGTGGCCTGAGCCTGTTGTCGTGCCGTACAGGCACAGATACTCGTTTACAGCCCTCTGCTGCAGGTATAGCCACTGCAGCATTCCCAAAGTTGAGTTCCACCTGGTGGGCATGTCACAAATCAGGCAGTTAAGGGCAGGTGGAATTCAAGCTAAATTGCAGCCAGCCGCGCACTGGCTGTATATGACCGCCTGAAATGGCTACAGACTCTTCTGGCCTGATTTAGTACATCTTGCAACCCTGGGTACGTACTTAGGAAATGCTGCACCACCAAATTGAGGACATGTGACAGGAGGTTTGAGCCATTATCGGACACCACCATTCCTGGCTCCAGCTGGCGTGGTGTGAACCATCTCTGGGCCTGTCCCCGCAGAGCTGCAAGAATCTCTGCTCCGGTGTGGTTCCTGCCCCCTAAACACACCAACTGGAGCACTGCTTGGCACCTTTTAGCTTGACTCTGGAAATAGCCCTTTGAACGCTTAGAGGGTACCTGATGTTCATAGGACAATTCTGCAGAGGAGGGCATGGAGGAGGAGGAGGAGGGGGTAGAGCTCACAGGTCTGGCATCATCACCACCAGCTGTATGAAGACGTGGGGGCACAACAAGCTGCAGCACCGAGCCCTGTCCTGCATCCTTTCGAGTTGCAAGCAGTGTTACCCAGTGTGCTGTGAACGAAATATATCATCCCTGCCCATGCTTGCTGGACCACGGGTCAGCAGTAAGGTGGATTTTACAGCTGACTGCCTTCCCCAACAATGCCAGAACATTCCCTTCCACATGATGGTAGGGAGATGGAACGGCCTTATGTGAAAAGTAGTAGTGACTGGGAACCTGCCATTGTGGTACAGCACATTGTGCAAATTCACGGAAGGGGGCAGAATCCATCAGGCTGAAAGGCAGAAGTTGTAGAGCCAACAGCTTTGACAAGCTTGCATTCAGACGCTGGGCATGTGAGTGGCAGGGACTGTATTTTTCACAGCAGGAGATGGGGCAGAGAAATTTGCTGGCTACAGTCTACAGCTGGTGGTGTGCAGCTGGCAGATGTGCTGCTTGGACCTGGGACACCCTGTGCTATAACATCATCTCTGTCAGTGGAGGCTGCTGAAAGGTAATGACTCGATATCGCAGGGACAGACTAAAGAGGGTAAGGAGGAGGAGGAGGGACAGATTTGTGCCCCTTTTGTGTGGTACATTGTGGTACAGCACATTGTGCAAATTCACGGAAGGGGGCAGAATCAATCAGGCTGAAAAGCAGAAGTTGGAGAGCCAACAGCTTTGACAAGCTTGCATTCAGATGTTGGGCATGTGGGTGGCAGAGACTGCATTTTTTTTTCTGCTGCAGGAGATGGGGCAGAGAAATTTGCCGGCTACAGTCTACAGCTGGTGGTGTGCTGCTGGCAGATGTGCTGCTAGGACCTGGGACACCCTGTGCTATACCATCATCCCTGTCAGTGGAGGCTGCTGAAAGGTAATGACTCCGTATCGCAGGGACAGGCTAAAGTGGGTAAAGAGGAGGAGGAGGAGGGACAGATTTGTGCCTCTTTTGTGTGGCTTTTAGGTGCTTTTGCCAACGGCTGAGTGGTTGGACGTTAAATGCATTGTTAAGCATGTGGCACCCAAATGGTTGGTGTTTTTGCCACGTTTGATGTGTCTGAGACACAGTTTGCAGATAGCAACAGTGCGATCTGCTGCACATGTGCTGAAAAAGGCCCAGACAGCTGAGCTTTGGGGAGTGGGCTGGGAGATAACAGCTGCAGAATGTGATGGAATAGGGTGGCTGCTCTCTACTCTTTCTTGATGTCGGCCTCCTTGGGGTTGTGCTGCCTCACCTTCAGTTTCCTCCTCTGCTCTATCTGGCACCCAATTTGCATCAGTGACCTCATCATCATCATCATCTCCATCTCCTCCATCTTCATCATTACCACTGGAGACAACTTGGCAATACGCTGTGGCTTGGGGAACAAGAATGCCAATGTGTCTACCAGTGTTCCTCCCTCTCTCTAGGTTCATGTTCCTGTCATCCTCAACCTCTGAACCAACATTTGAATCCAGTAATGGTTGGGCATCATCAAGGGGCAAGTGGCTGAAGCTGTGGTCAAATAACTCAGCTGATGCCTCAATGGTTGATGTTGGGGCTATGGCAGGAATAGATGTGGACAAGGAGGCAGGTTTATCCACTCTGGCAACTGCAGGGCACTGCACACTTGTCTCTGCTTGGGTGACAGAGGATGAGGAGGAGGAGGAAGGTTTAGTAAGCCAGTCCACCACCTCCTCTGCATACTGTGGCTGGATAGCAGGGGCATAGGCGTGCGCACAGGGTGTGCCGGGTGTGCCCAGGCACACCCTAATCCCCCCATGCGCATTACTGTTATTGTTCTGTGTAGCAACAGGAACATGGGAAAGATCTCCCTCTTACCGGCTCTGCCATAAGAGAAGTGTTTATCCTTTTCTCTTTCACTGTGCCAGCAGGGAGATCAATGTGCCGGGGTCGTATATATGTAGATACATACACATGCATGTATGTTTGAGCTTAAGGGTGCACACCCTAATGCATTAGGCTGCGCACACCTATGAGCAGGGGCAAACTCACTAAATAGAGGAAATTTTGCCCTGCCTGAGGACTGACCACCATGTCCACCTTTGCCTATGGACACATTTGTTGTATATATATATATCGACAGGGAGTCACATGGTACTTAAACTAAAGCAGCAATATTTATATTTATATATTGCTGTCATGCCATTTTTTTTAAATAATTATTTGTATTTAATTCTATTTATTTTACAAGTTTGACATTTTGATGAGAGGTACTTACTCTGTCTGCAAAGCATGCTAAAAATAGCTTAGCACAGCCTCAATATTTTCAGATAATTTCAGATAATACAAGGGGGAAATGTTTCTTCTCTAAGTTATTTAGAGGTCTACATAATCAAATTCAGGTCTATGTCACAGCACAGCAGGTGCTCCAACACCATCTCATTATCTGGTGGCTTCAAATGAAATATTTGGAAGAATAATATGTAATATATTACATTCACTGAATAAAAGAAAAATTAAAACATTTTAGTATGGAATGGAGCCATAATGTATTTTCAAATAAAAAGTATATAACTAGATTTAAGGAAAATTATATCTCTTTTGTCATATACCAAATCCACCCATTCAAAACTGATATTTCAGTTTTGGTAGATGCTCTAGAGTTAAAGAAGATGTATCACTAGAATTAATTGTAAAATTCTTATTGAATCCCGCAGGGCATTAAATTAAATGGCATTTCCGTATCAGTGATGGTTGTAGGTCCACACCAGGCTGAAGCTCAATTTATGGGCGTTTCCTACAACTGGCACTGAAGCCACCCCCTTTTTATTTTGTTAGCTCTGCCTTATAATTATGAAGCCATGTGTTTCCTCTGCATTCTTGTTTTTCAGTGAATAGAAAGCTACTGAGCAGTGAGCACATACCTGCCCATCCTCCAGCCAGTCACCGCATGCAGACTATTATTTCACATATGGAGTGAGCATATCGTTTTAACTGTTGGCTTGTGTTGTGAATGACCACACTGGAGAGTAGCACTGTCTTTCACGAAAACACAAGCCCACAACAACACATGCCAGCTACTGAGATAATTTAGTATTTGTCTCCTTCATCTCCCTTAATTGCGTTGCTGTGTGAACTGGGTCTCCGGAAGGATTTAACAAGGATTTTAGAATTCTGGCTATACTTCTTCTTTAACCACTTAACCTCCAGATGGTTTACCCCCCCTTCATGACCAGGCCATTTTTTGTGATACGGCACTGGGTTACTTTAATTGACAATTGCGCGGCCGTACGATCCTGTACCCAAATAACCTAGTTACATAGTTACATAATAAATAATGATATTTGAAGCACTTCACAATGTGCATGAAAATGAATATATAAGAATAAATATAAATAGTCAAATAAATCCAGCGGTGAGTAAAAATTCCTATAAAATCCAGCAATCAAAATAGTGTAAAATTATAAAAAATTAGTGACACCAAATGTGTAAAAAATTCACACAAAAAATCCACATAAAAATAAATATATAGGGATGTATTCAGAAGGTTCAATTATACAGGTGTAGAATCCTGATTTGTATAGAGCTTTTGATCACTAGCAAAGCTGTTTAAAAACACTTGCTTAATTAAGGTGCTCATTGATAGTACCAATGTGTTTTTTGCTTCTATTCACAACCAATGTGAGAATCATAAACAGGCAGATAAGAGAAAAAAACAATCATTGTGCAATAGTTAGGATACCAAGGTACACAGGCAAAACTTCAATCCACTCACGTGTGCCTTATAATGATAAGGCATATGCAGGTTTTACTATAGCAGTCAGCCGCCTTAGACAGGAGCAGATTCAGTGCAGTACACTGTGTGAAACTGCTGATCTGCACAGAGCTTCCTTGGCTCCTCCCACGCGTTACATCACAGTCACGTGAGGTTAAAAAAAAAACACAAGTCCATCAAATCCAACCTATGTGTGTAATTATATGTCAGTATTACATTGTATATCCCTGTATGTTGTGGTCGTTCAGGTGCTTATCTAATAGTTTTTTGAAACTATCGATGCTCCCCGCCTGTGGAAGGGAATTCCACATTCTTGCCGCTCTTACAGTAAAGAACCCTCTACGTAGTTTAAGGTTAAATCTCATTTTTTCTAATTTTAATGAGTGGCCACGTGTCTTATTAAACTCCCTCCCATGTAAATTTTTTATCCCTATTGTGGGGTCACCAGTGTGGTATTTGTAAATTTAAATCATATCCCCTCTCAAGCGTTTCTTCTCCGGAGAGAATAAGTTCCGTGCTCGCAACCTTTTTTAGCTTTGTTGCCCTTCTCTATACTTGCTCCATTTCCAGTACATCCTTCCTGAGGACTGGTGCCCAGAACTGGACAGCATACTCCAGGTGAGGCCAGACCAGAGTCTTGTAGAGTGGGAGAATTACCACTTTATCTCTTGGGTTAATCCCCTTTTTAATGCATGGCAATATTCTACTTGCTTTGCTTTTTGCTTTGCTTTGCTTTTTGTCCTTTTTTCCCCACAAATAGAGCTTTCTTTTGGTGGTGTTTGATCACCTCTGTGGGGTTTTTTTTTGCGCTATAAAAAACAAAAAACAAAAAAAGTCTGACAATTTTGAAAAAAAACAACAACATTTTTTACTTTCTGCTATGAAACATACACAATAAAAAAATGTAAAAAATCGAATTTCTTCATCAATTTAGGCCAATATGTATTCTGCTACATATTTTTGGTAAAAAAAATCCCACTAAGCTCATATTCATTGGTTTGCACAAATCAGACACCTAACAGACACTTTTGAAACTTTTTGGGAACCAAAAGTATATAATCTATAATTATATATTATACAGGATTTATATATAAGGCAACAGATTGCGCAGCGCTTTACAATATAAAGGGAGACAAAGACAATGCAGCGTCAATACAATTCAATATAAGAGAGTTAGGAGGGCCCTGCTTCTGGGAGCTTACAATCTCATAGTGAGGGGCTAATGGAACAAAAGGTAATAACTGTGAGGAATGAACTGATGGGAGAGAAAAAGATTCAGTTGCTAGCTTAAGGCAGGATAGGACTGAAGAGATGAGTTTTCAGGGATCGCCTACAAGTGGACAGAGTAGGAGAAAGACAGACAGATTGGAGTAGGGAGTTCCAGAGGATGTGAAAGGCTCTGAAGAAGCCCTGGACATGAGCATAGGAGGAGGAGACAAGGGAGCTAGAGAACATCAGGTCTTGGGAGGCGCAGAAAGGACGGTTTGGGTGTTATTTAAAGACAAGATTGGTGATGTAGCTCGAGGCAGAGTTGTAAATGGCTTTGTATGTCATTAATGTTTTGAGTTTTATTCATAGGGCAATGGGAAGGAAGTGGATTAGTAGAGACGGTGTGGTGGACACTGAGCAGTTGGTAATGTGGATGAGTTTGGCAGCAGCATGCATGCCAGGATGGCCTCTAACCTTGTATTATAGACCTTTAAATTATAAAAGGCCTGTTCCCCTTTATAAGCCAGGAATAGCTTAAGCAACTGGCTCTCTGATATTAGTTTTCTCCGTATGCTCCAGGACAAGCGTGTACATCCCATAAAAGGATATAAAAGGCTAATAGTTTATTAAAACATTAAGACCCCTTTCACACTGGGGAGCAGTTTTCAGGCGATTTAGCACTAAAATTAGAGCATGTAAAGCGCCTGAAAACTGCCTCCCCTGCAGCGTCAGTGTGAATGCCCGAGTGCTTTCACACTGGGGCAGTGCGCTTGCAGGACAGGAAAAAAAGTCCTGCAAGCAGCATCTTTGGAGCGGTTCGGGAGCAGTGATATCAATGGGCAGTGCTGCTGAAGTGCCTGCAAAGGCGCTTCGGCAGCGGTGCTTTTCGGGCGATTTTAAAGCTCCCTTCTAGTGGCGGCAAAGTGCCGCAGAAACAACAGTAAAGCACTGCTAAAACTAGCGACGCTTTACCGCTGACGCCCCACCGCCCCAGTGTGAAAGTAGCCTAAAACTGCACTTACAAGATAAGTTAAAAACATATGGAGACAATTGGTACCCAGAGTGGGATATATCCCGCAATGAAAGTAAATAATCTGTAAAACAAACAATTGCCACGAGCAGTGTAAATGTGAGCTGACTAGCGTCACTAAGCAATGAAATGGTAGGACACTGCGCTTAGCAAGTAAAACATATTAAACATGAAAAAGTGTTCATGCATAAATAAATGACAGGTGCTCCAATATTCAGTGTTCAGACAGAGGTGCCCCACATGGATGTGCACTCACCCCTAAATTTTGACCACCTATCGCTAGCGTGGTTACTTGTGCTTTGTGGGGAGTAAATACCCCTAGATGACTTTATCCAAGGTCAGCTTTGTTTAGGGTAATCCTCCATGGATGGGAAGAAAAAATGACAGACGGGGCTCCCATAGTGTAAAACCGTATTTTATTATAAAACTCAAGAGTAGAATATAAAAGATGCACTCACATGGTTTGATGCCTGTGCCTGGCACCCGGTGTAATCAGCATGTGTTTTTAGGTAGGGTAATCTGGCCAATCTCCATCAGATGCCGCTTGTTTGTGGTGAGGCTCGGTCCCTGTGTTTAATTTTCGGGCGGATCTGGTGTCGCGATAACACAATAAAACCTCGACGCGTTTTGGCCAATAGGAAAGGCTGTCATCAGGAAGCTCCCTGTAATATCTGGCTGACCGCTCTAGTGCCTACAAAGGTCAGGCTGCGGCTGGTGAGAAAAAATTCTTCTACTCTGGACTTGTGCCTGATGTGGCTCCGCCTTACATGTTACATCAGGAATCAACTTCTTCTACCTCGGCAAGAATGCTGCTGCGGGGTGGTTGGAGGTTTAGGCCAAAGTTTTAGCCTCTCCTCAGCATGACCCCCAACCCTCTTCCCTACCTCTAAAACCCCCTCTGAAACTTTCTTCCCTGTTATTAGAGGACACAGATTTTGTGACAGATGCAGCAGTAAAATTTTGTGGAAGGAGAATTGATGTGGAAAATGAAGACCGAGGAGTAGTGTGGGCCTATTTGAATTATTGTGGTGTTTCTCCCACTGAGCTCTGTGGTGCAGAGTCATGTGGGTCTTTATGCATGTGGTACCCAAATGCTTTCACCATGGCTGCAGACCATACGATTGCTTTTGGAGCAGATACATTTAAAAGGGCTCACACTGCAGAGCTCTATGGACCAGCCCTGAGGATAGCAGTGGCCTGTACCGGAGGGGCAGTGCTGCTAAACGGATTAAGACAGTTGCTCCCACCAGTTTGCCAATTGGTGGCACCAACAAATGGCCTGCTGCTTGATCATTCACCCCCTTCTCATCTCTGGAGCCCACTTGACAGTAAACTTCAGCTACTGGAACATCACTGCCTCTTGCTGCTCCCTGTCTGATGCTCCTGCGGTCCTGGCTCTATCCTCCTCATCTTCAATATCTAAAACAAGAAATGTTTGCGCATAACCACCCAGATCATCCTCCTGCAGCAAGTTAGTGATTGCATATGAAATAATTCTGCTCATTCTTTGATGTCAGTTTGTGGGGTTATGAGGGGAATAGCAGGAGAGGAGGACGAGGAAGAAGAGGGTGCATTAGCAGCAGTTGTACACAACTGGCTGCTCTGCACCTGGGAGGAGGCAAAAGAGAAAAGCTTTTTCAGCCACTCAACTACCTACTTCATACAGTATATAGCACAGCCACTCAGAAATGGCATATGTACTCTGCCTCTAGATGCTGTGGATCAGCCACTACTTTGTCCTGCAGAACCTGCTCCTCTCTACTACCTCCATGTGTAGAACCTCTGCCTTAAATGTAAAGCTTTCCTGAAATGTAATAAAGAGGATTGCCTAACTTTAACAACTTTAACAGCAACAGCACACACTGACAAATGATTGTTGAAAACCCTTATATAGGAAGTGGATTGGCACATATCAATGCCCCATGATTGGCCCTTCTAGGCCAGTTGCTCTAAGTCAAAGGCTATACAGTGCATTATGTTTACAAAGAAATCGGCCTGCTGACATTCTCCGTAAATTTGCCAGGACCCTGAACCTGGAACACACAGGATTCCCCCCAAACCCATAGTAGCAGTGAATCTGAATATTATCTATAGATTTAAGTTTATAGTGGTCAAAAAAATAAAAGATAGTTGCTAATCTGGTTGCTGTGATTCCCTATGTTCTGCACTTTTGCTCCACAGCTTTGTTTAATTGTGTGTTTTGCTTGCTTAAGTAGGCAATACACTACAGAACATGCAATAAGTTTTTTAACCAAGGATGAGGGGTCTCATTAGAAGGCACCACCTCCCCATAGTAGAAACAGTAATAAAGTGTGCAAATGGGAGTTTTAAGGTGCCAAATTAATCAATTGAAACTAAATCAAAAATTAACAAAGTTTTATTAAATAAACATTAAAAAATGTTAAAATGGCATATGAACATTTATACGGTCGTAGTGCATGGTATTTTCAACGCTACATGTTTCGCCATCAGCATGGCTTCCTCTGGAGCTTATTATAAACCATGTGTACAATATCACTATAAACAAATGGAGAGAAAAACATTAAGTATCAATCAATGAATATACTTAATGTTTTTCTCTCCATAACCCCCAACATTCAGCAGTCACTGCAAAAATAAGACCCAGCATTGGTGCCAGTGAACATAATAATGCCCCCAATTGGTGTCAGTTATTGCATTAATAACTATTAGCATTCGAGTCGATGATCACACAAATTTCTCCTAGCATTGGTGTCATTAACTGCAAAACCACTTTTTGGTGTCATTTGCAAAAATAGGATCCAGCATTGGTGCTAGTGACCGAAAACAATAACCCTCAGCATTGGTGTCAGTGAATGCAATTAATAACCCCCGGTATGGGTAGTCGATGGCAGTGATGGAAAAAACCCCCACCCCACATTGGTGGTCAGTAGCAGCTTACTCAATGTTTGCTTACCAGATCACCATACCGGGTGCAGAAATGCAGCAAGAATTCCAGTACCCGACATACTGCTGTCACTCTGCAAAGTCCCCAAAATGTGGCAGACCACACAGAGGGAGCTTGGAGGCTGCAAACAACTCGCTCGCTTTGTGTTGGGAACCAGGGCTTTAAACAGTCCTTCAAACGACTTCCTGAAGATGCCATCTTGGTGAAACGTATGTTGAAGCATGGGTTTGTCATTTCCGGGTCCTGTGTGACGTCACTTCCAGGCTACAACCGGAACAAGGCTTGGAGCGCACGCCGGCTTTGAGCCATTATCTATTTCCACTTGGAAGAACGTAGTCGAGTTAAGGGCTAGGAGTTATCAGCCTATGGGGGCAAACAGCACATATTGACCTACTTGTAAAAAGGGGTCAAACACTTTTGGTGACTTTATACTCACACTTTTGGACACAAGAGGTCAAAAAGAAGAATTTGATGTTGAAGATATCACGGTGTTGGGAATTTGTCACTTATGGACTTTTAATTATCATTTCATTATTTTTATCACTTCAAATACATATCATTACTTGTATTATGAATATGTTCACATTGTATTGTTTATTATATGTTTTTTTACTTCAAATGAGGGGAAAATAATAGAAACCCTGGAATACTGAGTTAGTTCAGATGGGTGTTTAATTCCACAACTTACCAAACACAGCATAGGTTTATCAAGCGATGACATGTATTTGCAAAGCGTTTAACAAGCACTTGAGTAGGTTATTTTGACTCCTTTCAGCAGCCAGCTTTGTTGACTATTGCTACCAGAATCAAAGAAAATCAACATCAGAAGCTTCTCAATTGCTTCCCAAATGCTATAAAGGTGTTGAGAAGTGTATGAGAAGTGTTGGAGAAAAATCTGTCTCAACTCACAGACGCTGAAAGTGTCTCCAAAGTGGTTCCACATACACCCCACATTGGTAGTAACCCTTTTACCATTGTAACCCTTTTACCAAATCAGGTCTGAAACCAACTCCTTCTCCAGATGTGATTTTATTTCCTGCAACCATGAGCATGGGTAGCTGTCCCTGCCAGGAGAACACAATGATTATTGCTAGTAGATATAGCTGCTGGCAATAACTGCATGCTGAAAATCCAACATGCTGGCTTTACCCAAGCTGATCAATGGATCGATTTGGGTACAATCAGCCTGCCCATACCTACAGTATGGCTGGCTTAAGTCTTCATTACATAAATAAACTTACAGTTGTCAGGACGTGTCCAAAGACTTCAACAGCCAAATGTCGCTCGCAACATCCAAATCAAAGCAGGGCAAAGCGAATCAATACAAGCATTTGTCTTAAGCACAAATGTAAAGTAGCACATTTGATTATATTTGCAAGATGGTGAAAATATGATTAAAATGTTTTCCTTTAAACTGAACTCTTCTATGCTGGACTTGGCAATATTTAGGGCTAGTTCATTAAATAAAATGAAAACTACAGGTCAGGGCTAAATCTGACAAACCATTAATTATATTAGACTCTCATTTTTTTTAAGTGACAGTTATTTTTAGGCCAATGAGATTTAAACATTACAGTCATATGGATGCAATAACAATCCTCTTTTTTGTGTTAAAACTTTCTGCATTGAGCTTATTAGGCGCAATTCCAAAAGCTATCCCACTAGTATAAATATACTTATTTTCAAAAAAAGTGACAGGTGTTTTCTGCTGAGCCCAGTGAAAGTTAAAAGCTACAGTCACTATGGTAAATTGCAGAGCATTATCCTTGTATTAAATCTTTGTGAATTGACCCTGTCTGTTACAACAAAAGGTTTAATTGCAGTATGTTCTGACTTCTCCCTAGGGACGTCCATGTATATTATGTTAAGAGTGCACTAGTTTACCACTGTCTCATTGAAAGTACATGTTGCTATGCCTTCCATAAAGCAACACCTAAATATATAACAGAGACAAAAATGGTCTACTTTACAAATACATTTTATAATAAATTTCACAGTTGATTGTAAGCCTATCCAGCTGTTACAAACAGATTTTCCAAAGGGGTTGCTGAAGTGAAGGGGCTCTGACATTCTAATGCAGAAAATGGCATCCTCCAGTGGCTGCTTTTGGATTGTTACAACAAGCCAGCACTCTTCAGTTTGATATGAAAAGAAGAGCCAACATGGTCTGGCATAAAAGAAAAATACACCCTTTTAATACAGAGCAAAGTAAATTAATTTGTAAATCTCTGTGCTAATGTACTCATGCAGCATTATGGCTATAAAGAATTCTAATGAAACTATAACCGAGTCCATTAGCACTTATTCAACAGATTATTATAATCCTTCAATATTATTGGCCTAGCTATAAATAAATCCTCCTTAAGAAATGGGATAGCATATCTTGGGGTCATCAAGATGATCACTACAGACATATATGATAAGTCAGTAATATTTTAACATAATGTCACCACAAGGAATTACTTTCTCGCCCTGTAGCATTGCTGTCCATGTTTTCTAGCATTCTGAGAATGCTCTGGAATAACAACAATCCTCCATAATTCTCCCTTTACTGAGACAGTTGACTCCTTTGAATGGCATGTAAATGTACTCTGACTGTCCGACATTTGTCTTCTGTAGCAGCCTCTCGCTAAGTCTCATCAATCAACTGGCTTGTCTAATGAAGGCCTTGGACCTGAGGATGAAGGGAGAGTGGATGGCCATTTGAACCTGGCTTGAAAGTTGAGAAGTGAAGCTAAACAGATATTTGAGGAGGACATCAGGACAGCAGACGAATGAGAAGAACATAACCTTGCTGGGACGCATGCTCCAGTTCAGGCATTGGGCATTACAGGATGAAATATCTCTAACTAACAATTCATCTGTAACTGGAAAGAGAAGGAGCTGCTGACATTTAGCTGTGATGGGCATTCTGGATGCCTGTCTCGCAAATGCTTAAATGAACAAGGCATGTGGATGAAAGTGATTAATCACCCTCGTACAGCTCCAGCTAGATCTTATGACTATACAGTACATCTGATTTTTTTAATGCTTTAGCTTTATCATGATTAAAGCTAAGGGATATTCCCAAGGGAAATATTTATGCATCCTTGTTTTTCAAAACATATCTTCTTCAAAATATAGAGAGGTCCAGTGACCTTCAGCTCTGCTCAAATGGGTATTTCATTTTCTTTTAATTTATGGTAAATGACATACCTTGGAAATTCTTGTTTTCCATCTTTAATGTTAAATTTTCCATAATTCCAACACTTACCAATCTGAACCAAGATTGTTAAAGGGAAAAAAAAGGATTTCAACGGGATAAACAGCTTGCTTTATGACTTTGTTTGAAGATTCAGTAGATAATACACCAGCCAAAAACATGGAATTTTGCACCCAGTGTACCAGCTGTTTAATAAAATAGGGTTTTGCATTTTTACATCTGCACATTTATGAAATGACAAAATATATTTGCTTAAAACAGGGGTCTCCAAACTGTTGCCCTTTACTTGCCTTTATCCAGCCCTTAGGGCACTATTCCTTCCACTGATAGGAGGCACTATTTTTCCCAAAGACACCAATGATGGGGAACTAATTCTCCCACTGACACTAGAGATGAGGGGCTAATTCTCCCATTGAAACCAAATATGTGGCACTATTCTTCCACTGACACCAATGATGGGGCACTATTCTTCCCACTGACACTAAAGATAAGGTGCTATTTCTCCCACTGAAGCCAATGATGGGCACTCTTCCTTCTGCTGAAACTAGAGATGGGGTACTATTCCTCAATTCTCCCACTGGCAAGATGGGGCACTGTTTCTCCAACTGAAATCAATGATGGGGCACTATTCCTCTGACTGACACTAGAGATGGGGCACTATTCCTCTCACTGAAACCAATGATGGGGCACTATTCCTTCTACTGACACTAGAGATGGGGCACTATTCCTCCCACTGAAACCCACTAAATGGGGCACTATTCCTCCCACTAAAAGAATTGAGCTCTGTAATTTCAAAGCCATTGTATCTAATTTTTAGGGACTCATTAATGGCGGGAATAGTACCACTGGATTGGCGCAGGGCGAACGTTGTGCCTATATTTAAAAAGGGATCAAAGTCTTTACCAAGTAACTATAGACCTGTTAGTTTAACTTCTATAGTCAGGAAGATACTGGAGCATTCAATAAAAGACCACATAGACGAGTTCTTGCTGGAAAAAAACGTTTTAAGCAACAGACAGCATGGATTCATGAAAGACAGAAGTTGTCAGACAAACCTGATTTCTTTTTATGAAGAGGTAAGTTAAACCTTGGACAGAGGGGTGGCTGTGGACGTGGTATACTTGGATTTTGCAAAAGCGGTCGACACAGTTCCACACACACAGCTCATGTGTAATATAAAGTCTACAGGCTTGGAAATATCAGTTTGTAAATGGATAGAAAACTGGCTAAAAGACAGAATTCAGAGAGTAGTGGTTAATGATTCTTACTCCGAATGGTCTAAGGTTATCAGTGGTGTACCAAAAGGTTCAGTGCTGGGACCCTTACTTTTTAATATCTTTATAAATGATATTGGGTCTGGGATCAAAAGTAACATTTCTGTCTTTGCAGATGACACCAAGCTATGCAGTGAAATAACGTCCTTACAGGATGTCTCCAATTTACAATTCGACCTCAATGCACTGTCTAATTGGGCAACTATGTGGCAGATGAGGTTTAATGTTGAGAAATGTAAAGTTATGCACTTGGGGGCTAAGAATATGCATGCATCATACATGCTAGGAGTAGTACAACTGGGGGAATCCGTAGTGGAGAAGGATATGGGGGTTTTGGTAAATCATAAGCTCAATAATAGCATGCAATTCCAAGCGGCGGTTTCCAAAGGGAGCAAAGTCCTTTCTTGTATTAAGAGAGGTATGGAATCCAGAGAGAGAGATATAATTTTGCCCCTGTTCAAATCATTAGTAAGACCTCATCTGGAATATGCAGTTCAGTTTTGGGCACCAGTTCTCCAAAAGGATATCGGGGAAACTGGAGAAAGTGCAGAGAAGGGCAACCAAACTGATAAGAGGCATGGAGGAGCTCAGCTATGAGGAAAGATTAGAGGAATTGAATTTATTCACTCTTGAGAAGAGGAGAATAAGGGGGGATATGATCAACATGTTCAAATATATATGGGGTCCATATAGTGAACTTGCTGTTGAGTTATTCTCTTTACGGTCAACACAGAGGACATGGGGGCACTCTTTACTGTTTCCAAATACGGAAAGGTTACTTCAAAGTAAGAGCTGTGAAAATGTGGAATAGACTCCCACCAGAGGTGGTTCTGGCCAGCTCAGTAGATTGCTTTAAGAAAGGCCTTGATACTTTTCTAAATGTACATAATATAACTGGGTACTAAAATTTATAGGTAAAATTGATCCAGGGAAAATCCGATTGCCTTTTGGGGGATCAGGAAGGATTTTTTTCCCCTGCTGTAGCAAATTGGAGCATGCTCTGCTGGGGTTTTTGCCTTCCTCTGGATCAACTGTGGGTATATTGGATTGTACGATATTTTTTTATTTTATTTATTTATTTTTTTTATGGTTGAACTGGATGGACTTGTGTCTTTTTTCAACCTGACTAATTATGTAACTATGTAACTATGAAACCAATGATGTCATTTTTTTTACTCCCACCGACCACCAAGCCTATGGCATCATTTACTCCTACTGATGCCAGGTAATTTTTGTGTTTGCTGGTGGACCTATTTAGCTTGATGAGATTATCATGATGTTTTATTGGTATTACTTTTAATTAAGGTCATTTATCTTGTAGTGTGAATTGTTATGTTCTACTTGTCAGCTCCCCTCACCTCCTAAGGATGCGGGTTGCTCCAAGGAAGACACTCTACCTACTTTTCTACAATCAGTTGTGAACGATTTGCTAATATGATATAATTGGTGTCTGTTACTCTGTGGGAGGTATCTGAGGGAGATTATTTTTTTAGCATTTGGCTCTGTCTTTTATCTGAATGTTTTTATACATGTTGGAACAATAAAATGTATTGATTTTATTCATGTGTTCTTGCTGGCACCTCAAGGTCCATCCTGTTCTCACTTTTTGACTGTATTATAGGATGTTGGTGCTTTTAACCAATCGCTAACCTTTTTTATATCCTACTGGCCACAGTCCGGCCACCATAAAGTTTGAATGGTAGAAAACTGGCCTTTTGGTTTGAAAGTTTGGGGACCCGGCTTAGAACATTAGTTGCATTACAGTAGCTAAGGACTCCCATTGGTCTTGCATTTGATGGGTTCTTAGCTAAAATATGAACATCCATATGGAATTTGTAAGTTTTTGGTGGGTTATCTCTGGGTATTTCATTTTATCCCACAATTTAAAATCATTCTGGCTTCTGCACAAACTTAACCATAGTCCAGGATGTCATCAGCAGTGGCAGAACCTCATAGATGGGAGAGCTCAGGTGCTGCTCTGTCAGCTGTAGTGTAAGCACATCCGGAAGCACTGGGGAGGGTGGAGGAGTAAGTAATGTCACGCCTGGGACGATCCCTTTCCCCCAGGCAACGGATCGTCCCAGGCACTTCCTCTTCCATGCTCCACGGTGGTTCAGGTTGTCCTTTCACTACAGCTGACAAGTGGCATCTCACCTGCCTAGGTTCAATTTCAACAAAGATTTAGCAACTCCGTTAAGAGACTGCAAAACTGGCCAGCAGCAGAACAGTTTTAATGAGGGACAGTTGGCCAAAATGTAACTGAACTAAAGAGTACAGGCTAGTGTTTTATTACAAGAATATGTAAATATGGCCAGCATCAGGACAATTTTAATGATTAAGGCTAGGCCCAAAATTACTAGTGACATAGAGTACAGGCTAGAAATTTACTACAAGAATTAAGATACTGCAGAGGATGCAGCAGTGTAAAATTGACCAGCAGCAGGACCGTTTTAATTAAAGATAATGGGCCAAAATGGCATATGCCTAACCTTTATTTTTGCTATGGGGATTAGTTTTTGGTGAATGTAGGTGATATAATATGAGGTAGTTTTCATGCACACTATCCATGCACTTTGTTTTCTTTAATTTTTTATATCTTTGTAGCAGCATATTGTGAACAAAAAGCAGCTCCAAGAACAGATTGCCAGTAATAAGTAACTTCTGCATCTTAAGAACCCCAATCCTAAATAAGGCGCTGCCAACATAAAGTAGAAATAAATCAAGGAAACCCCAAAAGAAATTCAAATCACAAAAAAGTTTGCTATTTATGTGACAGCAGCTAAAACAAAACCACTGACCTCAAATCAATCAGAAAATAAAATTAAATCACATAAAAACCCCAATAATAAGCAAAAGGCCAAAAACTTGATTGCCCAAAGATCAGAAGCAATCATAATTAAAGTACTGTTTCCTAACTTACCCTTAATTCTTCCTTTGTAGTTTGTCAGCTTTACAGTAGTTTTTAGAAAGTTGTCTGCTCTGTGCCCCCCCTGTTTAAAATGAGAAAGCTGGCTTATCCAAAAGCCCACTTATTGGTTCTTCTAAGCCTGATGGTCAAAGTTCAAATTCCAAGCAGTGCAATATGATATAAAAATTTCCTAGGCAAATCTGTACACAAATTCACCAGGACCACAAATCTTGAACCTGCTGGATTCCGCTGCCTTGAACCCATGGTAGCGGTGAACCAAATTCTCATCCCTAATCATATTAAGGTTTAAAAAGGGAGCGTTCCAGAGAAAAGTTCTGCATACAAGGCAACCAAACACAGAATTGTACACCTTACAATGTGGTGTTATTGGTGGGACAGACCTCAAACTTAATCCTTGGTGATATTCTTTGGAACGTAGTGCCAGACTACATGCTTAAGGTGGAACTTCACTTTCCCAATCAACATAGATTATTTTTAATCCTCATGCTGCTAGCATTAGTAAATCGTTAGGAAGGTATATCATTACTTGTTTTGAACTTTTTTTTTTTACATTTCTTCAGTTACTTCCTGGTTTCTTGTCTAGGCAAATTATGTCATACATCCCAGAAGCCTTCAGCAGGGGAGATGAGGAGGAGGGGTTTTCTTAGCTAAGCACACCCACCTGCCTGCATGCCTGAGCTAAGGCCAATGGATTATATGAAGTAAATGCTATATGAATCATTTGCCCTTACTCAAGATGGCCACAACCAGTAATGCTAGGGGGTGTTTTTCAAAGTGATTTCTCAACAAAATAAAGCATGGAGACATGGATAGATGGGAATGTTTGCTTTGAATATTAAAAATGAATTAAATAGTGTCCTTGGCTTGTGGTGCTCAGATGCAGTAAAGATCTGCTTTAAACCAACCAAGTACAGCCTCAAGATATAATGTCTAGCCACTCTATGGGCTCATTACTTGTAGGGTGAGCTGTGGGAGATTAAATGTTGTGTCTTGTGTGAAGGGGGCACAGATAGCACAGGTCTAAAATCAATAATGGAAGACTTGTCTTGGCAGCTGGTGGATTTTTGTTTGGGAGGGGAGGAAAACACCCCCCCCCCCCGCTGTCTACTGGTCCACTGGCATTTATACCATCAGTGGTGGGGATCGGAGGGCACATCAGGGATTGGTGGGCACACAGTGGTGGGGATCAGCGGGCACATTGGGTAGGGGATCAGGCTGAGGCGGGCATCTGGCAGCTTCTCTTGTGTCCTCTTCTCTTCTGGGATCACAGCCGCTGTTGTTGGTGTGCGCGCTCCTGTGGGCACTGGTGTACATGTTCCGGCTGACCCTGGTGTGTGCGGTGGTGCCTGGTTGCGTGCGCATGTGCCTGTGGGCACTGGTCTGCATACTCCTGTGGGTGCTGGTGCGCGCTGGTGTTCGGGGGCGTGCGCGCGGCGTTTGGCGCCAATCAGCCTATTTAGGCCTGCTTCACACTCTGCTCAGTACTGCCTGATCAACAGCTCTTCCGTGCCTTGTTCCTGTTTCCTGTATCTGTGCTTTTGATCTCCTGACAACCCGGCTTGTTTCCTGGATTCCTCTGAACTCTGCCCGCACCTGACCTCTGCCTGTTTTGACTACTCTTCTGCCTGCTCCATTGTACCTCGTTGCCTGCCTGTTGCCAAACCCAGCTTGTACCCGGACTTCCCTGCTCTGCTCCTGCTCAGCACCTGTTGCCAGTGTTCCCGATATCTGCCTGCTGTTTGAAGTTCACTTCTCTTCCGGCATCTGGACTCCTGCACCAGGCTCCCATACCACTCCGCACTCCTGTGCTTCCTGTATACTTTACCAGGGACCGCGAGTCAGACGCGTAAGGGAGTCTACCCTCTGCCCAAGCAGACTCACTGGTCTGGTAAGTAGAGGTCTGACAGTATCAGGCAGCCATGACCGAGTCCGGGGAGGAGTAGAGGAACAAGTTCAAGCCCTCTTTGCGCCTCCTCACTCCCAGGGAGCATCTGCTGCTGGACTTTCCCAAGCACCCTCCGTAGTAATGCTTCCTCCTGAGCCTAGGGTACCCACGCCCGAAAGGTTCACAGGAGAATGTTGCAAGTATCGGGCCTTTCGCAATGCCTGCGAACTCTATATCGCTCTACAGCCTGGCACCTTTTCCTTGGAAGCTACTAAGGTGGGTTTTGTCATCTCCTTACTGGCCGGCGGGCCTCAAACCTGGGCTCACTGCCTTCTGGAGCAGAAATCTGGGTCCCTAGATTCCCTGGATGCCTTCTTCCTAGCCATGTCACAATTGTATAAGGACCCCCAACTAATGGCTACCGCTGAAGCCGCATTGTACTCCCTGCAACAAGGTTGCAGAGTGGCTGAAGATTATGCAGTCGAATTCAGACACTGGAGCTCTGATACAGAGTAGAACGACGCTGCCCTGCGTCACCAATTCCGGATGGGGTTATCAGACCCTCTTAAGGACGAGTTGACACGCGTAGGAATACATCAGACCCTGGATGAACTTATCAACTTGTCCATCCAAATTGATCGCCGCCTAAGAGAGAGATGCTCTGAGAGGTCTACTAGTCACTCTCGTCCTATCTGGATGCTTCCTAAGGTCCCCAGTTCTTCTATTCAGTTTCCTTCTGCCTCCTCTGCTCTGGCCGCAGAAGTGCCTGAACCCATGCAACTCGGTCTGCTCCGTCCATCCCTTAATCCAGAAGAAAAGTTGCGCAGACGTACCCACAACTTATGTCTGTACTGTGGAGAACCTGGACATTTTGTGAGATCCTGCCCCAACAAGATACGTAAGTGCCTGCCGTTTTCTTCTGTATGTGCACCTGTCTTGCCTAAATCTGGTACTCACCTGGCTCTTTCTATCACGTTGCAGCTTCCCGGAAGGAATATCCCAGTATCAGTCATCATTGACTCTGGAGCGTGTAGTGGCTTCATTGACCTAGTCTTTGCTAACAACCATGGCATTCCTCTTCAGTCCAAGGCCCAGGTACTCGCAGTACACTTAGCGAATGGATCCACCCTCAGTTCTGGTCCAGTTACCCAGGAGACCATTCCTTTGCTGGCCACCATAGGCCTTATCACCAGGAACTCCTGCACTTGGATGCCATCTCCTCTCCTCTCTTCCCAATTATCCTAGGAATGCCCTGGTTGCAGGCTCACAACCCCAGTATTAACTGGACTACAGGAGAAATTCAATTCCCCTCCGAATACTGCCAGCAACAATGCTTACATGGAAAATCCGCAACAACATCCCAGCTTCTTTGTCTGGACTCAGACACTGAATTACGCCAGTCCGTCCCTGAACCCTACCAGGATTTTCTGGATGTTTTCAGCAAGAAGGGAGCTGAGACTCTCCCAGTACACAGGCCTTACGACTGTCTGATAGAACTTCTACCCGGGACCGAAGTTCCCTTCGGGAGGATCTTTCCGTTAACTGAGCAGGAGTTGCGCACCTTGAAGGACTACATAGATGAAAACATGAAGAAAGGGTTCATTCGTCCTTCCACCTCTCCAGCAGGTGCAGGCATCTTTGTTGAGAAAAAGGATCACTCCTTACGTCCCTGCATCAACTACTGGGAGTTGAATAAAATTACTATTAAAAACAGATATCCGCTACCCCTAGTACCCGAACTCTTCCAAAGGCTGGGAACCGCAACAGTTTTCACAAAGTTCTATCTCCGCGGAGCTTACAATTTATTTTGTATCAGAAAAGGTGACGAATGGAAGACGGCCTTTCGTACTCGATTCGGGGAAACTTTGAGTACCTCGTCATGCCCTTCGGGCTGTGAAATGCTCCAGCGACATTCCAGCACTTTGTTAACAACGTTTTCCGCGATTACCTTGACCTGTACGTCATAGTTTACTTGGACGATATCCTGATTTTCTCTGCTTCACTGGTCGATCACCGCAGGCATGTCCGGAATGTTCTCACTCGACTTAGGCAACATGGGCTTTACGCCAAACTCGAGAAATGCAAGTTTGAGCTCCAATGTGTTCAGTTTCTGGGCCTAGTCATCTCGGCCGAGGGCATTAAGATGGATCCTCAAAAAGTATCTGCCATGCTGGATTGGCCTGCACCTGCAGATAGAAAAGGGGTACAGCTCTTCATTGGCTTTGCCAATTTCTATAGGAAATTCATGAAAGGATTCTCTTCAACAATCGCTCCGATTACCGAGCTTACCAGACAAGGAACCCGATTCTGCTGGACTCCCAAAGCACAGCTGGCATTTGAAGAACTCAAAGCCACTATCCTCAAACACCCTAATCTGTCGTTACCTTTCGTTTTGGAGGTTGACGCATCTGAAGTTTCAGTAGGAGCAGTGTTCTCCCAGCGGCAAGGTGCCAAGGCGCTCCTGTATCCAGTGGGGTTCTTCTCACGTAAAATTTCATCATCCAAAAGGAATTATGATGTGGGGGATCGGGAACTCCTGGCCATTAAGACGGCTTTGGAGGAGTAGCGTTATCTACTGGAGGGTGCTGCACATCCTATTCTGGTCTATACGGACCATAAGAACTTGGAGTACCTGAGAACAGCTAAGAGACTAAGACCGCGGCAGGCCAGATGGGCACTTTTTTTTCCCTGATTCCAGTTCCACATTACCTACAGACCCCGATCCAAAAATGTCAAGCCAGATGCGCTCTCCCGTATGTTCCATGACTCTGAGAAAACCCTACCTCCGGACACCATTCTTCCCTCTGGGAACTTCCTGCTTCTTCAAGAGGACCTTGTCTCCCGAATTAGACGGGCCTCTATGGGGATGACCCCTCCTGCTGAGACTTGTGTTAAGGACGGCCTGTTCTGGCACGAAGACAAGATTGTGGTCCCTGAGGACCTAAGGGTACATGTGTTGGAACTTTGCCATGACCATAAGTTGTCTGGGCATTTTGGTGCACGGAAAGCAAGTGACCTGATACAACATACCTTTTGGTGGCCTCATCTCATTAAGGACTGCAAGGACTATGTCGAGTCATGCAATACTTGCGCCAGAAGCAAGAACAGCCGGACAAGAGCCTGGGGCCTATTAAAACCCCTACCGTTCCCAGAGAGACCGTGGAGTATGATCTCGATGGACTTCATTGTTGAACTTCCCCCATCAGAAGGCTTTTCCTCCATCTTTGTTG
Source organism: Aquarana catesbeiana (assembly GCF_042186555.1). Classification (NCBI taxonomy): domain Eukaryota; kingdom Metazoa; phylum Chordata; class Amphibia; order Anura; family Ranidae; genus Aquarana; species Aquarana catesbeiana. Next base: position 95,773,405 of record NC_133331.1, read on the forward strand.
TGGTAGATAGGCTGTCTAAGATGGCCCATTTTCTTCCCATGAAGGGCACTCCCTCAGCCATGGAGACAGCTACTATTTTCATTAAAGAAATAATAAGATTGCACGGAGTCCCAACGAATATAGTATCCAACAGAGGTGTCCAGTTTACCTCTAGGTTCTGGAAAGCCCTCTGTGGCTCCTTGAAAATTGAACTGGCAATTTCTTCAGCATATCATCCCTAGTCAAATGGGCAAACTGAAAGAACCATTCAGACTCTGGAACAATATCTCCGTTGTTTTTCTGCTTTTTCTCAAGATGATTGGGCTTCCTTGCTCCCTGTTGCGGAGTTCTCATATAACAACTCCCTGCATTCGTCCACCAATCAGGCACCATTCTACGCCAACTATGGCTTCCACCCGTCCTTTCTGCCTGGGTCAATACCCGAATGTACCATTCCTGCAGTCTCCGAAACCTTAGATTTCTTCTCTGTCAACAATAAACTACTACAGGATACCATGGCCAAGGCCCAGGAATACTATAAAAGAATGTTCGACAAGAAGAGGCGTGGGGAACTTGTTTTGGAACCTGGCAACCAAGTGTGGTTGTCCACCACCAACCTAAAATTAGCCTGTCCTTCTAAAAAGCTGGGTCCTAAATTCTTGGGTCCCTTCTTGGTGAAAAGAAAAATTAATAACGTCGCCTACGAACTTGACCTGCCTAACTCTCTGAAGGTACATCCAGTCTTTCACGTGTCTCTCCTGAAACCCGTTACTCCAAATTCCTTTGCTGGCCGTAGTACCGGCCCACCCAAGCCTATTATAGTTAACAACAAGGAGGAATTTGAAGTGGAAGCAATTCTAGATTGCAGGAGAAGAAGCAATCAAACCCAATACCTCATCAAATGGAGAGGTTACGGTCCCGAAGACAACTCGTGGGAGCCCGAGAGTCATCTTCATGCCAGAGAACTCTTACAGGCTTTCAAGGACTCGCATGCCACCAAATTAGCTCAACTGGGCATCCGGAGTCTGCCCCAGAGGAGGGGGCACTGTCAGAGGGGTTACCTGGCTGGGCGCCGACGCACGCCGGTGCGCGTTCGCGCGTGTGTTCCTGTGCGTGTTGGTATGCACGCTCCTGTGGGCACTGGTGTGTATGTTCCGGCTGACCCTGGTGTGCGCGGTGGTGCCTGGTTGCACACGTGTGTGCCTGTGGGTACTCCTGTGGGTGCACACGTGTGCGCCGTTTGGCGCCAATCAGCCTATTTAGGCCTGCTTCACGCTCTGCTCGGTGCTGCCTGATCAACAGCTCTTCCGTGCCTTGTTCCTGTTTCCTGTATCTGTGCTTTTTATCTCCTGACAACCCGGTTTGTTTCCTGGATTCCTCTGAACTCTGCCCGCACCTGACCTCTGCCTGTTTTGACTACTCTTCTGCCTGCTCCATTGTACCTCGTTGCCTGCCTGTTGCCGAACCCAGCTTGTACCCGGACTTCCCTGCTCTGCTCCTGCTCAGCACCTGTTGCCAGTGTTCCCGATATCTGCCTGCTGTTTGAAGTTCCCTTCTCTTTCGGCATCTGGACTCCTGCACCAGGCTCCCATACCACTCTGCACTCCTGTGTTTCCTGTATACTCTACCAGGGGCCGCAAGTCGGATGCGTAAGGGAGTCTACCCTCTGCCCAAGCGGACTCACTGGTCTGGTAAGTAGGGGTCTGACAGCGGCTTCCGCCTTGGGTCTCCTCCCCTCCTCCTATACATCCAATAGGATCGCCTGACCTTTCAGCCAATCGGGAAATGGGTAACAGACCCACGCTTCCTGATTGTCAGAGAGGCGATTCAGAGTTAGAAAAGCGAATATTCATTTGCTTTTCTAACACACCTGGGTGGGCTCCAAGCGCAATGCTCTGCACTCCGAGTCCATCCTATTTTTAAGCCTATTAGAGTCTATGCCTCTATTAAGGTGCTTCAAAAAACACCTCTGCCGCTGTAATTCAGGCGCCCGGTGTCCTGAAAGGGGCTGGATGCCTGAATAGGGGGTGGTGTATTTCTTTACATGCAACATCTCTTATTGAAGTGTCATTGAATTGCAGGCAGGCATTGGATCAGGCACAGCATTTGTATGTCAAACATTGCATTTGTCTTGTGAATGCATGCGGTTACGTTCAAATAGCAAACAAACATTTGAAAACAATGTCCATTGACAGTGGGTATACAGTATGTGGGCTTTGCATAGGGACTGGAAGGGAAAAAAGTAAGTGCAGGTGCATTTATACTTTTGTGCTGCAGCACATTTGTTTTTAAACGCAAAGCCATAGTTCTGCTTTAAAGACTTTTCCACATTTTCTGATTACGGTTATGTTTCAGTTCCAGTTTTAATGATTCTTTATCTTGATTAGTACTTCAGGTCACATTTTCAAATTTTACAGATTACCATGGCTGATCTATTTACAGTATCTATAATTTCTTAAACTGATTAGAATTCTTTATAGCTGCCAGTAATAGACACTGCAGCTCACAGCAGCCAACTTTTAGAGACCATTTGAACCCCGCCATTTTTGACCTGTGCTCCATTCAGCTGCAGCAGCTGAATCCTATGTACAGGATTCAGCATGGCTGTTTGGCAGAGCATAATGCAAAGCCTGACAGTTATTTCAAGAGTTCCTCCATGTTTCAAAGATTGAGAAATATCTAAAGTATTTAAACCCAAGAACAAAAATGTTATTTTTTTGCAGCTTACCAATCATTATACAGTATGTGGTGGTTGCATGAGTTTTTACTTATTTCTCCTGTTTTTCACTTGGTGATCTTGCCTGTAAGACACTTCCTGGCCTAGGGCGACGATGCTCAATCACTGTACTATATCTATGAAGGAGCAGCCTAATCAGTCTAGGACTAAAGAACATCTCCCTTCTCCTCCCCCTAACATAGAGGGGGAGATTTACCAAAACTGGTGCAGCTGTGCATAGTAACCAATCAGCTTCCAGGTTTTATTGTCAAAGCTTAGGGCCCTTTCACACAGGCTGTCCGATCAAGTCCGCCTGTCAGCTTTTCAGGTGGACCAGATTGGACACTCCATTCACCTCCATGGAGCGGTGGATGTCAGCAGGCACCCGCTGCAATCAGATCCGATCATTTCCTCCAAAACCAGATGGATAGAGGTCCTATTTTCCATCTGTCTGGTGGATTGGATCAGATGAAAACAGACAAGCGGTCCATTTTCACTTGATCTCCCCATAGAGGAGAGCCGGACTCTGTCCATCTCCTCTCTGCTCAGTAAGCAGAGACGGACCTGTCATCCGCCTGCTTAGCAGGGATCAGCGGAGCGATCCCCCACTGAGCAAGCGGATACCACAGAATAGACATGCCTGTGTGAAAGGGGTCTATATTGAACAATCTAAAGTTAAAAGCTGATTTGTTACCATGTACAGCTGCACCAGATTCTGTGTGCACCAGTTTTAGTAAATCTTCCCCAGAGTTCTGTAGTTTACAGAGGTAAGCTGGGCAAGAAGATAAAACTGCTTGAGATATTAATGCAGAGTACATAGGTATCACATACCGGGTGCTGGAGGTCAATGGAGAGAGGGCTTCCCTTGCGGCTAAAATCTGAACTCCCCTGGAGGTGAGACAGGAGGAGTCTGGCACAAAGTAGCACAGGTTGCCTGCGGACTCAGGGATACTGCAGATGTATTGAGCAGAGGCTGCAGGCAGATGGCGCCTGTGAGATGTGGCAGGTCTGTAGAATTCCAGTGTCAGAAAGATAGTCAGTACAAGCCAGGATCAGGAGCCAGGTGGGTAACAGAGCAGACAAAGTCAGATGGAAAGCCATGGTCAAACACAAAAAGCAGGCAGAGGGTTTACATAAGACAAGCCGGGGTTTAAGACTGGAGCAAGCAGGAGACAGGTCAGGAACAAGCCAGGTCGGTAACTAAGGATCACAGGCGCAAGGGAACACAGGAACACAGGTAACAAGCTGATGATCAAACAGCACTTCAGCCAAGGGCTGGCTTCCTTATAAAGGCCCATGTGATCTGCTGGCGGAGATGCCGGGTCCTGTAGCCCATCTTCTGCCCTGACGGGCGCTGGGTCCTAAAGTCATCCTCCTGGCCTGACAGTGCCCCCCCCCCCTCCCCCCGACGGGCAGCCATTTGGGCAATTTTCTCTGGGTATTTGACCCAAAACTTTTGGAGTAGTCTGGGGGCATGTACATTGGCTTCCGGTTCCCAGGAGCTTTCTTCAGGTGGATACCCTTTCCACTTTACCAAGTATGCCTACCTTTCTTTCTGCAATCTAGAACAGATTCCACCTTTTATTCCATTTGCCCTTTAACAGCCCTGACGGGCAGCCATTTGGGCAATTTTCTCTGGGTATTTGGCCCAAAACTTTTAGAGTAGTCTGGGGGCATAAACATTGGCTTTCGGTTCCCAGGAGCTTTCTTCAGGTGGATACCCTTTCAACTTTACCAAGTATTGGGTCTGCCTACCTTGCTTTCTGCAATCTAGAACAGATTCCACCTTGTATTCCATTTCCCCTTTAACAGTTACTAGTGGCGGAGGTGGTTCCTCTCTACCTATTAAAGAATCCAGAATGGCAGGCTTGAGGAGAGAGGCGTCAAAGACCGGGTGACTCTTGTATGAATCAGGCAGAGATAATTTGAAGGCCACTGGGTATATTTAACTCCTAATTGGAAAAGTACCAATATATCTTGGCCCCAACTTCTTCGAATGGGCACGGCAGATTCAGGTTGGCAGTTGATAGCCATATTTTATCCCCGACCTTAAAGGATGGATTCCCCCTTCATTTCCTGTCAAAGAATCTCTTGTAGTTAGACTGCGCCTTCTGTATACATTCTTGGAGGTACATTCAGGTACTGCTGATTGGGGTATGGTTTCTGGCAGGGCTGAAGGGTGGAATCCGTAGTTGGCCCAGAATGGGGACTGGTTGGTAGCAGAGTGTAATGAGTTGTTGTAGGTGAACTCTGCCAATGGAAGCAGAGAAGCCCAAAAATCTGAGCAACATAGGTACTGCTCCAGGGTTTGGTTAGTGTGCTCAGTTTGCCTGTTGCTTTGGTGGATGGTAGGCTGAATAAAGTCAGAGTTCCACACTCAGGGCTTTACAAAGAGCTGTCCAAAACCTGGAAGTAAACTGTACCCCTCGATCCGAGACAATGTTGTTGGGTAGACCATGGAGTCTCACAATGGTAGTGAATCCTTCCAAGGGCGGAAGATTCATGATTAAATCCATGGAGATCATCTCCCATGGACGGTTAGGGACAGTTAAGGATCTCAATAATCCCCAGGGCTTTGTCTTGTCACCTTTGCTGCGTAGGCACACAGTGCAGGATCTAACATAGGCTCTACAGTTCCGACCAAGGTTGGGCCCCCAGAAGGACCGTTGGATGAGCTCACTAGTTTTACGAGCTCCAAAGTGACTGGCTAACTGGTGATCATGGAATGTTTTAAGAACTTGAAGCCTTGCCACCTGGGGTATAAAGACCTTATCTTGATGCCAGAGTAATCTGTCCTGTATTCTTAATAAGGTGTGCTCTATTTCGGGGTATGATGCAGAAGCCCGTTCGATAACCGATTTTAAGCTGGGCAGTATGAACAAAAAATTCTGGGCAGAAAAAATGTTGCTCGGGGGAACATCCAGTATAGGGCGTCTGTCAGGGATCAGCGGCTAAGGAGACCAGACAGATAGCTACACAAGGGAGCTGAGACCAAACAATGTATTTATCATTAAAGTGATATTTATTTACAGTGAATACACACAAATAAACATACACAGCAACCAATGAACACAGTAAACAGTGAACACATCAAAAACAAACCCCAACCACAAGAACCAACCCCACTGACAAAAATCAGTAACCAACACAAATAAAGACTAAGTACAACTATATACAAGGTACAGATAGGGGTTCAGGGAACGCAGGGATACATGTTAGGGGGGATCACGACTGGGTACTGAGCAGAGGGAGGCCAGAACAAGGCAGAGGGGTACAGACTGGATCAGGCTAAGCAGGAACAACAGGCAGCAAGGAAGGGACCAGAATCATGACGTGTCGGGGAGAGACAGAGGCAGCCTTAAGTAGCCTTCCTGGCAGCTGAACACTAATTTGCCTAATTACCACAGCCTGCTGGCTCCTGGGAGAAACTTGCTGGTGGACACTGGAGCTGCAAGCAAACAGCCCACAACAGGATATTGCCACCAACAGGTGAACTTAATCCTAACAGTGTCTGCTTTCCCATACTTGGATCCAGGTCTGTACGTCAAGTGAAAATTAAACCTTGAGAAAAGTAAGGCCCATCTAGCCTGCCGGAGCCATGGATGCTTAGCAGACTTCAAATACCCCAGGTTCTTGTGGTCAGTAAGGATCATGACTGGGTGACTGGCGCCTTCCAAAAGATATCTCCACTCTTCAAAGGCTACATTAATTGCCAGGAGTTCTCTGTCGCCTACATCATAATTCCTTTTGGCCTGGCTTAGTTTTTTGGAACAGAAGGCTACTGGGTGCAGCAGGGACTCTGGGCCCAGACACTGGGAGAGCACAGCTCCTGTTGTTACTTCTAAAGTGTCTACCTCAAGAACTAAAGGGAGTGCTGGGTCTCGGTGTCACAATACCAGAGCCAAGGTAAACAAGGTTTTCAGGCCTTCAAAGGCTGACTGGGCTTCCTGGTTGCAAAGAAAACGAGTATGAAGGCGGTTGAGCTGAGTGAGCGGAGAGATGATGGTCAAGAAGACTTTAATAAACCTCCGGTAAAAGTTGGCAAAGCCAATGAATCTTTAGACTCCCTTTCTGTCAGAGGGTGTAGGCCATTCTAGAATTGCTGAGACCTTCTGGGGATCCATGGAAATCCCCTCAGTGGAAATTATGAGTCCCAAGAATTGGATGGCCTGCTTCTCGCACTTTTCTGCTTTGGCATACAACCTGTGATTTCACAGAGTATTCAGTACTTTCTTGACATGGAGTTCAAGTGAGGCTGAACTTAGATATCATTAACGAAATGTTGGAACATTGCAGGAGCATTGCATAGCCCAAAGGGCATCATGAGGTACTCGAAATGCCTGAAGCGGGTTCTGGAAGCAGTCTTCCATTCGTCCCCCCTCTCTAATGCGGACCAGGTTTAGGCCCCTTTCAAGTCCAGCTCCGTGAACAGTTGGGCTGCTTGGAACCTCTGGAATAACTCTGGAATGAGGGGTACCTGTTCTTGATAGTAATTTTTTAGAGTTCCCTGTAGTCAATGCATGGCCGGAGGAAGTGGTTTTTCTTTTCAACAAAGAAAATGCCTGCTCCGGCAGGTGAGGAGGAGGGATGAATGAAACCCTTGGCTAGGTTCTCATCAATATATTGCCTGAGGGCCTCTAACTCAACCTCGGACAGTGCAAAGATGTACCCAAAGGGAATCTCCGCACCAGGGAGCAATTCGATGGGACAGTCGTAAGACTGGTGAGCAGGCAGAGTATCAGCTTTCTTTTTGTTGAAGATGTCAAGGAAGTCATGGTAGACAGAAAGCACGATTTGACTGGCATCTGTTGAGGGTTGGATGATTAGGCACACAGTTGAGTCAACTTGAGTGGGGATGCCACAATTTTGGTGACAGTAGCTGGACGAGAAGATGACCTCACCTTTGGACCAGTTGATCAATGGGTTGTAGGTCTGCAGCCAAGATATTCCGAGGATGGCTGGGAATATGTGAGATCTAATTACATCAAAGAGGAGAAGTTCCTGATGACCTGTGTCTGTGGTTATGAGAATAGGGACAGTCTCTTGGGTAACGGGCCCCGAGCTAGGTGGAGTGCCATCAGCAAGGTGTATGTCCAGTCTTTGTTTCTTGAGATGGAGGGGAATCTGTAAGTCTTTGGCAAAATTGATATCTAGGATCAGCTGCAAGCTCCTGAGTCAACGATTGCCCACAGTTTGACCTCCCTTCCAGCCACCTGCAAAGGGATAGGAAGAATGATGTGAGCTTGGGCTTACTTGGTCGAATGGGAAAGGAAGTGGCCTGTAGCTCCACAGTAGATGCACAAGTTGGGGGAAGATGGTAGTTGCGCTGTGATGAAAGGGGGGGGAGGGAAGCTACAAAGATGACTAAAGTGGCAAAGTGAACTAAAAAAGCAGAAACGGGCCAATGCATGAATAGATCCTACATGCTAAAAGAACATGGTGGGGATGCAGTGCAGTGCTACGTAGCTGATCAACATGACATGTTGCGGGCAGACAAAGCCTAATATATAAAGGTAATCGTGAAACAGTGACTGCTTGAATATAGCAAAACAAAAATGCATATACCAACACAAATAGGGTGAATAATGACACAATGCAAAAAAAAATATATATATATATATATATATATATATAATGCAAGAAAAATATATGTGGGCTAGTGCCCCATTAGCAAAAACGTGCCAGATCCTGGTGAACTACAAGTGACAAATCCCTAGGACAAACATGAATATTAGTTCTATCATCCAGTCCAAAAAGCAAAAACACGTGATGAGAAACACAAAACAAGTCCAATCGTGAAGGGAGGGGGGATCTTCAGTGAGGACACCTCCGTGTTTGCAAGCCGCTTACCTTACAGCTGTAAGGTGTACAGCCTGTGTTGCAAATGACCCGCAGGTGTAGACGTTCCGTGTATACAGGCAGTGACAATGATGAACATGCCAAGCGAAATATAAAAAATAAAAAGTATACAGCATGTAAAATAACTCTGCAACGACCACAGTGGAGGAGGGGCAAGACACACACAGGGGGAGGTTGCACTCACTTTCATGAAGTGAGTGTGGGCATCAATCCACGAGCGCCGAGCTCGTATGCCTCCAGGAGTGTCACCAATCTGGAATCTGTCCCCGTGCCTGGAAACTGGAATATGTCCCCGTGCCTCTCTCCTCAGTGTTCGTCAGGTACAGTAGTGATGTACAGTGTGAGAGGGAAAGAGACGCACATAGCGTGATCCCATATAAAAGGTATATTTATTTAATAAAACAAGTCCAATCAACTTACATTTAAAACAATGCTGCAGTGTGTAGTAACTACGAGCGCCGAGCTCGTCTCCTGTCAAACAACAGGAGACGAGCTCGGCGCTCGTAGTTACTACACACTGCAGCATTGTTTTAAATGTAAGTTGATTGGACTTGTTTTATTAAATAAATATACCTTTTATATGGGATCACGCTATGTGCGTCTCTTTCCCTCTCACACTGTACATCACTACTCTACCTGACGAACACTGAGGAGAGAGGCACGGGGACATATTCCAGTTTCCAGGCACGGGGACAGATTCCAGATTGGTGACACTCCTGGAGGCATACGAGCTTGGCGCTCGTGGATTGATGCCCACACTCACTTCATGAAAGTGAGTGCAACCTCCCCCTGTGTGTGTCTTGCCCCCCCTCCACTGTGGTCGTTGCAGAGTTATTTTACATGCTGTATACTTTTTATTTTTTATATTTCGCTTGGCAGGTTCATCATTGTCACTGCCTGTATACACGGAACGTCTACACCTGTGGGTCATTTGCAACACAGGCTGTACACCTTACAGCTGTAAGGTAAGCGGCTTGCAAACACGGAGGTGTCCTCACTGAAGATCCCCCCTCCCTTCACGATTGGACTTGTTTTGTGTTTCTCATCACGTGTTTTTGCTTTTTGGACTGGATGATAGAACTAATATTCATGTTTGTCCTAGGGATTTGTCACTTGTAGTTCACCAGGATCTGGCACGTTTTTGCTAATGGGGCACTAGCCCACATATATTTTTCTTGCATTATATATATATATATATTTTTTTTTTGCATTGTGTCATTATTCACCCTATTTGTGTTGGTATATGCATTTTTGTTTTGCTATATTCAAGCAGTCACTGTTTCACGATTACCTTTATATATTAGGCTTTGTCTGCCCGCAACATGTCATGTTGATCAGCTACGTAGCACTGCACTGCATCCCCACCATGTTCTTTTAGCATGTAGGATCTATTCATGCATTGGCCCGTTTCTGCTTTTTTAGTTCACTTTGCCACTTCATCTTTGTAGCTTCCCTCCCCCCCCCTTTCATCACAGCGCAACTACCATCTTCCCCCACTTTTGTCCCATTTGTCCTGCCTTGGATCAGTACTTAGGTGTTGCAGCAGTGTCCTTTTAGCATAGCCCCCCCCCCCCCGACAGCGCAGGAGTTTCCACTTTCACAGATGCACAAGTTGTTTAGTCGCCTGCGTTCTCTTTCTTCTGGGGTCAAGGTGGGTGAGAGAAGACCTATCTGCATAAGTTCTACATTGAAGGTGGTAAAGGTCAGGCGGATATAGAGACGGGAACTGTTGGAGCCGGGACTTTGGGTAGTACCCAGGTTGGCTGAAATTTCTGGGAATGCTCAGTGCGTTGCTCCCGCAGGCGCCTATCCAACTGGATAGAAACTTGGATAGGAGCCTTGAGTGTAGCAATAGCCTTGGACCTGGCCAGCTCATCCTTAAGGGTCTCGGATAGGCCTAGAGGGAATTGGTATTTTAAAGCCACATCATTCCAACCAGTATCAGCTGTCCATCTATGGAACCCTCCGATGTAATCTTCCACTGGTCATCTACCCTGCACAAGGGAATGAAGGGCCGATTCGGCAGTGGCGGTTCTCTGCAGATCATCATATAATGCCACCATGGCTTCAAAGAATGCAGTGACAGAGTTTAACACCTCATCCTTCCATTCAAGCAGGTTATGAGCACAGGATTGTGGTTCATCAGATAGGAGGGAAATAATGAACCCCACTCTAATGCCCCGTACACACGGTCGGATTTTCCGATGGAAAATGTCCGATCGGAGCGTGTTGTCGGAAATTCCGACCGTGTGTGGGCTCCATCGGACATTTTCCATTGGATTTTCCGACACACAAAGTTGGAGAGCAGGAGATAAAATTTTCCGACAACAAAATCCGTTGTCGGTAATTCCGATCGTGTGTACACAAATCCGACGGACAAAGTGCCACGCATGCTCAGAATAAATAAAGAGACGAAAGCTATTGGCCACTGCCCCGTTTATAGTCCCGACATACGTGTTGTACGTCACCACGTTCAGAACGATCGGATTTTCCGACATCTTTGTGTGACCGTGTGTATGCAAGACAAGTTTGAGCCAACATCCGTCGGAAAAAATCCTAGGATTTTGTTGTCGGAATGTCCGAACAAAGTCCGACCATGTGTACGCCCTATAACAGTCTCCAGTGCAGAAGTCCTGGTTTGCAGGGCAAAGTAAAGTTCGCAGGCATTCTTGAAGGCCCTGAACCTCCATCGGTCCCCGGAAAAAGCGCTCAGGAGAGGGGACTCTGGGTTCTGGAAGAGGCAGTATCACAGCAGGTGGAGCCGCAGTCACTGAACTGGAAGGTACTGTCGTAGGGAAGAAGCTTGTGGCTGGGTTTGGCTCAGCAGAAGTCATCGAAGCTTGAGGGTATGGAGACACCCCTCAAGCTGGAAGTAGCCATCTTGCAGATTCGTGACTGCTTGTGTCAGGGCAATCATCTGTTGACACAGAGCTTCCAGCGTGCAAGCACCTCTCTTGGCCTCAGATATAATGGCTGTTTGATAGTATCACGCACCTGGTGCTGGAGGCCAACGGAGAGAGGCTAAGTTCCGGACTCCCCTGGAGGTGAGACAGGAGGAGTCGAGCACAAAGTAGCACAGGTCGCCTGCGGATTTGCTTGCAGAAGGACTCATGGATACTGCAGATTTATTCAGCAGAGGCTACAGGCAGATGGCACCTGTGAGGTGTGGCAGGTCTGTAGAATCACAGTGTCAGAAAGATAGTCAGTACAAGCCAGGATTAGGAGCCAGGTGGGTAACAGAGCAGACAAAGTCAGGTGGAAATCCGAGGTGAAACACAAGAAGCAGGCAAAGGGTATCCGTAAGACAAGCCGTGGTCGAAGACTGGAGCAAGCAAGAGACAGGTCAGGAACAAGCTAGGTCGGTAACTAAGGATCACAGGAGCAAGGGAACACAGGAACACAGGTAACAAGCTGATGATCAAACAGCACTTCAGCCAAGGGCTGGCTTCCTTATAAAGGCCCATGTGATGTGCTGGCGGAGATGCTGGGTCCTAGAGCCTGTCTCCTGCCCTGACAGACGCTGGGTCCTAGAGTCCTCCTCCTGCCCTGACAATAGGACTGTGCTGCACTTTACTGTGCTATACTTCTGGCAGGATCACAGATAGTTCTGTTTGAGAAGTGCAAAACATAACAGGTCACTTTGAATGGTATTTTTAACAGACCAAAAATGAACAAATAAGAAGTTAATTGTTAGGGTTTACATATATTTTAAAGTGGTTGTAAAGGCTGAATGTTTTTTACCTTTATGCATTCTTTGCATTAAGTTAAAAACCTTCTGTGTGCTGCTGCCCCCACAACCCCCTTAATACTCCCCTGAGCTCCCTCTCTATCCAGTGATGTGCAAGAGAACCTCGGCTGTCCCGGTACTCTCTCTCCTCGTTGGCCAGTGAGCCAATGAGTAGAGAGCAGGGGTGGGGCCAAGTAGTGGCTCTATGTGTCTTATGGATGCATAGGGCAGGGCTCAGGAGCAAGCAGGCCCCAGTGCCCCCATAGCAAGCGGCTTGCTATTTTTGGCACTGGTCAAGGGGGCGGGGCCAGAAGCACTGGCGGGGGACCCGAGAATAAGATCGGGCTGCTCTGTGCAAAACCACTGCATAGAGCAGGTAAGTATGACATGTTTGTTATTAAAAAAAAAAACAAAAAAAAAACGGCTAAACCTTTAAAACGGTTGTAAACCCTCAAGGTTTTTCACTTTAATGCATTCTATGCATCAAGGTGAAAAACCTCCTGTGATGCAGCAGCCCCCCAGAGCCCCCCTTTTGCTTACCTGAACTCAATCTTTTCAGCAACAGGGATGAGCACACCAGCTCCTGTTGGTGTCTCGGGTCCTGATTGGATAGATTGATAGCAGCGCAGCCATTGGCTCCCGATGCTGTCAATCAAATCCAATTATGCAGGAGCCAGGGGCGGGGCCGAGTCCTGCTGTCTGTGTCAATGGACGCAGCAGCAGGACACGGGAGTGTGCCTGCACGGGTGCCTCGAGGGAGAGCGGCTCGCCAACAGGGCACTTGAGAAGAGGAGGAGACAGGAGCACCTCTGAGGGACCCCAGAAAAGGAGGATCGGGGCCACTCCGTGCAAAACCAACTGCACAGAGTAGTTAAGTATAACATGTTTTCTATTTAAAAAAAAAAAAAAAAAAACAAAGCTTTACATATACTTTAATACCACTTTAAGGACTAAATAAGGGTATATCTGTAAATAAATATACGAGAATATTTTATAATTTTTTGCTTTTTGGTGGATATTTTCTTATAAACGAAATAATCAAGAAGTTCTAACTGACTTAAAAATATGGTCAAAGCTGCCAGGCTGCCCCTCTTTCAGTCAGTGACCTCCGAGTGCTACTAAACTCTTTAATGACCATGCTAATTTTATGAATAATAACTGTTGATCACCATCACAAGTTACCCGATACCAGCCTACTGTACAAAACTTTCCTGCCTTTATCAAATATCAGCGTAACTAACATAATATCTGATAAAGGAAATGTCTGCTGGTAAATTTCATCCTTCCGTTGACCATAAAGGTTCTTTGATGTCTCCTCCTAGGGGTCCTCATTGTTACAGATGACTTCATCGGTGGTAATATTTTATCATTAGCTATTTGGTGACCTGACAAAGAATAAACTCAATTAGCATTAGTTTAGTTGAGAGATACATTACACACTGGGTTAAATAATTTCAAGCATGTTAAATCAAACAGCAGGTATCAAACAATTATATTCCCATGACCCATTACTGTATAATGTAAGGCAATACGAGTGGAATCAGAGATCCTGCCTTAGCTGGAGAGAAATTAAAAGTTGATTCTTTAAAGTTTCGATGTACTTTACAAATGTATTTGCCATTAAAAAACTAAACTCACAATGTATACAGGTATTTCTAAATGAAAACTATTAAACATGTTTTTATTCCAGGATGGAAAGAAAGTAATAGACTTACAATTTAAAAACTAATTTAAAACTAGAACATATAAATCTTTTAACATGTAACATACGGTAAACTTATTGTCCATTAGACCACAAATCTATATTTGTAGTTTAATATAATAAAAGCAAAATAAAAGCCATAGTGCCTTTAGGAATGTATTAAAAAATAATTCTGAATCAGATTAATAAATCAAGATAGGGCCAAGCTTACATGTTTCCCCTTCTGTCTTAAAGCACAACTCCAGGCTTGAGCCTGATCCAAAGACATCACAGATCTTCCTCAACCATATCTTCTTCCAGTGGTAGGCAAATCCTACATTTTTTACAGAGAGTGGTGCCACATATGTAATGATGAAAATAAAGGAATATGGTGCACCCTAACGATCTCCTGCCTCAATATTTGAATCCTAAGTGATATGCAATGGATGACTCCATTGCGTAATCATATAACATTGCATAGATCATCAGCACGTCATATGCTCCTCTTAAGCTTTTTCATTAGTCATATGATAAAAATCAATGTCTAGGAGCTCTTTCATCTGCTCCTTTATCAGGAAACAACAACAATTTCATGGCGCTGCTTTCTGCAACATTCCTTCTGTAAGTCCAGGTTGGAGACTTGACACCAATAGAGTTGGCATTAAATAGGTGGAGGACTGGAGGATTGGTGAGTCTCTGGAGAACAGTTCTGGGGATAGGGTGAATAATGTAACTAGAGCTGTTTTTTTCTTTTTTTTTCAGGGAAGTGCCACAGGACACATTTTTTATATCAATGTCCAAACTGGAACAGGATTTTTAATCTTTAACGTATCTATTGAGCCAAAACTTTTTATTCACTCATGGACAAAGTAGGGAAGGACCCTTATCAGTGTTTATTGCTATCCAGGGCTCTGCTGTGTGGGCTTTCTGTCACATGCTGCCCCAGTGACAATGGTTTTACCAGACATGAAGTGAAGGAAAATCTAATGATGAAGGACAACAATAAGAGGCTGATATAAAAAATACCAAAGCTTTAAAACTGAGATTCTGGCCCACCCTGGGGCAACAATGGCCTTGAGAGCCCAGTGCGTCCATGCTTGGCAATTTAAGGTTGACTAACCTGCAAGGTCCCAGATGTATGATCTCATTCACCTTACACAGATGTGGTTACAACCGGAGATCTCCACCCCAGCCCAGATCGTGGAGAGAGTCGTAGTAAACCACTTTGTGAGATCCCTTCCAATCCCTATACAGCAGTTTTCCGGGAGAGCAGATCCTAAAGATGGCAATAAGTTAGTGGCCCTTGTGGAGCAAGACTTATGTACTGAAGACTTTCCTCTGGGTGTAGTACCCAAAGAATCCTTCTCCAAGAGACAGAAGCCCACCAACCTGGAAAAAAGTGCTCCCACCTTAAAATGGGAAAAAAGGAGGTAAATGTGATTGAGGACGCTGTTAAAGAGGCCCAATTGCCAAAGGGAGACCTGACCATTCTGGGAACCTATAGTGTGCTGACATTGCCAAGAATCGGTGCACCTGGCTGTTAGTTGTCCACTAAACCAAGAACCTATGGATTACAGTATGACCCAGCAAAGCTCTTCTGTTGCTACCCCAGGAGGTACCCCACAACAGCCAGGCAGCACTGAGAAACAGATTTGTGTTGTTAAAGTGAACGGTTGCCAAATGACTGCCTTGCTGGATTCTGGCAGTCTAGTCACTCTAGTGCACGCCAGTCTCGTGAACCCCCACAAGTTGCAGTGACAGTTAATGGGGGTTGTTTGTATTCATGAGGATACCAAAAGCTACCCCACAGCCATTGTGTCTATTGAATCTCCTTGAGGCACCAGGGACCATGAAGTGGGAGTGGTCCCAAATCTAATGTATAATGCTGTACTTGGGCCAGATTTCCCTTTTTTATGTGATTTATGGGAAAATGTCAAGGGAGCAAGGCCTTCAGCTGGATCTGACTCCTGCTGCCCAGAACCCCTGGAGGAGCAAAACAAGGAGGAATAGTCTCAATATTTTACCCTGAAGGTCCTTGCAGGTGACGCAAAGAAACACACTTCAGAAATAGACCTGCCGGACCTGCCCACAACCCAGGAAAAGTTTGGCACGGCCCAGCTTAGGGACCCCACTTTAGCCAAGGCAAGGGAACAGGTAAGAGTGGTAAAGGGGGTACCCCAAGAGCCAGGGAGGAGGCTATATTTCCACATTTTTCTATGGAAATTGACCTGTTCTACAGAGTGGATTAGATACGAGGAGAGAGACTGAAACAGTTGCTAGTGCCACAACCTCATAGATGCATTGTACTAGACTTGGCACATTCTCAAGTTCTTGGGGGACATCTGGGGGTGGATGAAACAAAAGAGTATTGCAATGGTTTTATTGGCCAGGCTTACACAAAGATATCAAATTGTATCGTGAGCCATGCCCAGAGTGTCAGCTCACTGTTCCGGTCTCACATTTCCGGAGTCCTCTGGTACCTTTACCCATCATTGAGGTGCCCTTTGACAGGATTGCCATGGATATCGTAGGTCCCTTGGTTAAGTTCGTTAGGGGGCACAATTATATCCTGGTTGTCTTGGACTATGCTACCAGGTACCCAGAGGCAATCGTGTAAAGGAACCCCTCAGCAAAGAGTATTGCTAAAGAGCTTTCTCTTATATTTTCACGTGTGGGTATTCCTCAGGAGCTGTTAGCTGAGCAGGGCACACACTTCATGTCGAAGGTTACTAAAGAATTGTGTAAATAATTCAAAAAGAATCACTTACGTGCTTCTCTGTACCACCCACAAACTGGTGGACTAGTAGAAAGTTTCAACAAAACCCTGAGAGGAATGTTAAAGTGAGTGGTAGTGGCGGATGGTAGGGACTGGGACTCCCTCTTGCCCTACCTCATGCTTGCTGTGCAGGAGGTACTGCAAGTCTCCACCTGCTTTTCCCTTTTTGAGTTGCTGTATGGCCAACATCTGAGGGGCTTTTTAGATATAGCAAAAGAAACCTGGGAACAAGCGGCAACCCCACTCAAAAGCACAGTTCAGCATATTGCTCAAATGCAAGACCGGATTGGAAAAGTCATGCCCATTGTTAAATCACAAGGCTAGAGTCTATAACTGTTCAGCCAAAATCTAAACCTTAACCCCAGTGACAGAGTTCTTGTGCTGGTACCTATGGTGGAGAGTATGTTTCTGGCGAAATGGCAAGTGCCATACGAGGTTGTAGAACGGGTGGGGGAAGTTAACTATAGAGTACATCAATCTTGCAAAAGGAAGCCCTACCAAATCTACCATGTGAATTTATTGGAGCCCTGGAAAGACAGAGACTCCCTTATGGTCCAAACACCCTTGGCCATGACTACCGCAGGTCCTTCTACGGTGCCTGGGGTAGAGATCGCTAAGGCACTGTCAGTAAGCCAAAAACAAGAGACCAAGGAATTTCTGCTAAGAAATAGGGAGTTATTTTTTGATCTTCCAGGTGTAACTTCAATAATAAAACATGATATTGTGACTGAACCAGGGTGAAAGTTAACTTAAAACCCTATTGTAGAAAATGATTGAAAGAGTTGAACAACTCAATCAAAAAAAGATGGATTTTATGGGCACAACATGAGACTATGTTATTAAAATAGTATAAATCTTTTTTACAAAATATGCTAATTAAAAAGACATTGAACAAACAAAAACAGCTAACTGACAGGCTCAACAAGCACCCAATAAACAAGGCATGGAAATATGGATATAAGTGAAATCCATGTGGACATAAATACTGTACAAATGTATCAATGAGTAGACTCCATAAATTTTCCCATGAGCTCTTGTCGACGGGTTTCACAAACTGCTTCTTCCCGACATTATTGGGTAGGTGCTAATACAAAATTAAAAACAATAAAAGAATAGCCATAAGTATACATAGTATATCGGTATATGTTATATAGTAAACAATGTAAAATGATCTTGTAACACCACATAGAACACACACATACATCTAGACGTATACCCTTTACACATATGCTTGCCTGATGAGCCAAAGAGACAGATAAAAGATTGCACAATAACATGTGCTTAGAGTTTGATAGACTAACTAATTATAGGGACTAGACAAATTAATACACAGATGAAATATTAATTATTATATCAGTTACTTCAATTGGCACCCCAGAAAGGCGTGTAGGATTTATTTCTGCACAGAATTCACAAACCCTAATGTATTTTCGTTTTTGGGACCCTGTAAGCATAAATCCTCAAGTACACCCAGAACTGAAAATCGTCTCTAGTGTGGACAAGATTGGCGCTGGCTTGCGAATTCTGAAACCACGCTTGGATGGTCATGAAGATTCTGTGAAATATTTCATCAGGGAAACGTAGAACCTGGTGAGATCTTTGGCTGGTATATGTATATATGTTAAACATTGTTATATTGTTAAATGTGCTTTAGGCCTGTAACTAGCCAATGGTGCTGGTGAGTAAAGGGCTGATCACCCTTGGTTAGAGATTGACAGGAATTACCATACATCTTTGAGGAAAAAGTGGGAGAAATATGTTATTTAAAAAAAAAAAATTAAGTTTTTTTTTTTATTTTTGTGTCTTAGAATGTGCCTTGTGTCTGGTAGGCTGTAGAACTACAAGGAACAAAGTTGTTTTTAAATGGCTTGGTATCTGTTTTTTTTTTTGGGTTGTGGGACTACAGGTGAAAGTTAGCTTTTAAGCAGCTTTATCTGTATCTCTGTGTTTTGTATCTGTTGTTTATAAGCAACTGTGGTAAACCAGGTTAGACGAGCTTCAGTGTAGCTAGTTGCAGATTAGCATATCAATGGAAGCCATTGAAGATTTTGTTAACAAGTATGGCTGTGTTAGATTTGACTCTATACAAGAAAAAGATTTAACACACCAATTCAGCGAGCTTTTGAGACAATGTGATACACATAACAATCTCATAAATAAAAAAGTCGAAAAGAGGCAGAAAATCCAAGATGGCCAATATTATATGCATGTTGTTGAAGATGAAAGACGTCGCGGAAAAAAAACAAGTCCAATGGTGTGCGGAAAAAAGGCAATTCTTGGAACAGGTAGAAAATGTAACTGAGACAATAGTAGCAATGATTGCAAAAGCAGATGCAAATGCTGCCGATCACATTCAACAATTAGTGACTGAGAGATGTGTATTAGAACAGAGATTAGATGAGTTAGAACAAATGTGTAAAGTAAGAGAAAGTTGCATTACCTTTTTGAATCAAAAAGAGGCTGAAAACTTGCGTGTTATCACACTGCTTAGGGAGGAATTACAGGCAGCCATAATGGAGTTATCCTCCAAACATGCAAAAGCTGAATGTGCAATGGTGGAGGTACCCTCCGCACATCCTCAGTGGACAACAAAGGTAGAAGTGAAACAACATGCAGAAAAACCAGACGCTCTTATTGCTGCAAGTGATGATACTATGACAGAAATCAATGTTGGAGATTTAAATAAAAGTGCGGTAACGGCGCTTGAAATTGATTCAGGAGTTGAAACAATGGAAACTTGTGATGACTCCTCAGACGATGAAAGTGTAAAGTCTGTTTATTTCAATCATAGTAATCGTTGTAATAATGTCCAGCAATGTGAGTTTCCAGCCCCATATGCTCAAAGAAGGGCCTATACAGAGAGACCAGCCCTCAAATGTTTTTTGTGTAAAAGGGGGGGTCACATCGCAAGATTATTGGGCGGCGAATAGTGATATCAAAAGAAGTTCGCACAACCTGAAAACGACCCCAAGGCATTATCAATGTTATTCGGCCAGATGGGGTAGCAATCCAAAGCATGGAGGCCATAGTAATCAAACCCATTTCCCTTTTAAGACCCAAATGTGGAGACTATAAAATCATCAATATGTAGAACAGTTACGTAAAATCAAAATGGAGGTAGCCGCATGGTTATTCAAATATAGCACTGGGGGAAACAATGTTAGCAGCACTTAGTAAGCTGCATGGATGCTAAGAATTTTATGGTCAATGTTTCCTTGTCATATTTTATTTAAATATGAAGCTCACAGCTAAACCTTATTCATAGCAATTGTTCCCCTGGCATTGCAATTCATGGGAAAAGGCTTGGGGGACTCAAAAAATCAAGTGTCATGATAATTGTGTGTAATCGCTGTCTTTGTGTTCCTTTTTCCAGAGACCTTGGAAGAAGATAAAACTGGTTTGGATACTAATGTCTGTGTTTGTTTGCAGGTCCTTCAAGTTAGAACATTGGGCAAATTTGGCAAAACAGGGGTAGGTTATTGTAAATGCATAATCGAGCATATGGTACCATGAGCTCATTAATTAGTAATTGTTTGCAAACAATGAAAAAATAAGATAAACAATGGTCAGGCATTAATGGAGTTACAAATGAAGTTACAAATGTTGTGATGAGGTACAGATGTTTTGTTTTTTTGTTTTTCCTATTAACTAATTGTCTTTCAGATGGAAATGGGCATTTACTCTTCTCAGGAGGAAAATCTATGGATGTCTTTAGTTAAAAGTTGAGTGTTTGTCATTGTTTTATGGTGGTTGTCTTGTCATGTTGTTTTGGTGTGATACATTTTTTTTTATATTTTTGGTATTTGTTTAGTCATTTTATTTTTGTTTTGTTCAGGTGGAATAATTATTGTTTAGTCCACCTGAAAGGGGGGTAATTGGCTATTCCGTCAATTAGCAGCTGAATAGATGGTCATGGGAATATGTCCTCCAGCCGAATACATTTTGTTTATTTAAGACAAGAGCTGGTAGGAAGCCAGTCTAGCCGCCGAAGTTAGTTTTTTTTATGTTTTTATGTTCATTCAGTTGGAAAGAATTCCAAAAGGTTTAGCCTTTCTCCACCTGAAAGGGGAGTTAGTGCATAGATCTTAAAGATAGATAAATGCATTGTTTTTTTTAGTGTTTAAATTGAGAAATTTGAGAGTCAACATTGATGTTCGTTTTTTTTAATTTTGATCATACCATGGGGATCCATTTTAGAGTGGGTTCAGCGTAAAGAGGTCATGGTTGTTTTGATAGTTTGGTCAGAGTTGCAGAAGCCAGGAATACTAAGTTCCTGGGTTCCAAGAAAGGAACTGTAAATAAATGTAGCAAGCGAGCAGATATTATGGATAAGCATTTGATTCTGCTCTTGTGTTTCACTTCCAGAGTCCTGGTGGAGCAAGATTGGAGAGGTCTCTGGAACATGGATGACAGATATTCATATGGTTGGCAGTTTGTCTGTGCCATACCACAATGCAAATTTGTTCTGATAGACATCAGGAGAAAAGGGACAAATGAAAAGATTCAGTTTAATACTTGTTTTTGCTTATGGACAATTTAGGGCTGATGCTGAATCTGAAGGACTGTGCCTATCAACAAGACTTGTGAAACATTTTTGCTGGAGTCTCTCTTGATGAATGCAAACGTGCTATTAATACATGTGTGATGAGTTGGAGGTTGGGAAGGAATTTAACATATCCAATCCGTCAGAACATGAAATGTAAAATATGTTTTTTTTTTATTGAAAGAAGGAAAGGTTTTTAATGTATGATATGTATTGAGGTAACAGAATTAATATGGTGCAGGTACCCAGGAGCCTGGCTGACACTTATGCATAATAAGGTGTCGGTTGGCCAGACTAGAGGGTGCCAGGTAACACATCAACGGGGTGAAAACTTCCTTGTGGGGGTAGTATCTCAGTCTTATCAGTCCTACAGAGAAGCTCTTGGTTACTGGACACGTGGTACACCAGAACTGGACATGGGGGAGATACGCCTGGTTGATGTCTCACCTGAAAGGTTGAAGCCCTGCACAGGTAATGCCAGTGAATACACACAGGAGCATGCTCCGTTAGATAAAGGGGACAAAACGCTGGCTACAAGGGTACAGTATGCCTTCACCACATGGCGCTTCAACATCTCACAGTGGTTGATAAAAACCTATTACCTTATATGTGCTGAGTATACGCTGAATCAAGTGCGGTCATTGTACCAGTGGCGTACTCCTAGAGATGTGCGGACACAGAGTAAGGTTCACACAGGAAGCTTATTTCTGCGGAGTAACCCGAAAGAGGAGGGATGTATTCAGCACTATATTGGGGGAATAGGAGCTGGGATGGGTGTTGTTAATGGAGTGGACATCGGCCTCCGGAGGAACAAACTCGCAGCCATAGCTTCAGAGAATAAGCGGGACTTTGTTGCTCAGAGAGATTGGTGATATCCATGATAGCATTCAACAAATTCACAAATACCCAGGTTAAAGTGGCTCAAGATTTTGTCAACCATGTTGAGAGGTTGGTAGAGAATGTGATGGTATAGGACAGAAATCTGTCATTGGCTCTGGCGTGCAGGCAGTGGCAGGTGGAAGTGTCAACCAGCATTGAGCTGATTGTACAGTCTCTATATGAGGGACAGAGGCCTGATGAGTTAGCATCATCGCTCAGTAAGACTTGGCCAAAACACGTCGCTTACACTGATCCAAAGTGGTGGTCGAATGCCTGGATGGGCTGTACCAGTTTGGATTGTGAAAGGTGTTATGCTGTACAGAAGTGCAGACTCGGTCTGTATATTTGGTGGCATCAATGGGCTTACTGACTGGGGATTCTATCTTGTTGCATTTGATGCTAAATTACCCACATGCGATCAGACAAGAGGGAAGCTGGAGGCAGGTTGATGCTTCCCTCGGTCCGAAGCATGACCATGATGTCCTTTGTAGGCCAGGTCAATACAGGGTGGTGAGCAAAAAATGTTGGGAAGATATTGCACTCTGTGTTCTGGATGGAGAGGTCATTGCTGGGAGGGAAGCACCTGGGTATTATTTGGGACATAGACAAGTTTGTTTCTTTGTCCTAAAGAATACCGATGTAACGTTAGTCATGAAACTAGAGGGTTTATTGAACCTAACCATAGGTAGAGGGCATGGTATACCCTGGGCATGGTCTCTGAAATCCAGGCACAGGGATGGAATTGTGTGGGTTTTGTCATTGTTGCAGATTTATATGTGTTGCTAGACTTGATATTTATATAGAAGGGTCGCCCAGTTATCTATGCAAGCTAGGGGACGAAGTGACGGTAGGGTCTCTGCGTACAAGTTAGAGACTTTGCTGCCAAGTCAGAGCCCTGCAATATCGCTGACATGCCAGAATTGCGGTAGGAAAGACCATTGTGAGCGAACCTGCCTAATCCCGGCCCGTATCTACATTGAGGAGTCATAGGAGGTTGGGAGCGGGATTAGTAAGCTGATGGGTCATAGGTATATATGTATATACTATGGTAATGAGTTGATTCATGTTATGGTATAGTGTGATAAAGGTGTATTTTAGGCCAGTAATATGGGCAGAAGGCCCTCCTCGAGACTCTATATCTGAAAGCTGGTTGATATGTTGCTCTGAATGTGTGATGGTGAATGGTGAGTGAATGGACACCCCAGGCCTGTACTGCACCCCGTCCTGAAGATATCGGAAAGAAGAAGACACAGGTAGGTGACATGGAAGCTGTCGCTGAAGAATGCTGGTGGTGTGCCACTCAGTGGCAAAGCGGCACGTGTTGGAACGCACAGCGCGTTAAGACCATTATGGACTGTTCCATAGGAGCTGTTTCTGCACATGTTGAAAAACACAATACGTTAAGACAGTTAAGGATTGTTCTATAGGTACTGGTTCGGAAACACATGTTGGGGAGAAAACAGTTATGGACTGTTCAATAGGAGTCGTGTCTAAAGAAGGGTGGTATGCGCCCTTTAGGCGCAAAGCGGCATATGTTGGAATTCAACATGAATTAATATCACATTTCTGGATTGTCTACATATGTTTCCTGTTGCCACGCTCAGCCAGGTAAACTCAGTTGGAATGAAACACATCAAAGCTTTGTAATCAGAAGAATAATGGCTTGGCTCAAGCCCACCTGCTGTGACATGTGTGATTACAGGCTTCAAAGAGAATAAGAGCTAGCTGAGAAGGCACAGGGATAATGGAGCTGCCCCTAGTGGACAATACAGCATGCTTCATGGAGAATGGGCAGACATTTGAAGGAATACCTCTAGGCAATATCTATTGGATGAAAGGCAAATGGGGGTTGCTATGAGTGGGCATGTATGTTTGAATGAAAGGGGCACACTGGCAATTGTTCTGTCTCCCTTTCTTGCTGAAAAGCCTGCCATGAGGTTGTCCCTCGGCCATCTTGGCACTTCGCTCTGACTGAGGGCTTGGGCCTAAATTCCATGTGGCCCGGACCCCTTTTATCATCCAGAACCAGCAGATGAAAGCATGTGTGATAAGTATCTTTAATATTTCCTTGTTGTTATATGTTGTAGACATATGCTGTTTAATATATTGTGTTCTGATTGTAAGCTATGTAACAGTGTAATGCCTTTTAATACTTTTACGTTGGTTTCCTAATTCCCTATGAAATAAACAAGATATTGTTTTTACTAGCAACACGTGTGTTTGGTTTCATAGCTAACCCGGTATTATTGTGATTTTAACAATAACATGTGCTTACAGTTTGATAGACTAACTAATTATAGGGACTAGACAAATTAATACACAGATGGAATAGTAATTATTATATCAGTTACTTCAGCGTCAAAACATCTCCATCGGTGTCTATAAAATAATAAGTGCATATGAGAAAAACAAAAAAAAGGACATAGGGGTATTTGTGGGTATGTGCTTACCAATAGGGATTAAATAATGATATTTGAAGCGCTTCACAATGTGAATAAAAATGAATATATATGGATAAATATAAATAAATAAATACTCAAATAAATCCAGCGGTGAATAAAAATTCCTAAAAAATCCAGCAATCAAAATAGTGTAAAATTAAAAAATTAGTGCCACCAAATGTGTAAAAAAAATCCACATAAAAATCCACATAAAAATAAATATACAGGGATGTATTCAGAAGGTTCAATTATACAAGTGTGGAATCCGATTGGTATAAAGCTTTGATCCGGTCCCACTAGCAAAGCTGTTTAAAAACACTTGCTTAATTAAGGTGCTCATTGACATTTATAGTAACAATGTTTCTTTTGCTTCTGTTCACAACCAATGTGAGAATCATAGACAGATCTCATTTGACAAGCAGATAAGAGAAAAAACCAATCATTGTGCAATAGTTAGGATACCAAGGTACACAAGCAAACTTCAATCCACTCATGTGTGCCTTATAATGATAAGGCATATGCAGGTTTTACTATAGCAGTCAGCCGCCTTAGACAGGAGCAGATTCACTGCAGTACACTGTGTGATACTGCTGATCTGCACAGAGCGTCCTTGGCTCCTCCCACGCGTTGCATCACAGTCACGTGACTTTTTCAAGGATCACGTGAGTGGATTGAAGTTTGCCTGTGTACCTTGGTATCCTAACTATTGCACAATGATTGGTTTTTTCTCTTATCTGCTTGTCAAATGAGATCTGTCTATGATTCTCACATTGGTTGTGAACAGAAGCAAAAGAAACATTGTTACTATAAATGTCAATGAGCACCTTAATTAAGCAAGTGTTTTTAAACAGCTTTGCTAGTGGGACCGGATCAAAGCTTTATACCAATCGGATTCCACACTTGTATAATTGAACCTTCTGAATACATCCCTATATATTTATTTTTATGTTGATTTTTATGTGCATTTTTTTTACACATTTGGTGGCACTAATTTTTTAATTTTACACTATTTTGATTGCTGGATTTTTTAGGAATTTTTATTCACCGCTGGATTTATTTGAGTATTTATTTATTTATATTTATCCATATATATTCATTTTTATGCACATTGTGAAGTGCTTCAAATATCATTATTTATTCTTTTTAAGTGACTCTGAAAACACTCTCTTTTGATAGCAGCCTCACTTGGTTTTATGTGTAATTATCAGCTATTTAGCATCACAGCGCTTTGTGTTTTATATATTCTTTACCAATAGGGGTTGATCTATTGAACCCCCATGGAGGGAGCAGGACCCAAATGTTAACCCATGCATCCACCTAGATATATCTCCAGTCTTCAGCTTGATATGCTGGCTGAAACCTAAAGTGTAAGTAATTGCATATTGAATCAAATATTTAATGCTGATAATTGTATGCATGTATCCTAAATATATTCCTCAATCCTACACACCTTAAATGTTTGTATCCAACGTTTCCTCCTATTTGGGGGGCCTAAAGAAGTACAATGTGGCGGGACAACATGGCGTTGTGACGCAGCGTATTCATTACATCCACGCACTAGATCACAGATAAACATTGAAGAGCATGTGACCATCAGTGGGAGGAGATTCCAGGGCTGTTTTTAAGGCAGGGCAAAATGGGCAGCTGCCCTGGGCCCTGTCATTGTTGTGGGGCCCAGAGCAGCTGCCTCATACTTGCCAACTTTCCCAGTTTAAATTCCCTTGTCCCTTGAGGTTTTAGTCTCATGCTGTGTCCTAATATCTCAGTGTGAAGTTCTGTTATTAATGCTGCCCAGCTCTGCCTTGTTGTTGTGTACAGATGACTCACCTGCAGACCCTGTGTTTACATGTAAATACCAGCATTGATATGTAAATAGCAGCATTCATATGTAAATAGTGGCAGACAGGCAGCATTCTATGTAAACAGAGGTGGTATTCATATGTATATTATGCCCCCCTGAGGTCATATCCACCATCACCTATACTGAATGCTACCCACTGGGGAGATAAAGGAGCATGCTTGAAAGTCCTGCCTACAACTGTGGTCATTAAGCCTACCATCAGCCTTTTAGCAAAATTAGTGGGGAAACCTCTAGCAACCAATCAGTAAGCAGTAATGATGTGCAGAAACCAATCAGTGAGCAATATTGATGTACAGTAATCTCTAGCAACCAATCAACAAGCAGAAATCATGTGCTGTAACCTCTAGCAACTAATTCGTGAGCCAAAATGTTTGCTGTAACCTATAGCAACCAGTCAGTGAGCGGTAATGTTACACTGTAACCTTTGGCAACCAATCGCAATCACTGTCTGATCTGATTCAGTAAACTGATTTTGAGTCTAGCTGCTATTTATTATATGTCTCAGAGCAGGTGGAGAGCAAAACTGCATGGGGGGCCCCCAAGAAAATTTTTGCCCAGGGTCCAATCAATATTAAAGATGGCCCTGCACTGGCCTGCTCAGTCCCTGGCTTGGCACACAAGGCTGCTCTGCAAGCCTCACCTCCACTGGTTGGGTCCCTGGCTTGACACCTGCTAAAGTTTCCTGATTCTTAATGACCCCAAGAACACCATCCCCCCAGCGTCAAACATGGAGGTGGAAACATCATTCTTTGGGGGTGTTTTTCTGCTAAGGGGAGAGGACAACTTCACTACATCAAAGGGACAATGAACGGGGCTCCTTAGAGGCTCATTCACAAGGATGGCAGGTGATCGGGAGGGGAAAACCACCACAGGGCCATGTAAACTCCCATCAAATCTTGGGTGACAACCTCCTACCCTCAGCCAGGGTATTGAAAATGGGTCCTGGATGGGTATTCCAACATGACAATGAGCCAAACACACGGCCAAGGCAACAAAGGAGTGGCTCAAGAAGAAGCAAATTAAGGTCAGTCTCCAGACCTTAATCCCATAGAAAATATGTGGATGAAGCTGAAAGTTTGAGTTAACAAACGTCGGCCTCGAAACCTTAATAATTTGGAGAGGATCTGGAAAGAGGAGTGGGACAAAATCCCTCCTGAGATGTGTGCAAACCTGGTGGGGCCAACTACAAGAAATGTCTGACCTCTCTGATTCCCAACAAGGGTTTTGCCACCAAGTACTAAGTCATGTTTTGCAAAGGGTTCAAATACTTATTTCACTGTATAAATTTCTATTATTTTAATGTTATAATCTGGATTGGTGTCTGCCCATCCAGTCCTGAGATTTACACAGTTCTGCCATGTAGCACAGGGAACCCAATCACACAGAAAGGGGTCACCACCTTCACACAGACAATAGGTGTTCGGGAGGGGATACAACCACCTATTATTATCTATATTACTATTATGTTATATGAATTGGGGTTCCATCCAAAATTTACACAGCTCCGCCACATAGCACACAGAATCCCATCACACATACAGGGGCAACCACCTTAGAAGCTAATTCACATGGGGGGAGGGGAAGTGTTCTGGGGGGACCCATCACCTCCTATTTTTATATATATTACAATTGCTTTTTCTGTCCATGCAATCCTGAGATTTACACAGCTCCACCATACAGCAAACAGACAATTGCCACCACCTTATAGGCTCATTCACACAGGCAGTAGGCCTTCAGGAGTATTATATAATGTATGTGACTATTATTTTATTATTATAATCTAAGGCGTGAGATTTCTCTCCATCCAGTCCTGAGATTTACACAGCTCTGTCATAAAGCACACAGAGCCCCATCACATAGACAGGAGCCACCAGCTTATAGGCTCATTTACAAGGGTGTTTGGGAGAGGAAACCATCACCTCCTACTATATATATATTATTATTGGTGTTTCTGTCCAACCAGTCCTGAGATTTACAGTCTGCCCCTTTGTTTACCTGGCCATCAGTGGCCAGGAAAGCAGCTGATTGAACCAATCTGTGTCTGATTGGCTGCATTGGAGGCCAGGGGAGAGATTTGTTGTCCAATAGACCCCAGATCTCTCCATAAAGAGGACCTGTCACTGCCCATGGTGTCACAAAGGATGTTGTTCATCCGTTATGATAGAAAAAAGTTATGACAAAAAAAATGTATAAAAAGAAAATTATAAAATTGATAAATAAATTATAATAAAATAAATAAATCATAATAAAAGCCCCCCCCCCCCCCCTCCTGTGCTTACATGCAATATGTTACTTCCGCATGCATATGTAAACAGTGATCACACCACACATGTGAGGTATCACCCTGAACCTCAGAGCGAGAGCAATAATTCTAGCACCAGACCTTCTCTGTAACTCTAATCAGATAACCTGTAAAGGCGTTTAAATCGTCACCTATGGAGAATTTTAAGCACCGTAATTTGCTGCCATTCCACAGGCAGAATCAATTTTAACCACTTCCCGCCTACCATGTAGCAGAATGATGGCTGGTGAGTGGTTGTATTATCCTGAGTGGGTGTCATAGGGTGTCCAGCAGGATAAGCCACGAGGGGCGCGCGCAACGCGGTGATCGGTAGAGTGGGGTGTCAGTCTGACACACCGCATCTCCGATCTTGGTAAAGAGCTTATGACGGAGGCGCTTTACCATGTGATGAGCTGCGTCCAATCAGAGCTCATCACATGGTAACCAGGAAGTGCTGTTTATTGGCTTTCTTCTATTTGCGCTGACAAGACGCAGGTAGAAGAGAGCCGATCGGCTGCTCTCCTGGCGGGGGGGGGACTGCGCTGATAATCGGCCCATTGATTATCGATGCACACCCATTGAAGATGCCCACTAGAGCCCACCAGGGATGCCAATCAGTGCCCATTAGGGATGACACTCTGTGCCCATCAGTGCTGCCTATTAGTGCCATCTATCAGTGCTGCCCATCAGTGCCGCCCATAAGTGCCCACCACTGCCACCTATGGGTGCCCATCAGTGCCACCTATCAGTGCCGCCTAGGAGTGCCCATCAGTGCCACCTATCAGGGCCCAATCATTGCCACCTATCAGTGCCCACCAGTGCCTATCAGTGCCCACTAGTGCCACCTATGAGTGCCCATCAGTGCCACCCATCACTGCTGCCTATAAGTGCCCAACAGTGCTCCCTATGAGTTCCACCTATCAGTACAACCTATGAGTGCCCATCAGTGCCACCCATCAGTGCTGCCTATAAATGCCCAACAGTGCCCCCTATGAGTTCCACCTATCAGTACAACCTATGAGTGCTCATCAGTGCCACCTATCAGTGCCCATCAGTGCCCTCTATGAGAGCCCATCAGTGCCACCCATCAGTGCCCATGAGTGCTGCCTATAAGTGTCCACCAGTGCCCCCTGTGAGTGCCCATCAGTGCCACCCATCAGTGCCCATCAGTGCTGCCTATAAGTGCCCACTAGTGCCTCCTATGAGTGCTACCTATCAGTACAACCTATGAGTGCTCATCAGTGCCACCTATCAGTGCCCATCAGTGCTGCCTATGAGTGCCAATTAGTGCCACCTATCTGTGCCGCCTATAAATGCCCATCAGTGCCACCTATCAGTGGCCATCAGTGCTGCCTATGAGTGCCCATTAGTGCCCATCAGTGCTGCATATCAGTGCCACCTATCAGTGCCCATCAGTGCTTCTTATCAGTGCCCATCAGTGCTGCATATAAGTGTCAACTCATCAGTGCCCATCAGTGCTGCATATAAGTGCCACCTCATCAGTGCCAATCAGTGAAGGAGAAAATGTGCTTATTTACAAGTTTTGTAACAGAAACAAGGAAAAACTTTTTATTTTTCAACATTTTATGTCTTTTTTTATTTGTAGCACAAAAAATAAAAACCCCAGAAACAAAGAAGCTCTATTTGTGTGAACAAAATGATAAAAACCTAGTTTGGGTACAGCGTTGCATGACCGCGCAATTGTCACTTTAAGTGTGAGAGCGCTGAAAGCTGAAAATTGGTCTGGGCAGAAAGGGGATGAAAGTGTTCCGGTATTGAAAGGGTTAAAGCGGGACGTGTTCAGTATCTAATCACCCGGCGTAACATCATCTTTCACTTTATATGAAAAAATTGGGCTAAGTTTACTATTTTTTTTTTTTTTTCAGTTCATGAAAGTGTTTTTCTTTTTCCACAAACATGTGGAAGAAGGTGCTCTGGTCAGATGAGATCAAAATTGTTCTTTTTGGCCTAAATGCAAAATGCTATGTGTGGTGGAAAACTAATGCCGCGTACACACGGGCGGACTTTTCAACTGACTTTCCGAATGAACGGACTTGCCTACACACGATCAACCAAAGTCCGATGGATTTGTACATGATGACGTACGACTGGAGTAAAACAAGGAAGTTCATAGCCAGTAGCCAATAGCTGCCCTAGCGTCGTTTTTTGTCCGTCGACTAGCATACAGAAGAGCTGACTTCTCAAGTCCGTCTGAAAGATTTGACACATGTTTTATTTCTAGGTCTGTTGAACTTTTGGGGAAAAAAAGTCTGCTGGAGCCCACACACGATCAAATTATCTGACGGACTCCGGTCCGCCGGACCAAGTCTGCCGTAAAGTCCGCTTGTGTGTACGCGGCATAGCACTGCATGTCACCTTGAATACACAATCCCCACCGTGAAACATGGTGGTGGCAGCATTATGTTGTGGGGAGGCTTTTCTTCAGCAGGGACAGGGAAGCTGGTCAGAGTTGATGGGAAGATGGATGGAGCCAAATACAGGGCAATCTTAGAAGAAAACCTGTTAGAGTCTGCAAAGGACTTGAGACTGGGGCAGAGGTTCACCTTGCAGCAAGACAACGACCCTAAACATACAGCCAGAGCTACAATGGAATGGTTTATATCAAAGTATATTCATGTGTTAGAATGGCCCAGTCAAAATCCAGACCTAAATCCAATTGAGAATCTGTGGCAAGACTTGAAAATTGCTGTTCACTGACACTCTTCATCCAATCTGACAGAGCTTGAGCTATTTTGCAAAGAAGAATGGGCAAAAATGTCACTCTCTATATGTGCAAAGCTGGTAGAGACATCCCTAAAAAGACTTGCAGCTGTAATTGCAGTAAAAGGTTGTTCTACAAAGTATTGACTCAGGGGGGCGCCATACAAATGCACGCCACGCTTTTCACATTTATTTGTAAAAAATGTTGAAAACCATTTATCATTTTCCTTCCACTTCACAATTATGTGCCACTTTGTGTTGGTCTATCACATAAAATCCCAGTAAAATACATTTACGGTTTTGGCTGTAACATGACAAAATATTGACAATTTCAAGGGGTATGAATACTTTTTCAAGGCTTTGTGTGTGTGTGTGTGTGTGTGTGTGTACATATATATATATATATATATATATATATATATAAAACCTATAAGCATGGGACAAAAAAAGTTCCCAATGTGATATAATGTCTTGGTGACAGGTTCTCTTTAATGTCAAATCAGAGGTCCTAAAGACCCCTGATATCTCACCTGTCCTCCACTGAAGCTAATACAGAGCAGATCATGCACTGTTAGCTTCTTCCTTGGCCAAAGCAAGGTCCATAAAGACATGGATGAGCTAGTTTGGGGTGGAGGAACTTGACTGGCCTGCACAGAATCCTGACCTCAACCCAATAGAACACCTTGGGGATGAATTAGAGCGGAGACTGCGAGCCAGGCCCTCTCGTTCAACATCAGTGCCTGACCTCACAAATGCGCTTCTGGAAGAATGGTCAAACATTCCCATAGACACACTCCTAAACCTTTGTGGACAGCTTTCCCAGAAGAGTCTAAGCTGGTATAATTGCAAAGGGTGGGCCAACTCAATACTGAACCCTACGGAATTATGTCCCGTACACACGATCGAACATTCCGACAACAAAATCCATGTTTTTTTCTGACGGATGTTGGCTCAAACTTGTCACACAAAGTTGGTCGGAAATTCCGAACGTCAAGAACGCGGTGATGTGCAACACGTACGACGAGCTGAGAAAAATGAAGTTCAATAGCCAGTGCGGCTCTTCTGCTTCATTCTGAGCATGCGTGACACTTTGTGCGTCGGAATTGTGTACACATGATCGGAATTTACGACAACGGATTTTGTTGTCGGAAAATTTGAGAACCAGATCTCAAATTTTGTGTGACTGAAATTCTGATGGAAAATGTTCGATAGAGCCTACACACGGTCGGAATTTCTGACAAAAAGCTCCCATCGAACATTTTCCGTTGGAAGATCCGACCATGTGTATGGGGCATAAGACTGGGATGCCATTAAAGTTCATGTGTGTATAAAGGCAGGTGTCCCAATACTTTTGGTAATATAGTGTATACTGTATGTGCCCCTTGTCTCTCTGCCTGCTTCTTTGGTGGTCTAAAGCTGGCGATGCAAAACACATTTTGGCCAATTTCTTCTGAATCGGATGAAATCTGAGCTTTGGCCCAGCAAAAGTGGATTCTGTTAAATTTTCCTTGACAAACCTCTCCCCAACCGCCATATACTCTTCTTACCAGCATTCCCTCTCTTCATGTGATTTATCACTTCACCCCTCTATTGCTTAACCACTTCAGCCCCGGAAGGTTTTACCCCCTTCCTGACCAGAGCACTTTTTACAATTCGGCACTGCGTCGCTTTAACTGCTAATTGCGCGGTCATGCAATGCTGTACCCAAACGAAATTTGAGTCCTTTTCTTCCCACAAATAGAGCTTTCTTTTGATGGTGCGCTATAAACGGAAAAAGACCGAAAATTTTGAAAAAAAATGATATTTTCTAATTTTTGTTATAAAAAAAATCCAATAAACTCAATTTTAGTCATACATTTAGGCCAAAATGTATTCAGCCACATGTCTTTGGTAAAAAAAATGTCAATAAGCGTATATTTATTGGTTTGCGCAAAAGTTATAGCGTCTACAAACTAGGGTACATTTTCTGGAATTTACACAGCTTTTAGTTTATGACTGCCTATGTCATTTCTTGAGGTGCTAAAATGGCAGAGCAGTACAAACCCCCCCAAATGACCCCATTTTGGAAAGTAGACACCCCAAGGAAATTGCTGAGAGGCATGTTGAGCCCATTGA
This sequence comes from Aquarana catesbeiana, assembly GCF_042186555.1. Taxonomy (NCBI): domain Eukaryota; kingdom Metazoa; phylum Chordata; class Amphibia; order Anura; family Ranidae; genus Aquarana; species Aquarana catesbeiana. The sequence continues at coordinate 95,806,984 of NC_133331.1, forward strand.
ATATTAATTTTTTTTGTCCCAAGTGATTGAATAATGACAAAAAAAAAAAAAAAAAAATTTACAAAAAGTTGTCACTAAATGATATATTGCTCACACAGGCCATGGGCATATGTGGAATTGCACCCCAAAATACATTCAGCTGCTTCTCCTGAGTATGGGGATATCACATGTGTGGGACTTTTTGGGAGCCTAGCTGCGTACGGGGCCCCAAAAACCAAGCACCGCCTTCAGGATTTCTAAGGGCATACATTTTTGATTTCACTCCTCGCTGCCTATCACAGTTTTGAAGGCCATAAAATGCCAAGATGGCACAACCCCCCCCCAAATGACCCCATTTTGGAAAGTAGACACCCCAAGCTATTTGCTAAGAGGCATGCTGAGTATTTTGCAGCTCTCATTTGTTTTTGAAAATGAAGAAAGACCAGAAAAAAATTTTTTTTTTCTTTTTTCAATTTTCAAAACTTTGTGACAAAAAGTGAGGTCTGCAAAATACTCACTATACCTCTCAGCAAATAGCTTGGGGTGTCTACTTTCCAAAATGGGGTCATTTGGGGGGGGTTTGTGCCACCTGGGCATTCCATGGCCTCCGAAACTGTGATAGGTAGTGAAGAGTGAAATCAAAAATTTACGCCCTTAGAAAGCCTGAAGGCGGTGCTTGGTTTTCGGGGTCCCGTGCGCGGCTAGGCTCCCAAAAAGTCCCACACATGTGGTATCCCCGTACTCAGGAGAAGCAACAGAATTTATTTTGGGGTGTAATTTCACATATTCCCATGGCATGTTTGAGCAATATATCATTTAGTGACAACTTTGTGCAAAAAAAAAAAAAAAATTTGTCTCTTTCCTGCAACTTGTGTCACAATATAAAATATTCCATGGACTCGACATGCCTCTCAGCAAATAGCTTGGGGTGTCTACTTTCCAAAATGGGGTCATTTGGGGGGGTTTTGAACTGTCCTGGCATTTTATGCACAACATTTAGAAGCTTATGTCACACATCACCCACTCTTCTAACCACTTGAAGACAAAGCCCTTTCTGACACTTTTTGATTACATGAAAAAATTATTTTTTTTTGCAAGAAAATTACTTTGAACCCCCAAACATTATATATTTTTTTAAAGCAAATGCCCTACAGATTAAAATGGTGGGTGTTTCATTTTTTTTTTTCACACAGTATTTGCGCAGCGATTTTTCAAACGCATTTTTTGTGGAAAAAACACACTTTTTTAAATTTTAATGCACTAAAACACACTATATTGCCCAAATGTTTGATGAAATAAAAAAGATGATCTTAGGCCGAGTACATGCATACCAAACATGACATGCTTTAAAATTGCGCACAAACGTGCAGTGGCAACAAAATTAATACATTTTTAAAAGCCTTTACAGGTTACCACTTTAGATTTACAGAGGAGGTCTACTGCTAAAATTACTGCCCTCGATCTGACGTTCGCGGTGGCACCTCACATGCATGGTGCAATTGCTGTTTACATTTGACGCCAGACCGACGCTTGCGTTCACCTTAGCGCGAGAGCAGGGGGGACAGGGGTGCTTTTTTTTTTTTTTCTTTATTATTTTTTTGCTTTTTTATCTTATTTTTAAACTGTTCCTTTCATTTTTTTTTTTTTTTTAATCATTTTTATTGTTATCTCAGGGAATGTAAATATCCCCTATGATAGCAATAGGTAGTGACAGGTACTCTTTTTTGAAAAAATTGGGGTCTATTAGACCCTAGATTTCTCCTCTGCCCTCAAAGCATCTGACCACACCAAGATCGGTGTGAAAAAATGCTTCCCCAATTTCCCAATGGCGCTGTTTACATCCGGCGAAATCTAAGTCATAAAATGCTCGTAGCTTCCGGTTTCTTAGGCCATAGAGATGTTTGGAGCCACTCTGGTCTCTGATCAGCTCTATGGTCAGCTGGCTGAATCACCGGCTGCATTCTCAGGTTCCCTGTTGAGACAGGAGAGCCAGAGAAAAACACGGAAGACGGTGGGGGGGGGGGCATTCCCTCCCACTGCTTGTAAAAGCAGTCTAGAGGCTAATTAGCCGCTAGGATTGCTTTTACATGAAAGCCGACCGCTGGCTAAAAAGAATGATACCAAGATGATACCTAAACCTGCAGGCATCATTCTGGTATAACCACTCAAAGTCGTGAATGGCGTACCTGAAGACAAAAAAATGGTTAACAATAAAGCACAGTGAACAGTAAAGTATAAAAAATTGCATACCTGAAAAGCAAACATGATAAAACATAACAACAATAAAACACTGCAGAATAGAATACAGTAAAAGAGAGCAGAACAATAGAGAGAGAGAGAGAACAATAAAACGACAACTATTATTTTTTATTTTTGTTTGTGTGGTTTTTTTTTTTTTTTACACTTTTTTTTTGTAACTGTAACTTTTATAACTGTAACCGGTTCCAGGTTCGGGTCTCTCAAAATGCGATGGCATCTTGGGAGACCCTGTGAAAGTGCGCCTAGTCTGTGCAATGCTGTACCCTACGCTAATACTCAACTAGTGAATGGTAGCGTTCAAAACATTCACCAATGCAAAGACCAGGATTGTCAGGACAGGAGGGACAATAATAGCGGGTGTCACGCCTATATCCGCGCTTGCTGTAGACACGACATCTTTTTTGGGGGGGTTCGTTGGGTAGGGGTACTCGGGAGGACATAAAGAAAATGCCTCTCATGCAGCCGACTGCATTTGGTTGGGGATGTGAATGGGGGAAGTACGGGCGCTGCAGAAGCGGTGGGTTCCCAATTAGGATTGGCGAATGCAGCAGGAAGGGCACTATGGGCACGACGGGCCTGTGTTTGTCTTCTTGGTGGCAGCGGGACACTACTTGTGCTTGCCACCTCACTAGCTTGAACTGCACTTATGGGACTCGCCACGTCACCAAGTGTTACTGCAGTTCTGGTTTGACTACGACCGGGGTGTACTAGGCCACTGGTGCTTGCCAGTTCACCAAAACGCTACAAAAAAAACTGTTAGCGATCGCAGGGATCAGGCCTGACTCTGCGAACGCTGCAGTTATGCGTTTAGTGTTTTGTAAGTGACAGTGATCGATCGATACTGCACTTGGGTGGGCTGGGCCGGGCGGAGGGGCAAAACGCAGGTGCTAGCAGGTATCTGGGCTGATCCCGCTAACACTGCGTTTTTGGGAATCCTAAACTGCTGGGGACGCTAGTATAGATCTGATCGGATCAGATATTGATGCGTTCAGATACTATACCACTAAGGGAGGTGTACCGTGCGTGCGTGGGTGTTAGCGCTACTGGCACTAACCTGACGCTGCCTGGGGCTGGTGCTTGCCAGTTCACCAAAACGCTACCAAAAAAACTGTTAGCGATCGCAGGGATCAGGCCTGACTCTGCGAACGCTGCAGTTATGTGTTTAGTGTTTTGTAAGTGACAGTGATCGATCGATACTGCACTTGGGTGGGCCGAGCCGGGCGGAGGGGCAAAACGCAGGTGCTAGCAGGTATCTGGGCTGATCCCGCTAACACTGCATTTTTGGGAATCCTAAACTGCTGGGGACGCTAGTATAGATCTGATCGGATCAGATATTGATCCGTTCAGATACTATATCACTAAGGGAGGTGTACGGTGCGTGCGTGGGTGTTAGCGGTACTGGCGCTAATCTGACGCAGCCTGGGGCGACGCATATCACCGCCGGGCGATCGGGGGGCTAAACCTTTATTCGGTAATAAACGGCGGGTGCCCTGACACTATAAAAAATAAACAAACTAACCAGCGTCACCCGTAACGGTTATACAGTGATCAGTGGTGAAAGGGTTACCTAGGGGGCAATCAAGGGGTTAAAACATTTATTAGGTAGTATATGGAGGTCCCTGTCGCTATAAAACGCTGACGGCAAACCTAAATATTTACCTCCCTAACTAGCGTCACCAGCAACACTAATACAGCAATCAGAAAAATGATCGCTTAGCAACACTGGTGACGGGGGGTGATCAAGGGGTTAAAACTTTATTAGGGGGGGTTAGGGGGGTATCCTAGACCTACAGGGGGCTAATACTCACTGCCCTACCACTTCTTTTTCTTTTTTTTTTTTTTAAAATGGCACTTTTCTTACAAACCAATGAGCTTAAAACAAAAGAAAATATATATAATATATATATATTTTTGCACGGATGCAGGTGTTAAGTCAAATGCCCCCTAAAAGAAAACAAAAAAAAATAAAAACAAAAAAACGGCTGCAAAATGCAGAAAAACCACATTTAGGCTCTATTACATTTACAAATACATACATAAATATATTACATACACCGGCAAACCAAAAAGAAAGCGGGTATAAGTTTTACACTAAGGATGTGTTTTGTAGATTCTTCCCGCACAGACGTTTTGGCTGATCACAGTGGTATCTTCCATAAAGTATTCAGAACTAATGGTGGCGTCCAGGAATGGGCTTCTAGCGTCATCTTCCTCGAGGGCGGCGGCGGTGGGACACCTCAGTTTGTCCAGTAGGGAGAACTGGTGTAGGCGGTCTTGTTGGCCTGAGTCTTCTGCTGCATGGAGTTGGGCTGACTGCGCTGGCCGGAGCCACCCTGTCCATCCTGCTGGAGGTGGTGATGGAGCAGCTGGGAGTGAGGTTGCTGATGAGCAGGTAGAATATGAAGGAAGGGAGCTGGGGCGTAGCCGGCAGCAGCACCTGGGTTCAGGGGCCCCGTTGAGCCAAGGGCAGAGGGGAGGCTGAAGGGCGGTGGTGTAGCCGCATGGAATCCCTGCTTGTCAAATGTCTGAGTCTTGTTGTAGACTGATCCGCTGATGTCAGGCACGCCTGTGTTACTGGAGCTCACTGACACTCCTTTTCCTGGACCAATACCAGCAGACTTGCTTTGTGCTTGAGCCGAGCCGCTGTATCCTCCTTTGCTGTAATCTGCAGCTGTCGTCCCCTGGGCTAGGTCATCGTAGCCTATGGGAAAAGAGACTGCACCATAGCTGTGTTGCCCATACCCTCCGGCCTGCTGGAAGGGAGTGGACGCCGTGTTTAAGTTTACTCCGTGGGTTTTGGCTGATGCAGGAGGTACAAACATGGTGGGGCCATACTGGAAAGCGCTCGGTACACCTGGCATCCCGGCGTAGTAAGGCAAGCCTGTGTAGCTATAGCCGGGCGGCAGGGTTGGGTTTAGGAACGGCTGCTGAGCTGTATGGTGAGTCTGTGTCTGATTCTGCTGTGGTTGTGCCAACGTCGTGGCAGGGGTCGGAGACGCAGAATCGGCACGGCCAAACTTTGCTACATCACCTGAGTATGGGTTGCTTGCAAGTCCTCCATCTCGGCCTGTCAGCGTTGCTGGCGCAGGAAACGTGATCCCATAGTAATCCATCGGTAATCTGGACTGAAGCATCTGGAGATCATCATAGCCATATATTGGGTACGCAGGCAGGAGGCCTCCAGGTCCAACAATGTACTGGTTGTGCAAGAGAGGAGGGACACCCTGTGGGAGGTTTGGAGGTGCTTTTCCTGAAGATACTAATGGAGCAGTCCGAGTGGTGGCAGCAACAGTGGCAGGCACACTTACACTGGGAACGCTCAGGCCTAAACTGTTAGTAGTATTCATACTGCTGGCCATACTGACAACCGAAGAGGTGGTGCTTGTGGCTGACGTTGGCGCTGTTGAGAAGGTTGTGCTAGGCTGGAGCGTGACCGTGCTCTCCACACTTGTGTGCGTATGGGAAGCTGCTGAGGACAGTACTGATGCTGCAGGAAGGCTGTTCTGGTGCCCAGACAAAGTGCTGTTTAGCTGTGAAAGGGAGCTATTTGAGAGGTCACTGGGCTGCGGCAAGTTAGACAGCGACACAGCTGACGTGTGCTGAGATACAGGAGGAAGGAGAGATGATGTGGTGGAGGGAGGACTGGACAGAGACCCTACAGACGTCAGGCTCTGGGAATTCTCAGACTTCGCCGATGGGACGGAAGGAGTGGTGTTCAAAGACACTTGTGCCCGAATTCCATTGTGTCCATTCGTGACTGGAACCACTTCGGTGGCTGTCATGGAGCTTTGGTAACCTATTCTGCTGTGCACAGACGTCTGGTCGTAGGAGGAAGATGAGGAGATGGTGACTGGACTGGCACTCTGTGAGGAGCTGTTGTGGCTAGAAGTTGTGATGACAGATGCCGTATAGCTTGGCTCCTGCACAGTACTGGATATTGGCAGCGAGGTGTTCAGAGATTCACTTATTGTTTTGGAATACAAGTTACTGGGTGTCTGGCTTCCATTGTCAGGACTTGTGTTTGAACCAAACTCTGGTAATGATGGCTCTGAACCAAATTCCATGACTCCAAACTGCACGTTTAATCCAGTGACATCAGCCGATCCTGGTATCTCTACTGCAGATGCAGGAATCTTTAAAGTAGGAGGTATCCTCCGTTTCTGCGGTTTGATGTGTTTCTGCTGATGGGTCTGCTGGGCGGCCATGGCCTGGGAGTCCAGCGACAGACTGGGCAGCTGCAGCATTTTGCCCACAGAGGTAGAGCTGTCCACCGGAGACGTCTCGCGCAGCTTCACCTGTGAAGAGAAGGTCTCCAGTCCGGGAGGCGGTACAGGCACTGGCTGCATCTGGTGCTGCTGTCGCTGGGCGAGCTGGCTGAGCACAGGCGAGGGCTCTGGCTGGGATTTGAAATCGAACTGACTGAGGACAGATGACTGCGGTGCTGAAGGCTTAATGTCCCAGGAAGAGGAAGGTGTTGCGTTACTGCCGCTTTGCTGAGAATTTTGGGTAGAGAATTGCCCCAATCCAGGACTCTTCAGCTGTTCCAATATTTGGGAACCAGCGGAATTTGTCAGTTTTGATGTTCCAAGCTCACCAAAGCCAGACCCGAGCACAGAAGACAGGCTCTGAGGAGTGTAGCTGTTAACTGCGCTGGTGCTGCTGGCCGTGGATGTTATCTGAGAGCTATGCTGAGAGTTTGTGAACACCAGGGCCTGACCAAAGTTCTGCTGCGATGTCGACTCAAAACCAGCAGATTCTGTTTCAGTGCTGTTTGTCTGTGGCTTCTGGAGGAGGGCTACCAAGTCAATGCTCTGTCCTGGGGTGATGTGATTCTCTGTAGGGACAGAGGATGCAGTAAAGACCTTTGTTTCAGAAAGATCTTCATTCCAGTCCTCTGCTGTCCATTCCTCAATAGAATTCCTCCACGTACCAGTACCATCATGACCGTCGGTCTGGCCCGTCTCCCACATGTCCGATTTTACTCCAAACCCATCATTGGCGCTGGGCTCCGTGTAATCTGCAGGATTGAATGTCCCCATGCCTTGCGCAGAAAACCTTCCTGCCCCTCTGCCTCGTCCACGGCCCCCAAATCCTCTTCCACGTCCGCGTCTACCACGATCAGAAGGTCTGTCCCCAGGACCACTGTCCACTCCATTTTCTTCTACTCTAAACTCTCTTCCCCGACTCCCTCCTCGGCCTCGTCTGTTGGATGTTCCTCTACCACGGCTCACTTCTCTGTCCCCTCTCTTCTCTCTGTTTTCTTTGTTTTCTGAACCTTCTTTGCCGATTTTCTTTTTGCCCCCAACAGTCTCCCAGGAAGTCGTGTCGGAGTTTCCTTCCAGCAGTATATTGATGGCTCTGTTTACATCCCCGTTGCAGTCGTGGAGCGCCACAAGACACTCATCCTGGTTCTTTCCTGTCACTTCCATTAGCTGTTTCACTTTATCTTCAAAATCTGCATCATTTTTATCGTAGATCATCTGTGCGAGGCGGATCTGCTCAGCTGTTGCCTGTTTCTGTGGTTGTGTCTGTGGAGTTGAAATCTGTGTTTTTTCCCGAGTGCCCTGGGTACGTTCATTTCCCACCGAAGTCATCATATACAGTATATACAAAACAATGTACAAAATAGAAAATCCTATGATCTCCTATTACGGGAGATCACAAGCGATTTCAGCTCTATACCCAGCCAGGGCCTTTGATGGACACAGCAACAGCATCTTCACGAGCTTTCCTGGATCAGACAGCAGCACTGCAGCACAATGCGCCTCACAAAGCAGCAGCAGCAGCGGGCGCCGTCACGTGACTCCTCCCCTCCCCCGGCCGCGCGGACATCTTCCCGGCGTGACGTCAGCGGAACGCCACACCCGTCTGCCCCCCGCCCGCAACAAAAACATCCCCTTCTGCCCTACCACTTCTAACTGTCACAAACTGACACCATGCAGTAATCAGGAAAAAAACAAAAAAAAAAACAGCTTGGTGTCAGTTTGTGACGGGGGGGGGGGGGGTGATTGAGGGGGGATCGGGGGGCGATCAGGGGTGTTTAGTGTGCCTGGCATGTTCTACTGTGTTGTGTAGTGTTTTACACTTACTCAGATGTCTTCTCTCCTCGGCGTCGGAACGGAAACTGCCAAGCCGAGGAGAGATGACATCACATCCTCTGCCTGTGTGTACTATACACAGGCAGGGGATGTTTCTCATTGGCTGGGAGCGATCGCGAGGGGGGGGCCACGATCGGATGGCCTCCCCCTCATCTCTGATCGCTCCTAGACAAATGCCGACCGCCGCTGGCACCGGGGGGGGTCCGATCGGACCCCCCGCCCGCGGGAAGGCAATCACGTACCAGGTACGTGATTTTGCCTGCCCGTGCCGCTCTGTTCACGTATATATGCGTGAGGCGGTCGGCAAGTGGTTAAGGAAATCAAAGAGACCAAATAGCATTCTTTTGACATCTTTATTTAATCTCATGTTGCAAAGTCACACAACTAAAACCTCCTCCATGGTGGATGCATTATATTACTACAAAGGTGCATGTACAGTCGCAGAAACCTGGGATTGAACCAGAGACCTTTAGACCTTCAGTCTAACGCTCTCCCAACTGAGCTATTTCAGCTTCTAATGCACCTTTGGATGGGGGAAGGGGAAGGGGAAGGGGGGAAGCATGTCTTTGGAGTGTGGGAGGAGACCGGAGTAACCGGAGGAAAACCACGCAGGCACAGAGAGAACATGCAAACTCCAGGCAGATGGTGTTATAGTCGGAATTTGAACCAGCGACCCTTTTTGCTGCTAGGTGAAAGTGCTAACCACTACACCACTGTGCTGCCCGTATACAAAAAGCACACGAGTATATTAAAAGCACACAAATATAAGAAAAGCACACTAATATTACAAAAGCACACGAATATAACAAAAGCACACAAATATAAGAAAAACCACACTAATATAAGAAAAGCACACGGAAAAAAACTGGCCCATGTTGGAAAAAATTGAACATTTGGCTCTATGATGTTGTTATGAGCCTCCTCATAATACATGGGCCAGGGTCCTGACTCTCTGATGGTAGACATATGTTGCGCAAATATTGCTGCGCCTCTGGCTCTATGACATTGCTATGAGCCTCTTCATGGTACATTGGCCAGGGTGTGAAGAGATTCTCCTGGTTGTCCGCTGATGGGAAAAAGTCCTGTGGGTGCAGCATCCGACCATTTGCTCTGCCAATTGTTACAAAGCCTCCTTATAATGGTTCTCAATTGCAGTCGGTACTGGTCCATGGTTGTTCGGTGGTAATGGTGGAAACCAGTCTATTGGTGCAACCTTCTGACTCTCACTCTCGTCACTACAGTCAATGCTCTTCCAGTCGTTTATGAGCCTCCTAATTGTACATCTGCATCTGTGTCTGTAGTTGTCAATGGTTGCCCAGTATTGGCCACGAAGAGGACTTCAATGACAGCTGCTTCTGGCTCTTATTCTCGTTGTTGCAGTTAATCCAATTCCGATTCTTCTTCGGCTTTATTGTTTTTTTGCGAGCCTCTTTGTAGGGCATTGGCATTGGACTCAGCTGCTCCTGGTTCTTTGGTGATGATGGCGAAAAAAAGTCCATTGGTTAAATCATCAAACTGTCACGCATGTATGAAAAGCCAGTGAAATACTCCTGGTGCTCTGGTGATTTTGGAGCCTCCTGGTCCATGCAGTTAATACATTCATTCAAATGCATGCTGTTATTTGATGGTTGCAGACAAATCTAGAAAGAGAAAAAAGGTATTAATCACAGTTTCTAAATGATACAGAAAATGGTAACAACCACCCTAGCTCCCTCTAGTGGTCAGAAGACATACACAATAATCATCAATAATAAACAGAAATAATTCAGACCAGGTCATATGATTGTGTAGTGATCACAAATTCATAAAAATATAAAAAATATGTCTTAGATGGTGAAGAGCCTGCCACTGAAAATCTCCCCTTCCCTGTGGTTGGAGTTCAATAAATGTATACTTACTGGTCCAGATTCAGAGGGTGTGCGAGACATTCTTCCCTCTACCTCCGCCCAGTTGATGGTCTTGAAGAACGGGTGGCTCCTGATGTCACAGACTTGTTGTTTTCGTCCATCTTGGTCTTTCCACAGAAGCTGTAAAGAATAATGAGACACTGAAAAAGCAATAACAATATCTGAGCAATAGAGAAGCTGAGGCTTTATGTAAACTTACCCTTGTTAAGAGGTTACGGAGGTTATGGTTCATGCCCCTCGGATACTGGGGATTCATTTCAATAATTTTTTTCCGTATTTGTTCTTCATTGTCCTTTACTGCGATAAATGGATGTTTGCCAAGCGCCATCATGTATATTATTATTCCAAGGGAGAAATAGTCAACCATGGTGAAATAATCAATTTTTTGCAAGATCTGTATAAACATAAGAGAAAGAGGGATTAGCACTTTGACAGACCAGGCAGAGGACAGAGATGACAACATAGTGACATATGTGATGTATGAAGCTCGTGGAGGACTAAAATTGCCGTGAAAAGGTATAAAACTGAGGCGGAGCTTGTGAATATTAGAGGTGGGGCTTAAAGGGGATGTATAGTCAAAACTCTTTTTTTTACATTTTACATGGAATATAAAGAGGTTAAACACTCTAGGGCTTTGCCTAGCAGTGCCCTTTAATTGCCCCTTTTAAAGTAGGTGGATGAAGGTATACTGACCCCAATAGCTTAACGTTAATAAACGCTCCCCATGTTAAAGAGAAGAAGGGAAAAAGCAGGTCAGCAGTTACTGGAGATTTTACCCCATTTGTATGTGTGAATCGGGCCAGATAGATGAATCAATCTACACTCGGCCTCAATGCCCCCTACCAAGAATCTCCAACACTGCTCCAGGTCTCAGAATTCCCCACCTTTTGTTGGGGGTAATGTTCTGGCCTGGAAACCCACTGAAAGCAACCGGGGCACCAGTGGAGACATTCTCCATTTAGTGTAAGTGGACCACCCCTTTATCTCTTCTCTATATCCATTCATAATAATTGGTATATCTTGATGAATGTTATAATTAAGTCTGATATAAGGCGCATACTTACTTCTGGGGCCATGTAGTTTGGTGTGCCCATACGTCCTTTAATTCTCTTAGACTCGGTGACTCCCTTCGCTGACAATCCAAAATCCGCAATTCTGGCGTGGCCAGCGTTGTCTAAGAGGATGTTTCCCGGCTTCAGATCTCTGTGAACGATCTCTTTGGCGTGCAGGAATTGCAGGCCGCAAATAATTTCCGCTGTTAAGTTTCTGGTGGAGAAAGTGATTTATGGATTAGCATCAAAAATCATAACAGACCAGTTAATGGTAAAGATGAAGTGACTTCTCCCTATAGTACATAGGGGTATAGATGGACGGGATCAGCTGGAGGGGCCTGGCTAGATCACTGCCTGTCCTCAGTGGTCAGCCTCCCCGACTCCAAAGTGACACCGACATCAAACTTACCTTACGGTCTTCAGAGGAAGTGGAGCTGAAGATCTTATCAGGGCATTGAGGTCTCCTCCGCTCAGATACTCCATAACAAAGGCCAGATGATTCTGTGAAAATAAGAAAAACAGGTTACATTATAGACATTGATGATTTCACATTGTGGAGGAATATATGAAGACATGCACACCAACAGAGAGTGCAGTGTGGCATCTTTACTAAGTGCTTTCTGGGGCAATTCTGAAAAACCAGGCAGAGAAGAAGCATAGGCCTCCATCACTGGAATATCTTTATCACCATACCAGTCTGGATGTTAGGGTGGCCCAATGACTTCCATATTTTGGTTCGCCATCCTGGAAAATGCATGTAGATCAGGAGTTCTGACTTCTCCTGTCTTGCTAGTTTAGACTTGTTCTGGTTCATTGACTCAAAGATTTGAGGCCAGAGACAGCCAGGCAGCTAGCAATGTCTAAAGTCAGTAATGGCGGCCTCTCAGTATATGGTTTCTTGAAGGAAAGCCTCTATTCTGTACAGTTTGTGTCACCGAGCTCCAGCCTTGTAGGAAGCACTCTACAGTTCTTCTCTCACTTTTACTGCGTTCCGCTGATTTACAGCCATAGCCCTCAGAAGAACCTGATGTGGGACACAAGTGAAGCTCTCTTTTGCCTCCTCCAATTTGGCACTTAGTGCCTGAAGGACTAGAAGGTCTGAACACTGTCATCTCATGGGGCAGAGGGATCCTTGGCCTTGTGTAAGTTTTGACTCCCAAAAAAGTCACCATTTGCATAACTATTGTAGCGGGTCTGGAGCAATAGTGGAGCGCAGTACAGGGAAGAGAAGAAGAAATTGGGAGATGAAAAGACTTACCTTTGTCTGGAATGACCCATATATATGGGTGATGTATGGGCACTCTCTGCCTTCTTCCAGAATGCATCTTTCAGCGAGGGCAATGCTGGGTCCAGATTTCAGTAGCTGTCTCTTATCAACGAACTTCACCGCCAGCTTTTGGTTAGTGGCGAGATGGGTGGCCAACATCACTTTCCCGAAGCTCCCCCTTCCAAGTACCTTGTGGAAGGTGAAGCTTTCCATATATAGTTTCTTGACACTGCTGGATGGGATATCACTGCTGGATGGAACCAGTGTTTTTTCCACCCTCCACGGTGTCTGAAGTGACCAGACTTTGCTGGTCCTCCATTGCTGTGTCCAGTTTAAATTTTATACTCTCACTGGTGGTAGTAGCCACTTTGTGGTCCTCCACAGTCAAATCCGGTGTTGTTGGCTCTCTGTCACTGGTGGATTGAACCAGTGCAGTTTGCTCCCCCTCATTGGTGGATGGGGTGACTGCACTTTGTTGGTCCTCCAGAGTCATATACAGAGTTGTTGGCTTTCTGTCACTGGTGGATGGAACCAGTGCAGTTTGCTCCCCCTCATTGGTGAATGAATGAATGAATGAATGATTTGTAAAGCGCAGCAAATGCGAACTGAATCGCCTCAAGGCGCTGAGATACATTCTCTGTTGTCAGCTTGTTAGAAGAGGAAGGTCTTTAGTTTTTTCCTGAAGGCCTGGTGGTTTTCTTCCATGCGGATGTTGGTTGGAAGAGCATTCCATAGTCGGGGTCCTTGGACTGCGAATCTTCGTTCTCCCTTTGCTTTGTAGCGGTATTTGGGAATGATAAGGAGGTTTTGGTTGGCTGATCGAAGACCGCGATTCGGTGTGTAGTGTTTTATTTTCTCCCGGAGATATAGCGGAGCATTTCCTTGTATACATTTGTGGGTGAGGCAGAGGGTCTTGAATGTGATCCGATTCTTCACGGTTAGCCAGTGTAGGCTCTTTAGGGCTGGGGAGATGGATTCCCAGGGTTTTTTTCCTGTTAACAATCTTGCCGCCGTGTTTTGGATGAGTTGCAAGCGCGCAAGCTGATATTGGGGTAGTCCTACGTAGAGCGAATTTGCGTAGTCGAGTCGGGAATTGATGATTGTTCCCACAACTGCCGCTTTGTCCTCTTCTGGGATGAAGGGGATTAGTCTGCGTAGCTGGCGGAGGAGATGGTGGGATCCGCTCACCACTGATCCTATTTGTGCATCCATTGTCATTCCTGAGTCAAAAATGACTCCGAGGCTCTTGGCTTTGGTGCTTGGAGAGATGGTCTGTCCGAGGATGGTGGGTGGTGTCCACGGAGTCTTTATTGTGGAATTTTTGTTAGCTTGTAGGAGAAGAAGTTCTGTTTTTGAACCGTTGAGTTTGAGGGAGCTACTGGTCATCCAGTCATCTATTAAAGTGAGGCATTTCTGTAATTGCTGATGAAGGTCTTTTTGTCCGTTGATGCGAAGGTAGAGTTGGGTGTCGTCAGCGTATGAGTGGAAGCAGAGATTGGTTTTCCTGATGATATTGAGAAGTGGGGGGATGTAGATGTTGAATAGTATTGGTGACAAGGGTGAGCCTTGAGGGACTCCACAGGAGACTGCCCGGGTTTCCGAGGTGAATGTTCCTAGTTTCACTGTCTGGGAGCGATTCTCTAAGAAGGATGTAAACCATTTTAGAGCAGAATCTGTAGCTCCTGCAACTTCAGCGAGGCGGACAAGTAAAGTATTGTGGTCCACTGTATCGAATGCTGCGCTGAGGTCTAACAGTACCAGGAGACTCGGTTCTCTGTCATCTGCTGCTTCAAGGGCGTTGTCCCATATCTTCAGAAGTGCTGTTTCTGTGCCATGGCCTGGGCGAAAGCCTGATTGCAGAGGGTCCAGGAGTTGGTGTGAATCCAGGTGGTGTTGTAGCTGCTGTACTACTGCTTTCTCTATAATCTTGGAGATGGTGTTGAGGCTGGTTATTGGTCTGCGGCAGTTAGGGTCCTTGGGGTCGAGATTGGGTTTCTTTAGCAGGGGTTTGACCATGCCTTGCTTGAGGGAGGTTGGCACAGTCCCTTCTTTGAATGATTGATTTATGAGATGTGTTAGGGTAGGGGCCAAGATGTCAGCACATTCTTTAAAAAGTTTAGTGGGGATGATGTCGTTAGGTGATGTGCTGTCTCGAAGGCTTCTGATGATGTTTTTAGTCATGTCCGTGGTGATTGGGGACAAAAAGAAATTTGGCGGTTGAGTGAAGTTCGTAACGCTATCCTCTTTTTGCTTTGGTTTGGTTGTTATTTTTTGATGGATTGATTTCCGAATGAAGTCGATTTTGTCGATGAAGAAGTCTGATAACTCATTGCAGAATTCTTGAGTATCGTTTGATGGGGGCTCTAAGCAGGTCGGGTTCATTGACTGACCAACTATTTTGAAGAGTTCACGTGGGCGGTTTAAGGCAGATGAGATGGTGTCTGAGAAATGTTCTTTTTTTGGCTTTGAAGATTGCCTTGTGGTATTTCACAGTGCGTGTTTTGTAGTTAGCATGGTTTTCCTTGGTGGGATTTCTTCTCCATGCTTTCTCAGCTCTTCTACGTTCTTGCTTGAGTAGGGTGAGAGTACCATTAAACCAAATGGAGTTTTTTTTGCGGATAAGTGTTCTGCGTTTTGTCGCCACGGAGTCTGCTGTTTGTAGTAATACATTGTTTAGGAAGTTGAGTGTTTGTTCAGTTGAGAGGTTTGAGTTTGGCAAAAGAATTTTGCTTGATAATGTAGTTTTGAAGAGATCAGAGTGAAGTTTCTTCTGAGATCTATTCCAGTGTGTTGCTGTTGCGTGTTTCTGTTTTTGGAGGATGCCGTTAGTGGTGATTATAAATTTAATAGCATGGTGGTCCGTCCATGGTAGTGGAGTGTTGTCAAGTACTTTGATGTCCATATTCTGTTTGAAGATGAGATCTAAAGTGTGTCCTGACCCATGGGTGGGAGAAATTATCAGTTGTTGAAGGCCAAGTTCTTCCATTTGGTTGACGCAGGCGGTTGCGATGGAGTCTTGGGCAGGATTTGACCACAGGTTAAAATCCCCAAGTACCAGAAGGTTTTTGGTTTTCAAGGTGTGTATTGAGAAGAATTCAGTGAGCGGCGTAAGGAGATTGGTCTTTGGTCCTGGTGGTCTGTAGCATAGTAGTATGTGAATGGTGTCCTGAGGTGTTGTTTGAAGATGCAGTGAGAGTGTTTCCATGAAAGGCACTGGGTTCTGTAAATTTGGTTTGGTGAACCCAAGATGTGATTTGAAAAATCACTGCTAGGCCTCCTCCTTTTTTTCCGATTCTATGCTCGGTTAGGATACTGTAGTTCTCGGGCACCAGTTCAGTTAGGATGGTGTTGCAGTCAGGTGTTAGCCAGCTTTCTGTAATGAAGAGGCAATCAATGTTATTTTCGATGACGAAGTCGTGGATTTCCAGCCTGTGCTTGACTGCAGATCTGGTGTTGATCAGGGCGCATGCTAGTTGTTGCGGTTGGATCGGTGTCTCACTGCATTTCCTGGTTGATTGAGGGTTGGTCCTTAGTAATTGTTCTTTTTTTAGTCTTTTTTGAGTGGCGGTTGGTAAAGTTACGGCAGTGTTTCTCAGCCTGTGGAGGGTGTCTGCTGTGTATTTGAAGTTGCACATGATGAGGAAGACGGCGTTGCTTGTAGGAAGGGTGATCTGATGGTGGTACTGATGTGGTGGTGATGCACTTGCAGGTGGATGGAGGGGTCCGATGACTACCCACTGCTACTGGAGTGGTGTGGTGACGGGCTGGAGTTGGTGCGGAGGTACTTGAGGAGGTGCGGCTACCTACCCCCCTGTCGTTGATCCAGAGGAAGGCGAAAAACCCCTAGCTGTGAGTGCCAATGGTGCAGCAGAGGAAAAAATTCCTTCCTGACCCCCCCAAGGGGCGATCGGGAATCCCTGGATCAACTGCTAACCTACCCCTGTGCTTACCTGAATGGATAGTCCAGCGGACGAAGGGAGGGGGATCTGATGCTACTTACAGGTAGGTGGTGCGGTGGCTGCGTCTACGATGATACAAGTTGAGTAGCCTCCGGTGAATAACCAGAGCCCCTGCGGTGAGGTCCAGTAGTCGCAGGATGGGCGATTTCAAGTGTGGAGGGGCCCATGCTCTGTAGGACAATAATGGGAGGGGGTGTGGGTAGCTGGCTGCTGGAACTAGGTCGCAGCCGTGGTCTGTCCCACCGAATCTAGTGGCTAGAATGAGGTGGTTAGACCGCGGCTGCGGTGGTGTCCCGGGGGGGGGCGGGGCGGGTGACTGGAAGGAGGGACCTTGGATTGCGGGTCACTCAGGGGTGATGCGGCTGGACGCTAGTGGCCACAGGAGTGGGGGTGTCCTGGGATGCTGCACCGGGGTCCTCAGTAGCTGCACCGTAGGCCTGAGTGTGCCAATATGGCCGCCGGCTGGTGGATGGGGTGACTGCACTTTGTTGGTCCTCCACGGTCATAGCCGGTGTTGTTGGCTTTTTGTCACTGGTGGATGGAACCAGTGCAGTTTGCTCCCCCTCATTGGTAGATGGGGTGACTGCACTTTGTTGGTCCTCCACGGTCATATCCAGTGTTGTTGGCTCTCTGTCACTGGTGGATGGAACCAGTTGGTTGTTCTCCCCCTCCAGAGTGGAAGTGGTGACACTGGGAGATGGTGGATCATCTTCTCCTAGAAAGAGGAAAAAAAATATTTTAGTTCCTTCTGTTTTATAATATACAAATCTGTGGACATTTAAATATATTTTCTTATTGTGCATTTATAGCTTCTATATACCCATGGACAATATTGTCGTTGTCTAAACTACCCCCCCCCCCCCCAGGAGTTTATTCTCAGCCCCAATGACATCCCTAACACCAAGAGATACTAATCCTAATGTGGTATCTCACTGCGCTGAGATCTCTGTGCCAAAGACCATTGATCTGCTACGGGGGAGGGCCATATTGGTTCATTATGTATGCAGGCTGTACTACCTGTTTAGTAGTGCTTGTTCTGTAATGATGCTTCCTCTCAAGTTCATCATTCTGCTAAATCCTAAATAATAATGATCCCGGTATTCTGTATTTATTATGTATATTATTACAATAGATATGCAGCAAGGGTGCGGTCTGAACTTTTCTCATGCTCTACAGTCATATACAGTATATACAGTATCTCACAAAAGTGAGTACACCCTTCACATTTTTGTAAATATTTGATTCTATCTTTTCATTCTTTTCATGTGACAACATTGAAGAAATGATACTTTGCTACAATGTAAAGTAGTGAGTGTACAGCTTGTATAACAGTGTAAATTTGCTGTCGCCTCAAAATAACTCAGCACACAGCACTTATCCAATGCCCAGGGTAGATTAGCTAATTGAGCATCTAGGACATGCTCGATATATCACCACCCTGGACTTTACGAAGGGGTATTGGCAAATACCATTTACAGATTGTGCTAAAGAGAAGACAGCATTTTCTACTCCTGATGGGCACTGGCAGTATAGGAGGATGTCATTTGGCCTACATGGGACACCGGACACTTTTCAGCGGATGATGGATCATGTTCTTAAACCCCACCGAGCCTATGCATCGGCATATTTAAATGACGTGGTCATTTTTAGTGCAGACTGGGAGAGCCACTTACCTAAAGTGCAGGCTGTTATTAATGCCCTCTGTGTTGTGTGTCTTACTACTAATCCTAAGAAGTGTGCTGTGGGAGTAGAGGAGGCCCAATATTTGGGGTACATTATTGGCAGCGGGATATTAAAACCCCAGATAACAAAAATCCATGCCATCCAAAGTTGGCCAAGACCCCTCAATAAAAAACAGGTAAGGGTTAATAGGCAACTATAGAAGGTTTTTCCCCAAATTTCCTATATTGGCTGCTCCCCTTATAGATTTTATCAAGGGGGGGAAGTCCTCAGTGGTAACTTGGACCCCAGAAACTGAGAAAGCTTTGCAGGACCTAAAGACAGCCCTGTGTAATAGCCCTGTCTTAATTACCCCAAATTTTACACAGGAATTTGTGGAGCAGACAGATGCATCAGAAGTGGGTTTAGGTGCAGTGTTGTCCCAAGTGGTAAATGGGGAGGAACACCCCATAGCATTCCTAAGCAGAAAATTGACCCCCGCTGAAAAAAGATACGCTATTGTAAAACGAAAATGTTTAGCCATTAAATGGGCTCAGGAGAGTTTAAAATACTCTCTGTTAGCGCGGCAGTTTAGGCTCTTAACTGACCATGCACCTCTCAAATGGCTCAAGATAAGGAGAAAAATTAGTTACCAGATGGTTCTTGGCTCTACAGAATTTCAAATTTATAGTAAAACATAGACCAGGTAGCCAGCAAGCTAATGCTGATGTTTACAGCTTGTTAGCCCAAGGTGCTCAACCCCCCGAGTTTGAGCAGAGGGGGATATGTAGCGGGGTGCCTGTGAAACAGGTTCAAATGGCAGTAAAAGTGATTGATGAGATAAATGTTCCTCCACGGATTCTTCGTTTTGCAACGAAAAACGAAGAATCTGGCAGAAGTATTTATTAAAAAGCCAGTGCTCTTAAGGGGACAGTACACTAAAATGTATGTATATGTATAAAATGGATTTGAAAAAATTTTCAATAAATATGTGCTATTCCACGCTACCCCTGAGGAAGTCACGTGACTGTGACGACACGCACTGGGTGGAGTCGGGTGATGTTGCCAAAACTGGAAGTGATGTGGGAGCAGAGAGCTCCGCTGCTAGTATTACAAGCTGTGTTTTTTACTTTTTATTAAGTTTAATAATTTTTTAATAAACGCCTATTGGTTTTAATATGCTACACTATGAGGTTACCCTGTGTTACATGAGTTTACCTGCAGTGCCGGTACCACAGATTTAAAGGGCCATACACTCACATTTGTGGGAGTAGCCTGTGACATCTAGGATGATAAGGGAACAAAAGGAGGATTGCAGAGGAGTCTGTCTTTGTACCCCAATGTGGGGAAAGCGTGGTTTGACCTGGGAATAAAGAAAAAAAGGAGAGAAACTGCGCTAAGGTAAAAAAAAACCTGTACCCAAACACAAAACGTGCTAATGAAATAATATATAAAATCATGAAAGCAGCAATTCTTCTGCACAACAAAATACAGTGTTTGAAAAATATAAAATAACCTAACACCAAAACAAAAATTGAAACAATAGTGAATTCAATGGATGATTATATGAATAAAAACATATCATAAAGTGTTCAAAAACCTAGGGTGACCATATCACCCGTGAACTAAAATGAATAGTTTATAAAGTGATAAAAAAGTCCATCCATGAAGTGTATGATCTTCAATATTGTGGAGAAAACTTGTGCCCAATCCGCCACCAAAAATTAGAGAGTTGCCGCTTACCAGAAACCCATGATCCCCCATTACCACCAACGAATCCAGGTTTTGGCCTCATCTGTTATGCCCTGGAGGGCATTTCCCATTACAGGCTTCCCCTGATCCTCTGTAGTGGGGGATCATGGGTTTCTGGTAAGCGGCAACCCTCTAATTTTTGGTGGCAGATTGGGCACAAATTTTCTTCACAATATTGAAGATCATACACTTCATGGATGGACTTTTTTATCACTTTATAAATTATTCATTTTAGTTCACGGTGATATGGTCATCCTAAGTTTTTGGACACTTTATGATATATTCTTATTCAAATAAACATCTTTTGAATTCACTATTGTTTCAATTTTTGTTTTGGTGTTAGGTTATTGTCTAATATTTTTGTCCACATCATATGGTTAAACACACATGGTGACACGTACCTTGAAGGTGAGCCTGACGTGCAGAGGGAGACCTCTCGTATGGCTCTGGTTCCGGGATCACTGGAGTGGGAACAGTGATCCTCGGAGCACAGCGGAGTGGGAGAGCCTGCAGGGTCCGCTTGACTGAAGATGAAGTCAGCTTGGCAGAGACAGGAACAGGCTTGATTGCTGCGGATGCAGGAACACTGAGAAGTAGCAGGCAGGTGCGCACAGATGCAGGACTGTAGGCAGATGCACTCGGATGCAGGACTTGTAGGCAGATGCACACGGATACAGGACTTGTAGGCAGATGCACACGGATGCAGGACTTGTAGGCAAGCGCGCACTGGCGCAGGACAGCAGACAGAAGCAGAGTCAGACAAGCCAGGTCACAGCAGCGGATCAATCAGACAGAAGCAGCAGGCAAAGAATGGTCAAGTCCAGGCAGAATCGGCAAAAGGAGATCAAACAAACAGGAACACAGAGAAGGTCAAAGGCAAGCCAAGGGGTCAGGACTGGAGACAGCAGCCAGGTCAGGAGAAGCTGGGTAACACTGGAGCAGATGCGGGTTCAGGATCGGTTACAGGATGAGCTGCAGATCAGACAGCAAGGATGCATTCTGAAGAGGCCCCTTTTAAGGATTACTGAGCCCCAAAGCTGTGTTACTGTGCGCGCGTGGCCATGCACATTGGCGCGCGTCTATTCACTGCTGAATGCCTATGGACTGGAACACGTCCCAATGGACCCATGCGCCCGCGGCCAGTTGCAGAGTCATGCGCAGTACGTCCATGACACATGGACATATCATCATCAACATTGGGTTAGTGTATGTGTGTGCAATCATTCCATGTAATGTTTAGCGCGATTCTACTTTTTTTCTATTGACCTGAGAATGACAGGTCAAACTTGGAGGTGAGCACATTGAAGAACGGTGGTGGGAGTCACTTGTATGATCTTTAAGGATTGGTACCAAGTGTGGATCACTATATGAACTTTATCACTAAATGCATGAAAAAATGACATTTGAAGAATTTTCTGTGTTTCTGCATTTGAAGGTACAATTTTTTAATTATTTCTTATTTTATTCACTGTTATCACCAATTAAAGATAAAGGAACAATATGAAGTGTTGTATATGTATTTAAGGCACTGTAGGCATAGGAATATTCACAATGTTATATACTGGATGTTTATTTAATTGATGCACATAATAGGGGGATAGGCGCAACAATATTAATTTGTACAATTATTTGTATAACTTTTATAATTTTAATCCTCAGCTCTAGGGCTAGTAGAACTCATATTTGGGGTGGTCATGTGTCCAAGGGCAACCAATCAATGACTTTATCTGACCACGCTTCTTGTGTATTGACAGCAGCCACGTGTCCCTGTTCCCCATCTCAACAGCTGAATTCTGGGAGCAGAATCTACAGATCAGGATGACAGGGGTATAATAAAATTTGTAGGTAATTGAGACTTTTGATCTACTTTAAATAAGCTAGTACTAGCCTGGGTGCAAGTGGCATTTGCAAAATGGCCATATGGCTAGTTAAAACATTCCATAATAATCCTACATAAAAAATTTATGGTAAAAACCATCCCGGAGCTATTCTTCCTTACTCAGATTGAGAAACCTAGTTGTATAATGACCACGTATGCCACTGTGTATGGGGAAATATTTCAATGGGCTCCTGTAACTCCAGGTTGGATATGACAGATTTTTCAAATTTCATCACATGCATGAGTTGCCCTATAAAATGTATGTAAACCCCAAATCTATTTTTACGTGTTCTTGATATGTCCCACTGTATATAGTTTTCCTAAACAAACCAATTTTTGGGAATCAGGGGCAAAATTCCTGACCTAGAGTTGTAGCCAATAGCAAAACTGTGGCATTGCCTCACAATTAGCATCCCTATTGTCAGCCTGCCATATGTGCTTTAACATCCTCTTGAAAGCATTCACATGGTAGACTGACAACACTGCTAATTGAGAAGCGGTGACTTGGCTCTGTTAGCCTATAACAGGAAATGCTGTTACTGTCAGGATCTCAAGATAAAAGAATATGCAAAAGATTCACAAAAAAGAATTTGCTTAGGAAAGCAATATGCAGTCAGACATGATGCCTATGATAGTAAAGCTAGGATTTAGAGTTTATAGTAAAGCTAGATTTAGAGTTTACATACACTTTAATTATCTATGCATAGGTCAAGTGCCGGATCATAATGCACATGACCATTTTAGCCATATGAAATAGCATTAAGGTTTTAGAATTAAATTATAAAGATTTTTTTTTCAGAAATATCTATCTGCCATCTGCTTGGGATGACAAAGCTGAGTGGGACTTTGACACATTCCCTATATTTGCTGGTAGTGTTACAGTCTTGTTTGGTTTCTCTTTCATGCAGTAATACTAGTTTAGCGCTCTGCTTCACCACGTCCACAGCAGAGTTTGTGTAAATTTAAATGACTGTGAAGTCTACAGAGAGCAAAGAAGTAATTTCATTGCCCTCCAGAGCATTTCCAGAAATGGGGCATTTGTCAATGTCTTGTACCTGCAAAACTAGAGTGAAAATGCTGAACGTAATCTTCTAAGTAGCCGTGCATGAAACAATGGAGGCCCATCATCTTGGGTTTAGATCATGGATGTCTGTATCACTGGAATCAGTGCAATTTGTTACTTTAATTTGGTTGCAAATCTGCTGAAATGGCTTCTTTCTCAATTAAATGAAATCAAGACACATATGTTCTAAAAAAGACTATGTACATATTTCATTTATAAGATGTTTTATTACTGTTTGGGGAGCAGGAAAATGCCAGTAAAATATGTTAATAGCTATTTATCTCTCAGTTTTTAATTCTTGATGTTTGGCCAATGTTCTAAGCCTGTAACAGCAATAAAAGCCTTTCAAAGACATCACTTTGCTTGCCAGTGTGCTGAACATAGCTGGCCACTGCATGCACATAGGCTCATGTATCTTAAAGCGTAACTCCAAACAAAACTTTTTTTTTACCTTTGAATGAACAAATGATTTTGGGGGAAGGCTTAGAACCTTGGTCAAATATTTCTTGCTGTTTGTGAGCCTATTAGTAGGGTGTCTAAAGCCAGATATCAGATTCATACTTTCATCTTCAGCTGTGTTCCAATGTAGGTTTAAAGGTGTTTGATGGCTGTCGAAACACATAGATGAGTTATACTTTAAGGAAAACCTGTCATATTTTGCAACCTGACACAAACCTGGCACTCCCGTAAGCTGCCATTGCCTTACTCCCAGTACTAGGTCTAGGTCTGCATGATGGCATGCTTGTCCCAGAAATCCTGGTCCTTTTGTCAGTTAGATAGTAGTGGTTAGTTGAGAGCCTCAGTGGTATAGAAGTATCTATTTTTTAAATTTTGCTAGTGTAACCACCTGAAATGTAATTTCATTAAAAAAAAAATATGCTGAAACCTGAAATTAGGTTTGCCACAGTAATGCTAACAACAAGCAAAAGGGAGAGGTACTTAGAAGATGTTACATAAAAAAAGAGTCCAAGGCTTGTTCCACTAGCATAAAAATGTTCACTCTAAAACACAATGGCATTAAATTTGCAGAACTATAGATGCTGAAAAGGGTTCCCATACTGTATATGGCCAAAACAGCTGCTACAGTATACGTATATCTATTTACTGGATTTTTCATTGTTTGTCCAGCATAGTCCTTTTCATAAAAAAAAAAAAAGAACCACAGTTTACAATAAGTATATTTTGCAGACGGAGTAGGGGAATATTTCAGGGATACCATTTGTTGAGAACTTTGCACCTGTACAATATACGAGGTGTGTCTTAAAGATTTGCTGAATGGTCCGATCTCTCAATGGCAACATGGGCCAGATGTACGCGCATGCACATGGCTATCCAGAGACATGTCGACAAGTGCCACCTAGTGTGGCGTACACATGACCGTCAGGGTAAACCTGCTGGGAGCAGTCGAACATAGTCAGTGTGAGAGGTAGGGTCACAGTGCAATGGAGCAATGAAGGAACATCAAGGGTACAAGTGTACGGGACAGAAGTCATGAGCGGAAAATGTTTTTATGACATTGTGGTTCAAATGCTTTCACGATGGGAAGGGAACGACTGAGGATAGGCCACGTTTGGGTTGGCTGTTGACAAGCAGAACTCAAGACATGATTGAGCAAGTGCGACAAATGCTGGCATGAGATTGGCAACTGACTATATGATTGATGACAGAGGAATTGGGCATTAGCAAGGACACAGTGCGCGCCATGGTCCACAAAGATTTAGGTAAGCAGAAGATCTGTACCCGGATTGTGCCACACAAGCTGACAGATGAACAGATAACAAAACGTGTAGAAACCTCAGGAGTTTTCGTTACTATGTGTGACCAAGATCCATACTTTTTGCGAACCATCCTGACAGAGGATGAGACCTGGTGCTACCAGTTTTATCTGGAATTCAAGCGACAAGCAATGGAATGGTGTTCACCATCTTCCCCATGACCCAAAAAGAATTGCCTGCAAAAGTCCAAGGTCAAGACAATGTTGATCCTGAAGAGTGTTATGAAAGGCGCATGTTTTGCGGACATGGTAGCAATCCAAGGATGTGTGACAGCAGTTCTGCGATCAATTCCTAAAGAGGCCTTTGCTGACAATTTCTAGAAGCTTTATGAAAGTTGCCAAAAGTGTGTTGTGAAGGATGGCCATCATTTTGAAGGTCAATAAAGGAAATTTGTTTGTATCTTCTGGATTGTTTGTTTTATGATACCCTTCACCGCCTCGTAGTAAAAAATGAGACAAAGACTGTATTTAGGTCTACTATGAGGTGCTAAAGCCTCCTTCTTGCATGGGATTCACAAGCATGCTTGGGCAATCCAAGTGTACATGACAACAGCTTGGCAAAAAGTTAACCATATCAAGCCACCCTCTTAGGTCTGCAGAAAGTTTAATTCTGAATTTAACACTGAACATTTTCTCAAATAGGGATTATTATGTATTGCTTTATTGTGTAGAACTTAAAGGCATAACTATAATCATAGCAAGCCATTCAAGTGCTATAGGGCCCATCAGCACTGGGGACTCTGAAGTGTCTGTCTACATAATAATTTATACAGCTAGCAGAAACAGTCAGCAAGTACAGTTGAAACTATTGAAAGTATATACACTGTGTGAACCATTAAAAGATTACTATGAATAGAATACTGTATCATTCTATACCTTTGGAGGATTCCCTCAGGGATAGATAGTAGAGAAGCAGAAGACCCATAATAACCCCAGAACATGTTTGCTCTACGGCCCCATCATATACAGTTACAGTCCTGATGGAACTGACCAGTTCACTTTGAAGCCTAAATAAATTTTCAGTTTAAAGCTGAACTCCACAAAACCTAAAAATTCTCTCTTGCGGTGGGGTTGCACACGCACTTCAAGGGTTAGCTGATTGTTTCTGTCTATGGGATTTGGTAAAGCAGATTTACTTACCTGATCCTCCACTCCTGCAGGCTCCTCCGTGCTGCTATATCGATCCCTTAGTCTCTTCTGACATCACCAAGACCAACACAGAGGGACAGTTCACTGCAGGAGCATAAGAGAGCAGAAGATCAAGTAAGTAAAAGCGCTCCTCACAGCTCTTCAACAGAAATGAGAAGCCCCACTGCAAAGGTGAATTTTTAGGTTTCTTGGAGTTGGGCTTTAAATCTGTTAAACACATTCCAAAAGCATTAAAACTAAAGTTGTGCAAATTCTTACCATTTTTAAAAAAAATCATCTACAGCTTGATAAGAAAAGCCTGTCCCCTGCAAGCATGCTGTAGAGAAGGACCCTTGCTCTCTATGGGGAAGCAGTGGTCTCTCTGCAGGGGGCTGATGCTCCCCTACTTAATCAGACCTATAGCTCTGCAATCAGCAAAGCTCTTGCACTCTGATGATTGGAGATAGACCACTGAAAGATGGCAGGCATTTCTACTCAGGCTGTGGCTGCTTTCTACAGAAAACAAACTGTAATACAATGAACACCTTTTCAGTTGATACACTTAGAAAATATTTAGCTTATTTAAACTGAAAATTCACTTGGGCTTTAACAGGGAGACAGAGCCCCTTATCAGCTTTTCTCTAGGGCCCCATCATGCATAGTTACACCCTTGGTGGAACCGATTGGTTCACCGTAAACGTAGTAAAAGAATAATTAGCCGTTTTAATTGTAAAGTCTTTACTATTCCATGGGACAGTGTTCTCTTCTTACGAGCCAAGTTCCATGGACATTGTGGCTACCTCCTAACCTTTAGCCTCTTGAGAAAGGGTCACGTTGTTCCTTCCAAGAGCGATAGCCCTTCCCAGCAACACAAGCAGGAAGTATTCCCAGTGTGATGGATTGAGTGGCCATAACAGGCATGAAGGGCTTGCAGACAAGCAGACCTTTCACTTTTCATGGAGATAATATTTCATGATATTTTTAAAAGAGAATATAATTAGTAATTTGCGATTAACTATTTTACATGGGTATTTTGTTTCCTTGTTCTGTAAATAATGCTGCCTGGAGCCATTTAAAAAATGAGTTAGTGGAAAGAAAATAATTACTCTTTGTAACTAATGACTGTGCCAAAAGTTTAAAATCACCAGCGCACTAATGCTGAACAAGATCATTAAACGCAGAGTTACATCAATAGTATCAAGTAATGACAGGGAAGCGGCAGAAGGGGGTGAGAAATGTTTCCTCTAAACTTTCAAAACTAAATAATTTGTCTTAGAGCATGTGCATCCATGTTTGGAATGTCCATGCTTTTTATCATATACATTCATATGAATGCTAATAGGCTGTTAGAAACTGGTAATTAACAGTAAACTTATATAGGCAGAATTTCCAATGCAAGACCATAAGGTACCAGCTCCTGCTTCCCCAGTTTGCTGCTTAAGATACATTATGTAAGGAAATCACACACGGTTAGTTCTGTGTATGGTGCATAAATGTGCCCGCGTTATGATTTCCTAAAATGCTTAGTGCCTGAGTGGCCAATCACCAGGATGAAACATTGTCACATAGGGGACATGTTAAGTGCAACTGCATCATATTGTGCATTGGCTGCAATGACAGATTGTTATGGTGGAGGACTCTGGCAAGGTAGGAGTAAGTACCTAATATTGCTTGGTATATCATGGCTTTGTTGTTACTTTTTGGAGCTTGTCTATAGCAGCCTTCCTTGACGTTTTTACCCCAGACGAATCCTTAAAATTATTTCCAGCTTTCAGGGAACCCTTGCTGAAACCATTTCAGTTTTGGGTCAGTATTAACTGCGCCACCAACATTGGTGGTCAGTTGGAAGAAGGCCCCTTACAGTGGTGTTTCAAATGCCACCCTTACAGATGGATAAAAAAATCACTAGTATAATGCTGCTTGCTCTGCCAAGTGGTGCTGGACCCAGAATAATGCAGGTGTCATCATATGGGCACTGCCAAAGCTCAAGCAACTCCTAGAAAGCACTGAAGGAACCCTGTGGTTCCACTAAACCCTGGTTGAGAATGGCTGGTCTATAATGTATGTTTACTTTAGAGGAGACACTCAAATATTTTAAATGTAGATGAGATAATGGATACAAGTAATGCAAGTTTGACTATCCTCAATGCACCTTGCAATGCAATACTTTGTTATAAAAAGTCCCTACCAAACACTTTTTTTGGCTATTGTACCACCTACACTTTGGCACTTTAAAGACAAACTCTATTCAGCTCAAAAAAAAAAAAAAAAAAAAAAAGATTTCTATGTAGTGCACACCCCCATCACCTTTCACAGCAGGGGCTAATTGTTTGGGGGATAAGGAGTAAGCAGGAATATCTAGTTTTATCATTCCCCTTGCAGCTAGCAAGCATACGGGAGAGCCCTTGACATCCTTGTGCACAATGTGTGGCTGGAAAAGCTGCAAATAGTGGTGGCTTTGTGGGACCAGTCCTATAGGGATAAGAAAGCCCTGCAAGGAATGCAAAGAATGCAAGGAATAAGGTAATTATTCCTGCAGGGTATGTTTCATTTACTCCCCTGGTGGTTCATTCAGCTCTGGAGTGATGGAAATGTCCACTGCTTCTAAGATTCAAGAGGGCATGTGACTCACCTCATGTGTCAGTGCTTGGCCAATCAGCAGTACTGTCACATAAGAGTGGGAGACAGTCGACCTTGTGGAAACTTAGAGTGGAAACCTGACTTGAGCTTACACAGGGCTGCTTTTTCCCCATGAATGGTGTGATTGAGAGTGAAAGAAAAGCAAATGCTGATGGGAACAAGGAGAAGAATAGGTTCACTTTGACAGTTCTGCTTGTCAGTATATTCCCCTCTTAGAATTTCCTATAAAATCTTGTGTCTTACACACATACATAGCTGGAGAAATATACCAGAATATTCATTGAATGGAACTTTTAGAAGGATTGTCAAAATGACCACAAATTAAGATTTTTTTTTCTTATGTAGTGCTACCCTCAAAGGAGCCACTGTTAATGTACACAGGTTCTTTCTCTCAGTGCAGGGCAGCCAGGCACACGGTTGCCATCCATTCACTCCAGCTCAATACTAGTTTAGGGGTGTCTTTTTGTAAATTAATTGCTGGTAGAGCTTGGGAGAGGATCAGGGAGTGATGCAGGATATCCCAAAACAAGGCAGAATGCTAATGGAGGACACTTCTATCTTGATAAGAAACTCTAGTAATTTCCAAGGAAATTATAATCAGTTAGGACAATCTATATGCGCACAGCATAGGACCATGAACCAAAAATATAGCACAAGTCGTGGAAGACTGAGATTGTCCACATTCCAATAAAATTCTATCTCAAGAGAGGCAGCTTTACTCACGGGGTCCAAAAGCATACACAGTCCATAGACACGATTCCAATAGAGAAGTTCAGTGTCCACCCCAGGAGTACTCCAGGGTAAGAAGCCCGTGGAGCTTGCATATCTATTCCAACATAGGGAAAAATACCCTTTTCTCTGGACTTCAGCCTATTTTACAGGAACCCATCCACCATCAGGGCACACCTCCCCAAGAACTGGACGGGCCCTACTAAGTATTCAGGCAAGGTACTAGAATCCCCCTGCCCTAATCTCCAGAAGCTTCTCCTTGAGTCAGGGGGAGGTAATCAAACTCCCAGCTTGCGGAGTCTTGAGCAGACGAGACTAAACAATTCTGGATCCTGTGGCTACAGCAGAAGCCCCATACTAAATTTACCTTACAGTCTATGTAGCAAGTTGCTACACGTATATAGTTCCCTCCTCTAGTTAGCCTGCTAGGTTAAATGTATTTGTTGGCGGCGTCACTGTAGTGAGTGGAGCAGTGATTTTTTTTTTTCGTATGTTCAGAATTTCCTGAGCTGGGTGTTTGATTTCTTTACAAACAAACAGGTGGGGTTCTTGCGAGCCACAAGTGGACCAATGCCTCTAAGGAGTAAAACAACTATATTTAAAGCAGCAAACACTTCACCACGTTTCATTCCGTGTATTTGAATATAAATAAAATGAATTGTGCTCGCGCTAAAAATGTGAATTGAAAAAAAATATGAATATATATAAACTGAGTATAAAATATAAACTAATTGTGCAAAAATGTTAAACCATAATTAGTATGCTAATAAAAACTTACATGTAAAAAAAAAAAAATATATATATATATATATATATATATATATATATATATATATATATATATATATACAGGGCCGTCTTTACTATTGATTGGGCCCTGGGCAAAAAAAATTCTTGGGCCCCCCCCATGCAAATTGTCTCTCCACCCCAACATTCGAAAAAACAAAACAAACACGTAAACTTATGTATTGCATTGTATTCTACTTGTACTGTCTGCCCTCATGTTGTAAAGCACTGCACAAACTGTTGGCGCTATATAAATCCTGTATAATAATAATAATGATGGGGAGAAGAGATAGAGAAGTCCAGGGTGATGGGTGGGGGGGGGATATGGGAGTCCAGGATGATTGGGGGGGGGAGAGATGGGGGAGTTCAAGATAATAGGGGATGGGGGGAGATAGGAGTCCAGGATGACACACAGGGATTGGGGGGGTGTACTTTGAGGTGTTTGTATCATACAGGGCACAGAAAAAAATCAGCACAAGGGGTAGTACTTGCATATCCTCCTCCCTCCCGCAAAGTTACCATCTATTGGTCACCTCTGCACATCACTTTGCTTACCTCTGCTTCCTCATCCACAGCTCACTTCTGTATTCCCTGTCTATCTCTGTCCCCCCCCTATACAGCTCACCTCTGTACCCCTCTATCCACAGCTCACTTCTGTATCCCCTGTCTACCTCTGCCCCCCCCATCCACAGCTCACTTCTGTATCCCCTGTCTACCTCTGCCCCCCCATCCACAGCTCACTTCTGTATCCCCTGTCTACCTCTGCCCCCCCCATCCACAGCTCACTTCTGTATCCCCTGTCTACCTCTGCCCCCCCATCCACAGCTCACTTCTGTATCCCCTGTCTACCTCTGCCCCCCCATCCACAGCTCACTTCTGTATCCCCTGTCTACCTCTGCCCCCCCATCCACAGCTCACTTCTGTATCCCCTGTCTACCTCTGCCCCCCCATCCACAGCTCACTTCTGTATCCCCTGTCTACCTCTGCCCCCCCATCCACAGCTCACTTCTGTATCCCCTGTCTACCTCTGCCCCCCCATCCACAGCTCACTTCTGTATCCCCTGTCTACCTCTGCCCCCCCATCCACAGCTCACTTCTGTATCCCCTGTCTACCTCTGCCCCCCCATCCACAGCTCACTTCTGTATCCCCTGTCTACCTCTGCCCCCCCATCCACAGCTCACTTCTGTATCCCCTGTCTACCTCTGCCCCCCCCATCCACAGCTCACTTCTGTATCCCCTGTCTACCTCTGCCCCCCCCATCCACAGCTCACTTCTGTATCCCCTGTCTACCTCTGCCCCCCCCATCCACAGCTCACTTCTGTATCCCCTGTCTACCTCTGCCCCCCCCATCCACAGCTCACTTCTGTATCCCCTGTCTACCTCTGCCCCCCCCATCCACAGCTCACTTCTGTATCCCCTGTCTACCTCTGCCCCCCCCATCCACAGCTCACTTCTGTATCCCCCATCCACCTCTGTACCCCCCCCATGTCCACCTCTATATCTTTCCGTCCACCTTTGTACCCCACATCTACCTCTGTGTTCAGCTCTGTACCCCCATCCACGTTCACTTCTATATCTTTCCGTCCACCTCTGTACCCCCCCCAATGTCCACCTTTGTACCCCCTATCCACCTCTGTAGTACCCCCCATCCATGTTCACCTCTGTACCCCCCCACCGCCTCTGTTCACCTCCGTACCCCCATGTCCATCTCTGTACCCCCCATGTCCATCTCTGTACCCCCATGTCCATCTCTGTACCCCCCATGTCCATCTCTGTACCCCCCCATGTCCACCTCTGTACCCCCATGTCCATCTCTGTACCCCCCATGTCCATCTCTGTACCCCCCCATGTCCACCTCTGTACCCCCATGTCCATCTCTGTACCCCCCCATGTCCATCTCTGTACCCCCCCATGTCCATCTCTGTACCCCCCCATGTCCATCTCTGTACCCCCCATGTCCACCTCTGTACCTACTATGTCTTCTCACTTCTGTACCCCCCATGTCCACCTCTGTACCCCCATGTCCATCTCTGTACCCCCCCATGTCCACCTCTGTACCCCCCATGTTCATCTCTGTACCCCCCATGTCCACTTCTGTACCCCCCATGTTTTCTCACTTCTGTACCCCCCATGTCCACCTCTGTACCAGCAATTCTCTGCAGTCTGCACAAATGAATCCTCTTCCCCTTCTCTCCACCTTGTTCTTTCTTACCTGGTCACACGGCGGTGCAACGAACACAGTCCCAGCCTATCAGACCCAGCACACAGCCAGAAAACTTCACTCGGCTGTGTGCTACACAGGTCTGCCAGGCGGGGGTGGGGGCGGGAGGAACACAGAGCGCCGCTCTCGCACTGTCATTTACTAGGGTCCGCAGCTCCTGACAGAGGGAGAAGCGGGACGAGCGGGCTCAAACACATGAAGCCCGCAGCTGTCCCGCTCTCCTGTATAATGAATGTAGCCGCTTGGGAGAGCAGGGGGGATCGGCTCCCCCCGCTACTCCGCAAAAACTGCGGGCAGCGCAGGGCTTAAGTGGCAGCTGCTTTGGGCCCCACAGCAATGACAGGGCCCAGGGCAGCTGCCCCTTTTGCCCTGCGTTAAAGACGGCCCTGTATATATATATATATATATATATATATATATATATAATGTGCAATCCTTATATATAAAATTCACAAAGTGCATCCACATAAAAGTGCAATCCTTATATAAAATGCTGAAAGTGCATCATGCATGAATATAGACCTAATTAATAAGTGCAAATCCTGTGACAATCAAGTGTCCAAACAAAATACGATCAGTAGATTCAAACTGAAACAAAGAAGTGCAAGAAAACAGTGTCCATGAATGAAGTGTTCATCAAGCTTCTCCTGAAAAGTGTCCAAATCACAACAAGCTGGATGTGCTCTCCCGTGATCCCCCACTTGTGCTTGCGCTCACCTCTATTCGTGTGACACGGTAGTTAAACAGTGTCAAAACACGCATTGGGGCCACTCCTGGGCTCACTCAGGATGCAATGATGTATGTCCAATCCTCACAGGTAAAACACAATTCATAAAAGAGAAAAAGAAAGCTCCATGGTGTAATATAGTAAGGGATTTATTTAAAGTAAGCGAAGTTCCTCCAGGAGGGTACTCACAGTATGCAGGTGCTACAGTGCACCAAACTATACAGGTGTATTTCGTTTAGCAGCGGCTCGTATGGCGCGCGGTGTGGTGTATATTCCTCTCCTTCCCTGCTGACAGCTCCGTCCTACCCCTCCCCGACGCGTATTCGGCACAGGGATCACGTGCCTTCCCCTCATATATGCCCCAGAGAAAGGCACGTGATCCCTGTGCCGAATACGCGTCGGGGAGGGGTAGGACGGAGCTGTCAGCAGGGAAGGAGAGGAATATACACCACACCGCACGCCATACGAGCCGCTGCTAAACGAAATACACCTGTATAGTTTGGTGCACTGTAGCACCTGCATACTGTGAGTACCCTCCTGGAGGAACTTCTTTTACTTTAAATAAATCCCTTACTATATTACACCATGGAGCTTTTTTTTTCTCTTTTATGAATGATGTTTTACCTGTGAGGATTGGACATACATCATACATTGGGGTCCTGGTCTGGAGAAGGCTCTGTTATCTACCTCACTGAGGATATATCTGTGGATGCTAGTTTGCAGACCACCTCTGGGAGTAAGCACTACACTTAGGATTTCATTCCTGTGCTTCTGATATTATGTTATATATAAATCTCTTTTAGTGATGATCAGGCAGTTCAGCTGCTCCTGCTGTTCCCCCAGACACATAACATTGTTAGAATTGCCTAACTGCATTTGAGAAGTATACTTGGCTTCATGTACACTAGCAGCTCCTGGCAGCTCCTAAACTTGAGTTTAGTAGCTTTCGGCATTTTTTTGCCAAAGCTCCTAAACTTAACTCCATAAAACTTCATGCACACAGGCTTTTAACAGATTTTAGGAGCTGTCGCATTTCGGTGAGGTTAAAACTCCCTCTCCTGAACATGGAAGAAACGCATTCAGGATAGGACATTTTGACTGCAGGCTGCGGGAAAATGCAGATCGTGGGCAAATCCTTGTAAAAATGCAGTGAGTTTTCCCACGGCCACGGTCAAGAGCTGCCAGTGTACATAAAGACTAAAACATCTGGCCAGCTTGAGGCTAGGCAACCAAAGCTTATGAACCTTCAATTTCCCTCTTCTCTATCTTTAAATTTAAAGACCCTGAAACATTCACAGGCTGCATTGGTGTCACTGTCTAGTAGAAGTAACTAAATAAGGAGAATTGCACATATATTTAGCAAGATCAAAAAAATAGATGATTTGACATACTGTTTTGGTCATCTATTGCAGAACAGCATTGAGGTCCAGCTTTTGTTCACATTGGAACTGCTTCCCTCTCTGTACAAGTCAATGGGGATGCAAAAGCAGCTTGAAGCAAGTTGATGCAGCTTAAAAGAAAGCCAAATGCAAGTTAGAAGGAGGTCAACCGCACTTTTTAATAAACTCTGAATGTTCTCAGCAACATCTTAAAAATGCAAGCACAACCCACCTAAAAGTAAGCTCATCAACACAAGCACATAACGTATTAACAAAGGCCTTTATTGTGCTGTGTCATTATGTTTCCTTCCTCATAGCCAGCGCTGTAAAGGTATTTCTTTCACATTCTTGGTGCCAAGCACCATCCTACACATTAACCTGCCAATCATGACTCATGGCCATTCCTAATGCTTAGGAAAGAGCAGCACAAATCCTGCATCTACATTTTGTTTTGCTATTATAACTAGGTGTAGCACTCTGATGTTTAGGCAGGGTTGCTCTTAAATTTATCTGCCAAGTGATAGTTGCCTTGGCCACTTGCTAGGAGGTCAATTGATTTCACCCTAATTCTGGAACTGCTGCACTTCTCTCTTCTGTCGCTAGGTGGCTGGGTATCTGGTGACATTAGATAAGACAAGGCATAGCAAGGACAGATTAGGAATGAATAGGGTGACTCAGTTAATGGGCAGGGATTTTCTTGGGTCCCTTTGCCTGCTGGGAGAACCTATTTATTTGGGTGGAGTCAGGTGATTGGGGTTCTGTGCCACTGGATGGCTGTCTGGGTGGACGTGTGTCGTATTGCTCCCGTATTGCCCCGAGACCTGAGGCCTATCTCGGGGACATCTGGCTGCTAGGCTATCTGAGGGTCTATCCAGAAGCAAGAGAGCAGCGTAGGGTTGGGATTGCAGCTTGCAGTCTAACCAAAAGTAACGGTTCTGCCGGCCGGAGAACTTGTCGTGGTCGGAGGTAGAGGGGAAGCTGTCGCCACTAAGGGACCATTCACCTTATTACCAGGGACCACTGTGAGTAGCTGAAGCAGGTACCTGAGAAGTATTCTCACCAACGGGGACAGTGAAGAATTGGGAAACTTCAGCAGAGGTCAAACCAGGGAGACAGCCAGTGGAGGTGACGCTTGAAGAGTGTCTGTGAGTGCCAAGTTGGGACCCAGCAGGAACGAGGGGGGTGACGCTTGAGAAGATTGGAAGAGCTCAGGAGATCCAGTGGCAGTGGATCAGCGGGTCTAAGTGATAGACTGGGAGCTCAGTTGAGTGAAGATCTAAAAAGGAGATTGTTGAGGAAGTGAAAGAGTTCATTACAAATTTTGTTAGAAACTGTTCAAGATTATTGCCATAGGAGACAGCGTTTCTACACATGCAGATGTGGTGTCTGGCTGGGTGCCTTTCCCTGCATGGCTGTTTACCCATAGAAGTCTCAGAGTCTACTAATTAACATTGTAACTACTAAAGGGTGTCCTGGCCCTAACCCTCTCTCTCACAGTTCTGTTTAAGAGAGAATACATCTCTTTGCATTCAAGAAGTATCTGGCGCCCATTAATTTACCTTACATTACACCCACCATGCCTCGTAACCCACTCTACACAGAAGGATGTCAGCTGTCCCTAACTCTGGAGGTCACCATTAGGCCTGGAGAGGCTCGGGACTTGGCTACATAAAGAAGCAAGGTGAAAATGATTCCATGCTGCCCATAAGGAGTCATTGGAGAAAAAGCCTCAACTGACTTATAGTAAGACAACCCCCAGTCTGGCTATTGCAGGTCACTGTCACATACAGCAGAATCTGCATTCTATAACATAAAAAAAAAATAACGTCATCTTAATTGCATTTTTAATTAAAAAAAAATACTATCACCAGCTTGGTATGAAGAGAACTGAGAGGTGGGCACAATGTACCATACCAGCATTTCTAGAGAATCAGCCTAATATCATTTTTCTCAAAACAAGATTTATTGAAGATCTGTCTTTGGAAATCAGTATGGTGTGAAGCGTTTTACTTATAGATTAAATTACTGAGTCGTGCGCAGCTACATTTTTCATTACAAAAATATTGGCTTAAAGACTTTGACCTTACAGTCTCTGAATTTTAAACAATACGTACACCAGGAACTAAAACAATGTTATTGTATAGAAAGAGAAGTCATTATAATCCTGGAAGAGAACACCGATACTGGGAAATAGATGAATATTGATTATCATTTATGTTTATGTAAATAAATATAATTTAAAGGTAATGGCTGAATGATGATCTTTGTAGTCAATTACAACCATAATTAACTTTGGTCAGCAGAGAGTCTTTGCTGTTTGTAGTGCTTTGTAGCGATCATACAAACATCATCCTAAGGGAACTTATGGACATCGGAGGGTGGTTGGAAATGCAGGGACAATATATCAGCCCTCAGGCTAAATTCTCTGCAGAATGCTATACAAACATGAATGGCTAGCTTGGTCAATGGCATATGAAAGGGCTGGAGCAGTGAGGAGCA
This sequence comes from Aquarana catesbeiana, assembly GCF_042186555.1. Classification (NCBI taxonomy): domain Eukaryota; kingdom Metazoa; phylum Chordata; class Amphibia; order Anura; family Ranidae; genus Aquarana; species Aquarana catesbeiana. The sequence goes on from NC_133331.1 coordinate 95,843,742, forward strand.
GCCAGAACTGTTGTGTCAAAAGGGCAATTATAGCAGGCAAAACAGGTTTTCTAACCTGTCTCCCTAAGCTTTTGTTTTGAGATGGGTTTGTCTACAAGCGTCTGGTACTACCATAGATATATGATTGTTTCCCATTGTAGTAAAAAATGGATGGATTGGGCAGCTGTCAAGTTCTCTGCAGAGAGTTGATGCTATAGGCCTATAGGTGACATCGTAACTAGTGATCCAGACAACTGGCTGAGCAGATGTGGGAAGGGGACTTGACTATTTTGCAGTTCTTTTTGGGGCGTTTTTCTCATGGGTTGTCCAAGTGTCCTGCAATGACTTTGAACTGAGAGACATTGAGAGAAAAAGAAAGCCTTCACCTATATGGAAGTATGTGTGACCTCTTAAAAGGAGTGCTATATTGTGATACAGTCATTGTTATGCACAAAATCAACGACCACCAAATTGCGCTATATACACTATATTGTCAAAAGTATTGGGGCACCTGCCTTTACACGCACATGAACTTTAATTGGCATCCCAGTTTTAGTCGGTGGGGTTCAATATTGAGTTGGCCCACCCTTTGCAGCTTTAACAGTTTCAAGAAAGGAAGTGTTTCTTTGGGAATGTTGGACCATTCTTCCAGAAGCGCATTTGTGAGGTCAGGCACTGATGTTAGATCAGAAGGCCTGGCTTGCAGACTTCATTATAATTCATCCCAAAGGTGTTCTATCGGGTTGAGGTCAAGACTCTGTGCAGGCCAGTAAAGTTACTCCACCCCAAATTCACTCATTCATGTCTTTATGGATATTGCTTTGCACACTGGTACATAGTCATGTTGAAACAGGAAGGGGCCATCCCCAAACCATTCCCACAATGTTCAGAGCCTGAAACTGTCCAAAATGTCTTGGTATGCTGACGCCTTAAGAGTTCCCTTCACTGAAACTAAGGGGTCAAGCCCAACCCCTGAAAAACAACCCCACACCATAATCCCCCCTCCACCAAATGATTTGGACCAGTGCACAAAGCAAGGCCTATAAAGACATGGATGAGAGAGTTTGGGGTGGAGGAACTTGGCTGGCCTGCACAGAGTCTTAACCTCAACACAATAGAACACCTTTGGGATGAATTAAAGCGGAGACTGCGATCCAGGCCTTCTTGTCCAATATCAGTGCCTGACCTTACAATTGGGCTCCTGGAAGAATGGTTAAACATTCCCATAGACACACTCCTAAACCTTGTGGACAGCCTTCCCAGAAGAGTTGAAGCTGTTATAGCTGCAAAAGGGTGGGCCACCTCAATATTGAACCCTACGGACTAAGACTGGGATTAAGACTGCCATTAAAGTTCATGTGCGTGTAAAGGCAAGCGTTACAATACTTTTGACAATATAGTGTATATGAATCACTAAGGCTACATTTACACACAAAGCTGTCACTACTGTGCCTCTGAAAGCAATCTGTAGTCGAATCACTTTTCAGAGCTGTTTGGCAGGTGGTGAGGAGGTAATACATCACCTCCTCACTGACTGTTTTAACCCTGTTAATGCAACACCACAACCCATATGTGTTGTGGGAAGGTTACAATGAGGCACCATTAGCTTGAATAGGTTGTATTTGGTGGGCTGTATTGCCTGCAGAATGTGACAGGGGGATGCAAAACATTGGGGCTGCAGCATGTGTATACTCCAGTACATCATAAAGAGGGGAGAATTGGGGAATTTGGGACTTTGAATGAAGCCATGGCCGGGTATGGTCATGTGCCTCCATCCCTATCATTATGAGGAAAAGCAGCAAATATGCAACAAAAAGGGTTGGACTTTATATGAAGCTCATGGTAACAAAATGAATAGAATGGTGGATAGTAAAATATTTCATAATACATAGATACATGTTTACATACATAAAATTTCATATACATAGAAATGCACACTTCCATGGTGCCAATTTCTAAAACAATAATATCTGGTAGTAACATGTTTATAAACATTAATCACATGATAAGATTAAGGAATCCACCAACATTCATGATTGGATATAAATGCAAATGGAAGTGTCCTTTGCGCTATTCAAGAGTAATGGTAAGGAGTGTGTACTAAATGACAAATAAATATGTATACATGAATGTGTGGTGATATCTAAAAAGATAGCAGCAAAATCTAAAAGTGTTCACACTGCACCTTATTGGAATTGTATAATAAAAGTGATCTCGCGCATTCAAATCTATTCACACATAATGGAATAAAATTAAAATAATAATAACAATAATAATAATAATAAAGTGCGTTATAATAATCAAGTGAATAAAATACAGTGAGTGAAATATCTCAATAATCTAAAAAAGAAATATCAAAATGCAAAGTGCTCAATATCCATGCAGTGAAGTTTCCAGTTCATAAAGTAAACAAGTGAAGGGCTCAATCCTGTCCGTGAAACTGCATAAAGTGACTCAGTGTTTTAATAAGCCCTTTAATAAAACTTCATTTAATTTACCCAACATACTACACTATTGGAGGCTTTCTTTTCTCCCTCTTTTCCACTGGGCCTTTTGGGCCCTGGTGGAACATATCGTAATAGGCAAGTGTGCTGCATAGAGAGTGGAGAGGAAAGGACCAAAGCCGGGATGAATAGATGAGATCGTTTTGGGCAAAATTGCGATGCTGTACACAGATCTAGAAACAGATACCTAATAATGATGCCTGTTTTGATATCCATTAAGGTGAGAGTTCTGAGAGCCTGATGTTATCTGGAGACTTTCTATGAGGATTTTTATGAACGTTGACCAACTTGTTTTTTTATTAAAACACTGAGTCACTTTATGCAGTTTCACGGACAGGATTGAGCCCTTCACTTGTTTACTTTATGAACTGGAAACTTCACTGCATGGATACTGAGCACTTTGCATTTTGTTTCTTTTTTAGATTATTGAGATATTTCACTCACTGTATTTTATTCACTTGATTATTATAACACACTTTATTATTAGTATTATTATTATTTTTATTTTATTCCATTATGTGTGAATAGATTTGAATGCGCGAGATCACTTTTATTATACAACATGATTGGATGTACACATGATAGATAGCATCTGCACGGTCTATGGTCTTTCTGATCCCTGTCACAATAAAAATTGTATACAGTTGGGACGGAAAGTATTCAGTCCAATCAGTATAATCAAACACAGCTGGAATCAAATGAAGGTGTAGAACCATCTCAAGGATGAGCAGAAGAAATAGACAGCACCTGAGTTAAATATATGCGTGTCACAGCAAAGGGTCTGAGTACTTAGGACCATCTGATATTTCAGTTTTTCTTTTTTAATAAATCTGCAAAAATGTCAACCATTCTGTGTTTTTCTGTCAATATGGGGTGCTGTGTGTACATTAATGAGGAAAAAAAATGAACTTAAATGATTTTAGAAAATGGCTTCAATATAAAAAAGAGTGAAAAAAATTAAGGGGGTCTGAATACTTTCCGTCCCCAGTGTATATACAACAAATGTGTCCACAGGCAAAGGTGGACATGGTGGTCAGTCCTCTGGCAGGGCATCATTTCCTCTATTTAGTGAGTTTGTCTCTGCTATCCAGCCACAGTATGCAGAGGTGGTGGACTGGCTTACTAAACCTTCCTCATCCTCTGTCACGCAAGCAGAGAAAAGTGTGCAGTCCCCTGCAGCTGCCAGAGTGGATAAACCTGCCTCCTTGTCCACATCTATTCCTGTGATAGCCCCAACATCAGCCATTGAGGAGTCAGCTGAGTTATTTGACCACAGCTTTAGCCACTTGCCCCTTGATGATGCCCAGCCATTACTGGATTCAGATGTTGGTTCTGAGGTTGAGGATGACAGGAACATGAGCCTAGAGAGAAGGAGGAACACTAGTAGACACATTGGCATTCTTGTTCCCCAAGCCACAGCGTATTGCCAAGATGTCTCCAGTGGTAATGATGAAGATGGAGGAGATGGAGATGATGATGAGATCACTGATGCGACTTGGGTGCCAGATAGAGCAGAGGAGGAAACTGAAGCTGAGGCGGCACAACCCCAAGAAGGCCGACATCAGGAAAGAGTAGAGAGCAGCCACCCTATTCCATCATATTCTGCAGCTGTTATCTCCTGGCCCACTCCCCAAAGCTCAGCTGTCTGGGCCTTTTTCAGCACATCTGCAGCAGATCGCACTGTTGCTATCTGTGTTTTTCTGTCAATATGGGGTGCTGTGTGTACATTAATGAGAAAAAAAAATGAATTTGAATTATTTTAACAAATGGCTGCAATATAACAAAGAGTGAAAAATTTAAGGGGGTCTGAATACTTTCCGTCCCCACTGTATATGAGCACATATCTTAAACACTTGCCGACCGCCGCATGTACATATGCGTTGACACAATGGCACAGACAGGCAAATGGGCGTACAGGTACATCCCTTTAAATTTGCCGCCGCGTCATTGCGTGCGCGCCACCGGCGGCGCGTGCGCATGCCCGCCGCGTGCTTCATGAGTGTGATTGCGGGTCCCGCAGACTCAATGTCCGCGGGGATACCCACGATCGTCTCACGGAGAGGAAGAATGGGGAAATGCTGATGTAAATCAGCATTTCCCCATTCTGCCTAGTGACACTGCTCACAGCTCCCTGTGATCGGGAGCAGTGATCAGTGTCGTGTCACACATAGCCCCTCCCCCCCCACAGTTAGAATCACTCCCTAGGACACACTTAACCCCTACAGCGCCACCTAGTGGTAACCCCTTTACTGCCAGTCACATTTACACAGTAATCAATGCATTATTATTCGCACTGATCGCTATATAAATGTGAATGGTCCCAAAATAGCGACAAAAGTGTCCGAACAGGTGTATGTGCACTTAATGGCGCGATGTCAGGGACCGTGAGCCACCCGAGGGCATCAGTATTGGGAGCTGAGGGGGCATGTTCAGCAGCGACACCCATCTCAGACAACACCCCAGGCGGATCCAGGCACACCAAGCACTCCTTGTGTAAACATGGGAAGCATTAGTGATGAGTGAGTCAATCAAGTGAACCAATATTGGGGCTATGTGAGTAAATGAATAATTAAAAGTGAGGGTGGACGGGATAGTAAAGATGATTAGTGCAGAAATAAAAACTGATATTGTTGTGACTAGGCGGGAGTGGAGGTGGAAGACCATAATAAAAGGTTTTGAAAAAAAGGAAAACTAACTAAATGGGACTTTATATGAGGACATTTACAAAAATGTACCTCCATCCCCAAATTGCATGCAAAAAACAAAGAGGTGGGGGTTTTTGGGACTTTAAATGAGACATGCAGCTGGGAAGGTGACACAACATGGTAATGATATAAATGTCTGATAATTGCACCATAAATGCGACCGCATCGTATTGCATAGTAATAAATGCATAAACAGTAAATTAGAATAAATCAAGGAAACTTTATTTCATAATAAGATATATATTATTGAGACATCATAAAACAACATAATGGCATAGCAGCCTATTATGGTCATCATGGTACCATAGTAAGAATTCATCAGACTAATATTTGCATACGACTGCATCATAGTAATAATAATGTCTGGTGAGTGGACCACATCAGTGACCAAACAGCTTGCATGTATACAGAGTAAGAGAGTATGACATATAAATGAATATTCCATGAGTATGAACCAAAATGACAAGGTGACCCATCAACATAGCAGCACGATGTGGAACGCAATGGTGAGATAAAAACAATTACATTTTGAAGTTGTGTGTCTTCACAGTAATATAATAACATAGCAATTGGTGGAATCCAAACGGCATAATCTGGTAGAAATGTGGAAGGGCTGTTAATGTGAATAGCATCTAAGAGCTCTACGCGTTTCATGGATCTTTCCAATCTTCAGGAGCAGATGCAATGTAATTGTCTATAAAAGATATTAAAGAAATTCTCAGGGGCTGATCACAGGGCAGGTAGAGAAAATTGTTGTAATATGATCTTAAAGTAGCAGTGATGGTTAAAAACCATAAAAGGTTACTTACAAAGAACCTATGTAGATGGGTGGAGGGCACCGAGGGTGTGAGCCTGTCAGGGATAAAGATCAAACAACCCCGGGAGCTGAGGCGGTACCTAGAGGGCGACTTTGTGAGGAATTGTTGAAAGTGAAAATCACATCTTCATGTTCTAAAAGGATGAGAAAACTAAAAGTGACTATAGAAATAAATAAATATGAAGTAGAATATTTAGCGTTGGGAAAGTGTGTGTGAATACCAGACTAAACCAATAGGTATAGCGGTTGCAGTATTGAGAAAAAGCAGAGGGAACAGTGAAAATTGTACAAATAAGTGGTAATGTAATGACCGAACAGGGAGGAATATAGTCAGGAGAAATAAAGTTGCATGTATATGCCTGTGCCACAGGAAAAAGTGTAACAACAATAGTGGAGGCCAAAAGAAGCCATAGTATTACCTGAGATTCCCAGAACACCAAAATGCCAACTAAGTGGCCACCGGTAGGAAGTGTTTAGCGGGGAATGTGTATCCAATTAGGGGGGATAGATATAGATTAGAGTGCCGCCAATAGGTAACCGCCAACGCCACGTGGGCGGCTAAAATAGAGAAGGGTGACAGCTGTCGGAGCCGAACCAAGCCAGCCCGCAGCTGGCGCTTCTTATTGACGCTGGGATGGACGGCACACAGTGTCGACGTGATGGCGTCATAACGACGTCACACGCACGACGTTTATTGGTGGCATTCAGTGTAAGTGCTATTTAGGCTTATACTTTTTGAGTAAGGTTTTTAATTTTATTGTGGATAGGATCGTAGGTTTTATCATAATGTCTATTATTTTGGCATCTTCCATCATTAGTACCTGTATGATTTAAAACTTTTGGCTACAACTCTCTTCCTTTTTGAGGCTCCTTCCCAGAGACAGGTATTTATTTAGTACCTATATTACCATTTTAAACCTTGTCTCGTTTATACCTCCTTGCGGACAATATCCTGTGTGGGGGGTGTGGTCGGCCTTTGGGTGGGTCTCCTTGCCGGGGTTCGCAATCCCGGGAGCTGCGATGCGTGCTGGGAGCCCTCCCCCTCCCTTGTCACATGGGGGTTGGGGCGGACTTCCCATCACGCATCGACGCCACGCTCCCAGTTTCGTGCGTGTGACGTCGTTATGACGCCATCACGTCGACACTGTGTGCCGTCCATCCCAGCGTCTATAAGAAGTGCCAGCTGCGGGCTGGCTTGGTTCGGCTCCGACAGCTGTCACCCTTCTCTATTTTAGCCGCCCACGTGGCGTTGGCGGTTACCTATTGGCGGCACTCTAATCTATATCTATTCCCCCCAATTGGATACACATTCCCCGCTAAACACTTCCTACCGGTGGCCACTTAGTTGGCATTTTGGTGTTCTGGGAATCTCAGGTAATACTATGGCTTCTTTTGGCCTCCACTATTGTTGTTACACTTTTTCCTTTGGCACAGGCATATACATGCAACTTTATTTCTCCTGACTATATTCCTCCCTGTTCGGTCATTACATTACCACTTATTTGTACAATTTTCACTGTTCCCTCTGCTTTTTCTCAATACTGCAACCGCTATACCTATTGGTTTAGTCTGGTATTCACACACACTTTCCCAACGCTAAATATTCTACTTCATATTTATTTATTTCTATAGTCACTTTTAGTTTTCTCATCCTTTTAGAACATGAAGATGTGATTTTCACTTTCAACAATTCCTCACAAAGTCGCCCTCTAGGTACCGCCTCAGCTCCCGGGGTTGTTTGATCTTTATCCCTGACAGGCTCACACCCTCGGTGCCCTCCACCCATCTACATAGGTTCTTTGTAAGTAACCTTTTATGGTTTTTAACCATCACTGCTACTTTAAGATCATATTACAACAATTTTCTCTACCTGCCCTGTGATCAGCCCCTGAGAATTTCTTTAATATCTTTTATAGACAATTACATTGCATCTGCTCCTGAAGATTGGAAAGATCCATGAAACGCGTAGAGCTCTTAGATGCTATTCACATTAACAGCCCTTCCACATTTCTACCAGATTATGCCGTTTGGATTCCACCAATTGCTATGTTATTATATTACTGTGAAGACACACAACTTCAAAATGTAATTGTTTTTATCTCACCATTGCGTTCCACATCGTGCTGCTATGTTGATGGGTCACCTTGTCATTTTGGTTCATACTCATGGAATATTCATTTATATGTCATACTCTCTTACTCTGTATACATGCAAGCTGTTTGGTCACTGATGTGGTCCACTCACCAGACATTATTATTACTATGATGCAGTCGTATGCAAATATTAGTCTGATGAATTCTTACTATGGTACCATGATGACCATAATAGGCTGCTATGCCATTATGTTGTTTTATGATGTCTCAATAATATATATCTTATTATGAAATAAAGTTTCCTTGATTTATTCTAATTTACTGTTTATGCATTTATTACTATGCAATACGATGCGGTCGCATTTATGGTGCAATTATCAGACATTTATATCATTACCATGTTGTGTCACCTTCCCAGCTGCATGTCTCATTTAAAGTCCCAAAAACCCCCACCTCTTTGTTTTTTGCATAATAAAAGGTTGCCACCAAGACACCTGGTTACAGGGGAGGGGTACGTGGGGGGGATAAGGGGAGGGGATGGCTCGTGAGGGTCTGATAAATACCTGGTGCTTGAAGGGAGGGAGAGAAACCAGTCCAACGAAAAACGTGAAGGCCAATGTGCAAGGGAACTCAGAGCAACCCAGACCCCACCAGGGCGGCTGCCTATAAATGCACGCTGCCGCAGACCAACCCCCAACATCACACACACGAGCATGGTGGGGGGAAGGGGTGCCGACACCTGGGAGGTGATTCGCCCGGCAGTTGGCACCATGAAAAAGACCCGCCGGCGACACAGCGTCACGAGGACGCTGCACGTCCAGCGCATTGGTGTGATGTTGATGTGCAGTGACGGCGCGTCTGCCCCCCAAGCGTCAAGGAGGAAGGAAGGAGGAGGAACGCCCGCAGTGTGCATCGCAGCTCCCGAACTGAATGGAATCCGGGCAACACCGCAGTTCAACACCCATGTTGCCATATGCACAATGATATCATAATACCTATCTATCCTCCCCATTTTGAAACGTGACAAGCTTATTAAATATTTTACTATCCACCATTCTATTCATTTTGTTACCATGAGCTTCATATAAAGTCCCACCCTTTTTGTTGCATCTTTGCTGCTTCTCCTGCTACATTTTTGCTCCTTTTCCTATACTTCAGTACAATTTCTTTTGCAGCCCCCCCTAACTTCCATGCTGCAACACTGGGTGCTTCAGTGACCAACCTGTGGGTGGGACCTGAGGCTGAGGTACCCAAACTGGAAGAGATCACACATACACAGTCTGGGATGTTGTATAATATCTTGTAATAAGGTTCAAATAAGTTTTTCTGCAGATATTACCCATAGGCACTGTTATAGGAACGGTAGGCACTGTTGATCACGTAACAAGCTATAGGGTGTTCACACGGTTGCAATATACACTTAGTACAGAGCTGTATTGCAGCAGTATATTACTCGGCAATGGCACAGTATTGCGGTGGTATATCACTCAGTATTGCACAGTACTGCAGCAATATATCTCTTAGTAATGCACAGCATTGTAGCAATATATGAGTGGCAGTTTTCCAGGATTAACCTGTTTGCTGGGAGGACAACTTCTTCTGGAGGAGTGACATACTGAAGTATATAGAAGAAATACTCAATTGCTGTCAGAGGATCCCTAATTGTTGCTCTGGGTACCTGTATGCCTGTGGAGAACAAGCGGTGTCCCTGCACTGACCCAACTTGATCAGGAACCTCTCCCTTAGCTGATGCTAATGCCTCACCTATCCACTCGCTCCAGGCACACACGAATGTTGCAGGCACCCTAATTTATAGAATCCTACCAAGATGACTGCCAGAGGTCTTTAGGAGTTGCAGCATCCAGACAGCTGCGACCTCTGTGACAACTATGGGATCTCTCAATGAACAACTTTCCTCTAAAGATCCAATTCCACTGGTATAACAGCACAACGCCACCTACTGAATCAAGGCCAAGTTATACCTGCCTACAAATCTCCAGGTACCAGGCTGTCGGTTGGGGGCAGGGAAAGAGTATTACGTAAACTCTGACCAGAGTGACTCGGAGCTGATGCAGGACTTCATTTATTGCCTTGGATGGGCCTCTTGTCAAGTTTAAGTTCACTTTAAGTTTAATAAGCCTAATAGTCCATGAATGTGGGGTAAAAACAGAAGCGTAACTAGAACCTTCAGGGCCCTGGTGCAAAAACCATGACGGCCCCCCTTCAAAAAAACATGATTTTGATACATTTTTTTTCAGGGAGGATCAGTTCACTGAGAGTGTTCTGGGGATGGGATCAGTGGCAGCAGTAGTGGTGGGGGAGGGTGGGATCAGTTCACAGAGGGTGATGGGGGATGGGATCAGTGGCAGCGGTGGTGATGGGGATGGGATCACTCTACTGAGGGTGGAGGGGGGATAGGATTAGTGGCAGCAGTGGTGGTAGTGAGGGGGGTGGGATCAGTCCCCTCATGGTGGTGGGGGGATGGGATCAGTGTTAGCAGTGGTGGTGATGGGGGAGATGGAATCAGTGGCAGCAGTGGTGGTGGTAATGGGGGAGATAGGATCAATAGCAGAGGTGACGGGGGATGGAAATGGGTTCAGTGGCAGTGGTGGTGGGGATGGGGTGGGATCAGTGGCAGTGGTCATGGTGGTGGGGGGATGTGATCAGTCAGAGGCAGTGGTGGTGGGGGGAGGGGGGTGATAACAGTGGCACTGGCACTCACTTGCCCTCAGTGTCAGTCGATTCCCCCTCCTTGCTCAGTGTATCTCTGTCACTGGTTCCCTCTACTAGCCTCCAGTGATGCCTCTCCCGACAAGGGGTCTCCTAGCACAGCGTAGAGCTCCTCCCTCTTCACTCTAATGGCCCGTTAGCTGGTTAGATGACTTTGTCCTCCAGTTTCCGCCTGCTAACATGGCATCTGTATGCAACAATGGTTGAAGAGGATAGGCAGGTGGTCCGCTGTGTGGGCATGGCAGTGACAGTGAGTGCTCAGCCACAGTGTACTACCTCCCGACTCCCATCATTGCCTCTAACTAGAATAATCAGTGGGTTGTGTGGGTGGAACTTAAGAGCCCAATTGCAAGTGCGACCTTTGCGACCCTGGTAATTCTGCCACTGGCTTAGAAGCATTTGCATTTCTGTACCCATGACAATGACTCCCTAGATGCACATGAAGCAACAACAAGATACACGCAGGGACCATATCTAAGATGACATTTGTTCTGTTACCCATAGAACTAAGTTCATTTCCATTCTTCACCCTTTCTGACACTTTTTACCAAAAAAAAAGCCTCTTCGTTTTTTCAAGACAAGTGTCCTTTTAAATTAAGATTTTATTGTTATTCTTTTTCAATTAAATGTTGCTTCCTTAAATCCTTCTTCTAAATAGCATATTTAGATTTCTATCAAAGCACGGTGCTTGCAGGGTCATTAAATGCAAGTAAATCCAAAAGTTTATGCCCTTAGCCTGAATAATCAAGACTAAGCTGAGAATATTCTGAATGTTTGCAATGGTTCACAGGCTGCCTCGAATAATTTCCCTTTGAGGAACAGGCAAACTGTGTGAACTTAAATCAGCTAAATGGGGATCTTGTTAATTTCAGCTAAATCAAAACTTGTTAGCAAATCTCTCTTCTTCATCTAAGGCGATAATTCCCTTTTGATTGTGAAAGACTTTGCTCATCTTTCTAATTTGAACCTGTTGATTTAAAAACAAGCTGTGTCTATAATAAGGAGCTTGTGTAACACCATATTTAAATCGCAGAAGCTCTCCATGACTCATTAAGTGACACTGAAGCATCTGTACCTCTCAGTTGACATTTTATTCCACCACAGTGCATGGACTGTGCCAGTGCAGAAGAAGATAGCTACGAGGGTCCCAAGAAATTCAAGCACATAGTATTCACATAATGTTCCTTTAAATTTCTAGTGTCAGTTTTTATTCACCAGCGTAAACGATGATATCAAAGAAACTTTTTTCCTCTCCAGTTCAAATAATTGTTTTAGAGGTCTTTTTAAAGTATATTTTTTTTAGAGTAGGAAAAGATTATAACTTGTCAAGTTTTTCTTGCTTTCTGTGTCCCTGCTCACCTCCCTGGTCACCATAAAAAAGAAATAGAGGAGGAAATCCAAAATTTTACAATTGTCACCAGAATATGAGGTGAGGGTTAGGTCTTTCACTGAGGACACCTGTCCACTTTCTTTTGCATCTTTGGAGAAACGAGTGGAGGAAAATCTCCTAATGGGACAGAGATTTTATAGGGGTTTTAACCCTTTCCTATTTTTTTGAAAATGAAAAAATAGAATGGAAGAATGATAATTTGTGGCTTGAAAAAAATGTGTGATTAAAAAAAACAGTCAAAAGTAAAGCAAAGATTTTTTATTCTAGTTTTAGGTAGAATGGGGAAAGCTTAGAAACTTCAGAACAGCAAATGTAAGAAACTCTCAATTTTTTTTTTTTTTTTTAGCTGTCTGTGCCTGTATTTTGCTGACTTCTCCTTACTTCCTGTTTACTTGACAGGTGTCAAAAATTATCAAAAAAAAAAAAAAAAAAAGAAAAGAAAAGGAAAGAAAAAACTCCAAGCACAACTTCCAAGATGATATTAAACCCAAAACCAAAAATGGTAAATATTACAGCTTACCAATTCTTAGATGTGTTGGGTACATTGGTTTTCTTTTTTAGGCTTTTTTTCTTTTATTCTTAGTATTTTTTAATTATTTTCACCTGGTGATCTGGCCAGTAAGTCCGTTATTAGTCAACTTCTTTTGACAGTCCAAGTTGTCCAGACAAAGTGATGAGTGTTGAGACAAACCATTTAACATGGACAGGGGTGCTTACAATGATCAGGTTTTACTTATTCATCCCAAAAGTTAAAAAAAAAAAAAAAAAAATGATGCTGTAACTGCTTAACCACTTCAGCCCTGGAAGGATTTACCCCCTTCCTGACCAGAGCACTTTTTACAATTTGGCACTGCGTCCCTTTAACTGCTAATTGCGCGGTCATGCAATGCTGTACCCAAACAAAATTTGCGTCCTTTTCTTCCCACAAATAGAGCTTTCTTTTGATAGTATTTGATCACCTCTGCAGTTTTTATTTTTTGCACTATAAACGGAAAAAGACCGAACATTTTGAAAAAAAATTATATTTTCTACTTTTTGTTATAAAAAAAATCCAATAAACTCAATTTTAGTCATACATTTAGGCCAAAATGTATTGGGCCACATGTCTTTGGTTAAAAAAATGTCAATAAGCATATATTTATTGGTTTGCGCAAAAGTTATAGCGTCTACAAACTAGGGTACATTTTCTGGAATTTATACAGCTTTTAGTTAATGACTGCCTATGTCATTTCTTAAGGTGCTAAAATGGCAGGCCAGTACAAAATCCCCCCAAATGACCCCATTTTGGAAAGTAGACACCCCAAGGAAATTGCTGAGAGGCATGTTGAGCCCATTGAATATTATTTTTTTTGTCCCAAGTGATTGAATAATGACAAAAAAAAAATTACAAAAAGTTGTCACTAAATGATATATTGCTCACACAGGCCAGGGGCATATGTGGAATTGCACCCCAAAATACATTCTGCTGATTCTCCTGAGTACGGAGATACCACATGTGTGGGACTTTTTGGGAGCCTAGCCGCGTACGGGGCCCCGAAAACCAATCACCGCCTTCAGGATTTCTAAGGGCGTAAATTTTTGATTTCACTCCTCACTACCTATCACAGTTTTGAAGGCCATAAAATGCCCAGATGGCACAAACCCCCCCCAAATGACCCTATTTTGGAAAGTAGACACCCCTAGCTATTTGCTGAGAGGCATGTTGAGTTCATGGAATATTTTATATTTTGACACAAGTTGCGGGAAAGTGACACATTTTTTATTTTTTTTTGCACAAAGTTGTCACTAAATGATATATTGCTCACACAAGCCATGTCAGGAGCCAGGGAGCGTCTCCGCTCGCCGGGCTCCGGTGCGCATGCGCGGGGGATTGGCGCTTCACCACACACCCGTCCGCGGCCTGATGGTGCGGCGCGCGCGGGTGCACGGCGGACCTCGTGTGCGCGCCGTCGCCCGTGCGGGTGCCCGGTAGCGCGTCACACTGACGAGCTCGCCGGGCAGGGAGACTATATCTGACGGCTCCAGCGCCCAGTCGGGTTGCTGGTTTGTCGTCAGCTCTCCCTGTTCCCTGTGCCTGTTATAACCTCTGATATCTGCCTGCCTGTGTATTGAACCTTGGCTTGTCTAAACTACTATTCTTCCGGATTGCCCTAAAACTACCTGCCTGATCTGTGTACCGAACCCTGGACTGTTTAACCATCACTCTGCTGGACTGTCCTAATTACCTGCCTGATCTGTGTACCAAACCCTGGCCTGTTTAACCACTACTCTGCTGGACTGTCCCAATTACCTGCCTGATCTGTGTACCAAACCTTGGCCTGTTTACCCATAACACGACTGGACTACCTGATACCCTGATAACTACCTGCTAGATACCTAACCTCTGCTTGTTATTCCAGTCCTGCCTCTGCCTTACTCCGCCCTGATCTCCGGTCCCTCCTGCGGATCCCAGGACACCCGCTTCCAGTTTAGGAACCTGCTACCTACCGGAAGCCCGTGCCTCCGCGTGCCCTCAGCTTCCTGTACTCATTTCGGGGGTCTAGGTGCGCGTGGTCGTAAGGGCGAGCCGCTCTCGGCATCTCGGCCTCGGTGAGTATTAGTCTGTGACAGTACAAACCAGCCAGATGTCCGAGGCCGACAGAGAGCGCTCTCCTCTGGAGATCCTGTGCCAACAAGTATCTACCCTCGCTGACTCAGTACAGAAATTACAGGAAGGTTATACCCAAATCGATAACCGTCTTCAGCAGATCACAGGGTCGCTACCTTCCGCAGCCGCAGCTCCTGCACCCAGCAGTGGGGGTCCGCTCCCTCAGGCTTCTGCCAACCCCACCGTCGTCATGGCACTTCCTGAACCGAGGGTCCCTGCACCAGAACGGTTCTCGGGGGACCGTAAGAAGTTTAGGGCCTTCAAGAACGCATGTTCCCTCTACTTCGCTCTACAGCCGAGAACTTTCTCCTCAGAAATCGTCAAGGTGGGATTTGCGATTTCCTTACTATCCGAAGAACCCCAGGCTTGGGCCCACGGCTTGATGGAACAGAGCAGACCTGTCCTGAACACCATCGAGGCCTTCTTTGAGAGCATGTCCCAGCTCTACGACGACCCGCAGCGTATGGCTACAGCTGAGGCTATCCTGCACCATCTGCCCCAAGGAAGAAGACCTATTGAGGACTATACTGTGGAATTCCGTAAGTGGGCGGCCGATACAAATTGGAAGGAGCCAGCCCTACGTTATCAATACCGCCAAGGCTTGTCCGAGTTACTCAAGGACGAATTAGCTAGGATGGAAACCCCTGCTTCACTGGAAGAACTCATTCAAGCGGCCACGAAGCTAGATAGGCGACTGCGGGAGCGACGCTCAGAACGGTTCCAGGCGCCACGCCCCACCTGGGCATTGCCAAGACCCCACTCAAACCCCGACCTCAACTTCAGCTGCTGCTGCACCGGTCCCTGAGATTGAACCAATGCAGCTCGGCTTGGTTCGAGGTCCGTTAACCTCCGAAGAGAAGCAACGCAGGCGACAGTCTAACCTATGTCTCTACTGCGGAGGAACCGGACATTTCCTGCGCAGCTGTCTGATCAGGCCCAGTAAGTCTCCTCAGCCAAATGTATTGAACTATCCAAACAATAACATTCCCAAGACTTACGTGATGTTGTTTATTTCCCTACAGCTTCCGGAAAGGGAGACTCGCTTGCAGGCCATCATTGGTTCCGGAGCATGCAGTTGCTTCATAGACTCTGCCTTGGCGCACAGTTTGAATATTCCTCTACAAACTAAAGAGCAGGATCTACGAATACATCTGGCCGACGGATCCCTTCCTTGCTCAGGTCCCATCACCCAGGAGACCCAACCTATTCCAGTAATCACTGATTCCGGCCACCGGGAGTTCTTACGGCTCGACTTGATTCATTCACCTATCTTTCCCGTCATACTAGGCCTACCCTGGTTACAGGCTCACGATCCACAGATTAGATGGAGCACTAAGACAGTATCCTTCTCCTCTCAGTATTGCTCTCAGCACTGCTTGCTCCCGGATCCCAAAGTTTGCGCCACAATGGTGGTGCCATCAGGCAATCTCCAACATGTTCCCTCCGAGTACCTTGAGTTTCAAGAGGTCTTCAGTAAACAGATGGCTGACCGCCTACCACCTCATCAGTCCTACGACTGTCCAATCGACCTCCTTCCTGGATCCGGGATTCCATTCGGCCGTATATTTCCCCTCTCAGAAACCGAGCTGGAAGCTCTTAAACAATACATAGACGAAAACCTCAAGAAGGGCTTCATCCGCCCTTCATCTTCACCCGCCGGAGCGGGTATCTTTTTCGTTGGAAAGAAAGACGGTACCTTAAGACCCTGCGTAGATTATCGACAGCTTAATAACATTACAATTAAGAACCGGTATCCGTTACCACTCATCCCCGAGTTATTCCAGAGGTTCCGATTAGCTAAGGTGTTCTCTAAACTTGATCTCCGGGGGGCCTACAATCTCGTCAGGATCAGGGCTGGAGACGAATGGAAGACGGCATTTAGGTCCAGATTCGGGCATTTCGACTATTTAGTGATGCCATTCGGACTCTGCAATGCCCCAGCCACCTTTCAACACCTGGTGAATGACATATTCTGAGAATATTTAGATGACTTCCTTGTTGTATACCTGGACGATATTCTTATCTTCTCCCCTACTCTAGAGATACACAAGAGGCACGTAAAAGAGGTTCTTGCCATACTTCAACAGCACAAGCTATACCTGAAAGCTGAAAAGTGCGAATTTGAAAAATCAACCATACAGTTCCTGGGATTCATACTTTCAACCAATGGGGTCGCAATGGACCCACAGAAGATTCAGGCAATTCAAGAGTGGCCGGCCCCATCTAACAAGAAAGGAGTACAGAGGTTTATAGGATTCGCCAACTTCTATCGGAAATTTATTGTTGGATTCTCGGCCATCGTGGCACCTATTACCCAATTAACTCGGCAACACAGTTCTTTTCAGTGGTCCGCAGCCGCTCAAGAGGCTTTACTAAAGTTAAAGAAATTGTTCAGTTCCGCCCCAATTCTCTGCCATCCTGACCCGACTCAACCCTTCGTATTAGAGGTGGACGCATTGGAGATCGCAACTGGAGCAATTCTCTCCAAGAGACAGGGACCGAAGTCCATTCTACACCCGGTAGCTTTCGCCTCTAGGAAACTCAGTCCACCGGAACTCAACTACGATGTGGGTGACAGGGAGCTGCTGGCTATAAAGTTCGCTTTAGAGGAGTGGAGGTATTTGCTGGAAGGGGCAGTACACCCGGTCATGATCTTTACGGATCACAAGAATCTTGAGTACCTCCGAACAGCAAGACGACAAAACCCCGTCAAGCCCGTTGGGCCCTCTTCTTTTCCCGCTTTAATTTTCATATAGCCTACAGACCTGGGGCAAAGAACGGGAAGGCCGATGCTCTTTCGCGGATGTTCTCCGCAGACTCTCAAATATCAACACCCAGCACGATCCTCTCTCCTCAAAATTTCCTCGGATTAACTCAGGCAGACTTAATGTCATCTATCAAATCCTCATCAGGCTCATGCACAGAACCAGTAGTGCACTCCTTAAAGAAATATGAAGACCTCTTCTGGATTAAAGGAAAAATATTTGTACCACAAGTGACTCGGCCCTTAGCTCTTCAGATGTGTCACGACCATAAGATGGCAGGACACTTCGGGAATAAGAAAATGGCTGAACTTCTTTCTCGTTCTTTTTGGTGGCCAGGATGGAGAAGGGACTGTAAAAAATATGTGGCGTCCTGTTCTCTGTGCCAGCGGAACAAGGGCCCAAACACCAAATCCTGGGGCCTGCTCAGACCTCTGCCCATCCCGGAACGGCCATGGGCTGATGTGTCCATGGATTTTATTGTTGACCTACCTATCTCAGAAAATTTTTCTACCATCCTTGTCATTGTCGACCGTCTTTCCAAGATGGCCCATTTTTTGCCCATGAGAGGTACTCCCTCTGCCGTAGACACAGCCAGCGCCTTTCTAAAAGAGGTTGTTAGGCTCCATGGGATACCAAGAAGCATCGTGTCAGATAGAGGCGTCCAATTCACGTCCAAATTCTGGAGGGAACTCTGCAAGGCCCTGGGTATCAACGTTTGTCTCTCTTCGGCCTATCACCCCCAAAGCAATGGCCAGACGGAGAGGACCAACCAGACGTTAGAGCAATACCTCCGCTGCTTCTGCTCGGGTTCTCAGGATGATTGGGCGAGTCTTCTTCCCTACACTGAATTTGCGTACAACAATTCAATACATGCCTCTACCAACCAGACTCCCTTCTGGGCCAATTGCGGGTTCCATTCCACGTCCTTTGCTAACAACATTCCTGAAATGGCAGTTCCTGCAGTCCAGGATAGGATAGCCTCGTTGCAATCTAACTTTCAGAAGATTCAAGACATATTACACAAAGCACAGGAAGACTACAAGAAACAGTACGATTGGGGCAGAAAGGCAAACCCAAAGTTTGACCTAGGAGACGAGGTCTGGCTGTCCACCATTAATCTTAGATTACCATTGCCATCTCGAAAGCTTGGACCTAAGTTCATTGGGCCTTTTCAAGTCAAGAGGATCATTAACCCTGTGGCTGTTGAGCTGGCACTTCCCAAGACATATCGGATTCATCCTGTTTTCCATGTGTCACTATTGAAGCCTGTGGTGCCTAGTCCTTTTCCGGGAAGAAGAGAGCCTCCTCCTCCGCCAGTCAGAATCGATGGCGAGAATGAATTCGAAGTGGAATCCATTCTAAGTTGTAGGAAGAAGGGCAGGCAGCTACAGTATCTGATTCAATGGAAGGGGTACCCACCTGAAGATAATTCTTGGGAGCCCGCTAGGAATCTGCACGCTCCACAGTTAATTCAAACTTTTCACCAAGTTCATCCAGAATTGATGGCTAGCCTTGGCGTCCAGTGTCCGCCCTTAGGAGGGGGGCACTGTCAGGAGCCAGGGAGCGTCTCCGCTCGCCGGGCTCCGGTGCGCATGCGTGGGGGATTGGCGCTTTGCTGCACACCCGTCCGCGGCCTGATGGCGCGGCGCGCGCCGTCGCCCGTGCGGGTGCCCGGTAGCGCGTCACACTGACGCGCTCGCCGGGCAGGGAGACTATATCTGACGGCTCCAGCACCCAGTTGGGTTGCTGATTTGTCGTCAGCTCTCCCTGTTCCCTGTGCCTGTTATAACCTCTGATATCTGCCTGCCTGTGTAATGAACCTTGGCTTGTCTAAACTACTACTCTTCCGGATTGCCCTAAAACTACTTGCCTGATCTGTGTACCGAACACTGGACTGTTTAACCATCACTCTGCTGGACTGTCCTAATTACCTGCCTGATCTGTGTACCAAACCCTGGCCTGTTTAACCACTACTCTGCTGGACTGTCCTAAATACCTGCCTGATCTGTGTACCAAACCCTGGCCTGTTTAACCACTACTCTGCTGGACTGTCCCAATTACCTGTCTGATCTGTGTACCAAACCTTGGCCTGTTTAACCATTACACGACTGGACTACCTGATACCCTGATAACTACCTGCTAGATACCTAACCTCTGCTTGTTATTCCAGTCCTGCCTCTGCCTTACTCTGCCCTGATCTCCGGTCCCTCCTGCAGATCCCAGGACACCAGTTTAGGAACCTGCTACCTACCGGAAGCCCGTGCCTCCGCGTGCCCTCAGCTTCCTGTACCCATTTTAGGGGTCTGGGTGCGCGTGGTCGTAAGGGCGAGCCGCTCTCGGCATCTCGGCCTCGGTGAGTATTAGTCCGTGACAAGCCATGGGCATATGTGGAATTGCACCCCAAAATACATTTAGCTGCTTCTCCTGAGTATGGGGATACCACATGTGTGGGACTTTTTGGGAGCCTAGCCGCGTACGGGACCCCGAAAACCAAGCACTGCCTGCAGGCTTTCTAAGGGCGTAAATTTTTGATTTCGCTCTTCACTGCCTATCACAGTTTCGGAGGCCATGGAATGCCCAGGTGGCACAAACCCCCCCCAAATGACCCCATTTTGGAAAGTAGACACCCCGAGCTATTTGCTGAGAGGCATGTTGAGTATTTTGCAGCTCTCATTTGTTTTTGAAAATGAAGAAAGACAAGAAAAAAAAAAACATTTTTTTTCTTTTTTCAATTTTCAAAACTTTGTGACAAAAAGTGAGGTCTGCAAAATACTCAGTATACCTCTCAGCAAATAGCTTGGGGTGTCTACTTTTCAAAATAGGGTCATTGGGGGGGGGGGGGGGTTGTGCCACCTGGGCATTCCATGGCCTCCGAAACTGTGATAGGCAGTGAAGAGTGAAATGAAAAATTTACGCCCTTAGAAAGCCTGAAGGCGGTGATTGGTTTTCGGCTAGGCTCCCAAAAAGTCCCACACATGTGGTATCCCCGTACTCAGGAGAAGCAGCTAAATGTATTTTGGGGTGCAATTCCACATAAGCCCATGGCCTATGTGAGCAATATATCATTTAGTGACAACTTTGTGAAAAAAAAAAAATGTGTCTTTTTCCCGCAACTTGTGTCACAATATAAAATATTCCATGGACTCGACATGCCTCTCAGCAAATAGCTTGGGGTGTCTACTTTCCAAAATGGGGTCATTTGGGGGGGGTTTGAACTGTCCTGGCATTTTATGCACAACATTTAGAAGCTTATGTCACACATCACCCACTCTTCTAACCATTTGAAGACAAAGCCCTTTCTGACACTTTTTGTTTACATGAAAAAATTATTTTTTTTTGCAAGAAAATTACTTTGAACCCCCAAACATTATATATTTTTTTAAAGCAAATGCCCTACAGATTAAAATGGTGGGTGTTTCATTTTTTTTTTCACACAGTATTTGCGCAGCGATTTTTCAAACACATTTTTTGGGGAAAAACACACTTTTTAAAATTTGAATGCACTAAAACACACTATATTGCCCAAATGTTTGATGAAATAAAAAAGATGATCTTAGGCTGAGTACATGGATACCAAACATGACATGCTTTAAAATTGCGCACAAACATGTAGTGGCGACAAACTAAATACATTTTTAAAAGCCTTTAAAAGCCTTTACAGGTTACCACTTTAGATTTACAGAGGAGGTCTACTGCTAAAATTACTGCCCTCGATCTGACCTTCGCGGTGATACCTCACATGCATTGTGCAATTGCTGTTTACATTTGATGCCAGACCGACGCTTGCGTTCGCCTTTGTGCGAGAGCAGGGGGGGACAGGGGTGCTTTTTTTTTTTTTCTTTATTATTTTTTTGCTTTTTTATCTTATTTTTAAACTGTTCCTTTCATTTTTTTTTAATCATTTTTATTGTTATCTTAGGGAATGTAAATATCCCCTATGACAGCAATAGGTTGTGACAGGTACTCTTTTTTGAAAAAATTGGGGTCTATTAGACCCTAGATCTCTCCTCTGCCCTCAAAGCATCTGACCACACCAAGATCGGTGTGATAAAATGCTTTCCCAATTTCCCAATGGCGCTGTTTACATCCGGCGAAATCTAAGTCATGAAATGCTCTAGCTTCCGGTTTCTTAGGCCATAGAGCCACTCTATGTGTCTGATCAGCTCTATGGTCAGCTGGCTGAATCACTGGCTGCATTCTCAGGTTCCCTGTTGAGACAGGAGAGCCAGAGAAAAACATGGAAGACGGTGGGGGGGGGGCATTCCCTCCCACTGATTGTAAAAGCAGTCTAGAGGCTAATTAGCCACTAGGATTGCTTTTACATGAAAGCCGACTGCTGGCTGAAAAGAATGATACCAAGATGATACCTAAACCTGCAGGCATCATTCTGGTATAACCACTCAAAGTTGTGAATGGCGTACCTGAAGACAAAAAAACGGTTAACAATAAAACACAGTAAACAGTAAAGTATAAAAAATTGCATACCTGAAAAGCAAACATGATAAAACATAACAATGGGTGGGCTAATACTCCATGAATATATATGTTGTGTGTAATAGCAAATAGTTCAACGTGGTGGTGATTGAACGGTACAACAGATAAAGTGAACCAGTATACTCCAATGATTGGAGGCAGTGTCTGTAATAAAAGTTCATCAATATAAACAGTGTGATATTTTCAGTGATATGAGAAAAAATATATATATAAATGTGATATTCGATCAGGTGAATGGTCTTCGTGCACTCAGAATCCACACGTGAATGGAAGGGGTAAATGCGCTTACCAGACAGGGTGGACACGCTCACCATACGGCGGAGTGTCATGAAGGCATATGGATCAACCGATCCTAGAAGTGCATGTTGGGAAGCGTTGGTAATAGGTTCCGAAGGTCCCATCTGGGGCAACCCTGGATGTGGATAGTACTTCGATCACCAACGGACGGATGGATTCCTCTTCACAGCTAGCAGGCAGTTATCACCGGATACAGCGGCAGCCGGGCAGAGGAAGCAGACAAGGTGCGGCATCCAGGGTTGCCCCAGATGGGACCTTCGGAACCTATTACCAACGCTTCCCAACACGCACTTCTAGGATCGGTTGATCCATATGCCTGAATTACACTCCGCCGTATGGTGAGCGTGTCCACCCTGTCTGGTAAGCACATTTACCCCTTCCATTCACGTGTGGATTCTGAGTGCACGAAGACCATTCACCTGATCGAATATCACCTTTATATATATATTTTTTCTTCATATCACTGAAAATATCACACT
The DNA here is from genome assembly GCF_042186555.1 of Aquarana catesbeiana. Taxonomy (NCBI): domain Eukaryota; kingdom Metazoa; phylum Chordata; class Amphibia; order Anura; family Ranidae; genus Aquarana; species Aquarana catesbeiana. Next base: position 95,866,642 of record NC_133331.1, read on the forward strand.
GTTTATATTGATGAACTTTTATTACGGACACTGCCTCCAATCATTGGAGTATACTGGTTCACTTTATCTGTTGTACCATTCAATCACCACCACGTTGAACTATTTGCTATTACACACAACATATATATTCATGGAGTATTAGCCCACCCATTCTTTCTTTTCATTTAGCGCTGCATTTATTTATTATAATGTTTATTGTACGGTTATTACACTGGTGATGCTGGCTGCTATTATGTTCTTTTAACTTTTTTTAGTAGCGCAACGTTATTCTAGTTCCTTTTATGATAAAACATAATAACAATAAAACATTGCAGAATAGAATACAGTAAAAAAGAGCAGAACAATAGAGAGAGAAAACGACAACTATTTTTTTTTTTATTTTGTATATTTTTTTGTGTTTTTTTTTTTTTACACTTTTTTTTGTAACTGTAACTTTTATAACTGTAACCGGTTCCATATTCGGGTCTCTCAAAATGCGATGGCATCTTGGGAGACCCTGTGTTAGTGTGCCTAGTCTGTGCAATGCTGTACCCTATGCTAATACTCAACTAGTGTATGGTAGCGTTCAAAACATTCACCAATGCAAAGACCAGGATTGTCAGGACAGGAGGGACAATAAAAGCGGGTGTCACGCCTATATCTGCGCTTGCTGCAGACACTACATCTTTTTTGGGGGGTTCGTTGGGTAGGGGTACTCGGGAGGACATAAAAAAAAATGCCTCTTGTGCAGCCGACTGCATTTGGTTGGGGATGTGAATGGGGGAAGTACGGGTGCTGCAGAAGTGGTGGGTTCCCAATTAGGATTGGGGAATGCAGCAGAAAGGGCACTATGGGCACGACGGGCCTGTGTTTGTCTTCTTCTTGGTGGCAGCGGGACACTACTTGTGCTTGCCACCTCACCAGCTTGAACTGCACTTATGGGACTCGCCACGTCACCAAGTGTTACTGCAGTGCTGGTTTGACTACGACCGGGGTGTACTAGGCCGCTGGTGCTTGCCAGTTCACCAAAACGCTACCAAAAAAACTGTTAGCGATCGCAGGGATCAGGCCTGACTCTGCGAACGCTGCAGTTATGCGTTTAGTGTTTAGTAAGTGACAGTGATCGATCGATACTGCACTTGGGTGGGCTGGGCTGGGCCGGGCGGAGGGGCAAAACGCAGGTGCTAGCAGGTATCTGGGCTGATCCCGCTAACACTGCGTTTTTGGGAACCCTAAACTGCTGGGGACGCTAGTATAGATCTGATCGGATCAGATATTGATCTGTTTAGATACTATACCACTAAGGGAGGTGTATGGTGCGTGCGTGGGTGTTAGCGCTACTGGCACTAACCTGACGCTGCCTGGGGCTGGTGCTTGCCAGTTCACCAAAACGCTACCAAAAAAACTGTTAGCGAACGCAGGTATCAGGCCTGACTCTGCGAACGCTGCAATTATGCGTTTAGTGTTTAGTAAGTGACAGTGATCGATCGATACTACACTTGGGTGGGCTGGGATGGGCCGTGCGGAGGGGCAAAACGCAGGTGCTAGCAGGTATCTGGGCTGATCCCACTAACACTGCATTTTTGGGAACCCTAAACTGCTGGGGATGCTAGTATAGATCTGATCGGATCAGATATTGAGCCGTTCAGATACTATACCACTAAGGGCGTATACGACATGTTTCAACTAAAAAAGTCGTCTTCTGGGGTGTCACACCCCAGAAGACGACTTTTTTAGTTGAAACATGTCGGGTGGATCCCTCACAACTACCGCTATACGATTTACATGCCTGTTTGATCTGCACAAAATGTGAGTTTGTTTTTTATTGCTATTTTTAATAAATCCAAGTTAATACGTTATTACACTATGTGAGTGTCTTCATCTCTCACATGGTACATGAATCTTCCGCTTGGCTTGGTGGTGTGATTATTTTCGAGGAAATCGTGCTGATTGCTTCCCCCCCTTCCCTCCGTTGGTGTGGTGATGACATCTATCCAGACAATACATCTAGACCAGTTGGTCACCAAGCCTTCTTGACCTGTTCTAGCATACGCTATTTCAGGCCACTACTTCTGGTAAGCCTCCATATCTTCTGGTGATGGTCCTGGCACCGTTTTTAAATTTCTGTGCACCTTTGGTCGTTTATGGTCCATTCATCTACCAGGCTACCGGGTCCAATTGATCTTCCTGCATATACAAGAAGAACACCTGTATACCATTTACACACTGCTATCACGGACTTTTTCTTTTTGGTGTTATGGACTCTATATTTGATTTTGCCTTCGATGCTTAAATCATCTATATACACATATGTGTTATTCTTTCACTAGTCACTGTCACAAATGCTCACATGAGATGTTTTTGATTTGAATAATTTATGTTTACTTTGTTCATATTGTATTCACTTAATAGCGCCACACTGTGCATTTTTTAGTTGTTCTGTTCTCCCTGAGTCTACGGGTGTGTTGGCTGCTTACTTAGTTTGTTTTAGCGCAGCGCTGTATCATATTTCTTGAAATACTGGATATACACTATACCATTTTCTTTAGATTTTTTCCTTTAGATTTACCAAAACCATATAATATGAGGTCAAACCTAAACACTTTCAATTTGTATGCAATCAGGCAGGTCCTTCCACTACATAGTTGAAGGTAAATCTAAAGGAAATCAAACAACAAAAGTTGTATAGTGTGTATCCAGCTTAACACTCCCTTTCTCCAAAATTGACTTCATTCAGAGTGGAGACCCCCAATGACCTGATTCACATCTATGCAGGTTACAGTTTGGATATTGCAGGTGCATCTTGCGCATTTCAATACACGCTTTTCATCCATTGAAGTCTATGGAACCAAAAACCAGAAAAAAGTCACTGACCCTTTCCATAAAATGCACAGATGTGAATTACATCCATAGGAAACCATGTTAAATCGACTGTAGTGTGTTTCTTCAAAACTGAAAATGCACTAAAAAAATGCATAGGTGTAAACCAAGCCTAATACATGAAGTATATCACTGGCCGGGTGAAAACAAAGGGAAAAAAGCCAAAAAAAAGAACAATAATGAAGCCACTACATTTAAGGGATGGTAAACTGCAACATATTTTATTTTTGTTTCTGAGTTTAACACTGCTTTATTCCCAATGTCTTAAAATAACCCTTAAAGATTATACCAAATATATAGACATACATTTAAAGGGTGTTTGTAAAAGTTTTGGTATATAAAGCATACTTTAGCTTTGATGGAGAAGTATTGTGGATGTGCTGACTACTCCTGTAGGAATTGCTGAAGTTAGGGTTCCCGACTACTGCACAGCCAGTCACATAGCATTTCCTTCATTCTCTCCAACATTGAAAAAAATCAGTCCTTGGCTTGTTCTTGTTGTTTTGATTAAGGGATGATAACTTGGATGGGATAGGGAATTTTGGGATGCCCAACTTGAAAAAATTCATCTTCCTCCCTATTTAGAAAAAGCCTTCTTTTCCCTTCCACCTGCACAAACTTGGTTTCCTTTGCACAGCGCCTGCTGCTCACTCTGGATGATACTAGTAGTTTTATTGCTAGTGTAGCACCCTCTAGTTAAGTAGGTGCCAGAGTGAGAATTTTTCTGATAGAATAGGAAAATTTAGGAAGGCCTAGCTGGTGGCTAGGCCTGTTTGTTTTTCATTCTGGGCTGGGAGTGGCTCAAGGCAGGGCTAGGCGACTCACAGGTAGCATCACTATTACCTCCCTCTTCTTTCTAGAAGGTACTGGAAAGAGAGAAGGAGAGGTGAGGTGGAGCTGCCTGGGGTATTTTGAGGAGTCTTGACCAATCCCCAACTTGGATTGGCAGGGGGCAGGCCTCCTCAAATACCTAGGGTCAGCCCAGCTGGGGAGGAGTTCTCAGGTAAAAGTGCTGGAGTGAGAGAGTGTAGAGGCTGTCGGGGGCCCATGGGGAGCTCCCCAGTCTGGGGGTGGGGGGGGATGATCTCAGGCCAGGGCTCGGGTACATCGAGGAGGAGAGATGAGATCCTGGAGGAGAGGCATATGAGAGGGCAAGGAGAGGACAGCGGGAGAAAACACTGCTAAGAGACTTCAGGGAGGGCAACTGGTCGCAGCCAGGAGTACTGGTGAGGACTGTTAGTCCCTTGACAAAATAGCACAGAAAAGTGAACAGCATAACATCTCTCCTGTTTCTATAGTCACTGATCCCAGCTCCACTTGCCTGCAGAATGCTAGCCCATCTGGCTGCCACCAACCATGCCTGGCTGATCTTCCTCCTGACTGGCACACACACATGGGGACCTCCCAGGGCAAGGTGAGATGAAGGCACAACACGGTCTTCAAGAAAGCACTGTTACAGCTGACAGCCTTTCTCCTTGTCTAGTCTCTGTACCGTGCTGATCTACTGTCACTGCTTGCTCTATCCTGCTGCCTCTCCGGCATGAACCCCTCCATTGCCTCCTGTCTTAGGATCCTTCCAGGCCAGCTTTTCTGAGAGGTGTCAGACAAAGCAGGAAAGAGATAAAATCTTTCCACTACCTGACTATTGGACAGGTCTCAGTCAGTCAGAACTAGCAGAGTCATAAGCAGTAATAAAAAATGTTACCACTAGGAAAGATTTTTCATCATGATAATATTGTTGTCTGTGTCCCCATTAGGAAAAAAAAAAGTATATTATTTTTGGTTTTGAATAGAAACGGGAATGGTTAAAATCCCTAACATCTTCTTTTTTTTGTTGTTTGTGTGCCATTGAGAAGATTTCTCTTCACTTCCTGTCCAGGAGGCACAACAAGAAGTAAGTGGAAATCTCTACAAAATAAGGGGAATTTTCTCTTTTAGACAATAGTCACTGGAACATGTGTCCCCCAATTTCCTCTTAGCTCCTGTTTTGATGACAGATGTAGATTTTTGGATTTCCTATCACTTTCTGTTTTGATGACAATGGTCACCAAAATATATAGTATATAGAATGTCAGTCTTCCCAGCAGCAAAACAGACAGCTATGCAAAGTGTATGCTAAGCCAAAAGTTTGTTTTTCTTAGTTTTGAATACAGTGGGGAAGTGTGACAAACCCTCTTGGGGGTTACCTGTTATTTGGGGCAACACTAGAGAGATTTCCTCTTAATTTCTGTTTTCCTGGTTTTACCAGAGAGGAAATGAGGGGAACATTCTAACGCAGACAGAAATAAAATAAATAATTTTTGAAGAGTATGGCAAGGGTAGAACCACTGTAAAGTGGCTTTTAATGGGGACTAAGTGTCATATTTTTAATTGTTTTTCATCTTAAAAGAAAAGTTTGGGTTTATAAAAAAATAAACATTTATACTCACCTAGGTGAATGCAGCATTGGTCCAATGCTGCATCTGTCCCCACGTGGCTCTGCACTGAGAACTGAGCTATCAAGCACTGCTGATTGCTCAGTTCTCCCCTCCACTCTGAGCAAAGAGCAAGTGACTGTCAGTCTCCAGCTCTCTGCTTTGAAGGGAGGAGCAGCTCGCTGAGAGGCGGAGCCAGCTGCCAGTCCAGGCATCTGGGTGGATCCCGACTATAAAGTCGGGATTGATCCAGAGCCTCAACTGGCTGAGTGACGTCTACAGAAGGAACTGCACTCCTGTGATCCATATAACACTTGCAAGTTTTTACAACCTCTCACAAGATCTGCTCTTCCTGATAATACCTTTAGCTTACTTTCTCCACAGAAAATCAACACCATCTTTGATTTGGCTCATCCGGGGGCTTCTTCACGGACTGCTCATAGATGCTTTAGTCCATTAGCTTAACCCCCCTTGATGCTGCCTGTACTCTTTAGTCATAAAGTTTCATTAGGTCGAAAAAAGATGCAGGGCCATTATATGAGACACTGGAAAGTTATGCTTGTGTAGCAATGACCCTCTCAGGAGCTCCTAAAAACAGGGCTTTTTTCAGGGGGAACTTGGTGGAACTCAGTCCACCACCTCTGGCTCAGACCCTTTGGTGCCTGCTTACCACAATCACTTGTAAACACAGAAGTCTGGTTTCTGTGTTTACAAGTGACAGCTCTGCACTCTGTATGTTATGCAATCCTGGTTTAAGACCCTCCTACTGTTTTTGTGAAATTTGACTGACCACTGGTTAAGTTCCAGCACCTAGTGTTTGAGAAAAAAAGCCCTGCCTAAAAATATTGAAAAAAGAATGGATCTGACAGAGAATAGATATAAAGAGGTGTGCCACATCCCATGAATCAATAAGAGAACAAAATTTTTAAAGGGATTTTAAAGGCACTACCATATGAGTCAATACTGCATAAGTAAAAAATATATATACTTTATTACAAACTCAAAGGACAAAACATGTACAAAAAATTGTTACAAAAGAAAAATTATATACAAAATACATATGAAGACAAGATACATGCATACATATGGATACAGATAAAGGTAATGGGAAGGAGACCATATATAAGGTAGATGAGTCTACATCACATGAAAAGACCCCTCGTCAAGAGAAAAAAAAATAGAATAAACAGTAAAAACCAAAAAAGAAAACAAATCAAAACATAAACCTCACTTACTTCCAATGTATAAATACAACATATGTATCCATGGTATAAACAGCTTCATGAAAGTCTCGACGACAATATACACCTGAAGATTGGCTGGAGAGTATCCAATCCTGAATAGTATCGCAGAATGACAAATGTACCCAAGGGGTACAAAGTACCCCTACTGGCACTAAAAATCACCGCACCCCGGAAACGGGTGCAGCGTCTGTGTGCAGGCTGGGGTCCAAACGGCTGCGGACCTGGAAACAAAGGCACAGCAATGTGTAGGATAGAAGAAGGGGAGTAATATAAAGAAAAAACAGGATTAAATGTTAATTTGTAAACATACCTGTCAGCACAAAATCAAGGGTGTGACCTTCAGTTGATAGGATGGGGGAGAGGGCTGGGAACCTGGACTTATACCCAGCAGGCTGTAAGAAAGTGAAAGAGCCTGGTTATGGGGAGCTAGGCTTGGTCAAAGTGGTGCTAAAAAAATGCAACATGTAAAAAAGGAAACTGGGCAGATACCCCAAAAGGAGCTTGGGTAGTTTAAACCATAAGTAACCCCAGTACAACCCCAGACATAAGTGCGCCTAACTTACTTTCTACCACCAAAACTAAAAATATTGGGTTCATCTACCATTCTCAGTGATGGCCCATCCTGTAATCAGACCTGACATTACACCAACACACCAAAATCAAACAATTGGGCTTTATTTAAACATACATGAGCCCTTCAGGAAAGTGTTTGTTAAGTGGATATGACAACAACAAAGGCAACTGTTTAATAATAGCAAAATTCTGAAACAATAAAATCAGATAAATAGAACTGGTGTTTGTTCTCTTTACCGTCAGTGAAAGGCTTCACCCTAAAAGTCTGGGGTGGAGATGTAGATCAGGAAGGAATTATTTGCTGGAGTTGGCCTCCATGGGAATGGTTGGGGGCCTATTTGCAGCCATGTAGCCCTGGAAGTGTGGGGTATTCCTGGCTGTGGAATAGCAGAAGATGTCCTGGAACCCTAGTTGGGAGTAGTTATAGGGACAGGACAAAGTATGCCTGCCCTGGGAAAGTTACTGTCAAGCACTGCCAGAACTGTGAGGACATGCCTTCCATACCAATTCTCAAGTAAAGCATTGAAAATATACTGGACTGGTCTTTTCCTTGTCTTTTGCCTATTCTAAACTATTACCCATCTCAGCCGGAAAATTGTGGGGTGAAGTGTCGTGGCATGGAAATGTACATGTGGTCTTCAACTATACAAGTTATATATCCCTCAGGGAGTGGGGACATTAACACAGAGAACAGGACAAGAGGCCTGAGGAAGAGACTAGTCCTCGAATTGTGTCAGCGTATTGGATCTTCAACTTCTGTCACATGAGATGATGTATTATGGACTGAACGATGCAATAGCCACTTTGTGAGTATAATACATACCACTTTTTTGATTCTAATGCATCTCCCAAGTGCAGGAGATACTGTGTTTGTGACCATTTGCTTTTCCAAGAAGCCTGTTAGTTATACCAGGGAATGAAATGTTATGTCAGCGTTCTTTTGACCCCGCCTACACTCTTAATGATAAATAATCAATTGGACACATAGATTGGATTATTTTAAATGACCTTTCTTTTGGAAATGATCATTTAACATAAAAAAAAAAAAAAAAAAAAACTCAAAGGATTCAAGGCCAGTCATTCCATTTTAATAAAAAAGTGCTAGCTGTTCCTGGGAGATGTAGTTTGTGCTGGAGGTAGAAGAGGAGAAGTGTATATACCGGATGTATATTGTTTGTGTCCCTGAAGATTTCTCAACTGATTAAGTGGGCATCCCATAACAGCCTTTCCCTAATAAAATACAAAAACAAAAATTGCAAGGACTGATTCCTGTCTCAAGAGTGAGTGGAAAATTCATGTGCCTGGCTGTGCAGGGTGGGAGATACCCATATTCACCAGTGGCTCCTGCAGGGGTAGCACTGCAAAAGTAACAACTCTTACTTTGAACTAATTTGATTATTACATGTAAGACAGACCAATGCCATCACAGGAATAGTCACTTGACTAGAAGAGTTTAAAGGCAAATTTTTTATTGCAGTTATTTACAAGTAATAATATGGTTTCTCTATATTGTGATAATTGAAGGTATTTATTTATTTATGCAGTCTTGTAAAGGATCTGAAAGATGCTCTGTATGTCTCCAGTTACCAAATTCCTGCATCAGTAGTAGAAGTGGAAGTATTGTCTTACAGTCCCTTGAAAAAGTATTCATACCCCTTGACGTTTTCCACATTTTGTCATGTTACGATCAAAAACGTAAATGTATTTTATTGTGTTTTTATGTGATAGACCACCACAAAGTGGCAAATAATTGTGAAGTGGAAGGAAAATGATAAATGGTTTTCATAATGTTTTACAAATATCTGAAAAGTGTGGCGTACATTTGTATTCAGCCCCCCTTACTCTGTTACCCCTAACTAAAATCTAGTTGAACCAATTGCCTTCTGAAGTCAACTAATTAATAAATAGAGTCCACCTGTGTGTAATTTAATCTCAGTATAAGTACAGCCATTCTGTGAAGCCCTCAGAGGTTTAGAAAGTTTTAGAAAGCCTTAGTGAATAAACAGCATCACGAAGGCCAAGGAACACACCAGACAGGTCACGGATAAAATTGTGGAGAATTTTAAAGCAGGGTTAGGTTATTAAAAAATATCCCAAACATTGAACATCTCACGGAGCACTGTTCAATCCATCATCCGAAAATGGAAAGAGTATGCCACAACTGTAAACCTACCAAGACATGGCCGTACACCTAAACTGACAGGCCGGGCAAGGAGAGCATTAATTAGAGAATCAGCCAAGAGGCCCATGGTAATTCTGGAGGAGCTGCAGAGATCCACAGCTCTGGTGGGAGAATCTGTCCATAGGACAACTATTATACCGCGTACACACGATCGGACACGTACGATGAGCCGAGAAAAAATGAAGTTCAATAGCCAGTGCGGCTCTTCTGCTTGATTCCGAGCATGCATGGAACTTTGTGCGTCGGATTTGTGTACACACTATCGGAATTTATGACAGATTTTGTTGTCGGAAAATTTGAGATCCAGATCTCAAATACTGTGTGACAGAAATTTTGATGGAAAATGTCCGATGGAGCCTGCACAACAAGCTCCCATCAATCATTTTCCATTGGAAAATCCGACCGTGTGTACGGGGCATTAGTCAAGCACTCCACAAACCTGGCCTTTATGGAGGAGTGGCAAGAAGTAAGCCATTGTTGAAACAAAGCAAGTAATAAGCAGTCCCATATGCAGTTTGCGAGAAGCCATGTGGGGGACACAGCAAACATGTGGAAGAAGGTGCTCTGGTCAGATGAGAGCAAAATTGAACTAGCAAAATGCTATGTGTGACGGAAAACTAACACTGCACATCACCCTGAACACACCATGCCCACCGTGAAACATGGTGGTGGCAGCATCATGTTGTGGGAATGCTTTTCTTCAGCAGGGGCAGGAAAGCTGGTCAGAGTTGATGGGAAGATGGATGGAGCCAAATACAGGGCAATCTTAGAAGAAAACCTGTAATGCCCTGTACACACGATCGGACTTTCTGATGGAAAATGTGTGAACCTAGCTTGTTGTCGGAAATTCCAACCATGTGTAGGCACCAATCGGACTTTTTCCATCGGAATTTCCGACAAGCAAAATTTGAGAGCTGGATCTAAATTTTTCCGTTATCGGAAATTCCGATCATGTGTGCACAATTCCCATGCACAAAGTTCCACGCATGCTGGTAATCAAGCAGAAGAGCAGCACTGGCTATTGAACTTCATTTTTCTCAGCTCGTCGTACGTGTTGTACGTCACTGCGTTCTTGACGTTCGGAATTTCCAACCAACTTTGTGCGACCGTGTGTATGCAAGACAAGTCTGAACCAACATCCGTCAGAAAAAATCGGATGGATTTTGTTGTCGAAATGTCCGATCGTGTGTACAGGGCATTAGAGTCTGCAAAAGACTTGAGACTGGGGCAGAGGTTCACCTTCCAGTAGGACAACGTCCCTTAACATACAGCCAGTGCTACAATGGAATAGTTAAACCACTTCAGCCCCGGAAGGATTTATCCCCTTCCTGACCAGAGCACTTTTTGCGATATGACACTGCGTCACTTTAACTGACATTTGCGCGGTCGTGCTATGTTGCACCCAAACAAAATTGATATCCTTTTTTCCCACAAGTAGAGCTTTCTTTTGGTGGTTTTTGATCCCCTCTGCGGTTTTTATTTTTTGCGCTATAAACAAAAAAAGAGCGACAATTTTGAAAAAAAGCTAAATTTTTTACTTCTTGCTATAATAAATATCCCCCCAAAAAATATAAAAAAACAAATTTCTTCCTCAGTTTTGGCCGATATGTACTCTTTTACATATTTTTGTTAAAAAAAATAAAACATTGCAATAAGCGTATATTGATTGGTTTGTGCAAAAGTTATAGCAGCTACAAAATAGGGGATATATTTACGGCATTTTTATTATTACTTTGTTTTAATTAGTAATGGCGGCGATCTGCAATTTTTATCATGACTGTGAGATTGCAGCGGACACATCGGACACTTTTGACACTATTTTGGGACCGGTGACATTTATACAGCGATCAGTGCTATAAAAATGCACTGATTACTGTGTAAATGACACTGGCAGGGAAGGGGTTAAACACTAGGGGGCGATCAAGGGGTTAACTGTGTTCCCTCACTGTGTTCTAACTAGAACACTGCTCACTAGAACATGACAGAGATCACTGCTCCTGATCGCTGGAAGCAGTAGATCCCTGTCATGTTGCTAGGCAGAACAGGGAAATGGCTTATTTACATAGGCATCTCCCTGTTCTGCCTCTCCGTGTCACGATCGCGGGCCACCTGCGGACATTGAGTCCGCTGGACCCGCGGGCACGCTCACTAGCCCACGTTTTAAAGGGGACGTACAGGTACGCCCGTTTGCACAGCCGTGCCATTGTGCCGACGTACATCGTTGTGCGCTGGTCGGCAAGCGGTTAAATCAAAGCATATTAATGTGTTAGAATGGCCCAGTCAAAGTCCAGACCTAAATCCAATTGAGAATCTGTGGCAAGACTTAAAAATTGCTGTTCACAGATGCTCTCTATTCAATCTGACAAAGCTTGAGCTATTTTGCAAAAAAGAATGGGCAAAAATGTCCCTCTCTAGATGTACAAAGCTGGTAGAGACATCCCAAAAAAGACTTGCAGCTGTATTTGCAGCGAAAGGAAGTTCTACAAAGTATTGACTCGGGGGGGGGGGGGCTGAATACAAATGTACTCAACACTTTTCAGATATTTATGTGTAAAAAATGTACCTTCCACTTCACAATTATGTGCCACTTTGTGTTGGTCTATCACATAAAATCCCAATAAAATACATTAACGTTTTGGTTGTAACATGACAAAATGTGGAAATAGTGGCAAAAGTGTGTTAAATAGTGGCTTTCATATTGCTAAAAATTCCAAGGATTCTTAGCTCTACTTTTTTCACTCCAAAGATTTGTTTTATTGAGTTTATTGCCTTTTTTTGTCTCTTGGACTATTGTTCCAAGAGGATCCATAGTTCATCAAGAAGGTTGCTGTTCATCCCGAACATATGAACATGAAGATATAATTCTGAAAAGCTAGAACCAAACATCTACAGCATTCAGGTACAAAAGAATTTGACACAAGAAGCTGAGCTAAAAGCTGCACACAATGTATAAGTATATGTACATAGTTGTAATCATGTGTATATAACTACATTTGTGCATCTTTAAAGTCAGCAAGGGTCTATTTACATTGTTAAATTTTAAAGCAGTTCAGAGATGGTTTTTAATTTGGCAATTTATTGTTGCTGAAATGACATAGAAAGTTTATCAAAGCTGTGCAAATAACACCGAATTTGGGGTTCCCCTTAATATTCCAGCCAGAGCTGTTTGCAGGAATGCAACCTGGGTGTCCAAAAAAAAAACCATTTCAATGAGTATGCAGGTCCCCCCTCCTTTACCATACCCACCCATATGTCTTCCAACATTAGAGGGTACCTTGTAAGGGGCTGAGGGCAGCAAAGCCTTCCTTGTTCCAATATTGAGGGACAAGGGCCTCTACCTCACCTCCCTGTGCCCCAAAAAGAAGGTAATGGTAAAAAAGGAGGGGCTTTTGCTGTTATAGGGTGGCGATAAGATATTCACCCCCTTTAGGGAAATGAGTACAGGGGTACATTAGTACCCATTCCCACAAAGAGTTATATGTAAAAAACACCAACACCAGAATAATAATTTTTTAATAAAATAAAACACAAACATGTACTTACCAGCTTTTATAAAAAAAGTTTATTCATGTCACCAAAAGTAAATCCAATATTAAATCATGATATCCAGCAATATATCCATCAATCAAGTCATCTATTGAGCTAATTCATGTCAATTATGATATGATATGATAACCTGTCACTGCACTCCTGCCACTAAATGACTCCCAGCTGGTATAATTTAAATTCAGCACCAGGAATCCCAGATGATGTCCTTGACCAAAGTTGGTCATGACATCCCCTGGGATTTCCACTGGTATTATTACAGCCAGGATCTCTGTCATTTAGCGGCGGAGGTGTGGCGTGTACAGCCCAACAGAATTCCATCACTATTGACTTGAGTGGTGTTTATTTTAGGGGTTTTGCCAGTTTCCTGCCACTTTGACCAAACTGCAGAAAATCAAACACAAACATGTTTGAGCAACACTATGAATAAATACATTGTTGTGTATAGTCCAACCTCCTTTATGAACAGTTTACATCTAAATAGATTTACCTTGACCAATCCTAATAATTTTCTTTGGAGCATTTCTGTATTTTTTTGTAATGTGAATTTTGAAACAGATCTCAGCTAAATCTGCTCTTCAAGAAATTTTGCTCTAAAAGCTTTTTTTTTTTTTCAAACAGAAAAATACTTTTTATTGCACTAATATCAGGTATAAGTAATTATCAAAGTTATTAGAGCAAGCACAGCCTTTATTATTTTGTATAATTTACTCTTGTCCCATTGGTACCTCGGCATGTGCAAAACAAGAAACCATGTGGAACTAAACCAAATAGGGGATTACAGAGCTTCAAATGGAATGGAAGCGAAGGGCAGCCAAGTAGAGCACACCAAAAGTGACAGACTCAGTGAAATGTCTCTCATTAACCCCTTCACTGCCCCGGCTCAGCTACAAGTCATTGTTACCCCCACTCGACCCACTGGTAATCACGGATTTTAAATGCTGCTGATGGATGAGTGTCAGGAACAAAAAAAAAACCTTGAAAAAATAATGTAGGCTGTGAGAGAGATGGATAGATGGACAAAATCACCAGTGAACCCGACCCATTTGTTATGATTCATTGACAGAAGAGCCAGTTTAATCTGATTGTGTATACCAGCCAACCATTTTATGCATAGGGAAATTAAATCACAATAAGATACTGGCAAACATTCCTTCAGGCTTTTCCAAGGACAGCTCATTAAAGCAGACAATACATGCAGCCTCTTGTAAAATATTTTTTCTGCATTTTGATTTTCTCACTTGGTAAGGGAAAGTCCTATTTAAATATGTAGAAGATAACATGGATTGTCCTAGACATGGAAGGCTGCTTCTGCTGTTTGAAGAAACCAGCCTAACGTTATATCTCACCAAACAATTTAACAAATTTGATATCAATAATGAAATGTTAAACTTTGTAGAGGGCACCTGTAGATATTAGTATTCATAGCACCTATCATGAAATGTTAACATGCTGTTTGTTTCTGTGGAAACTTGTCTACACCTGGCTGTTGTTACCTACAAACTATGAAGGAGTGTACAGATACTCCTCATTTAACGACTTACCTGTTTAACGACTGCTGGGACTTACGACCAGCTCTCCCCACTCCAACGACGCAATGTACATTATTATATTGTACAGTACAGTATTTTCATTTGTGTTCTGTACTTATGCAAATTGAAACAACGTTATTGAGCTGGAGTTTTGTGTTTAGACCTTTTTTTCACAATACAGTACAGTAGTTAAGAATGCTTAAAATATTGATTACTTGTGGCTCCTCGTTTAACGACCAATTCATTTAATGACCTGGTCATTGGAACGGAACCTGGTCGTTAAGTGAGGAGAGCCTGTATATCCATATACGTTGCAAATGATAGTTTAGCGAGTCTACAGTTTATAAAGCTCAACAAGCACATTGCAATTAAATCTCCCACTTTGTCCATTCAGGGCCTCTTAATTAATAAAAAATAAAATAAAAAAAAACCTCTATCCACTGATGCTTATCTTTAGCGTGCTCCCCTGTCACTCCATTGCTCCATAAAAGTCTTCTGCAAATATCTGAAGCTTTAGGATGGAGGATTAGGTAACCTCTCAGGAAACAGTGCTAGCACCTGAGCAGCCAATCACCAGTGCTACAGTTTAAAGACCAGCTGTAGATTTGTTCTCACTGTTTTTTAATTTGCCATTTCTTCATGTCCTTTATCATCATTGGTTTCTTTCAGTGTGTTTCTTGATGTTCTTCCTGTGTCTTGCTACTCTGTGGCTTCCCTGCTGTGTCCAGCACATGCATCAGCATTCTCTTTATATACCCTTAGTTGTGTTGTCCACCTGGAGAGGCATGGCTGAGAACACTTGACATCAACCTATACCCTTAGACCCCTTTCACACTGGAGGCATTTTCAGGTGCTTTAGCACAAAAAATAGCACCTGTAAAAAGCCTCATCTGCAATCCCAGTGTGAAAGCTTGAGGGCTTTCACAGTGGGGCGCTGCGCTAGCAGGACAAAAAAAGTCCTGCAATCAGCTTCTTTGAGGCGCTTTAGGAGCAGTGTATAAAGCTCCTAAAGCACCCCTGCCCATTGAAATCAATGGGCAGCAACGCCGAAGCGCCTGCAGAGCACCGCGGCAGCCAGGGCTGTCTTTATTATGATTGGACCCTGGGCAAACATTTTCTTGGGGCCCCCCCATGCAATTTCACTCCCCATCCTTATATCCCAAAAACTGGTCCAGGCTCACTGATTGGTTACTAGAGGTTACTGCACATCCTTACTGTTCACTGATTTGGTTGCTAGAGGTTACTGAACATTATTACTGCTCACTGATTGGTTTCTATAGATTAAAGCACATCATTACCGCTCACTGGTTGCTAGAGGTAACTGCACATCATTACTGCTAACTGATTGGTTGCTATAGGTTACTGTGCATCATCATTATTGCTCACTGATTGGTTGCTAGTGGTTATTACACATTATTACCGCTCACTGATTGGTGGCTGAAAGTTACAGCTTTTAATTCATTTTTATCTTTTTATCATCCATTTACTGTATTTACAACATATGCCTGCAGAGAAACAATAAGTAGCATACTTACGCACCAAAAACATGTCAGCAGACACAAAATAGGTACCAAACTTACACACCAGAAACACGTCCACAGAAGTTCATGGGGGGGGGCACAATACTGGGGCTGGGAGAGCATGTACCAGGGGGTCAGAAGGAAAGAGTACAAGGGCTGGGAGGGCATAGTACAGGGGTCAGGAGGGCACAATATGGGGGGCAGGAGGGCAAAGACCGGCAAAGACCAGGGGGGTCCGGAGGGAAGAGTATGAGGGTGGCAGGGCATAGTACAGGGGTCAGAAGGGCACAGTATGGGGGTCAGTTAGGCACAATACAGGGCTAGGAGGGCACGCATGAGGAGGAAAAAGTACAGAGGGTGGGAATGCACAACACAGGGGTCAGGAGAGCACAATACGGGGGACAGGAGGGCACAATACGGGGGCTGGGAGGGCATACACCAGGGGGGACAGAAGGAAACAGTACAGGGAGTGGGAGAGCACAGTACAAGGGTCAGGAGGGCACAATACAGGGGGCAGGAGGGTACAGTAGAGGGGATGGGGGGCACACACCAGGGGAGTCAGGAGGGAAGAGTATGGGGAGTGGGAGGGCACAATGCAGGGGTCAAAAGGGCACAATATGGGGGAAGGAGGGCACAGTACAGGGGATGGGTGAGCACACACCAGGGGGGTCAGGAGGGAAGAATGGGGGGTGGGAGGGCATAGTGCAGGGGTCAAGAGGGCACAGTACAGGGGCTGGAAGAGCACACACCAGGGGGTCCAGGAGAAAAGAGTGGGATGGCACATTGCAGGGGTCAAGAGGGAAGAGTTGGCGGGCACAGTACAAGGGCTGGGAGGGCACATGGCAGGGGGGTCAGGAGGGAAGTGGGAGGGCACAGTGCAGGGGTCAGGAGGGCATGGAACAGGGGCTGGGAGGGCACATGCCAGGGGGGTCAGGAGGGAAGAGTGGGAGGGCACAGTGCAGGGGTCAGGAGGGCACAGTACATGGGCTGGCAGGGCTCATGCCAGGGGAGTCAGGAGGGAAAAGTGGGAGGGAGGGCACAGTACAGGGGCTGGGAGGGCACATGACAGGGGGGTCAGGAGGGAAGAGTGGGAGGGAGGGCACAGTACAGGGGCTGGGAGGGCACATGACAGGGGGATCAGGAGGGCATACACCAGGGGCAGTAAAAACCTGAGGCAGTGGCAATCATTAATGAGCCCAATTTCTCCTAGTGCTACATGAAAAAAACCCATCACCCCATTTGTCAGTTAACAGGCAGCACTTCTATGCTAAGCTGCAGTGGATCAGCAGATTTAGCATAGAGGTGCCTGCAAGCTAATCCAAGATATGCTGCTAGATTAGTTTACCTCAGTCCGGACACACCAGCTTGAGACTCAGCTCCCACTTCTCTGTTCGCTATTGCACCACCCACATCCCGGCTGGTGCGATCTCATAGGTTCTAGTCTATATCGCCCACTCAAACATCTATAGCCAGGAGGCTCCGCCTCACAGATGTTCCTTTGGTTCCCGAGTGCCTGCAAAACATCCAGGGGAGTGAGGTAGGGGGAGGTACAGGGGGCGGAGATTGCAGTCCATGCGGAAAGTGGGCAGCAATCCCTAACACTGGCACAGTGTTGATTCGTGATGTGCTGTGCTGCTGTGCTGACCGCGGCTCTGATTTTTGAGAATTTACTAAAATTCCTGACAGTTGGCAAGTATGGGCAGCACGGGCTCTAGGGGCAGCTTCTTTGGGCCCCACAACAATGACTGGGCCCAGGGTAGCAGCCCCCTTTGCCTTGCGGTAAAGATGGCCCTGGTGGCAGCGGAACTTTGTGGGCGCTTTTAACCCTTTATTTGGCCGCTAGTGGGGGGGTAAAAGAGCACCGCTAGTGCCCGAAAAGTGCCGCAAAATCGACAGTACAGCGCCACTAAGACTAGTGGCGCTTTACCGCCGACGCCCGGACACTGGCAGTGTGAAAGGGCTCTTATGGTCAAGTGCCTTTTTAAAAAAAAAACAATTTATTTCTCCCACAAGTTGTCATCATAGCATAGACTTTTTGCTTATTTTTGGACTGACCTTTGGACCTAACCTTGCTTATTTTTACAAAATCTGCTGCACCTGTGCAGTGATTTCTGATTTTGTGTTTGTTCTGGAATCGCTACTGCCTAGACTAGTTACCGCTAGTACATTGTATTATCCCCTGGCTATACTCCCAATTGTGCTTCTATCTCACCCATTGGCACTATTTATGCCTAGCTGATTTTGACTTCTGCCAGTTCAGTGTTTATTTTTAACAATCCTCTTTCTCAGCATAGCTGTCCTATTAGTCTCAGTATAGTTGATTTATTTGTTAGTCACAGCCACACTGCTCAGATTGTAAAATGGGTCCCATATGTTCCTGGGGCACCTAAATATACCACCATATGCATATAAAGTTGGCCACTGAAGATGAAGTATCATAAAGCAAAAATTATGGAGCTGGTACCTGTACCTAACAGGAATCTACATGATCTTCTTAGGCAATATGTTCATGTGATAGGAGCTCTCACGGAAGTCTTATTTTAGTTGGCAGCCATTAATGGGAAAATGATTTTGCCTTTCTTGCATTTACTGCTTCATGAAAACAAGTCATGAAAGTTCCTGATGTCAGTAGATTAAATTTCATTGACACACTTCCTAATTATGGATATTAGTTTATACAAAAGCTAACTGCATTAAATACATTTCAGAATTGAAATGATACTTACTGGATAATGGTAAACTTAAAGTGGTTCTAAAGGCAGAAGTTTTTTTTTTACCTTCATTCATTCTATGCAAGAAGGTAAAATCCTTCTGGGTGAAGCTCCCCTCGCAGCCCCCCTTAAATTTACCTCAGCTTTCCCAGTTCTCTCTCTCCTCATTGGCTCAAACAGCAACAGGAGCCATTGGCTCCTGATCCTGTCAATCACAGCCAGTGAGTCAATGAGGGGAAAGCAGGGGACAATGGCCATTCACACACAGGCAAGAATGTGGCAAGAAGCTTACTATTGGGCACACTCGGTAGGGGGGAGGAACCAGGATCTAAAAAGAAGAGGATTGGGGCTGCTCTGTGCAAAACCACTGCACAGAGCAGGTAAGTATAACATGTTTGTTATTTTAAAAAAAAAACCTTTAGAATCAATTTAAAGCAAAAACAAACATGTTATACTTACCTTCTCTGTGCAATGATTTTGCACAGAACAACCCCAATCTTCCTTTTCTCAGGTGCTCCTGGCCTTCCCTTCTCTCTGAGTGCTCCCATAGCAAGTAATTTGCTAAGGAGGCAGTTGTGCGTGCTCGTGAGTAAGCCCCACTCTTTGTTTGTCCAGCACTGATTGACAGCAGTGGGAGCCAATGGCTCTCAGCCAATGAGGCAGAGACCTGGGGGTGCATCCGCTCTCATGCACAATGCTGGATTGTGATCGGGAAAGTATTGGGGGGGTTGTGGGGGAAGCTGCATACTGAAGGTTTTTTACTTTAACCACTTGCCGACCGCCGCACGACTATATACGTCGGCAGAATGGCACGGGCAGGCAAAAGGACTTACAGGTACGTCCTTGCCTGCCCGCGGGTGGGGGGTCCGATCGGACCCCCCCCCCCCCCGGTGCCTGTGGCGGTCGGCAAATTTCCCCCGGCGATCGGTGGTGAGGGGGAGGCCATCCATTCGTGGCCCCCCCCTCGCGATTGCTCCCAGCCAATGGGATCATTTCCCTGCCTCTGTATTGTACACAGAGGCAGAGGAAATGATGTCATCTCTCCTCGTCTCGGTATTTTCCGTTCCGGGCCGAGGAGAGAAGACTGCAATGTGAGTGCACCAACACACTGCACACACAGTAGAACATGCCAGGCACACAAAACACCCCGATCCCCCCCCCCCGATCGCCCCCCGATCCCCCCCCAATCACCCCCCCCCTGTCACAAACTGACACCAAGCAGGTTTTTTTTTTTTTCTGATTACTGTATTGGTGTCAGTTTGTGACAGTTACAGTGTTAGGGCAGTGAGTGTTAGGCCCCCTTTAGGTCTAGGATACCCCCCTAACCCCCCCTAATAAAGTTTTAACCCCTTGATCACCCCCCGTCACCAGTGTCGCTAAGCGATCATTTTTCTGATCGCTGTATTAGTGTCGCTGGTGACGCTAGTTAGTAAGGTAAATATTTAGGTTCGCCGTTAGCGTTTTATAGCGGCAGGGACCCCCATATACTACCTAATAAATGTTTTAACCCCTTGATTGCCCCCTAGTTAACCCTTTCACCACTGATCACCGTATAACTGTTACGGGTGACGCTGGTTAGTTTGTTTATTTTTTATAGTGTCAGGGCACCCGCCGTTTATTACCGAATAAAGATTTAGCCCCCTGATCGCCCGGCGGTGATATGCGTCGCCCCAGGCAGCGTCAGATTAGCGCCAGTACCGCTAACACCCACGCACGCAGCATACGCCTCCCTTAGTGGTATAGTATCTGTACAGATCAATATCTGATCCGATCAGATCTATACTAGCGTCCCCAGCAGTTTAGGGTTCCCAAAAACACAGTGTTAGCGGGATCAGCCCAGATACCTGCTAGCACCTGCATTTTGCCCCTCCGCCCGGCTCGGCCCAGCCCACCCAAGTGCAGTATCGATCGATCACTGTCACTTACAAAACACTAAACGCATAACTGCAGCGTTCGCAGAGTCAGGCCTGATCCCTGCGATCGCTAACAGTTTTTTTGGTAGCGTTTTGGTGAAATGGCAAGCACCAGCCCCAGGCAGCGTCAGGTTAGTGCCAGTAGCGCTAACACCCACGCACGCACCGTACACCTCCCTTAGTGGTATAGTATCTGAACGCATCAATATCTGATCCGATCAGATCTATACTAGCGTCCCCAGCAGTTTAGGATTCCCAAAAACGCAGTGTTAGCGGGATCAGCCCAGATACCTGCTAGCACCTGCGTTTTGCCTCTCCGCCCGGCCCAGCCCAGCCCACCCAAGTGCAGTATCGATCGATCACTATCACTTACAAAACACTAAACGCATAACTGCAGCGTTCGCAGAGTCAGGCCTGATCCCTGCAATCGCTAACAGTTTTTTTGGTAGCGTTTTGGTGAACTGGCAAGCACCAGCCCCAGGCAGCGTCAGGTTAGTGCCAGTAGCGCTAACACCCACGCACGCACCGTACACCTCCCTTAGTGGTATAGTATCTGAACTGATCAATATCTGATCTGATCAGATCAGATCTATACTGGCGTCCCCAGCAGTTTAGGGTTCCCAAAAACGCAGTGTTAGTGGGATCAGCCCAGATACCTGCTAGCACCTGCGTTTTGCCCCTCCGCCTGGCCCAGCCCAGCCCACCCAAGTGCAGTATCGATCGATCACTGTCACTTACAAAACACTAAACGCATAACTGCAGCGTTCGCAGAGTCAGGCCTGATCCCTGCGATCGTTAACAGTTTTTTTGGTAGCGTTTTGGTGAACTGGCAAGCGCCAGCGGCCTAGTACACCCTGGTCGTAGTCAAACCAGCACTGCAGTAACACTTGGTGACGTGGCGAGTCCCATAAGTGCAGTTCAAGCTGGTGAGGTGGCAAGCACAAATAGTGTCCCGCTGCCACCAAGAAGAAAAACACAGGCCCGTCGTGCCCATAATGCCCTTCCTGCTGCATTCGCCAATCCTAATTGGGAACCCACCACTTCTGCAGTGCCCGTACTTCCCCCATTCACATCCCCAACCAAATGCAGTCGGCTGCATGAGAGGCATTTTCTTTATGTCCTCCCGAGTACCCCTACCCAACGAACCCCCCCAAAAAAGATGTTGTGTCTGCAGCAAGCGCGGATATAGGCGTGACACCCGCTATTATTGTCCCTCCTGTCCTGACAATCCTGGTCTTTGCATTGGTGAATGTTTTGAACGCTACCATTCACTAGTTGAGTATTAGCGTAGGGTACAGCATTGCACAGACTAGGACACACTTTCACAGGGTCTCCCAAGATGCCATCGCATTTTGAGAGACCTGAACCTGGAACCGGTTACAGTTATAAAAGTTACAGTTACAAAAAAAGTGTAAAAAAAAAAAAAAAAAAAAAACACAAACAAAAATATAAAATAAAAAATAATAGTTGTCGTTTTATTGTTCTCTCTCTATTCTCTCTCTCTCTATTCTCTCTATTGTTCTGCTCTTTTTTACTGTATTCTATTCTGCAATGTTTTATTGTTATTATGTTTTATCATGTTTGCTTTTCAGGTATGCAATTTTTTATACTTTACCGTTTACTGTGCTTTATTGTTAACCATTTTTTTGTCTTCAGGTACAGCATTCACGACTTTGAGTGGTTATACCAGAATGATGCTTGCAGGTTTAGGTATCATCTTGGTATCATTCTTTTCAGCCAGCGGTCGGCTTTCATGTAAAAGCAATCCTAGCGGCTAATTAGCCTCTAGACTGCTTTTACAAGCAGTGGGAGAGAATGCCCCCCCCCCCATCGTCTTCCGTGTTTTTCTCTGGCTCTCCTGTCTCAACAGGGAACCTGAGAATGCAGCCGGTGATTCAGCCAGCTGACCATAGAGCTGATCAGAGACCAGAGTGGCTCCAAACATCTCTATGGCCTAAGAAACCGGAAGCTACGAGCATTTTATGACTTAGATTTCGCCGGATGTAAATAGCGCCATTGGGAAATTGGGGAAGCATTTTATCACACCGATCTTGGTGTGGTCAGATGCTTTGAGGGCAGAGGAGAAATCTAGGGTCTAATAGACCCCAATTTTTTCAAAAAAGAGTACCTGTCACTACCTATTGCTATCATAGGGGATATTTACATTCCCTAAGATAACAATAAAAATGATTTAAAAAAAAAAATGAAAGGAACAGTTTTAAAATAAGATAAAAAAGCAAAACAATAATAAAGAAAAAAAAAAAAAAAAAAAAAAAAAGCACCCCTGTCCCCCCTGCTCTCGCACTAAGGCGAACGCAAGCGTCGGTCTGGCGTCAAATGTAAACAGCAATTGCACCATGCATGTGAGGTATCACCGCGACGGTCAGATCGAGTGCAGTAATTTTAGCAGTAGACCTCCTCTGTAAATCTAAAGTGGTAACCTGTAAAGGCTTTTAAAGGCTTTTAAAAATGTATTTATTTTGTTGCCACTGCACATTTGTGCGCAATTGTAAAGCATGTCATGTTTGGTATCCATGTACTCGGCCTAAGATCATCTTTTTTATTTCATCAAACATTTGGGCAATATAGTGTGTTTTAGTGCATTAAAATGTAAAAAAGTGTGTTTTTTCCCCAAAAAATGCGTTTGAAAAATCGATGCGCAAATACTGTGTGAAAAAAAAAAATTAAACACCCACCATTTTAATCTGTAGGGCATTTGCTTTAAAAAAATATATAATGTGTGGGGGTTCAAAGTAATTTTCTTGCAAAAAAAAATAATTTTTTCATGTAATCAAAAAGTGTCAGAAAGGACTTTGTCTTCAAGTGGTTAGAAGAGTGGGTGATGTGTGACATAAGCTTCTAAATGTTGTGCATAAAATGCCAGGACAGTTCAAACCCCCCCCAAATGACCCCATTTTGGAAAGTAGACACCCCAAGCTATTTGCTGAGAGGCATGTCGAGTCCATGGAATATTTTATATTGTGACACAAGTTGCGGGAAAGAGACAAATTTTTTTTTTTTTTTTTTTTTTTGCACAAAGTTGTCACTAAATTATATATTGCTCAAACATGCCATGGGAATATGTGAAATTACACCCCAAAATACATTCTGTTGCTTCTCCTGAGTACGGGGATACCACATGTGTGGGACTTTTTGGGAGCCTAGCCGCGTATGGGACCCCGAAAACCAAGCACCGCCTTCAGGCTTTCTAAGGGCGTACATTTTTGATTTCACTCTTCACTGCCTATCACAGTCTCGGAGGCCATGGAATGCCCAGGTGGCACAAACCCCCCCCCAAATGACCCCATTTTGGAAAGTAGACACCCAAAGCTATTTGCTGAGCGGTATAGTGAGTATTTTGCAGACCTCACTTTTTGTCACAAAGTTTTGAAAATTAAAAAAAGAAAAAAAAATTTTTTTTTTTTGTCTTTCTTCATTTTCAAAAACAAATGAGAGCTGCAAAATACTCACCATGCCTCTCAGCAAATAGCTTGGGGTGTCTACTTTCCAAAATGGGGTCATTTGGGGGGGGTTTGTGCCACCTGGGCATTCCATGACCTCCGAAACTGTGATAGGCAGTGAAGAGTGAAATCAAAAATGTACACCCTTAGAAATCCTGAAGGCGGTGATTGGTTTTCGGGGTCCCGTACGCGGCTAGGCTCCTAAAAAGTCCCACACATGTGGTATCCCCGTACTCAAGAGAAGCAGCAGAATGTATTTTGGGGTGCAATTCCACATATGCCCATGACCTGTGTGAGCAATATATCATTTAGTGACAACTTTGTGCAAAAAAAAAAAAAAAAATAAATTGTCACTTTCCCGCAACTTGTGTCAAAATATAAAATATTCCATGGACTCAACATGCCTCTCAGCAAATAGCTTGGGGTGTCTACTTTCCAAAATGGGGTCATTTGGGGGGGGGTTTGTGCCATCTGGGCATTTTATGGCCTTCAAAACTGTGATAGGTAGTGAGGAGTAAAATCAAAAATGTACGCCCTTAGAAATCCTGAAGGCAGTGATTGGTTTTCGGGGCCCCGTATGCGGCTAGGCTCCCAAAAAGTCCCACACATGTGGTATCCCCATACTCGGGAGAAGCAGCTAAATGTATTTTGGGGTGCAATTCCACATATGCCCATGGCCTGTGTGAGCAATATATCATTTAGTGACAACTTTTTGTAATTTTTTTTTTTTTTTGTCATTATTCAATCACTTGGGACAAAAAAAATGAATATTCAATGGGCTCAACATGCCTCTCAGCAATTTCCTTGGGGTGTCTACTTTCCAAAATGGGGTCATTTGTGGGGGTTTTGTACTGCCCTGCCATTTTAGCACCTCAAGAAACGACATAGGCAGTCATAAATTAAAGGCTGTGTAAATTCCAGAAAATGTACCCTAGTTTGTAGGCGCTATAACTTTTGCGCAAACCAATAAATATACACTTATTGACAT
Source organism: Aquarana catesbeiana (assembly GCF_042186555.1). Taxonomy (NCBI): domain Eukaryota; kingdom Metazoa; phylum Chordata; class Amphibia; order Anura; family Ranidae; genus Aquarana; species Aquarana catesbeiana. The sequence goes on from NC_133331.1 coordinate 95,891,585, forward strand.
TTTTTTTACCAAAGACATGTGGCCAAATACATTTTGGCCTAAATGTATGACTAAAATTGAGTTTATTGGATTTTTTTTAGAACAAAAAGTAGAAAATATCATTTTTTTTCAAAATTTTCGGTCTTTTTCCGTGTATAGCGCAAAAAATAAAAACGGCAGAGGTGATCAAATACCATCAAAAGAAAGCTCTATTTGTGGGAAGAAAAGGACGCAAATTTCGTTTGGTTACAGCATTGCATGACCGTGCAATTAGCAGTTAAAGCGACGCAGTGCCAAATTGTAAAAAGTGCTCTGGTCAGGAAGGGGGTAAATCCTTCCGGGGCTGAAGTGGTTAATGCATAAGATGCATGAAGGTTAAAAGAAAAACCTTCAACCTTTAAAACCACTTTAGAGATGATCTTCAGGTAACAACTATATCATTTGCCATAGTAAAATACTGGTTAGGTGGTAGCCCCAGACATAGGCAGCAATAAGGCCTCTTTCACACTGGTTCGCTTTTTCAGCATTTTTACAGGGCAACAAAAGTGCATTAAAACTATTCCACATTAACCACTTGCCGACCAAGGTTGAGGACGGATATCGTTGTTATGGCAGCAGCTAGCTGCCATAACCCCGGTATCCTCGTATTCGGCGGGTGGTAATCTACAAGATAAAAGTGGTCTCTGTGGCGGATTCGCCGCAAGATCACTTTTACCGGCGGCCGCCCCCGCCACTTACCGGAGCTGTCGGCAGCGGTGGAGGCAATCCGGTCCTTTCACTGGCTGTGCATGGAGACGAGTGAGGGTAAGATGGCCCCCACCCATCTCCATGACATTGCAGGGCAGAAGCGACGTCAAAACGTCACTTCCGCCCATAGCTCTTTAAGGGCCATTTTAATTTTTTTCTTTTTTTTAATTGCACTTTAGTGTAAATATGAGATCTGAAGGCTTTTTTCTATTACAAGGGATGTTTACATTCCTTGTAATGGGAATAAAAGTGCATTTTTAAAATTTTTTTTTAAAAACAGTGTAAAAATAAAAAATAAAAGGTAAAATAACAAAGATCGATAGAGCGAGAGCAATAATTCTAGCCCTAGACCTCCTCTGTAACTCAAAACATGTAACTCAAAACATGCAACCTGTAGAATTTTTTAAACGTCGCCTATGGAGATTTTTAAGGGTAAAGGTTTGTTGCCATTCCACGAGCGGGCGCAATTTTGAAGCGTGACATGTTGGATATCAATTTACTCTGTGTAACATTATCTTTCACAATATAAAAAAAAATTGGGCTAACTTTACTGCTGTCTTATTTTTAATTAAAAAAAGTGTATTTTTTCCAAAAAAAGTGCGCTTGTAAGACTGCTGCGCAAATACAGTGTGACAGAAAGTATTGCAACGACCGCCATTTTATTTTCTAGGGTGCTAGAAAAAAAAATGTATAATTTTTGGGGGTTCTAAGTAATTTTCTAGCAAAAAAAAAAATTTTAACTTGTAAACAACAAATCCCAGAAAGAGGCTCGGTCCTTAAGTGGTTAAGTCCCATGTAACTGTTCACACTGCATGTGTGCTGTGCTATGAAAAGCACACTAAAACAGCACCTTCCACTGTAGGTCAATGGGAACAAATCAAAAGCGCATCAGTGTGAAAGGGCCCTAAAGACAAATTTGGCACTACAGTTGGGGACGGGGTCAGAGTTAGGGTACCCAATCCCAATGTAAGGAAACAGCATACACACGGGGGGGGGGGGTACTAAAACTGATGCACATATAATCTGGTGCAGCTGTGCATAATAACCAATCAGCTTCTAGGTTTTATTGTTAAAGCTTAATTGAACATGCTGAAGTTAAAAGCTGATTGGTTGCTATGCACAACTGCACCAGATTCTGTGTGCACCAGTTTTAGTAAATCTCCCCCTCAGAGTCCATGAAGCGTTAACCGTTATATTTAGGAGTATGAGGGTTAAAGTTTAGCAAGGATGATCATTAATGACAAATGGTACAGAACTCTTGCAGTACAGGTACAACAACACTTGCAGTAAACAGACGTGATAATACTTGCGGCAATAGGCACAGTAGATCTAGCAGTAACAGGTGCAATTCACTTTCAGTAACAGGCACTATAACAGTTTAGAGTAGAGTGCTATTACAGTCCTCCTTGGCACAGGTGAACATAAGCAGTGCAGATAAGCTGGCTTGGACCAGAGTGCCATAGCACCCAACACACAGCTAGGCAGTGGTAAATCTCCAGGCACAATAGGTCACAGTACAAACAAGGCCTACTTTGCTGGTATGGCATCTACTGTAGGGTTGGCTGAGTGGCAGGGCAGCTGGCACAAGTGGCACTTAGAGTGGATAAGCAGGTCTGCAGTGTGGCAACTCCGGAAACAGGTGTCCTAAGGAGGTGTAGAGCGATATCCCAACACTTGCCCTCCTCACAAAGGAACCTTTCCATAGTGCTCAATCTCTCTCCCTGTCAGAGCGGGTTCCTGTTCCTAGCTTAACCACTTGCAAAATGTACACCAGACCCTGGCAGGGTCCCTTATTTATAAGGACTGCCCCAACCAAGATGGCCACAAAGGTCACTGGGGATTGCAGCATCCAATCAGACAGCTGCTCTCCAGCTGACATCTACAGAGGCTGCTGAGGAACATCATTCCATTGAGTCTTTACTCCAACTATGCATTCATTGGAAGCCATGTATTGGAGGGAGTAAGAACTACACCTGCCTACACAGTGAGTAAGACATAAACCTTTCACTGCTCTCTGTGGTCCAATTAGGCAAATTTCCTCTTAGCTCCTGTCCAGGTGACATTCACTGCGTTTCAAACCTGACAGAGGTTGTAACCCTTCATCATGCTAACCAAAACTAAAAAAAAAAAGTGGAGTTTGATTTTAATGATAAAAGGCCAGAACTTAACATCCCAGATAGCAAGCAATTGAACTGCAAGTTTGAAAATGATTGCTAAGCTATTGCTAGACTTGCCAGGCTTCACAAATTTGTTGCAAAATTGCAGCAAGTCTGCATTTCATGACTCCAGATCAATTTCTTTGCAAATATTCTGCAAGTCTGCTGCAAGTTCTGGTTCAGTTATGTTGTGCTATAGTCATCCCACCACAGGGGTCACTGTGGCTGAATTTTCATGCTCCAGACTTGCAGAGCTCTTGCTTTATACTCATCACTGCAACTTTACTCTTGCTAGAGACTTGCCACACAAATTTGCTACAAATTGGAAAACTGTCAACTGCAACTTGTGCTTCAAGTGCTCTGTAAGTGTACAACTTGCGAGTGAAAATGTGCAGCAAGTTAACAGATGTACAATTCAACACTGCCACAAAATTTGTGGTAAGATATCCTTGTTGTCTGGGATCACTCAAAAAAACATCTCTCTCCTCTTGCTTCATCTTACATCTTACCAAGTGATTGTGGAAATGGGTTGTAATAATTGTTTTCCATGTGAAAATGATCACAACTTGTATATAAAATCTAGTATAGATGCAGCACATCCAAAGCTATTTTATTACTATTGCTGAAAGCTTTATGTAATCAATCCAATATGGGCAATAAACATTACTCATTTCACTGACCAACTATCATTTCTGTTCCAGCTCCATGATACAAAAATATCCATTTTGTTATAAGAAATAAAACAAAGACACATAAAATAAGCAGCATTGTTAGTTTTGGCCTTGTTAAATTTTGTGTTCCTGCAGCTGCACTGGCAACTGTTCATCTGCCTAGAGGTCTGCTTTCTTCACTGCTCCTGTCAATTGTGTATACGTGAAAAATGTTGCTTTGTAAATTGAGATTTGTATTTTTTTTCCTCTAGTGATTACTGGTACATCAAATTGTGTGAGCTGTTACAAAGGTAACAGCTCACACCAATTTATAATCTAGCAAAAGGAAGACAGGGCAATCCACAGAGTAATACAACAATTCCGTGACACAGATGTAGGCAGGTAGAGTTCCCCTTAAGGGTTTCTCCTCCTGTTAGTGACACTTCATGCCCTTTAGAAGGTGAGAGGGGCCGGAGGTTTAAAGATTCTGGGCTCAGTGGACTGCAGAGAAGAGGTTCTAGAGAAGACTTCAGTGAGCTAGGGGTGGCTAGTATACTACAGGCCTATTTCCGGTGGAAATCTATAGTAAGCTGTATCCTGAGTCAAAGTACTACACTGTTCTTACTATCTGAATAATAATAACATGATTTGAGGAACCAGTTGAAAGCTATGATTTGTAATATCTGAAACCAGTATCTGGATTGTTCTGTAATGCCTATCAAAACAATTAAATGAGTTTTATTGCAACCAAGAGCCTCTGTGTGATGACCTAATGGAACAAGATGATAAGTACAGCCAATGCATGAGATGAAGAGAGAATTCTGGTGGTTTACTGGTGCAATGGTAGGCTCTGGAGTGGGTGGTGATGGAGGAAAAGGAGTCCCCCACCTGAGGGTGAGAGTGAACCCCCTCATGTAACATGTGGCCTGGGGCCCCATGCTCCATGGATCCTGGGTGAATGGTTCTGGAGCGTCTGTCTGGACCATGTGTCAAACATAAACCTATGTGTGCAAGTACTCCAAGCAGGAAGGCTTACCAGATGTGGTGACCAGGAGGATGGGGCGAAGAGGCCATGCATGTGAAAGTATGTGGTTTGGACTGAACAGTGTATGTTGCAATCCTGTATGTATAGGGGAACCCTAGCTGCGTGATGGCCACATGGAAAAAATTTGGGTCCACCTTTACACTGTACAGCTAGTCAGCATAAAAAAACTTTTTAAACAATTTTTTTTTTACTATTGTAGGGACCCTGTCCTAAGCCGTAGGGTCTAGGTTAGGCTTTAGTGCAGGGATCCTCAAACTACGGCCCTCCAGCTGTTGCAGAACTACACATCCCATGAGGCACTGTAAAACTCTGACATTCACAGACATTACTAGGCATGATGGGAATTGTAGTTCCTGAACACCTGGAGGGCCGCAGTTTGAAGACCCCAGCTTTAGAGCTTCTGCTAGGCTGCAGTTAACCTGGGCATTGATTGCTGTAGTTCTCATTTTGTTTGGTTTCTCCTCCTAACCTTAGTTTATTGTTTGCTTCTGCCTGCTGTTGAGGAATGCCCCTGGCAACAGATTTATGTCTCCCCAGCCAACCACTAGGAGGTTTATTGCCAGTTTGTGCATGCTGGGGGGGGGGGGGGTAGGTATACATAAATATTTGGGATAATCTTGGAAAGCTCTTTGCTCTCAGGCCTTCTGCCCTGCTGATGGGTATGTGTAGGAGAGGAAGTGCAGGAAGGCGATTACCTGGAATGGAGCACAAGGGGTGAAACTTCTATACAATACATTCTATACAGTACACACAAATACACAAATCATTTTTGGGACTTTTAAGGTACATATATTTATAATCAGAATTATAAACATTATATATATATATATATATATATATATAAACCAGGCATAGGAACATATACACTGGCTGATTATACTAAACATCACTACACAGTTTATCGTAGTGTTCACATATTCATAATGATGGCATACAGAGTTTGCGATTTGCAAGAGTTGAAGCCCGACACATTTCAAGAACAACTCTTCCCCAGGAACTTGAGAAGAACCATGTATATATATGATTAACAAGTAATTATCAGCCAAAAGGTACAGAATAAAAGCAGCCCCAGAGCTAGGTCTAAAGGCGCTTGGATGGGAACAAAAGGATGGGGAAAAGAGTAGTCACAGAGACCGGGGATGGCCAAGCACAAAAATGAAACAGAATGTGAGTATTAAATTGCATATAGGTCCCCAAACAGGTGGGAGGGTACAGACTGGACCTTATCCAACAGGCCAGGATCCTTTTTTAAATGGCTTGGACATATTTTTATGCACCTGGAATGGATACTGCATAAATCATAAGTTGAATTCACAAGTTGAACAAAAAGAAATACATGTGCTATACTTGTAGTTACCACCCCAGTTGAATGAAATATTCACTCTCTTAAAGTTAATGTGGTAAATCCTTACAAATATCCATGGAGGTGACTACCCTCAGATGATACACAGAGAAGTAATCAAATCCTCCTATATAAGTTGTACCTGTTTATATGCAACCATCTCTTCTCTACAGCTGTTTATATTTCATAATGTATCCAGCATTTCTGAGTTTTCAGACAGAAAGGGGGGAGCTGAAGTTACACACTGCCAAGCCCAGTGAGAGCTGATTGGAGGGAAGGGACACCTTCCCCACTTTTCACACAGCACACAGGAACAAAGCTGAGGCTGTCAATCACAGGCTGTGTGCTGGAGCTTTCTCCTCTGCCATTTGTTTATCTCTTGTTTTTGTTTATTTTTTTTTCATTTTTACATACAATTAAAGTGCCTCATTTTATCACAGTGAGAAGGATTAACAGGATAAACATGTTAATATCCTGACGATAGTTACTCCAAAATAACCTAGAAAATCTCAGTTTTGAAGGTCAACATGCCAGATTTAATATGTCTACATTTTGCAAGAAACTGATGTACCTCATCAGTAATTGTTATGCTTGCTGGCCTTCCTGAGAGCAGAAGGGTCCTTTATTAACCATCTGGCCAATATGGGGCAAGTAGTAATGCAGTAAGCAAACCAAATGAAAGTCAGAGAGGGAACTACAGTACAAACTTTATTTTTGCTTTAGCAGCATGGTAATGTTACTTTGCAGACCAAAAATGTATATTAATTGTTTATTTGTGATCCTAACATATATACCTAATGTTATCATTTGCATCAGCAAGATAGTCCCTGCATTTGATATGCTGAGTTAATCAGCACACTGTGTTATGAGGACCGAAGAAAAAAAGTGTCTAAGTAAGCCTTCCTTGCCTTCTTTCTGCAGTGTTCAGCGTCTGTTTTGCCTTTTAGTAGGTGACAGTTTGTATTTCGTTTGCGAAACACTGTAAAAGGAAGAGTAGATTATGGACCAAGGCAGTCCTTTGAGGGAAGAGCATGCTTGTACAGTATATTATACTGTCAGAATGATAAATACATGAGGGCACAACTAAACCCATGGTATGCACTCAGGGTTTTATGGTAACCATTGCTAGAATAAAGGCTCAAGGGTCCTGTAGATGAATATTTGATAGGCCAGTAATATGGTACTTATGCATGTCACCCAACCCCAAACAACAGGTTTATGAGCAACAGGGCAGATGTTTTGCTCATGACCATTCCATTCACCAGAATGCCTAAAAGACAACAGATTCATAGACTGCATTTAAACTGAAAATTTTGTGATTTGCGTAAACTAGATGTTAAACTGGAAAAAAAGCGTTAAGTAGTCATTCAAGTGGTGACTAGAATAGGTGAGAAGCCAACGCTGCAGTCTATTGGGTTCAGAAAGACATTGGCTGGTGTACTATATGCTATGAGAAGCAGAAATTAACAACTGCAGAACATCTTCCTTTTAGTCTTCATAGATTCTGCCTGTGAAAGTATGATATTCTCATAAGACTCAAGTCTTCGTAAATAAACGCAATCGGGGGATTTACTAAAACTGGTGCGTGGAGAGGCGAAGATTATCTCAGAATCGGATGCACCTGTGCATGGTAGCCAATCAGCTTCTAACTTCAGCTTGTTCAATTAATCTTTGGCAATAAAACCTGGAAGCTGATTGGTTTCTATGCAGAATTGTACCAGATTTTGCACTCTCCAGTTTTAGTAAATAACCCCCAATGCGACATAATCTTCACCTCTTGTATTACCCAACATGCAGTTAAAGCTTATCTCCAGGAAAAAGTACACAAGTTGCAATACATATATGTGATTTGTATAAGCTGCCAAAGCGCTTATCACTCTGTCCAGTCAGTCTTGTGATACTGTCACTCCTGTCCCACAGTATTTAGCCATTGGACATCACTGGAACTGATTCTGCTGTTAAAACATGGCAAAACGCATGTAAAACACTTCTTACATTGCATTAAAGTTGAAATGCACCTCATTAAAAATGCATTATGAATTACAAAAGGGATATGCGTTTTATTTATTTTTTTTAATAAGATGGTGTTAACCCAGTCTTATCTCTGCCTTGCTCCTTCACTACAAGGATCCAACACTGGAGATCCATAAATTCATATGTAAGTTTTTGATTTTAGAGGAAGTCAAAATTTGCCGAGCAAACATACCCAAACACATATACATATATCAGCTGAAAATATATCATTTTCAGAGAATAGGTGCAGGAACTCCCCCTTTCTGAGTTAGCCCTTTTCTCTGCCCCTACCCACGTCTGAGCACCATTCCTTGGTTCCACCTCCCAGAATCCCAGAATACAGAACCACATCCCATTTTGTGGTGCTAAGTAATTTGTATGGAACTAGGTAATGATAAAAGAAAAACAGTAAAATAGATCCCCTGCAGCCAGTAACAATAGGGCCCCTGCCAGCAACAATACATCCCCTTAACAACAATGGACCATCCGCAACAAAATGTCCCCCCTAGCAACAATAGACTCCTGGCAGCAACAACAGATCTCCCCACATCCGGCATCAATAGACTCTCCGTCAGCGAGCAGCAATAGACCCCTCCCTGAACAGTAGAGCTCTCCCAGCAACAAATGACCCCCCAGCAATATAAGGCCCACCCTCAGCAACAGTAGGTCCCCCACCAGCAACAATAGACACCCCTACAAAAATAGATCCCCACCAGCTAGAATAGATTTGCCAGCATCAATAGACCCTGCAGCACAACCTAGCACCCCTTGCCATTACATATAGTCAGTGCTGGAGGTGCTGGAACTGCGTTCCCCCGCATTCCTGTAGAAAAAAAGCCCTGTGTATCAGTGCTTGGCTGCTCGGGCACTGCATTGTGGGATGCCGGAAAGCAGTACATGTTTGCCCAATAATGGGCATGTATGGGGGCTATGGTGGTGGATTCAAGCAGTGAGGTAGATTTCAAACATAAAATAGGAACTGGCACCCTGAGTCAGTCTCTGAAGAGTCTTGATAAAGGCTGGGTTCACACCTCTGACGGATGCGGCCTGCAGCAGGAGTGAATTTGCCTGAATTCGGCCCTGAAATGGAGTCAAAGACTCCATAGAGAGCCAGTCACAATCTTCTATCACACGAATTGAATGCAGGGAAACCTGTATTCAATTCGCACTACTGTGGAGGCAGTGATGGTATACTTTCGCTAATGGGCCTAGCAGCTAGGAAGTCCTCAACTTTACTTTGTTAACATAAAAATGATGAAAACACCCAGGCTGTTATAATGCGGAGCCTATTGACGCCTTTACCAAACCATGCACCAAACAGAACCAAAGTGATCCATACTCAGGGACATATCTAAACTCCTTTGGGACCTGGTGCAAAACAAACTAGAAATTCACAAATTGCTGATAAATATGAGACCTAATTCTAAAATCCCACAATACCCCTCTAGGTACAATGCGGGATATTAAAGGAAAAGTTCACATTGCACCTGCACTTTACATTTTATTTACAATGATTCAGACAAAATAAAAACATATTCTGATTGATTGAGATCAGATAACTTCTATTATTAAATAAAAGGGAGATAAAAAAGTGTCTCGCTGGGCCCCTAGAAGCCTTAGCCCCACTAGCAGTTTCTATTTCCATTTTTAGGCCGCCGCTTACAACTATTCAGTCCCATGTCCTTAACAGAGCTCACAAGGCCACATCTCTGCATTGTGCACAAAGGCGTTTGGCTTGTGATCCTTGCTGTATCATCCCCCTGTCTGCTACTTAGCAGCTCAATGATAACAAGCAGCTTGAGATCACACTGCACATATATCATCCCTGAATCCTGACAGTTGTATCTTGCCCTTCTAACTTTAAACGCAACATTGCAAGAAGTGTATCCCCAGGATTGATTGAAGACATATTGCTTGTAAACCCTTATCCTCTAGATTACCTGGGGACATAATGCTATAGGGCCATGAAAGGTCCTTCAAGTCTTATTAAATCACTGAAATAGGCTGCAAAAAATGTTTTCCTTATTTCATATCAGAATGGAGTCTGTACTAGTGGAAGCAATAGGGACACATGCTCAAATGGAGAAGAATTTTGTGATATGAGGCATGTCATTAAATGCATGCTATTACAATGCTTTTTTTTTCCAGGAAAATGTACCAAAATCTCAAACAATTAAAATGGATATAGCCCTGGCAGTGGGATTGCTAGTATTATGCTCACATGCTGGTAGGTGAATTGGCTCCTGTCTAAATTAGCCCTAGTATGTGTATGTATGAATGTGAATTAAGGACCTTAAGGCTACTTTCATACTGGGGCAGGGGTGCATTAGCGGTAAAGCGCTGTAGTTTTAGAGGCGCTTTACCGCTGTTATAGCGGTGTTTTTCGGCCACTAGCGGGCTCTTTTAACCCCCGTTAGCGGCCGAAGAAAGGGATAATAGCACCCGTTTTGCAGCGCTGCCGAAGCGCTTTGCAGGTGCTTCGGCAGCGCTGCCTATTCATTTCAATGAGCAGGGTGTTTTGGTAGCAGTGTATACAGCACTCCCGCACTGCCCTTAAGATGCTGCTTGCAGGACTTTTTTTTCCTGTCCTGCAAGTACACCGCCCCAGTGTGAAAGCACTCGGGCTTTAACACTGGGGTGGCTTGGGAGACGCTTTTCATGCGCTTTACAGGCGCTATTTTTAGCGCTAAAACGCCTGAAAAGCACCCCAATGTGAAAGGGGTCTAAGGCTGGGTTCACACTGGTGCGATGTTAGACACTGGAAATGATCCGCACCGCACTGCTGTGCAGACAAACAAGATATTTGGGGGGCACACCCTAAAAGATGCATTAAAGCTGGTGCAGCCATAAGACCATGGATAGTGTAGGACCCACTAATCATGGGGTACTTTGACGCAGTAAGTGGGCTTAGCACCATATAGCAATATGGTGTGACCAAATCCCCATATTTTTTGATAATATTTTTTTAAATTGTCTAGGTGTTTTAAACTAGCCCTGCTGGAGGCAAATGTCTTTTTTGCATGTGTGCGCTGTAATATTTTGCACTGCTGTGCAGATCACATGTGATGTCTGTGCGATGCAAATTCAGCCATACAGATTGTATGGCTGAATTTGCATCGTATTTGCATCAAAATAGTGCAGGACCCTTTTTTTGGTCCACACTGGAATCCGGTTGCATATGTGTTCACACCCATGCGAACCGATTCCTACACCAGTTGGCAGATCGCACTGCGATCTGCGAACTGATATCTAGGGGTGTTATTAACTTTGCATTGACACCCGCAGCGGTGTCAGTGTGAACCGCCGGCAGGTGACATGCGATGCGACAACCCGCACTGGAATCACGCTGGTTCCTGCATCGCATATATGTGAACCGGGATTGTAAGCTTCTTGAAGGCAGGGACTGATGTGAATGAACAATATACTGTATATGTAAAGTGTTTCATAAATTGACAGCTCTATAAAAGTATGTAAAAGTTTGTAAAACAAATAATAAAAGCACATCTTTTTGCAGGTAAAAAAAATGTGCATTTACTATTTTTTTTTTACTAAGAGCTTGTAAAGCATTGCACACGCGACCAGCAGATCGCAGCTGCAATGCACGGCTCTTGCAGACTATCAGTGTAAGCTGTCTGCTCATACCTCATACATATCCTGGCCCATACACAGATATATATATATAGATTAAGGGCAGGTGTTACTTGGAGATACTAATTCCTCCTTAAAGGTGGAGAGATACACCAGAAGCCCAGCACAGCTCAGCACAAAGGCAGCTGAAGGCCTCAAGCATGTCCCAGCAATCAATAACTACCTTTCAAAGCAAAACGCTACTCGATCCCTTAATCAGGATGGGAATTTTGAGGTACTCAAAGATGTTTCATACTGTATGATAAAATAAAATTACAACTTTGAATAACAGTTTCACAAAGACATAAAGGCCCCTTTCACATGGACGTTCCAATTGGGTCCGCCTGTATGTTCTTCAGGTGTACCCGATCGTAACCTCCATTCTTCTTTATGATGCAGTGGGTGTATATGAACATGTGTCTGTTTATACCTGCCTACATCCAATCTGATCCGCCAAAAAAAGACATATGGAGATCCTTTCCCAGCGGATCCAATGACAGTCAGGTGTAAACAGACAGGCGGTCCGTTTACATCCAGCCGCCCATAGAGGAGAGCAGTCTGTGTCGGTGTCCACTCTGCATGAGCGGACATGGACCTGTCATCGGCCTGCTCAACGGGGATCTGCGGAGAGATCCTCTGCTGAGGATAGAGTTGCCACCTCATCCCTTTAAACCCGGACACATATTAAATACACAGGTTCTGAGGCTAATTTAATGCAGATAAGGCACCAAGTGAGTTTAATTACCACCTTAATCAGCCACAGAACCTGTGTAATTAATATGTGTTTAGTTTTAAAGGGATGAGGTGGCAACCCAAGCTGAGGAATCAGATCCCAGCCACAGTCTGCCTGTGTGAAAGGGACCTAGAAGAAGGAAATTTTATTGTAATTGCCATATCATAATTTATATCTTATACACATCCTAAAATGCAAGTTTAATTGTTAATAAAGCACTCATAACTACACAAGGGAGTGCCTGCAAACTCTACCCATACTTTTTATCATGTAGTATGCAGTATACAGACTTGTAGGTTCTCTGATCAGACAAGTGCAGTCACTGTGTGACACTACTAGACAGGAAGCAGTCTACATGTAAAAAGTAAATATGTGATGACTCTATTGGTAAATTATATATAGACATGGGATTTATCATACATTGACAAACAATAAGATTGTTCACGTTAAAAACCCAATATGACTCTGTCGGTCCTTGTAGTTTTGTTAATTTACTAGCATTTAGATAAAATTCTCTTTGCCTGCAGTTTACCAGAAATCAAAAAGGCTGCACAGCAAAAGCGCACAGCAGTCTGACCCTCCTGTACAAGGCTCCAACCAACAACACTGCTCAGGTAGTATGAGCTTTGTAATGGGCTTGGATGCACTTCCATGATAAAGAAAACTTGTGGTAAACAAAGGAGTTGGCTATCGCTGACCTACTGAAAATGTTAGTTGGCTGGCTTTGGTTTCATTACTTCCAGAACCACTGACCTGGAACAAGCATTCATATCAGAAAAATTCAAAGTTCCTATTCTGAATACTAATTTTAGATCAGTGATTCTGAGTGTTGAAGCCAACAGATTAGTGACAACCAGGGAAACCAGCATTTTTAGAATTGGAGGTCAGCATTGGCAGCCTTTGCACTTTCTCAGTACATATTACCTTTCAGTGCAATACAGTGGCATAGCGTGGTGAGGCCATAGGAGAGGTTGCCCTGCGTGCCAAATTCTCAGGTTAGGGGTACAATACCTGCCTTGCCCAGGTGCTTACAATCCATGGTATGCCACTGGTGCAAAATAGATGATAATATTAAAGGGCACAGTGGCTTAGTGGTTAGCACTTATGTCTTGCAGCACTGAGTTCCTTGGTTCACATCTTGGCCAGGACACTATCTGCATGGGGTTTGTGTGTTGGCCCTGTGTTTATATGCGTTTCCTCCTACACTAGAAGTCAATGCAAGTCGCCCTGAAGTCGTCCTGAAGTAGTACAGGAACCTTTTTCGGACTTGAGTCGTTCCTATTAGAACAGTTTCATAGTACAGAGCGGAACGCGACTTGTCAGACGGCTAAGTCACCTGACAAGTCTGTGTGAACCGAGTCTTAGTGTCTCAAGAAATTAGATTCACCCAATGTATTGAAGGTCTGATCAGATGTGATAAATTTTCAGTGATTGGCACCATAGTTTGTAGACTCTATAACTTTCACAAAGACCAAATAATATACACTAATTTGGGTTATTTTTACCAAAGATATGTAGCAGTATAAATTTTGGCCAAAATTTATGAAGAAAAATTACTAATTTAGCAAAATTCATGACAGAAACAAAGAAAGGCATATTTTTCACAAAATTTACGGTCTTTTTTTATTTATAGCACACAAAATAAAAAACCCACTAGTGATTAAACACCACCAAAAGAAAGCTCTATTTGTGTGAAAAAAAAGGACACAAGTTTCATATGGGTACAGTGTTGCATGACTGAGTAATTGTCATTCAAACTGTGAGAGCGCTGAAAGCTGAAAATAGGTCTGGGCAGGAAGGGGGTGTAAGTGCACTGTATTGAGGTGGTTAAAGTCCTGTAAATTCAGTTCACAATGATTTACTGCCAGGATAAGGATTTTTATTTCAGCCATGTGGCTGTGGTTTTAAAATCTTTTTTTATGAAAACAAATATCTTTATTCTGGTATGTTGTCTTTGTGAATTCAGCCTATTGTGTTTAGAATAACAACTGTACTTGTGTGTGTATATATCATATTAAAGTGGTTGTTAACCCACTTCCATTACATCATCCCATCCTCTCTGCACCATTATAAGAAATTTCCCTGTGTCTGTGTTCTGTAAAAAAACTGCCCGATTCTACCTGTATGAGCTCCGCTCCGGACGCTCAGCTGATTCCTCTCCCCTGTTCTGTCTCCAGCTCACGGCTGCAGTGGGCGGGGCTAAGCCCTCTCGCTGATGTCAGCTGGGGAGAAGAGGGAGAGAGGAGAGGCAGAGCGTTGAGCCGCCGACAATCAACTGAGCAGCAGGAGCAGAGCTCATACAGGTAGAATCGAGCAGGTTTTTTTACGGAACACAGGCATAGGGAAACTTCTTATAATGGTGCAGAGAGGATGGGATGAGGTAATAGAAGATATGAGAGTAGTTAGAGCAGCAGGAGCGGGGGGGGGGGCACATTGTACGAGCAGAGACAGGCAGAGAGGGGTGGGGGGAGGAGGGGGCAGAAGGACACAGGAGACAGATAGCAGGCTGTGGATGATGGAGGCACGCAAGCAGACCACAATTTCAGCGCTCAGCAGCCATGATGATCATGGTCTGTTTGCAGAGGGGAGGGCATAAAGGGGTCCAAATGACACAGCACAAGTACTGTGCTGTATAACATGCTTTAAGGGAACAGGATCTGTATTTTTTTGGGGGGGGGTTAACAAACGCTTTAAATAATAACATCAAATCATTACTGAGAAATACAGGCAGATACTTATCCATCATGCAATACCATCAGGGAGGCATGTGCAGCAGGACAATGACCCCACACATACAGACAATGGGGTTGCTTTACTAAAACTGGAGAGTGCAAAATCTGGTGCAGCTCTGCATAGATACCAATCAGCTTCCAGTTTTTTTGTCAAAGCTTAATTGAACAAGCTGAAGTTAAAAGCTGATCAGGGCATGCTCTGAAGAAGCCTGTGATCAGGTGAAACGCGTAAGCATTGTGCCACCATGCTCTTGGTGACAGGGACCTTTGGGCGCCCACCAATACCTTGAACCATCTCCACGTATCCCTATGTTGCACTATTGCCAGCAGCAGCACAGCCTGAAGCAATTCTGAAGGGACTTTTCCCACTCACCAACTATCCATCAAACCTGGATATTGCTCTCCACTCTATGATTCCATGCGGCCCCTGAGAACTGAATGAACCCTGCCGCACACCGTATGCTGTAAGTCCGATCTATCCAACACGGACGCAAGCACAGTGTCAGCCAGTGTGTATCTCTTCGAAGTGAGGTGACCGCGAACAGAAGGGAGTCTGTAAGAGTGAGCATTCACAACTACAGGATTCGTCAACGGTGAGCTTTAAAAGTATATTCCATTGCCTTTGGAATGAATGTACCTTGATTATTGACCTGTATATTACATTGGGAACACTTGAAACCTTCAGAGGGTGAACTGCTTCTTATCTGCAAACATCGGTATTGCATATTGCATAGTGAATACATATTGAATGGGAATACTATCCACAACCCATGCAGGCAATTGTTTCTATTAAAGCCTACCTGATGTCTTCATTATGTCCACTATAACTGGAGCTTTTTTTGGACTACTGAATATGCATTTGACCCGGGTCTAAGATCTTTGTCTGCATGTGTATGGTTGATGATTGTGTGAGATGTGCATATTAGGTTTGGTGGCCACCCAGTCCCATAAGACGTCAGTCTTATTTTAATTATATGTGTTAGGTAGTTGCAATCTGATGTGGAAGAGTTATCTCTAATATCATTCGCTTTCCAAAATATTTTTTTAAATTTTGATAACTAATAAAGATTTATAAATAAACATGTTTGCTGGTCCTTGTTGAAGAACTGCTTTGCAGAACCTTTTTCTTTCTGTTTTTTGTATGTAATGTTTATTCAGTTCAGAGGACAATTACCCAATGTTCGGTGATATTGTTACCGTTCACTACTGGGGTTAATGAAACATACAGGTGTTTCTAATTTGAGTGGGTAGAAGGTAAGCCCTTTAATTTCTCATCTTCACCTGTAGCTAGCAGGCTGTGTTTATGGTCATCTTTTCTCCGTTATGTATATATCTGATCAGTCGTTTACCATACACAGCTGCACCAGATTTCCCCCAGTTGTCTTCCAGGACAGCCCTTGAGAGATGAAGCTCCTCCCCGGACAGGAAACACATCGTCTCCAGTTCTTTAAAAGGCGGTCCATCTGGTCAGTTTTTTGTGTTTCCTCAGTCGGAGTAGACATGTTGCCTGGAGGAACCGTCTTCAAAGGGGAGATGGAGTTGGAGAGCATCCATCATCAAGAGCTGTCCAGACTAGCCGAAAATCACCCTCACCTCGTTTCTCTCCGCAGGCCATGGGTTCCCTCCGCATTGGTATGGAGTTCCCCATCCCCCCTCTCTCTGGTGCCCGGTGAGGAAGTGGACAGTGATGGTGAAGCATGGCGGCGGCGACGGCAGTGAGAGAGATCACTCGCTGTAGGACACTGTGGCCCGGAAAACTTCCGCACTTCGGTGCAAAGAGCAAAGTGAAGGCCGAGCCGGCGTAGATAAAAGGCGCAACAGCATGGGCTTTAGATGCCAGCAACAACAAAACACCATGGAGGCATTGCACGCTCCGGAGGAGTCAAACGCTGGATCATCACAGGTAGGTTGGCCTGGCCAGAACCTTTTTTCCTGTGTATCCATTTATTACAAGGGGAGCTAGAAGACCCTGGGGGAACCACCTTATAGCTCTGTGGGCACCTTAGCACACTGGGAGGAGGCCAGGACTAGATGAGGTTTCATTTGTTTTTTTAAAAAAAAACCTCTCTCCTTTTTGTCACCCTCTCAGAAAGAATCCAGATCAGAAAAAGCCACTACCAAGACAGATAAGAAGAAATGTCCTTCTTGTAATGTGAGGCTCTCATCTAGTTACACAAAAACTTTGTGTCTTACTTGCGTCGCAGCCGTGTTAAAAAGTGAGGAGGATTCCCCCTTTTCAAAATACCTCTGCTCCTTCAAGGGTGAAATGCAATCTACTTTTCAATCAATCAGAAAATGTATCTCAGATACACAAGCTCGGCCGTTAGCCAGTCGGATCAGGTGGCCACTTCCCCTACTCCGGTAACTTCAGGTTCAGGAGAGCCTTTAGAGAGTAGGGAGAATTCCCTTAAAAACACTAACCCGGATCCCTCCCAATCAGATTCAGGAGGAAGGCCAGGAGGATTCAGGTGTACCCACGAGGTTCAAACTTTCCCAGGAGGAAGTGGATGTACTAGTGGGGGCAATCTATGAAACCTTAGATGAAGGAAGAAAAAAACACACTCTCAAGACATGACAAAATGTACCAAGGGTTGAATAAAAAGAAACCCAAGGTATTCCCAGTACACAATCATGACAGATTTAGTACTTAGGGAGTGGGAGGAACCAGACAAGAGACCTTTCTTTTCAAGTAGTCTAAAAAGAAGATTTCGCTTTGATGAGGACCCCAACTCAGTCTGGAATTAATCACCTAAATGAGATGCCCCCTTAGGAAAAGTGTCAAAACACTCAGATTTCATCTTTGTGAATAATGGGGCACTTGGGGGACCCCATGGACAAAAGAGGCGATGTAATCTTAAAAAGATCATGGGACATCGCGATGGCAAACCTCAGACCAGCACTGGCAACAACTTGTGTAGCCCAAAATTTTGAATTTTGGTTAAAGCAACTACAAGAGCATCTGACGGTGGGTACCCCTAGGACAGAGCTATTAAAATCCTTCCCTGTGCTCTTTAAAGCAGTAGGCTTTATTGCAGATGCCTCGGCCGAATCTGTAAAGCTATCAGCCAGAGCAGCCTCATTATCTGTAGCAGCCAGGAGAACCCTTTGGCTCAAAATCTGGCAGAGGGACACAGCCTCTAAGTTACACTTATGTAGCATTCCTTTTTTAGGCAAGATTCTTTTTGGCACCCACCTAGATGAAGCCTAATGCCGCGTACACACGGTCGGACTTTCCGGCATACTTGGTCCGGCGGACCAGAGTGTGCCGGACAATCCGCCCGTGTGTGGGCGGCGGCGGACTTTTCCGGCGGACTTCTTCCCAAAAGCCCGCCGGACCTAGATTTGAAGAAAGTTTCAAATCTTTCCGCCGGACTCAGTTTCGGGCGGAAAGTCCGCTCGTGTGTGTGCTGGTCCGACGGAAAGCCCGCTCGTGTGTAGGCTGGTCCGACAGACCAAATACGACACGAGGGGATGGTATTGCATCTCGCGCTCGCTGCAATAGGAAAAACAAATCTTCCTATTGCGGCGAGCGCGGGGCATACCAGGCCCTTAGGTCTGGTATGGATTATAAAGGGGAACCCCGCTACGCCGAAAAAACGGCGTGGGGTCCCCCTAAAATCCATACCAGACCCCGATCCGAGCACGCAGCCTGGCCGGTCAGGAAAGGGGGTGGGGACGAGCGAGCGCCCCCCCCCCTCCTGAACCGTACCAGGCCGCATGCCCTCAACATGGGGGTGGGTGCTTTGGGGGAGGGGGGCGCCCTGCGCCCCCCCCCAAAGCACCTTGTCCCCATGTTGATGAGGACAAGGGCCTCTTCCCGACAACCCTGGCCGTTGGTTGTCGGGGTCTGCGGGCGGGGGCTTATCGGAATCTGGGAGCCCCCTTTAATAAGGGGGCCCCCAGATCCCGGCCCCCCACCCTATGTAAATGAGTATGGGGTACATGGTACCCCTACCCATTTACCTAGGAAAAAAGTGCAAGTAATAAAACACACTACACAGGTTTTTAAAATATTTTATTAAACAGCTCCAGGGGGGGGGATCTTCCTCCGGCTTCGGGGGTCTTCTTCCGGCTTCGGGGGTCCCTCCGCTTCATCTTCTCCCGGCGTCCGGTTGGTTCTTCTCCGCTCTCCGGCCTCTTCTCCCGGTGTCGCAGGTCTTCGGCCGGCCCCTCCGCTGTCTTCATGTAGCTCTATTGCGAGCGGAGGTCCGGACTTCTGGGCTTCTTGGCTTCTTGGCTTCTCTTCTCTTCTCTTCTCCCAGATGTTGACACGACGCTCTCTCCGGCTGGACTGGTCTCTGAGGGCTGCGTTGTGACTTATATAGGCGGAGACCCCGCCCCCATATGATGTCACAGTCCCTGGGCATGCTGGGACTGTGACGTTTTAGGGGGCGTGGTCGACCACGCCCCCTAAAACGTCACAGTCCCAGCATGCCCAGGGACTGTGACATCATATGGGGGCGGGGTCTCCGCCTATATAAGTCACAACGCAGCCCTCAGAGACCAGTCCAGCCGGAGAGAGCGTCGTGTCAACATCTGGGAGAAGAGAAGAGAAGCCAAGAAGCCAAGAAGCCCAGAAGTCCGGACCTCCGCTCGCAATAGAGCTACATGAAGACAGCGGAGGGGCCGGCCGAAGACCTGCGACACCGGGAGAAGAGGCCGGAGAGCGGAGAAGAACCAACCGGACGCCGGGAGAAGATGAAGCGGAGGGACCCCCGAAGCCGGAAGAAGACCCCCGAAGCCGGAGGAAGATCCCCCCCCCGGAGCTGTTTAATAAAATATTTTAAAAACCTGTGTAGTGTGTTTTATTACTTACACTTTTTTCCTAGGTAAATGGGTAGGGGTACCATGTACCCCATACTCATTTACATAGGGTGGGGGGCCGGGATCTGGGGGCCCCCTTATTAAAGGGGGCTCCCAGATTCCGATAAGCCCCCGCCCGCAGACCCCGACAACCAACGGCCAGGGTTGTCGGGAAGAGGCCCTTGTCCTCATCAACATGGGGACAAGGTGCTTTGGGGGGGGGGGCGCAGGGCGCCCCCCTCCCCCAAAGCACCCACCCCCATGTTGAGGGCATGCGGCCTGGTACGGTTCAGGAGGGGGGGGCGCTCGCTCGTCCCCACCCCCTTTCCTGACCGGCCAGGCTGCGTGCTCGGATCGGGGTCTAGTATGGATTTTAGGGGGACCCCACGCCGTTTTTTCGGGGTAGCAGGGTTCCCCTTTATAATCCATACCAGACCTAAGGGCCTGGTATGCCCCGCGACGGGGCTAGTAAGGTGTCAATCTCGCCGATAAAAGCGGCAAGATTGACATCCTTTTCTAGTCCCGTCGCACCTGAGTCACGTTCAAAATGAACGGACTTGTCCGTGTGTGGGCAAGTCCGTTCATTCTGAAAGTCCGCCGGAACTCCGGCGAAAGTCCGTCGGAAAGACGGGCGGACTTAGCCCGCCGGAAAGTCCCGGCGTGTGTGGGCAAGTCCGTCTGTTTTAAAGTCCGGCGCACCTGGCGGACAAAGTCCGTCGGAAAGTGTGCCGGACCAAGTAGGATAGAAAGTCCGCTCGTGTGTACGCGGCATTAGAGCATACAGCTGATAGGAAAAATTCCTTTCCTGCTAAGAAAAAATAATTTCCCAGAAAAAAATTTTGTCCCTATAAAGGACAAACGAGAACACAGGATAAGGGAAAGCCAAAAAATCACTGGTCTGCCCAGAAAGGGAGGCAAAAATCAAACGTGCTTTTTAACCCTCCTGAGAAAAATCCCAAATCACAGTGATGTCAGCTGCCAAGCAGGAGGAAGATTGGAGAAATTCCTTCCACAGTGGAAAAAACTAACCTCCAAAAGTTTTGTCAGGGGAGTGATCGAGAAAGGATATGTCTAATGCCGTGTACACACAGGTGGACTTTTCGACCGGACTGGTCCGACGGACCGAATCCGGCAGACAATCCGACCGTGTGTGGGCTCCATCGGACCTGCAGCAGACTTTTTCGGTCAAAAATCTGACAGACTTTAGATTTGAAACATGTTTCAAATCTTTCCGATGGACTCGAGTCTGGTCGAAAAATCCGCTTGTCTGTATGCTAGTCCGACGGACGAAAACCCACGCTAGGGCAGCTATTGGCTACCGGCTATCAACTTCCTTATTTTAGTCCGGTCGTACGTAATCACATACGAATCCGTCGGACTTTGGTGTGATCATGTGTAGGCAAGTCCGTTCATTCAAAAGTCCGTTGGAAGTCTGTCAAAAGTCTGTCGGACCAGTCTGGTCGAAAAATCCTCCCGTGTGTACGCGGCAGTTCAACCAAAGACCTCCCGCAAGAGTATTGATTACTCAGTTATCCAGAGACCCAGCAAAAGCTCAGGCATTACCACAACTCTTAGGGGAACTAGTAGACCAAAAAGTCCTAATACCAGTCCTCAAACAGGAAGAAGTAAAGGGTTTTTACTCCCACTTATTTTTGGTGCAGAAACCTTCAGGCAAATACCGCCTGATCTTCAACCTAAAGCTATTAAACACAGCCATACAGTACAAAAAATTCAGAATGGAGTCAATCTACTCTGTCAGGAATCTGCTCCAAAAAGATTGTTTCATGGCAAAAATAGACCTAAAGGATGCCTATCTGCACATTCCCATCAGGGAAACCTCCCAAAAATTTATCTGCATAGCAATACGGATAAGAAAAAAGGTCTATCACTTTCAAAGCCGAGCCTTACCCTTCGGCCTCTCCTCATCTCCGAGGATCTTTACCAAGATCCTGGCAGAAGCCTTGAAGAATGCAAGCCATAACAATTATTCCTTCTTCAGACGACTTGCTGTTCATAGCACCAACAAAACAGAAACTACTAAAAGATCTAATAGTTGCACAACAGTGGTTATCCCAGCTAGGATGGATCATCAACAGGGAGAAATCAAATCTTTCTCTCTCGCAAGAAATTCTGTTCCTAGGATATACGGTCAGTTCAAAAGAACAAAAAATAATACTCCCACAAGAAAAGGTCAATCGTACGGGACAATGCATAGCACAAATACAGACAAATCTCACATTTACAATAAGAGAAATAATGTCAGTTTTAGAACTTATGACGTCCTCCATCCCGGAAGTCAAATGGGCCAGGTTTCACCAAAGAACACTCCAGTCCTTCCTCCTACAAAATTTGTGGGGAAAAGACTTAAAGGACAAGGTGTACCTCCCAGAAAAAAACAAAGCAAGCCCTTTGGTGGTGGAGAAACCAAATCAATCTACAACAGAGACTGCTGCGGACCTTCTGGATTGCAAGCATATTGACTACAGATGCCAGCATTCAGGGATGGGGGGCCCATTTAGACGGGCAATGGGTGCGGGGTACTTGGACTGAACTAGAGAAACAACACTCATCCAAATACAAGGAACTCAAAGCTGTAGCCAGAGGAATCTCAGCATTCCCAAGTCAGCTCAGAGGCCAACACATACAGGTCATATTGGGCAATACAACCTCGGTAGCGTACCTAAACAAACAAGAATGATGAGTATAGCACAGGAAATATTCTCCTGGGCAGAGGAAAATCTGGAATCTCTTTCGGCAATCCATCTCAAACGAGTGCAGAACGACCTAGCTGATTTTTTGAGAAGACAGTTAATCTCACAAGAAGAATGGTCACTAGACCCAACAGTGTTTGTGGAAATAGTTTCCAAGTGGGGCCTTCTAGAGATCGACTTATTTGCCAACAAAACAAACACCAAACTACAAAGTGTTTTCTCGCTGAACCCAAGAGATTAGCCAGTGGCAGTCGATGCCCTTCAGAGTGCATAGACTTTCAGGCTATGTTACGCCTTCCCACCTCTATATCTGATCCCAAGAGTCCTTTCCAAATTCAGAACAGAACAGACATCCCTTATCCTAATAGCCCCTTTTTGGCCAAAGAGGGCATGGTTTTTACTTCTGCTATCATTAGCAGATCGACCACCTTGAATGTTACCTTTCAGTCAGAACCTGATATCCCAGGGCCCAGTACTGCATGCCAATCCAGCCATGCTAAACTTAGCGGCATGGTATCTGAAACAGAGATCCTGAAGTCTAAGGGTCTATCAAACAGAGTGATAAAAACTCTGCTACAAAGTCGCAAGCCAGTTACAAGAGCCATATACCTTAAAGTCTGAAGGGAGTTTAACCTCTGGCTAACAGAAAACGGAATATGATTCTCCAATAATTCTAGAGTTTCTGCAGGAGGGCATTGATAAAAATCTATCCTTAAGCACAATTAAGGTACATATTGCAGCCCCATCAGTCTACTTGCAGCGTTCCCTACAACAGGATCCACTCATAAATAGGTTTTGTAAGGCAGTCTCTAGACTACGACCAGTGCCATGTCATAAAATTCCAACATGGGACTTGTCTATAATGTTTAAAGCAGTCATTAGGGAGCCCTTTGAGCCATTATCAAAGGCACCCTTCAGATTGATTACCCTCAAAGCGTTGTTTCTTATCGCTATGAGGTCTGCCCACAGGGTCAGCAAACTACGTCCTCTGTCAGTTAGAGAGCCCTTAATGCAGATATTGGAGGATAGAGTCATTCTCCAGACTGACCAAGCATTTATCCCCAAAGTTGCTTCTACCTTTCACAGAAGTCAGGGTATAGTGCTACCTTCCTTCTGTAGTAAACCATCAAATAGCAAGGAAGAACAACTACACCGACTAGATGTCAGGAGATGTCTCATAGGCTATCTGGAAGCTACCAAGAGCTTCAGAACATCAGAGGCCCTGTTTATTATCTTCTCAGGAAATTGGAAAGGTAAACAAGCTTCTAAAGGGACAATAGCTAGGTTGAAAAAGATGGCCATCACAGAAGGGTGCAATCCTTTACACTTGGACCCTCCACAAGGCTTGAATGCACACTCCATAAGGGCGTTAGCCACATCCTGGGTGGAAAGAGCCGGCGCTTCACCCAGAGCAGATATTTAAGGTTGCCACGTGGTCAAGCATGTCTACGTTCATTCGACACTATCGATTGGACATTTTAGGTGATCA
Source organism: Aquarana catesbeiana (assembly GCF_042186555.1). Classification (NCBI taxonomy): domain Eukaryota; kingdom Metazoa; phylum Chordata; class Amphibia; order Anura; family Ranidae; genus Aquarana; species Aquarana catesbeiana. The sequence goes on from NC_133331.1 coordinate 95,915,612, forward strand.
AGATCAAGCATTTGGGAGGAAAGTCCTCCCAGCAGTGGTCCCCCCTAAAAATTTGATAAGTACTTGTTCATCCTCTAAAGGTCTGTCCTGGAGGACAACTGGGGGGAAACCAGAGTTAGACTTACCGGTAACTCTGTTTCCAGGAGTCTTCCAGGACAGCACGTTCCCACCCTTTGTATGTATAAAATTAATTGCATGTACGGTTTAACTATATTTCAGCTCCGTCCTTTGGTTCTTGGACAAAACTGACCAGATGCCTGAGGGACCACCTTTTAAAGAGCTGGAGACAATGTGTTTCCTGTCCGGGAAGGAGCTCCATCTCTCAAGGGCTGTCCTGGAAGACTCCTGGAAACAGAGTTACCGGTAAGTCTAACTCCGGTTTTTGCACTCTCTAGTCTTAGTAAATCCACCCCAATGTCATTAGGAACTATCTTTAGTGTAAAGAAAAACAAGGAGTTCTGGAAGTGATAATTTGGTCCCCACAGAGCCCTGATCTCAACAACATCGAATCTGTCTAGGATTACATGAAGAAACAGAAGGATTTGAGGCAGCCCTACATCAACAGAAGATCTGTGGTTAGGTCTCCAAGATGTTTGGAACAACCTACCTGTCGAGTTCCTTCAAAAACTGTGTGCAAGTGTACCTAAAAGAATTGATGCTGTTTTGAAGGCAAAGGGTGGTCATACCAAGTATTGATTTGATTTGGATTTCTCTTCTGTTTATTTTCTTTTCTTTTTTTTAGGCCCCTTTCACACAGGGAGGAATCCATCCAAGTGGATCTGCCTGCTCAGCGGGAGATCTCTCCGCTGATCCCCACTGAGCAGGGCGAATGACAGGTCTGTGTCCGCTCCGCTATGCAGAGCAGACACAGACGCAGCCCGCTGTTCTCTATGGGGTGGTCAGGTGGAAATGGACTGCCTGTCCATTTCCATCTGAATGTTATCCGATCCACCAGGCACATGGCGAACATATCCCCATCCGTCTGTTTTTAATGAATCAGATCGGATCGGGTGTCGCTGGGTGACAGCGGACACTTGTCCACTGACATCGGTCGCCCTGTAGAGAACAATGGATGATCAGATCGGGTCTGTCTGAAAAACGGACAGGCGGACCCGATCAGTCTGCTGGTGTGAAAGGGGCCTAACTCATTTTGTTAATTGATGAAAATAAATAAATAACACTTCTATTTCTGAAAGCTTTCCTAAATTACTGCATTTTTTCTACATCAACCTAAAGCTTTTACACAGTAATATATAAATATATATTTATGCATGTGTCTGTTACAATTAGAGGTTTTCAAAGCTGTAAATAACAAATAACTTTTGAACTAATTTGCATCAATTTGTAAGCTTCTGCCATAAAACTGTTTCTAGAATAGACCAGTTAGGGCTAGTAAGAGCCCTTGCACACTGGGGCGGTTTGCAGGCGCTATTGCGCTAATAATAGCGCCTGCAAACCGCCCCGAAAGTGCCGCTGCTTGTATTCCAGTGTGCAAGCCCCGAGGGCTTGCACACTGGAGCGATGCGCTGGCAGGACGGTAAAAAAAGTCCTGCCAGCAGCATCTTCGGAGCGGTGAAGGAGCGGTGTGTATACCGCTCCTTTACCGCTCCTGCCCATTGAAATCAATGGGACGGCGCGGCTATACCACCGCAAAGCGCCTCTGCAGAGGCGCTTTGTCGGCGGTATAGCCGCGCTGTCCCATTGATTTCAATGGGCAGGAGCGGTAAAGGAGCGGTATACACACCCTTTCGGCGTTTAACCCTTTCTCGGCCGCTAGCGGGGGGGGGGTAAAACCGCCCCGCTAGCGGCCGCATACCGACGGTAAAACGCCGCTAATAGCGGCGTTTTACCGCCGACGCTGCCCCCCGCCCCAGTGTGCAAGGGCTCTTAGGGATCTCATTGTTAAATCATAATATGAAAAAAGCTTTGCAGGACATCACAGCATGAATCCAAGTGTTAACTCCTTGTGACCTCACAGAGGCCCTTTCTCAGACACAAAGGATTAGACAATAAGATGAGCTGACAAAGTTATGAACATGTTAAGGTATACATAATTACTTCTGTTTGTTCCTTCCCATTCTAACAGTCAGAACCCTCCAACAAATAATGTCCCTACCAAAATGAGCATCCAGTAGAGAGGTCATGTTTCAACTTTTTGGCTTATTTTTTAACCATGTTAATCAATATAATTGCAGCATCTATTGCAATCATCTTGTGTCCGCAATTGATTAGGTTGGTATTGTTTGGATCATGTGCAATTTATTATCACCAAATCAAGGGATGTGCATGTACAGAAGAGCTAAATCTAAGAGAGCCAACCTAAAATTGTATGAAACTAAATTCTGACTTTTAAAGTCAGAATTTTAAGATTAAAATTGCTGTTATGAGTTTAAAAGACAGACTGAAAGACAGACTGAAAAATTCTTTGAATTCTTTATAAAAGGTGTATTATAGGAGATACAGCCCAGTAGAGGTTTTTTCAGAGACTGTCAGTGAAGTCTTGTAATGCCCCGTACACACGGTCGGACTTTGTTCGGACATTCCGACAACTAAATCCTAGGATTTTTTCCGAAGGATGTTGGCTCAAACTTGTCTTGCATACACACGGTCACACAAAGTTGTCGGAAAATCCGATCGTTCTAAACGCGGTGACGTAAAACATGTACGTCGGGACTATAAACGGGGCAGTGGCCAATAGCTTTCATCTCTTTATTTATTCTGAGCATGCGTGGCACTTTGGTCGTCGGATTTGTGTACACACGATCGGAATTTCCGACAACGGATTTTGTTGTCGGAAAATTTTATATCCTGCTCTCAAACTTTGTGTGTCGGAAAATCCGATGGAAAATATGTGATGGAGCCTACACACGGTCGGAATTTCCGACAACAAGGTCCTATCACACATTTTCCGTCGGAAAATCCGACCGTGTGTACGGGGCATAAGTCTCAATAAATGTTATTTTTGCTGTGACTTTGCTGCTGTAATAGTAGGAAGATAATCACAGTTTTAGATTTGAAACACAGGTCTTAATCATGGAGGTCCAATGGCTTTGCTAGCCATGCAGTGTTTGGGACATTTCTCTATGAGTAAATGTTACCTTAGAGCTACTGTGGCAGTTTTAAAGTGGATGTAAACCTGATTCATGAAATTTGAGTTGGGCACATATATCTGCAGTGTTTTGCTATCTCTCTTCAAAGCACTATGTCCCATAGCTGTCTCCTGCTCCATTCTTCTGTTATCAGCCTGATAACTCCTGACAATTTCTCTGTCACATATGATAAAAGCAGCTGGAGTTTTGTGTTGGGGAGGATGCTATAAATAGATTAGCACTGAGCTGAACAATTCAACGAACAGAGCTGAAAGTCTCTACCTATGAGGAGAGGGGGTGTGTGCCTTTCCTCCAATCAGCTATCTTGGCTGTATGCCCAGACTCACTGCAGTGCTAACCAGGAAGAGAAAATCTCCTATCACAATGTGCACCTTCTAAACAGTATATAAAGATGAAGACAGCAGATATACATGTAAAACTTATTTAGGGAGATTTGTTTCATCCCTGTGTATCATCTGTGGTTGTTCACTTCACTGGGTATATGTGAGGGTTTACATCCACTTTAATGGTACCGCAATCAACGTAAACATGGGTAGTTATCTGGTTGGAAGTTGTTGCTCAATCTGCTTATCTGTGAACATTCTATGGGAGGTTTCTACAGCCCATACAGAGTTTATATAAATAATTGTAAGCACAGAAACGTCTGTGGAGGCTCTCATTTATCCGGATAATGGTGTGGTTAAGCCATCAGTAAATATTGGCCTGCAGTCCAGACATGGACTGAGTGACAGTCCTATCTAGTCCACTAGTCAGAACCTAGAGCTGATTCCCCATCTCTGCAGTCATTAGTTGCTAAGGCCGCTAACAATAAATTACATTACATGCGTGCACGACCTCTAGCATCACTGGAGGAAAGAAGTGGAACTTCCTCTTTCCAAATCGGCTGTCTTCTTTGCCTCACAGCTCCCACCCTCTGCCTGCCTTGCACTAAAGGGTACTAGGGCACTATGGTTGAGACATCTAATGTAAGGGTGCACTCTGTTGGGGACACTTGATATAGGGGCACTCTGATGGGGACACCTGATATAGGGGGCACTCTGACGACGACACCTGTTTTAAGGGGGGGACTGTGATGGAGACATCTATTGTAAGGGGACACTGTGATGGGGATATCAGATGTAAGACTGTGCTGTGATGGGGAAATCTGATGGGGACACCTGATGTAAGATGTTTCTTGATGTAGATGCCTGTTTTAAGGGGGCACTGTGCTGGGGTCATTTTTTTATATAACTACAATAACTACATGTAGCAATATCTCTCGGTGGAGCTGCTGGTTTAAGCAGGCTTTTTACCTTCACTCTCGACACCTCTGTTTCACTGGCACCGGGTCTAGGGTTCCGTTGGGTTTACCTCTGGACGATATAAGCACCAAACACTTGAGTAGGTTTTCCAATGCTTTAATAAAACGAACAAGGGAAGTAGCAAGAAAGAGGCAGTAGGAAAGCTGCAGGGAAGCTCAAATACCTTTCTGTTGTATTTCTTCAGAACATTATTTGTAATTGAACACTTGTAATTGAATAGTCCCCCTTTCGTAGGATTCAATCTTTGCCCGCCTGGATAGACATCTCTCACTTGCCTAGCAGCCAGAATGCAACTCGGAGGACCACCTCCACCGAGTTATCTCCGGGACAGAGGAGCAATCATTCGCTTCAACACGTTGCTTTTCCAACACCTGCCGATGGTGACAACGACACCCACCGGCACAATGTGGAACTGCATGCAACGTCAGCCAAGCTGGAACAGAGGCAAATCTAACTTCCTATAATAAGCGACCCACTAAATTTACCTATCAGTGGTAAATAAAAATCTACCAGCGCTACATACATATATCCTATCTGAATCATAGCAAAAACATGGGATTTAGACCCCTGCTTGAAGAAAATTTTATTGCCCGGACCGCCTTGAATTTTCAATACCCCTAGTATAGCTAGTAGTAGCTAGTCAAGTTCAGCTGGAAGTGTTGAAATCAATGTTAATGTGACTCACTACTACTAGCTCTAAGCAAAAGCACTATTTTAGCAACTAAGTCGGACACATAAAAACAGATATAAAGTAAAAATTAAGCATTACCTGTTGCAGGTTGCAACTATTGCTTTACAGTTAACTTCAGATGTTAAAGGTGGCATCTCCTCTTTTCTCCTCCAACTTTGTTTTAATAATTCTGAGCATGCTGTGTATTTCTTTGCTTGATGCTGGTTCATGAGCACATTCATTTAATTCTACATTTTCAAATTGAAAAAAGAAAATAGATTTATTAGTAAAAATTATAAATAAACATATTCAGGCTTTTTACAGTGTTCATCTGTACAGTGTACAGATCTTTACCACCATTTTCGCTTCTCTCCTATTTATTACAATGTTTGTGAGCATAATAAATTGTTGTTTATATTGCCCAACTAACAAAGTGTTATCCAAGTTTCCAGCCTCTTCTGTGCAGCCGTCATCTACTGGGAGGAGGATGTGTAAGAGCGGAGGGCCTGGAGATTATATGCGACACGTGCAATAAACTCTTAGTATTAAACAAATCTGGTTGCTTCCTCCCTCATAATGAGCAAAGTCTCTGCTACAGCCGAATATACATCATCCAAGCAATGTAATACTGCAGCTTTACTTATCCAATCTTTTAAATGGAATCTGTATTTTTTAAAAGAAACTTGTACTAAAAGAAAGATGGAAACTGTCATTGTTGACCTCTTCTGAAAAAAGCTAGCTGCCTAGCTAGCATAATGATCTAATGGCTTCATTACCGTAAAGAAGCCATTTTAATGTCTTTAAATTCACTTTTAATAAAGCTATCCTTAAAGTTGAAGTGAAATGGGTGAGTGGGTCAGGTATGCACAACATATCTGCACATTATGACACACACCTTATGAGTGTGCTCTCCTGCAGCGCTGACATATCTATATTATCAATCATTCCCCTATCCCATCTAGCCACCATCTCCTTTGCTGCTACTGTCCCTGTCTGTTGGGGTGTAGCTCCTGATGTTGTAAAGCCTGTGCATGTACACAGGAGTTATATCATCCCCGCCACCCAGCTCCATTCCCAGCATCTGTATGAAGTAAAAAAACTGCTAGCCATAGAAGCAGCAGTTTTTTGAGTTCTCCAGATCCTGGTCTCTCTGCACACTGAATCCTACCTAGGCTTCATAAACTGCAGCTACCAGTGAACTGTAAGTTGTTATGTTGCTTTCTAGGTGTGAATTCAGTTTTCTCTAAGTAAATACAGATGATTTGCTGTTTTCTATGTTGTATTAGGTGATAATGTGCACCATATTATCTATTTATCAGAAGCAGTAGGGGTATAGTGAGCTCAGATTAGTGTCCCATGCTGTTCAGTATTATCTGGACTGCATATCTGATTTATGGTCTTCTACTATTTACATTTAGGTGGTCTTGTACCTAGTATCCATGTGAACCATAGCCCATGGCTAGTCTGTACTCCTCTGGATGGCTGAGGGCCACTTTGATTACAGACCAACTATAGGAACCTATAGGCACAGGACCCTGCATGTTTTTCTTGCAATGGCTAAGTAGCACATATAGGGCCATGTTGCACAGGCAGGGTCCACCGTTGTCATTATCAGGATGCTGAAATTTAGCTTAAATTAATTTTTAATACCTGCCTGTAGTTCAGGTTTGAGGAGATCACTCAACACTGCAGCCATTTGTTTTCTGTTTCATGAAGAGACTTTAAAGTGGAAGTAAACCCTTCTATTGTTTTCAGCTTAGGAAGCTGCCATTTTGGCCTCTGTTTGATCTTCTACTGCCATGATGCTGCACATGTGACCAGTTATGACACCAGCCATTCGATGGTTTGACAGTTTGGTTGAGAGCACAGACAAATGTGACAGTTACATTTCCGGCACGTGTCAGGGATGTAACTATTTTTGTAACCGTTATATCGATGGGTTTACTTCCACTTAAAGCAGAGTTCTACCCAAGAGTGGAACTTCCGCTCATTTGTCTCCTTTGTCTTTGACAGGTATCCTGTCCCCACTTTCAGGAGTCTCAGCCATGGTGCATTATGTCAACGCTCGGCTCCCTCCTCCTCCCTCCGCCGTCGGGACAGTAGGAGAGCACAGCAGGTGCCTCGTGCAAGCGCAGTGGGCACCCAGTGTGAAGCCGTAATGGTTCACTACCAGGTTCCCTTACTGGCAATTGGCGGCGTCAGTACCCGACAGCTGATGGAAACATCAGCAGTGGTGCCAACATCGAGGACGGGTAAGTGTCCTGTTATTAAAAATCAGCAGCTGCAGTATGTGTAGCTGCTGGCTTTTCATTTTTGCAGCGGTGGGCGGACCTCCACTTTAACTTAACCTCTACAGATGATAACAGGTAAAATATTTAGCAATAAAGCTTACCACATTTTAGTGAGTTAAGACCTACATTTTATATGACTTGTTTCAGGCTAGGGGCATCTTTTCTTTTTGTGTACTTTATCCCTTCCTTCTGTTTTAAATATATGAATGTTTTTTTTTTACACTGCTATATGACCCTTGTTAACCTTCCATTTCAAAAAAGGCCACACTTGTTCTTTTTCTCATTCCCCCTCCCACTTACTCAAGAGCAGAACACATACATAGACAATAGCTGTAGAAGTTCCAGACTATGTGCATGTCGTTTCACTCTGTCATTTGTAAAGAGACAGCAAGTCAACTGACAACTGATGTATTGAACATCTCGATTAAGGTGATCAACAAGACTTGTGGGCATTAACCAACACCAGATGTTGATGCTCATCTGATTGAGCTGTTAATTTAACTGGAGTTTATTGAACAGTAATTAGGAGGAGGTCTATTAACATATAAGAGGATCAAACATCCACACTCTAACAAAGGAGGTGACATAAGGCCAGCTGTGTTTTCATTTCATTTGGAAACATTAGATGATATTAAGGTGACATTATTTAATAGAAGGTACTGTTGCTTAGCTATAAAGCATCATTTTACCTCTGAGTTTGCCGGCTGAATTATGATGAGTAAGTGCTCTGAAGGAGGAGGAAATACAATATCTCATTAGAATGAAAATGTGTTTTCAATATATTTTGATTCGCTTACCTTGTTTGCATTATTCAAAATTGCGAAAATTTATAAACTCTTTAAATGGGGTATTAAATGAAGGTACTGCCTTTTTTACAATTCAGATTTAGAACACAAACAACAAAATACATTGCGGGCCGATTTATAAAAAGTAAAGAATCATTCATTAATATACATGTAGCAGCTTTATGTACCATACAAACAGCACAGGGCAATTGATGGTTGTACAGGTGCCCAGGCTAGTAGAGGATTAGACGTTCGGTATGGTGGCCTTGCACTGCAGTTTTGTAGAATGTAGGAAGTTTGTATGTTTCAATGTCTTTCCTCTCTGACTTTTCATACTGGTCATAGAATGCATGTCTGTATACATTTGCTGGAACACGCTAAGGAATATAATGGCACAATACAAAAATTGACAAAAATAAATACAACTGTTAAAATAATACTATTACATTTTGGATTTTTCTCATCTAATTCTGCAATAATTGGTCATAACTATGGTTGATGTTTTTTTGATCCAAAGAACATTTCTGTCCCACATAAAAAAACTTTTGTGAAGTATATACATATAGCATTGGTGTTTGGAGTTGGACACAAGGTAGAGAGAGAGGGAGATAGCCACAGCATTTTCACAGAGTTATTCTCCTATAGTCTATTATTTACTTATATTCTTTCCCGAATCACCTTTTTAACATTGTCTATGAGTGGCAAGTATCAAACATTTTTTTAAACAAGATCATGAGTTGATGGGAACATTTTTGATAAAACAGGTGGAATTCATACTGAAATTAGAGATCTGGAATACCACTTTCACTTATATTGCAATACAGTACTTTATTGTATTTGTATGAAAATAGGAGCTTATGTAATATTACAGGGTTACTGAATATGAATATTGTATATGATTTGTAAATGTTATATGTGACTTTTTGCAATGGCAAATAAAACCTTTTTATAATGTGAAAACTAGACCAGCAGCAGTCACCTTTTGAGTTAAGGGGCCTGTCATACTGGTGCACTTAGAAACACAGTATGCACATTTTTCAAAAACATATATCATGTTTTAAATGCATTTTCAAGCCTGCACCCCTAGTGAGAAGGGAAGTGACCAGCGGTGCTCGGCTACGTTTGTTCGCCTTTTTCTCCCCACCATACATTAAACTGACATCCGGATCGGTGACACAGCCCAGGGCAGTAGCCATAGTGTCTGGGAATTTTTTTATTTTTTTTATATCTATACACACACTGGGCACACTATTGAAACAGTACAAGTGACAGTTTGATACATAGAAATTACATAATGAAAAAAAATAAATAAAAATAAATTGGTAAAATTAATAAAAAATGATCTAGCCAGCACCTGGACAAGAAGTTTCCCATATTAATTTGTTCCATACGAGGGGTTCGCCTCAGAACCACTCTAAAAGACTTTTGCAATTAATGGAACTTTTCTTATCCAAAAATACTGGTTTTGAAGCACATAAGTCACTTTTTGTATAACTCAGCACAAGTCACTTTTTTCTACAATCCAGCACAAGTCACTTTTTTGTAAAACCCAGCACAAGTCACTTTGATTGCAATATCAGCACCATTTGCACGTTGTTATTTCTCATATAGATAATGAAATATAAGACTGTGGCACTTTACTTTGGAATTTCACCCATATCATAATGAAGTAGAACTATGTATCAGAGTGATAATAGAACTTGTAACTTTGTAGTAACAAATAATCATACATTTTGATCCAAATCATCCACGGATTTCATTTTTGGAACACATTTTGATAAGAAATCATTATTATTTATTTTTGGTATACACAGGTATTTACTCATGTCTTTTTGCTAGTTTATCATATATGCACATTATTTAAGATTCACAGAAATTAAGTAATCACATTAAGCACCAAACAGGGTAATTGATCACCAATATTTTATCCCATAAGAGCAGCGCCATATCTACTCTTGCTTTCCACACACTTTTAATACACTCCACCTAGGTGGAATCGTATTCGTAGAGGCAGCAGCTCTACATTTCACAGCATCTTAGCCATAGCGCGGATTTATCTCATATACTCTGCACCACTGATGTGAACAATTCCAAAGGGTTTAAAGGGAAATATATTTACTAAATTTTTGGTGCACTTTACAGCAAAATTGCATCAGTGTGAAAGTAGCCTAAAGCAAGGCTAGAGGGTGGTCAAGCAGACTGAAGTGGAATCAAGAGAAAGGAAATCTTAGCCAGCGTAACAAGTAACACACTGAGCAATTGTATGTAAAGCTAAGGTCAAAGCCAGCTGGGTGTAAACAGTGTCAGTGAATAAGACAGAATTTTCATCATAGATAACTTCAGAGATCATTGCTAGGAATAACAAGAATCCATGTCAAGACCAAAACATAGAAAAGAGTTTGGTCTGGTGGCTTTCAAGAAAATTCAAGGCAAGCAGGATTTGCAACATTATCAATAAAATTGTCAGATTCAAATCCACAAACTATTATAAACTCCAGTGGGCAACTAGAGTGAGGATGCTGATGCCTTTATAAAGGTGGGAGGATGAATAAGGAAACATAATAAAGCCCACCAGCATGGCTGCATTCTTAGAAAAATGGGGCAAGTGTGCATCTGAAGCTTAGGGCAAGCAAGCACTCATGACATCAACAGGAAGAACACTAGAGGAAATAATAGCCCAGCTCTATCATTACTATTTTTTCCCATTAAAATTACCATTTAAAGCAAGTGGCCTAAGAGTGTTTGGAGTGTAAATTTGGTAGCTCCAGGGGCAATAACATCACATTCATAATGTAATATAAAACTGAAAATGTAACAAGGTGAGAAAGTAGAGACAAGCAAAGACAAGCAACCTAATGTTCCCCTATTATTGTATTTCTCTGTTATCCATTGAGGGGCACAGCTTGATGATAATAAAGTGGTTGTAAAGGCAGAAGTTTTTTTTTATCTTAATGCATTCTATGCATTAAGATACAAAGCCTTCTGTGTGCAGCAGCCTTCCTCAGCCCCCCTAATACTTACCTGAGCCCCATGTTTATCCAGCGATGTCCACGAGTGCCTTGGCCATCCAGGACTCTCCCCCTGATTGACTGAGACACAGCAGTGGCACCATTGGCTCCCACTGTTGTCAATCAAACTCAGTTAGCCAATGAGGAGAGAGAGGGAGTATGACAGAATGTATACATGGAGCTGCAGCTTGGCTCGAGTGCCCCCATAGAAGCTGCTTGCTGTGGGGTCACTCAAGAGGAGGAAGGGGCCAGGAGCTCCAGCCAAGGACACAAGAAGAAGGGGATCAGGGCTGCCCTGTGCAAAACCACTGCACAGAGCAGGTAAGTATAACATGTTTGTTATTTTAATAGAAAAAAAAACAAAACTTTACAATCACTTTAAGCAAAATAGGGTTAAACTGCTGCCTACAAGAGAAATGGACACTAGGCACATAAAAATGGAAGGCCTGACACTTTAGGAGTATAACCCCTTCCACCTCACACCTTGCCACTTACACTTAGTGTCTTCAGGAGAATGCATGTTTCCTTCTTTGCTAGATTTTGTTTTTTATTTGGAAGATTTTCTACTGTCAATTGCTGCTGATAGATTCATGTGGGGTATTTAAAATCCTGGAAATCTCTCCAGTCAGCCAAAAAAGCAGTGGTAGATTTATGTCTGATCTGTTAAATCCTAGAATCCTGTCCAGTCAACCAAGTGCACATTTTTCTATTCTGTCTTTCTCTTTGTGAAAGCCCTGCATAACTAGTGGTGATAACCCCTTTTGTATTCCAGCTATCACCAGACTTTACATTTAAGGTCAGGCCAGTGTTTGTCTGGAGATTCATTGTTGAGTGTCAGGACCAGGACAGTAGCAATTATTATTACCCTGTCCCTGACACTCTATTTTGTGAGTATATTCAGTTACAATTAACATTGCTGGTTATTCAAATCATGTACCTGTAGCTGTCTTACTATTGAACACTGCTGGAGAGTAAAGCACTTCATTAAAAAAATTCAAAATTACATTATTACACATTATTGTATGTATGACCACTGTATTAACACTGAGCTATATTTGTGTAATCCCAATGAAGCTTTTAAACAAAAAATAAAATAAAAATTAGGGGTATTGGGTCCTCTCTTCTTTTTGCTATTGCTTGGGCAGTGAATTTGGCTAATGGCTGGGCAGTTTTTTTTGCCCATATTGCTGCTTGAAGTTCCCTACTATTTGCACCCTGTGGCCAGGACATAATTAGGCAATTTTAATTTTGTGCACCCAGGCACTCCTGCACTGGCCACTTGGAAGGTTTTATGTCTCGGTTGAAAAACTTTGTTGCTCCTCCTGCTACAAAAATACCCACATCTCATTCCCTAGAGAATTCTGACTTGGAGATTCCTAACTTCTCTGGGTCTGTCAGAGATTCTCCAAAGAACGCATTATTGGAATGCTATGTCTCTTCTTTCTGTGGAGGGGAAAGATAGCCCATCAGATGACTTTTAGATGACATTTATGCCACAACGCCAGATGGTAATTATTACTTTTTAATCAAGGTTGTGCTTTCCACTTTATATTAAGAGGATGTTACAAGGATCCCCATTTGAAACTGTTTTGGGACATGCTACTTTTCACCTTAAAGAGGCTATTGTGTTAGCTTTGTTGTGTCCAGGTCCCATTCATCCCAAGGATATCTCTCTTTATCATTATGAGGGTTGTTAAGACTTACCTTTTAGCCACTGTTTCTTTAATGCCGCGTACACACAATCGGAAATTCCACCAGCAAAACTCCGATGAGAGCTTTCTGTCGGAAAATGCGACCGTGTTTTTGCTCCATCGGTCTTTTGCTGGCGGAATTCCAGCCAGCAAAAGATTGAGAGCATGTTCTTTATTTTTCGGTCGGGAAAAGTTCCTATCCCAAAATGCGATTGTCTGTACAAATTCCGACTCGCAAAATTCCTACGCATGCTCGGAAACAATTCGACGCATGCTCGGAAGCATTGAACTTCATTTTCTCGGCTTGTCATAGTGTTGTACGTCACCATGTTCTTGACGGTCGAAAGTTCAGAGAACTTTTGTGCAACCGTGTGTATGCAAGGCAAGCTTGAGCGGAATTCCATCAGAAAAACCATCCAAGTTTTTTCTGACAGAAAATCTGCTCGTGTGTACGGGGCATTAGGCAAACAGGATTCCTGTTTGTTATTCCAGGAGGTCCCAAATAGTTTCAAATGAGAGGTGATCAGGCTTCCAGATCCACCATTTCTAAGTGGTTTTTACAAGTTGTTGTGCAGGCCTATGAGTTTCTAGATAAAGTGCCTTTTTTCCCATTAAAGCCCTCTCCACTAGGGCACAGAGTACTGTACCTCTTAGATTTTTGTCATTAGGCATCTGTGATCAAGATTTTAAGGCTGTAATCTGGTCTTCTGTTCACACATTTTCTAAGTTTTAAATGCTCATTATATATGTTTCCACAGATGCAAGTTCAGCGAGCAGCTGTTTTAGTTGCTTCTCCCTTGTTTGGGGTTTTTTTTTTTCTTGTTGGCTTTGTCTGTGTTGTTTTGGTGTCTCTTCTCTTGCTGTAGCACTTCACTGCATTGCTTAATACTATTAAGTTGTAACACAGTTCCCTCAGATAATTTTCTATTTTTTTCCCTCTTTGGACTGCTTGCTTCAACTGGCAAGATGTGAGTTGGGAGAGGTTATAGTCGTAAAGAAGTATACCTTCAGTTTTTATGTGCTGAGTGTTATGTGATACACTGCTTTATACCATCAATTGTGTCCCTCAATGGACTCCAAGAAATGGATTTTACAGTGAGTGCAAAAATCCTATTGTTTGGGAATCAAGAGAAGAAGGAACCTGTAAACTAACTGTATATTGTAACTGTATCAAATGCACAAATAGACAAGACCACATCTGTATTCAAGCATGATCAAATGGTCCTTATTTTAGAAAGCAAGGGGAGAAGTATGTTTTTAAAATTATGTTTTTAAACTGTTCTCTCTATGTTTTCCTTGGTTTTAACTGTACATGTTATGAACAAGAAGGAAAGAAATGTTATTGACTTCACTCAAAGATGTAATACAGCAATGATACATCTGAAGATATTTAAAGTTAAGGTTTCAACCAGTGTTTACACCAAGGATTTGAATTCATCAATGTTCACATATAAAACAGATGCCATTCATATATCCATAAATTCTGTCACTCGATTTACCCATGAGTTCTTTCATTCTCCTTTTATGACATAATGATGGGACAGCTGATGATTTCCAATGCTGAAGGATTACAGCCCTTCTTGCCAACGAAAAACCCCCCAAGAGAAATCTGGCAATATGGCTCAGAAATATAGTTATGCGTCAGCTACCCCTAGCCCTAGCTGTATTCCATATAAGTACTAAAAAGAGTCGAGTTTTGTACCATTACATTATTTGTACATAAAGTCTGCCACCAATTATCATCTCTATATGATACTCTGGGATAATTGTTAAGAACAGCATGGACTCTCTGGCACACTACTGTCAGACTCCTCTGAGGTGGAGCTTAAGAAGGAACACATTTTCAACAGGTAGTCTCACAAAAAGCTGTGGGTTTGGTCACTTTAGGTAATCATGACCTCAGAATTATCCCACTGGTGGCAGTTGGAGTGCAGAAAGTCAAGCCAAGGCCCCAACCAGAATGAAACCAATAATCACAGAACAGGTTGCATAAGTACAGAAGAGGAATCTTTTTTTATTTAGACTGTTTCAGTTGCGGCATAGACACCACAACCCTAAAATTAACTGCTGTATGAGACAGTGTGACATCTAATAAAACTTTATATTTTTTTATGAAAAATCAATAAATGTGTTTATCAAATTCCAAAATATCAAGATTTAAATTAAAAAATGCATACCATTTACCCTATTCCCCATTAAAAAGACAGTGTTGTCTTCAGGTAAAAATATCTGGCCATCACTAAGAGCACTATAGATTGCAGAGGTAGCTGCACTAGGCTAACGCCAATCATTATTTGGACAGTATTACTAAATAACGGGTAAATATTCAGTACCTATAATGCAAACTAGAAATGCAGTTATTAATCAAAGTGTAAACTTACTGGCCAGTCAGTAAGTAGTATGTTCCGGGGCTCCACACATCAAGACAGACCCGCTGTAGTGAAGTGAACGACAGTCTCAACCCGGGCTCCCGCCAGGCCATGCCATGCCACCAATGAGTTTTACTCCGCCCCTCCCCCCATGCTTAAGCTATGAGGGGCAGAGTGAAACGAGTTGGTGATTTGGCCTGGTGGGAGCCCGTGCTTAGACTGCCATTCACTCACTTGCTCACACTAACGTCTGGAGCCAAGATGAGCTCCTTCCCTGGCCGGCACTCACAGCAGTGGGTACAGTGTCCCCTTACAGCCTGTGCAGCACACATCCTTCCTCAATTGGTTCACTGGCCAGTCATGGTAGCCAACTGAGTGTGTCTTTACTGCATTCAGTAATTGTTCAGAAGATCACATTGGCATGCTCTGAGGATCATTGTGCCCAGCCAGAGGAAGGCACATGGAACAATGTTGGCTATGGGGATAGAGTACCTGAGCCTACTTGTACATAATAAGTATAATCTGCCAGTTTCTTAAAGAAACATTTTATTTGTTTGAGGGCATCTATACCACTTTGTTATGATTTTTACTCTTTCTTGAGTTAGTTATAAACAATTTGTGTGAGAGCATAAAACATTTGTTTTACTTTTTATTTTAGAGAGAATGAACAGATAATGTCCCTCTTTCATACCTGTTAGTTAGTTTGCGCAGTGTTAACAAACAATTATGCTATACAGAGAATGGTACAAAAGTAATATAGCACGTTGGTGTTCAGATGTTCGAAGGATAATGTCCTCAACTGCTACAGCTGGGGTATGTATGCAGGGCATTCTAAGATTTCAGTTATTTGGGGAAGTTTTTGCAGGTCCTAAACCAACAGTAATTTGGTCCCCTCAAAGGAGAAAATAGGTTTGGATTAGTGATACTAAATAAATGGAAACCCGGAATATAAGCACAACATTTTTCATCCATTCCAAAAGTCCAATAATAGGGTCTCTCAGTACAGATTTTTATTTTTTACATTTTTTTTATTTTTTAAATCATATTTTATATTAACAAGTCTCTAATAGATAATTCTAGAAGTAGTTAAGTATTTAGAAAATCCAGGTACCGATGCTTCTGTAGATGATTTACTATTAGTCAGATAACTCAATTTTTAGCCCATTACCCCACCCCACATTTTACTTGTCATTCAGCCATTGTAAATGAGCATGATTACCAAGGTCTGGGGCAGCGAGGTAAGATTTCAAACCACTGTTCATATAGTCTAAATGGTGTCAGCTCAGGTACTTAGCTAAATTAAAGCAGATGTAAAAAAAAACTCTTTAGGGCTGACATCATCAGGCTCAGTGCCCAGGTATTTAACAGCTAGTAGAAATTACAAAATAATACAATTTTATACCTCAAAAGTATGATCATTTTTCCATTTGTAACGTGTATCAAAAGCCAAAACTTTATTTTTTCTTTTAGTTTTGAGTAGAGCGCCGAAAGGTTAGAACTCCTGTCTTTGTCCCCACTGAGGAGATTCATCCACTGGTTAACCAGAAATATGGGGACGATCTTCCACTGGTAACATTTGTTCTGATAACAACTGTCTGAGAGGGAATTCACCTTATGTTGGAAAGATTTTACCCTACTTCCTGTTGTGTTTACAGGTAATGAAGGTAATTCCCCCCAATAGAATTGTATTGCTATTTGTGCCTTCCTGTTCCAGTGACACCCCCACCTTTATTTCTTGAACAGGAGTCATGGAAACGAAGAATGAGTAAAAATATCCCTAGTGGGTTCACAGACAGAAATAGGAGCCTGCCAGAAAGTGTCTTTCCAATTCTATGCAAAACATTTGGCTAGAGTTAGGCTTTAAGAGCTCTATAAACTCTTCAAAACCAGAGGTCATCCCATTGGTGGGTTACAAAACTGAATAATCAGTTTTGAATGGAGCTACCCTTGTAAGTGGTTTTCATTTTGCTCAATCATAGCACTTTAGGCGACTACACTTTGGCAGTTTGCAATATCGCTGGTTGAATTAATCCATGTTTATTACAGAAAAGGAAAATTGCATGTTCTCATTCTAAAAACACAAATTACATTTCATTTAAATTTCAATAATGAAAACAAAATAGTTTTCTGTAGTTCCCTGTACATAATTTCTAATAAAAGTGACACAATTAGTCGGCATATCAAGCAAGACAGCTGATCCCACAATACACCACAACAGCTTGTTACTATTGAAAACAGGCCTGGAAGTCGCCAAAGCTGCACAGACTGTAGCCAGGATCAGTTTATTCATTTAGCAGTTTATTTTCCCCCGCTGTCTGCTAAAATGCAGTAACACAAACAGAAGGCTCCTTCCCTGCAGAGAAATACACTCGCTTCTTGGCTGCCAGTCCTGGTCTGAGGTAGAACCCCATTAGCAGGGAGCCCTTTTAGGGCTATTTAGGCACTTGTAAAATTATAATCAGATTTAGCTGAACTGTATTGCGCAGAGGCTAGGCGATGCTTTTCAGTTCCATGTGTGTCGTTAAATAACAGAACTTAGAATGGAGATCTTTCATGAACACAGAACTGTAAAAGACTCTTTCTGCTCCGAGAATATAAAGACATTTTTTGAGTCTTTAAAAGGGCTTCATGGTAATAAAATAACTTTTATAACCATATTGAGTCTCTAAAGTGACGAATCATATAACCAGTTGATTGTACAATGAGGTTCATTTATGGCAAGTATCTCATTGATGCCTGTAGATTTGTTGATTCCAGCCTTATAGACCATTGTGGATAACCTTCTTATATCAAATTTTAGAGTGGCTGTAACGTAACTGTTTTTGGATCTGACCTCTGTAAGGTTTAAATTGCTGTCTAGGGCATCAGTACTCTACTAAGGACGTGGTTTTGTCTTTTTCCCTTTTGATTTCCCCAAAAGAATCTTAGAGAGCAATAAAAAACAAACAGAAGTTGTAACACTTCATTACCCTATCCAAACTTAAAAATATTGTTGGCTGGAGATACACTTTAAATCAAAATGTCTACCCAGTGTTGCTTCTTGGTGAGATGGTAGCCTCTTATTACATGAATGTGCAAATTCCCTCTTATGCTCTATTGTGTGGGTGCAATGCTGCCGAAGGAGAATGCTGAACGGAATGGTGCCGAAGAAGAATGCTGAAGGGAATGGTGCTGATGTCAATATGTGGCTGCTTTCCCTGTACTACACAGGATATGCCCACTAAAGGAGGAAGAAAAAATTGACTGGTGATGTCACATGTCCAATCCCAAAGCTCCAGAATATATGGTATGTTTATAATGAATTTGTAAAAACAAGATAGAGTGAGTAGAGGGAGATTCAGGAAGGGTGGTGAGGACTGGTGGTGTGTTTGCAAGAAAAGCCTGAGTGAGGGTTTTACCAGCATTGCAGTCTGGTCTTAGTGCGTGGAATTAGTGCCAGTCCACTAAGTGAAAATGCTTAAATTTCAACTCTGGAGGGGGTTTACCTAAAGTAGACCTTTCACTAACAAATTCTCCAAATAATAGCTGCAGAATAGTTATATTTTTTTTCAAATAACTAACATGAAATCCACAGTTGAGTCTTTATTTGGCCTATGCCTACATCACATATTTTGAGTGACATAGTAGTTATCCAACCTGCCCAGGAGAAATGGTGACATCAGAAGCCTTATCTCCCCTACCTGACTGCTTAGAAATAGAATGAATTGTTCATCGCACTGCATATTGTAAAGAGATTGCACAATCAGCAACCTTTTTTGCTAGAAGTTATTCAGTAAAGTTAAGGAACGCAATTCTTGGCCTCATTACTGTCTCAGTGGAAACAAAGAACTGCTTTACTAAAGGTGGAGAGTTAAATTCAGTTAAGCGTGGAGTTGTGTTTATTGTGAAGTTTTTGATGCCAACCTGGTTGGCCACAAAGCAGGTGGTAGATGGAGGAACAAAGTCACCCTCCCGGCATTGAGAGACGACTCCCCCAGGTAACATGCATCAGGTGACTCGTGCTCCTGTGTATTATGAGCCCCGATTGTTTATTTTGATTTTGGGAGCTCCAACCTGGACCATAAGTAAGACATGGGCCCATGTAAGGGGGTGGTCTGAGCATTAAGGTTTTAAAGAACTGTGACCAGGAGGAGGAGTTAGAGAAAGTGGCCTATGGCCTGTATCCATGCACATGTTTAAAGTGTGAGCTTGGTTGGCAAGGGAACCAATCAAATGCCTGAAGCTCTGTCAGTAGGGGGAATTCTCTGCTGCATGTGTCTATTACATGTATGGTATAGAGTAATTTGCCTACACCTTACTAGGGAGTGTAAGGGCTGATTGCATTGAAAGAAGAGGACCAATTATCATTTTATTAATTTTTTTATTACAAAATGGCTTTCTGGTTTTAGTGATTTTTCAGAAACAGGTGAAAACAAAAGCAAGAAAGGCTGCCAGCACAGTAAATGTACAGATTTATTTAAAAAGACCATCATATTTATTTCATGGTATGCTGAGAAAGCTGCTTTTATGATGTTACTATAGCAGATGGCTTTGTCCATTAAACCGCTACAGCATCAAGTCATTGATGTCCCACAGTTGTAAGTTGTACTATTTGAAGGCTTCAGCAAAATACAGTTAATTAGTGCTCCAAAATGACAGCATGAATACAAAACTCCTCAACTGGTGTGCTGAAGTGTTATTGGTCCAAAGGCAGGGCTCTCTATTCTCACGCATTCTAACTCTGGTACCTGCCTTGTATGTTGTTTGTAATATGCCCTCCTTAAAGTGGATGTAAACCTGATTCATGAAATTTGACCTGGGCACATATCTGTAGAGTTTTCTTATCTCTCTCCAAAGCACTATACCCCATAGCTGTCTCTTGCTAAGTAGCTCAGTTATCAGCCTGATAACTTCTCACACGTTCTCCAAGACGGAAGATAGAAGTGTGTGTGTGTCGGGGGGGGGGGGGGGGGTTGCTATAAATAGATTAGCGCACAGTTTGCCATCTAAGAGCAGAGACTGTACATTCCTTTCTTCCTCTGCCTATGAGGAGAGGGGGTGTGTGTCTTTCCTCCAATCAGCTTTCTTGGCTGTATGCCCAGGCTTCTTTGCAGTGTTAACCAGGAAGAGAAAATTTCCTAACACAATGAGCACTTTTTAAAGGATATATACAGATGAAGACAGCAGATATATATGTAAAACTTATGTAGGGAAGAACTGGGTATATGTCAGGGTTTACATCCACTTTAAGTGTAAACTTAGTAGCTATTTGGGTAGCACTACTGTGTTACAAAGAAACTGTTCAAAACAATAAGGAACCATTATCAGTGTTTTAGTCCAATAGTTGTATATGGATAATACAGGCAATGATAGTATTTACTTTACAAACTTCTCTTTTTAATTCACATCTTTATTTACCGTATTTATCGGCGTATAACACGCACCGGCGTATAACACGCACCCCAATTTAGGAGGGAATTTTAAGGAAAAAAAACTTTTAGGAGGGAAGTTGAAGGGAAAAAAACTTACATTTAAATGCCCATCATTGCAGCCTTCTCAGTGCAGCCTTCTCAGTGCAGCCTTCTCAGTGCAGCCATGTCAGTGCAGCCTTGTCAGTGCAGCCATGTCAGTGCAGCCATGTCAGTGCAGCCTTGTCAGTGCAGCCTTGTCAGTGCAGCCATGTCAGTGCAGCCATGTCAGTGCAGCCTTCCCCAGTGCAGCCTTCCCCAGTGCAGCCTCCCCCAGTGCAGCCTCGCCCAGTGCAGCCTTGCCCAGTGCAGCCTTCGATCCCCTGTCTTCAAAATCGCCGACCGCGATTTGAAAATGGCGCCGCCGGCGCCGAAATACGCAGAGCCGGTCCTCGGCTCTTTCCGGCGGCTCTCGTTCACTTTCGGCTCCACTCGTAGTCCCGAGCGGAGCTATCCGAACCTAGCCGAGTAGGTTCGGATAGCTCCGCTCGGGACTACGAGTGGAGCCGAAAATGAACGAGAGCCGCCGGAAAGAGCCGAGGACCGGCTCTGTGTATTTCGGCGCCGGCGGCGCCATTTTCAAATCGCGGTCGGCGATTTTTGAGTTGTGCAGCTCAGGGGATCGGCGTATAACACGCACCTGCGACTTTCCCCTGATTTTAAGGGGAAAAAAGTGCGTGTTATACGCCGATAAATACGGTATATTGTTAGCAGCATTTATGTGTAGGCCAAGCTGTCCAGCAAAAATAACATTGACAGAGGTTGGGACAAACTAAAAAACTGCCAGGTGGACAAACAACAGTCTCGTTTATTCACATGGCTTATTTTAGGTGGATGCGGAGGAATAAGGCCCCTTTCATACGATTCGATCAGGTCCGCCTGTCCGTTTTTTAGGTAGACGCGATCGGGCCATCCATTGTCCTCTATGGAGCGGCAGATTTCAGCGGACATGTGTCCACTGACACCCACCTGGCATCCGATCCGACAAAATCTGCTGAAAACAGACATATGGCGATACGTTCGCCATCCGTCCAGCGGGTTGGCTAGGATGACAATCAGATGGAAACAGACATGCAGTCTGTTTCCTGCCGACCGCCCCATAGAGGAGAGCGGGCTCTGTCCTTGTCTGCTCTGCATAGCGAAGCAGACAGGACTTGTCATCTGCCTGCTCAGCAAGGATCAGCGGAGAGATCCCCTGCTGAGCAGGTGGACTCTGCTCAGGCTGATCTGCCCCGTGTGAAAGGCAGGCCTAACATAAAAATTGGCATTTGAAATTTAAAAAAGGAATTCACATAGTGAACATTATCATTATATGTATTAACCCCATACAGCTACCATAACACAAGATTTTTGAAATAGTTAGCCTTTAAAACCGTACTATTAAAGTTAAAAGGGTTGTAAAGGCAGAAGTATTTTTATCCTAATGCATTCTATGCATTAAGATAAAAAAAACTTCTGTGTGCAGCAGCCACCCCAGCACCCCCTAATACTTACCTGAGCCCCATGTCTCTCCAGCGATGTCCACAAGTTCCTTGGTCGTCCGAGACTCTCCTCCTGATTGGCTGAGACATTGGCTCCCGTTGCTGTCAATCAAAGTCAGTTAGCCAATCAGGATAGAGAGGGGACGGGGCCAAATCAGGGTTCCGTGTCTGAATGGATACACGGAGCTGTGAATCTGCTCGGGTGCCCCCATAGCAAGCTTCTTGCTGTGGGGGCACTCAACAGGAGGGAAGGGCCAGGGGAGCCGAAGAGGGACCCAAGAAGAGGAGGTTTCAGGCTGCTCTGTGCAAAACCAACTGCCCAGAGGAGGTAAGTATAACATGTTTGTTAATTTTTGAGAAAAAAACGAGACTTTACAATCACTTTAAGGCTGGGTTCACACTAGAACACGCAGCGGCTCACAGCAGGAGACCAGTGCGTCTCGATTCACAATTCCAGTCTGAATTTTGGGCTGAATTCAGACCTGAAACTGACCAAAAGACGCACAGGGATCCTGTGCAATTCGCACTGGAACCGCTGCTGAGATGTGTGAACCGGCTCCATAGTGACACAATCTCCTGCTATGCGAATTGAATGCGGGGAAACCCGCAGCCAATTTGAAATAGTGTGAACCCAGCCTAAAGGTGTGACTCTATTACCCCATTTAACCAATGGCAAAGGTATTGCCAAAATGAGGGATCTTGGATGTCATAACAAAGCAAAAGTTGAATTTGAAAGAGACAGTCCCTTGTACAGAGATCAAATCTGCCTGCCTTTATGTGAAGGTGTGAATGTATACTTCTTATGCAATTGCCATTATCAGTTGAGATTTTTGCACATTTGTTCACTTGGTGTTTTAATATCCGGTGTCTCAAAATAAACAATTTTTTTATCTATTTTTGGCTAGTCATGATAGAGCTGTCTCTTGGTGGACCCAGTGCTCTCCAGCAGGAGATTCTACAGCCTTGTCCTGAAAAAGCTTGATACAAAGTTATAATAACCTTACGTCAATTATTGTTCATTAAATATTCTATATCTACTCTATATTATTATTTGTTATCTGCAATCTCCTTTGTAACCTCCTGACGAAGTAGGGTGGAGTCTCCCGTGAAATGCGCTGAGGTAGAAAGTAACAAGAAATTCATTACCTCACCTTCACTAGGTTACAATATTGTAGGCAAGAGCCCAAATATATTAAAACGTCAAAAATAAAGTATTGTAAGGTTTGAGAGAAAGGCAACACAATAGAGCAGATGGTGTTTTTATTAATGAGCATTTAATTTGTTTATCTGTCAATACCTTTTTAATCTATGTTATTTAATAAAAACGTATTAAATAAGTTAACTATATATAAAGAGATCTAACATTAGTGTCCCTTGGGCACCTCAAAAGTCAATTTTTGTTAAGTCTGTTTCAATTTGTAGTTGTCAGGATGTGGCGTCCCGTATTGCACCCACTACAATCCATACACTAATAAGTTTTCAAATCTGATTTATTACATCCCTCCTTCTGCTCGGTATTGGAGGAAACATGAGAGGAGATGAGCCAATGGCGTTATTTTACTAAACCAGTAGAGCATATGACCTTTTTAAAGTGAATGTTCGCTTAGCTTAGTAAATAAAGTGAATCTGTGTTCACTTCAATCATCAGATCTAGGACAAGCAAAAAGTGACCATTCACTTAGCTAAGTAGACAGCCTTTAGGGTTTTTGTTACAGAAGAAAGTACATTCTAAAGCTTTTTAACCATCTATTTCTCTAGTGCTATGATTGTAAAGTATAAGTAGTTATAATAAGACAAATTGCCCATTAATTATTTTGACATGAAATGACAACATTTCCAAAACTTACTCTTCAGATAGATGGAGCAATATTATGCCAGGACAGCCTGTGGTAGGGAATAAGAAATAATTGACTCAGGTACATACCCAATTTTCCCTTTATGATTAACCTAAAAATGTATTTGTAAATCTGTCTGTGCTGTAGACAATTTAGGAATCCAGGCAATCATCATTCATAAATAAACCAGTGGGTTCAGTAAAATATATTGAAAATCACATGCATATATTCATTAATTTTCCTTTGCTTTTAAATCAAGTTCATCACAATTTATGACAATCTCCTTATTTTTAGTTCATACTGGGGTAGTCTGGCCACACTCTGATCCAGCCAGTCCAGTTCATTTATCTCTCCTACCAAAGTATTATGCATTGCGCATGCTTTATTGCATTTCTATAACATTTACATGTTTTAACAAACATATGGTTTTCCATCCTGTTAAAAAATAAAACATTAACAGAATAGAGACAAAATAATGATTGAGATCCCCCAATAGGGTCTAAGTTATTCATTAAATTGAGTTGATTCCAGCTTGTTTTGTTCCGTTTGACAGCAAGCACCTGGCGCGTTCCTCTCCATCCTTTCCCTGATCTACATTGCACTTTCATCCCCTGCACACAGGCCCTCTCACCACACACACACACTCTCCCGCAGGTTTAAAAATGCAAACATATGTTACCATTATTGTGAAAATCAGTTCTGTAAGCAGGAGCCTCTTCTTATTCATGACTGCCCACTCCTACCCCCCTTTCTCCCCTTCCTATCCATTACCTCTGGGACATACGAGGTCAAGTGGATAACATTATCATCCCTTTCCCCATGGACCGCCAAAGAAAAAAATGAATTAGCCCACTCATTGATAGGGTGAAATAGGACAACAGAAAGTAGTGACCCACTGGGAATTCACAGACTGCGGGCTGCATTAAACCATCGTGAAAGAAAATTACATCGTGCAGTCAGACATGGGCTGGTAGTTGGTCTCTTGAACCGCACAAGACTTAATATAACTTCCTGGGGCTGTATGTTTTCCTTGTGGAACAAAATGGGAAATCCCTCATTGTAAATGAAGCTTTTGACCAATGTTTTTTGATAAAAGTAATTAAAAAAAAATTAGTTACCGCAGGCAAAACTGAAGTTAAGATGTCACAGATTTGCATTCCGGGACTCTGGGGTATGGCTTTCATTGTACCAGCTCAGAGGCAAGGAAGAAATGGTGTTTTATGGTATGCTAGAGATCTATAGATTTTCCTTTTCATTTTATGATAAATATTGTAATATTGCCAGTCATCAACATGAAGATTTTTTTGCCACTACAGGAAAGATTGGATCGGGTTGTTGCTGTTAGCACAAATGATGCCTAAGCAATCCATATTGACTATTAGGACCCATAAGACTAGTTTCTTACAGCCACAAACATTTTTTGCAGAACATTAATAAAGTTAAATGTTTCTGTTTCTCAGTTGATCTAGACTTTTAAAAATATATACCTGAATAAAAATCCGCATCATGCTGGGAAATTTGTGATACTCTCCCTGCTGTATATTAGGACGTATGGTGTACCAAGATGGCCGCGCCTCAGATGACGTCTTGATGACGAAATGCGTAAGGCGTGGTCACGTTGGTACGCATACGTCGCTGTTCCGGTTTTCGGCAGCTCGGCTGTGGAACGCAAGCCGCTGCCTCGTTACTGTTCCAGCCATCGGCCTTACACTAGCCGGCTGAACAGGTTCATCTGTTAGTCACTGTTTTTAACTATTCTTTGTAAGTGGACTGAACAAATAAAAGTCAATTTGGATTTACACTATGAGGCTCCTCTCTTCCCCATACATATGAACATGATCTGGTGGACTTTTTTGGAGGACCATTGACAGACCATTGACAGCCCAACCAGGAAGAAGATCACGGAAACACAGAGGGGAATATCGATCGATTTCCTGCTGGTGGATTTACTTTCATTTGCCCATTACCCCTGCAGGGGTTGGGCTTTCCGGTGAGTGGGGACACAATTGGGGGTTCCAGAGATTGAGATTACACAACGATCAATTATTTACACGGGATTCGTTTGGAAGCAAAGTCACTTCTCACAGAGTTTTTTCCTTTTTATTTTTATATATATAGAATTTTAAATCTGCTCGGACATTAATATCTTTTGGATGGTGATTTTTTTTTTCTGCTACATCACTACACTATTTATCATACTATTGTTCACATCTGCACATATTTTGGATATATAATTTTTTTTTTTTTTTTTTGCGATTTTGCAGATCAGTACTATTATTTTTGCTGTCCTTTTTTGAGTGCACATATTTTTTTCTAGGATTATTCACACCGCATTTGCACTTGATTTTTCAATCATATGTTTTATTATATGTTGTTTGACACCTGTGACACTTTCACCTGATATGTTATTTGTTCATGATTTTTTCACAGGATTTTTTTTATATACTACCACCACTTAGTATCCTATTATATATATTTTTGAACAGCGCCACATTCCCCACCAGAGATTTCTTAATTTTTTGGATTCCACCTCGGTGGCTTTTTCCATTTATTTTGGGGGGGCTGCAGTTCTCCTTTAAAACATTGTCCTAAGCGCGGGAAATTTTGAGTTTGTGTACCCTTGTTAAGTTGTTCTAGAACACCTGTTAAAAATCATTCATGGCGTATACACTCTGAAATCATCACAAATGATACCCGAATATTCAGTGATATCAGATGACATATTGGATCATTGGTGTCAGAAAAATTATGCGTTGTTCTACTTTTAATTCTCTTTATCACTCAAGCGAATAATACCAAAGAGACATATGAGATTCGCAATTATTAAAGAAAAAGAGGAAACAACCTTTCCAAAATGAATCAATGTTTTTGCTGGTAAGCTACTATAGTAGTGAGAATCATTAATGAAGAGAGCATTATAATATACTTGGATGGTCCTGCTCTACAGGTTAGAAGTACTGTAACCTCCGGTAGCAGCCTCTAGGGAAGTTCAAAAGATTGTCATATAAGACCTAAGAATACTAAGGACTGGAAAAAGCATATGTTTGGGAGAGTTCAACTTTGTACCCTAATTTGTGTATGAAGCTGTTAATATGTGTTTATGCTCAACATAAAGTTTTCTTGATTGGATGTACTGACTTGAGCTGTTTGTTTTTACCTCAATAAAACAATTTTTCTTTGGATAAAAAATAAAAAGAATACTTTTTGATAAATAATTATGTGCTTCAAAACCTATATTATATGGGTGCAATAGCACCCATCTGGGCAATCTGGGCATTGCCTTTGACCAACGGTTCTTGAGGGGCCCCTGACTGCCCACACCACTATTGCTGGACCTTAGGAAAATGAAGTACACCCTAAACAACTTAATTTATGTACCCTAGGCATACACCCAGGTTTTCCTTCCCCACCCGGGCTCTTCAAAGTCACTTGGACTGGCAGTCATTTTGTAAGTCCGGTCCAGCTCGGTGGTACAAAGGGTAGACAGTGGCTTTTATGTAAGCATAGGCTGCAGACAGTGTTTGCCGGCTTTACTGATTATTATTACACATTTTTTTTATAACAGTGCATACAGACTAGTTCTTTTATGGCAGATCAAAGGAGCACTCATTTGATCTATAATGTAAATTGAAGGAATCTCACAAATTGGAAAATAAACATTAATTTTTAATACTAATTGTTCATATTTAACCCCCTTTTAGCTTTTACTTTACCCGGATCTGTGTTACACCCCCTCCTCCCCATTACATGTGAATTTTTTTTTTTTGTTCATTTACTTTTGTACACAAAAAAATACACACAATTTTAATTAACTTTTCTATTCTTTCTACCAAAAATGTAAGGCCGTTTCCCTGCCTACTATATAAACAGCAGAAGTCAGTAGCCAATCACCAATACATGGTATCCACAGTAGATATCATATTTAGGTGGTGTGCTTCTAAATAAAACACTAGAATATGCTCCCGCACTAACATGTTTGGATTTTTCTCTTTGACTGATGGCACCATTCAGTCCCTACAGGGTCAGGGTTGCCTTAACTGTAATGTTATATTTGTGTGCGTATAGTGTGTGTGTGTGTGTGTGTGTATATATATATATATATCTATATATATAGATATATCTATATCTATATAGATATATCTATATATAGATATATCTATATCTATATATAGATATATCTATATATAGATCTATATATATATCCAAAACTGGTTTAGAGAGGCACTCACGGGTCCTGCTGTTTTTTGATCTTCCTCCTCTACAAGACGTGAGATTAGTGCCTCTAGACCAGGTTTGGATTTATATGGATTTCTTTGTGGGTGAGCACCTGGGCACTTACTTCAACCATAGAGTGCCGTGGCTAGGTACCCAGATATAATACAAAAACACACAATTCCTGCGCTTTAGGACAGGACCGGTATGCAGCCTCCCCTGGATCACACCTCCTAGAAGGAGGGTGACATATGATAAAATAGGGATTGAGGTACGTGGCGCTCCCTATGACGGGGTATCCTGTTGGGTGTGTGTGCTATACACCTAAAGGGATAATACTAAAACCATGTGAAACCTACACCTAAAACAAAATAAAACAAAGCTAATAAGCACATATGTGTTTCAATACCTATTCAAATGAACATAGTAACACTACCATATGGAAAGGTGTAAAAAGTGACATAAAAGTCTAATTGCAGTGAAAGAAAATGTGACCATCATAATCTTTCCCTGCTAACCCACATTAGATAAACAGGAAAAATTGTGTAAACAATATTAATATCTGAGCGTGTAATAATAAAACACGTGATAAGTGTCCACTCCAGTGAGTATAAAACACAAATATTAAATGAAAAATCAACATATAAAAAATGTGAGCAACAGTCCCATAAAAAAGTAAAAAATATATGTAAAAAATATATTTTAGTATTAAAAGTGAAGCTCCAGAATGGCAAGAATGTTCATAAAAAATTGTGACTTGTGCTGAAATTAATATCCGGTGACTTCCGTGATCCCCCTCAAGGGTCCCCACTCACCAGCTCCTCATACCCCTGCAGGGGTAATAGGCATGTAGCGGCAAAAGATGAAGGGCTTCCCAGATCCAATGCAGGCGTCCACACGTGTCTCCTATGCGACCCAGCTCCAAGCAATGGATGGCACACCAACTCCTTGCATCACAGCCTCATAGAAGAAAACAGGGCTCCCATAGTGTGGTATTTATAAAAAAGGCTTTATTAAAAAAGGCTTATAAAAACAATCATGAATCCCCACACAGGGGCAGCCAAAAAACTCACACTAATATGTGGGATGGACAGCATGGAATGAGGGAGCTTAGGATAAAAAACACCAGCCGATTGGCATGCGCCTCAGCTGCGTTCCAAGCTTGCTCTAACTTCCGGGTATGACATAAGTGCATGGCTCCGCCTTACGCGTTTCGTCATCGATGTTATCAAAGGCGTACCCAGCGTACTACGTCCTAGAGTATTTATAAGGCAAGCGGGCATACGGAGTCCTCCCCTTACTCCTCCCATGGGCGGTTTACACGGTGTCCATAATATGATGCCCTCCCTCATATGTAAATACCAATTGTAAAGGAAAAAAGCGCCTATCTGGGGATGTCCCGGGGGATTTTTATAGAGGGAAGAACCAGTATATCCCCGCTCACCTAAGTTACATGGCAGACAATAATGAAGCATAACTATAAGCTAATGCCCATACAGAACGTAAGATGCATGCAAAGAATCTAATATATATGTATGAGGAAATATAAAATTGATACATGGAATATACATTACACCAATCATTAATAATACCATATATTACACATATACAGACATATACATATACAATAAAATATTTTTTTACAAACCCCCCTATTTATGACTTGGAACTGGAAAAAGGAGATGTTAAGGAACAGGATGCACCCACAACATTTTTTGTGCTCCCTTTACATTCTACGTTGTGTAACTCAAGTTATAAAACTTAAGCCTCGTACACATGAACGGATTTTCCAACGGGAAATGTGTGATGACAGGCTGTTGGCGTAAAATCCGACCCTGTGTATGCTCCATCGGACAATTGTTGTCTGATTTTTCGCGGACAAATGTCTGTTGTCGGATTTTCTGAGCGTGTGTACACAAGTCCGTCGGACAAAAGTCCAAAGTACAAACACGCATGCTCAGAAGCAAGGACGAGCCAGAAGTGGTCAGTCTTGTAAACTAGCGTTCATAATGGAGAATTAACATTCGTGGCGCAGCAAATTATGAAATTTCGAAATGCAGCGCATATTCTCTTTTTCTTTAATGGGATAATAATGAAGCTGCTTTGCTGGTGATACTGATGGAGTTATTGCAAACAAATTTTCAAAGCCTTTTTTTTTTTTAGTGATATCAGGAATAATATATATATTTTTTTGGGGGGGTAAGTTACCTCAACACCATTATCCCGTAGTTTTTAGGATCAAAGTGTCCCTTGTCAATTTTACATTGTATTTTTTTAAATGTAACTGCCTACTCCCAAACTATCATTTGAAGTAAAAGACATAGCCAAGTATTATTCTCCACAATTTTTTTATTGTGCATTAAAAAAAGAATACAAATAAGATTAAGCATGCTATCTGCCAATAGAACCAAAAAGTGCATTCTATGCATCCAAAAATATAGAAAATATACCAAATCAAATCATTATTCAACCAAAAAAATTATGTCAAAGCTATAACTCCAAGGCCAATAATAAATAACACGTTATCTCCTCCGTTTCTGCAACATGTCTGGTTGATGAACGGCCATACAGAATCGAACTGAAAAGCACGAAATGAAAAGCACGAAATGAAAAGCGCGAAATGAAAAGCGTGAAATGAAAGCGCGAATCAACACTCACCAAACTTCTACTAACACGAAATTAGCAGAAGGAGCCCAAAAGTTGGCGCTAAAGAGCTGAAAAACCACGTAGTACTTCTAGTATGTCACTACGTTCGTGATTGTTAGACAATTGTGTGCCGTTTGTATGCAAGACAAGTTTGGGCCAACGCCCTTCGGACAAAAGTCCATGGTTTTTTTGGCCAACAATCTGGTCGTGTGTACGAGGCTTTAGACCCTCTCTTAGTAAAGCAAAATATAATATTGTTTACATTTTATTACATCATAAGAAAATTGTAAAAGTAATTTCTAAAAAGTTACAATACCATGCTAGAAGTCTTTGTTATGAGAAATAAGAAAAGCTTCCCAATTTCACAGCCAATCTCCCCAATGTCAACAAAGAAAACAATATTCTACATTGAATAGGACTGAACTAATATTATGTTCCTGGAGGGCGGTAAAATCAAGAGTACATAATACTTGAAGGTTTTTATTGGCTATGCTTGATATAAATTAAACTAATTCCTTCTGATACAAGCCATTAATCAAACTGTACATTCTTAACTGTAAAGAGTACTAATAGGGCTGATTGTAAAACCTTTTGGTAAAAAAGTAATAATTTTATTTGCTATCTCTGAATATAAGGATTTATTTGGTAACAAAAGAGCACATGCGTGCAATACCAAGTATTGCTAAAATAATTGGAATTGCAACATATCAAAACTGAATAAAAGGAAATAGGGTTTGGTAAAATAAGCTGTGAAGGCAGAGAAGCCATGCACGGTTTATAAAATTTTAGGTGAATCCCCATGTCACTGACTGTTGGAGGCAAAGAGTCTACCCAGCAGAGATGCTGAGCTCTGCTCCTCAAAGGCCATTAACAGTACATGTTTGTAAAAACTTACAAGTGAGATAATAAGGTATCATTTGAAACTAATTGATGTTTTGGTGTGTTTTCAACAGATTTTTTGCATTTATAAAAAAATCTGCTATCTGTGGTGTAATGTAATTTCTTTTTTTTTTTTTATAGACCATGAAAACTATTTTGGAAACCTGAGTTAAATTCCTTGAGAAGAATTCAAATTTAATTGCAAAGTATCAAACATGAAAGAAAAAAACATCCAAACAAATAAAGATTCTACAAAAAAATAAAGGAAAAAAGTTGCATGTGTGGCCATTGGGCAGCATGATGACCCATGTTTATGGCGGTTTTGTTGATGAATGCTGCCTTTTAAGTTTGAATGCAGCACTGACCAAAAAAATTAATTGAAATTCAAATTGCAGCACCTTGACCTGCTTTGCCTGCACAGTACACATATCAATGTAGGTCCTACAGGGATATATTTGTTGTTTGAGTTTCCATATACTGTAAAGAGACACCCTATTGAGCTCTATAACCTGCATAAAAGTCTGTGTAGACGGACATTGATTTCTTGCATTTGATGTGTATTTGAAGCACATAATAAACACAAGTCTGCAGGGTAAAAAATGTTTTCAGTAGTATAGTGTGAAATACACTTTTGAGGGTGCGAATCAAAACAGGTCAAATGCACCCTCAAAACTGTATTTCACACTATACTACTAAAAACATTTTTTACCCTGCAGACTTGTGTTTATTATGTGCTTCAAATACACATCAAATGCAAGAAATCAATGTCCGTCTACACAGACTTTCATGCAGGTTTTAGAGCTCAATAGGGTGTCTCTTTAGAGTTTATGGAAATTCAAACAATAAAATCCCATATAAGCTTTATCATGTCATAATAGGTTAAAAAATAGTTTTTACATTTTGGTAAACCTGAATCTTTTATTAAAATAATACTTGGTGATTCTGCCATGAATGTCTTTGTTCTGGCACTTCCTGTTGCTGGGTCATAACTCTGTTCCTGCCTTACAATTCTTTGGCTGCGTTGTCACATCACATGGGCCTCCAATATGCATTACACAGGCATGGCACTCTGCTGTCACCATCCAGAATGCCCCCTCCCCCGAAAAAACACAATGCACCCATCGCTGGAGTCCATGTATATATAAAGGAAGTGTCTGCAAAGAGGCTGCAGGAGAGAATGCAAGAGATCAGCAGTGCTTAGCTGTGAATAAGAATTAAAAAAATTGTAAAAACATGTCAGCCAAAAACATAGTCATTGTTTATGCAACATGGTGCTCAAGCAAACTAAATGCCAGTTAAGGTTTGCATCCACTTTATGTCTTTGTAAAATATATATATATATATATATATATATATATATTCACTTTTAAACATGTACATGAACTCATTGTGGTTTCACAATACAAAATGACCACATAAAA
This sequence comes from Aquarana catesbeiana, assembly GCF_042186555.1. Classification (NCBI taxonomy): domain Eukaryota; kingdom Metazoa; phylum Chordata; class Amphibia; order Anura; family Ranidae; genus Aquarana; species Aquarana catesbeiana. The sequence goes on from NC_133331.1 coordinate 95,948,758, forward strand.
CTAAATTAGACGTATTATCTGTGTTCCTCGGAAAGCTCAGAATGTTATTTCCCGTCATTGAATTATCTTTGGTCAAATGCATTGTGGGATATTTAAATTGTATCTGAATTGCCCTTTTTGTTGAAGTTTGTTTATTAAATATGGATTAAAGATTAAATATTAAAGCAAGTTTTGAAATCAGATTAGTCATTGCCTACTTTGGAGTTTCAAATGCAGGGTCTGCAATTCTTCATTCTTCATGAATGAATAAAATGTTGGGGTAAAAGGGATGATTTAAATAAACATACAATAGAGGCTTTCCATATGTTTAGTGTAGATCTTTACCTAGTCATTTAACTCTTTCCTTAAGCACCTTTCGATTAATATTGCATTGGAAAAAGAATCAAACAAGAAACAAAAAAGCAATGAAGTGCTGATAGTGATATAATTTAAAATGTCCTACAAAAAGAAATACTAAAGTACAGTAAGTTTCAGTAAAAAATAGACACTGTGCACAAAAAATTCAATGAATGGTTCTAATTTTCATATCTGAATCAATCTTTTTTGTCTTTCTTGGTAAATTCCCAGGGTATCCAATATCCTTAGACCCCTTTCAAACTGGGGCGCTTTTCAGGCATTTTAGAGATAAAAATTGCACCGGTAAAGTGCCTGAATAGCGTCTCTCAAGCCACCTCTGTGTGAATGCCCGAGTGCTTTCACACTGGGGTGGTGCGCTTGCAGGACGGGAAAAAAAGTCCTGCAAACAGCATCTTTGGGGCGGTGCAGGAGCGGTGTATACACCGCTCCCAAAATGTCCTGCCCATTGAAATGAATGGGCAGCGTTGCTGAAGTGCCTGCAAAGCGCTTTGGCAGCGATGCAACACGGGCACTTTTAACCCTTTGTTCGGCCACTAGCAGGGGTTAAAAATACCCCACTAGCGCCTGAAAATTGCTGCTATAACAGCAGTAAAGCCCTGCTAAAACTAGTGGTGCTTTACCACTAACTCCGGCACCGCCCTAGTGTGAAAGTACCCTAAAAGTGGAGTTCCACCCAAACGTGGAACCTGTGCTTATATGCTTCCACATTTGGCAACTTTCAGGGGGGACAGGTTTGACAGGTACCCTTCCCCACTTCTGGGAGACTGCGCCGCGATGCCATCCCTCAGAGGTTCGCCTCCCCCTCCTCCTTCCTCCGCCACCGAGTGTCAGGGCTGGGCTCTCAGGCCTCCCTTCTCACAGGTTGCTCAGCTGTCAGTTAATTGTCAGCACTCAATGTTCCACAGTGGCTCACCTGGTGATCATTTCCTGCTCATCAGTCCAGCCTACAGCCAGCCCCTTCTTGCTATTTAAACTGCCTGGTTCATTCCTTCCATGCCTTTGCCTTGGTCAAACATATCGGGAGACTCTTTGCTGTGTTCCTGTTGAAGAATTGCCTGGCTGAAGTCCCTTCTGGTTCCTAATCCTGTCTGCTGCCTCTGACTATGCTGATCTCTGGCTTCCTGATTTAATGGCTTGTCTGAGTATCCCCTTTGGCTACCGTACCCTGGCTATGTTTTGACTACGTTTACTATTTGTACCACTTTTACCATTATATTAAAAGGTGTGATTTTAACTGCATTTTCTGTCTCTGTCAGATTCATGGTTCCTGACACCAGAGCAGTTAAAAAGTGCAGCGCGCTTCGCGCATGCGGAGTAGGAAACGAACTGTGAAGCCGTTAGGCTTCACTACCGGTTTCCCTTACCAAGAATGGCAGCGGCAGCACCCAAGAGCCCATCTGAAAATCGGCTTCGGGTGCCGACATCGCAGGAACCCTGGACAGGTAAGTGTCCTAATTTTAAAAGTCAGCCGCTACAGTATTTGTAGCGGCTGACTTTTCATTTTTTCGTGGGGGGGGGGCGGAACTCCTCTTTAATATTGGACTGCAACCAGCAGGCGAGTGTTCCCATTTTCTGAGCACAGCGCTGAATCATGTATCAAGAAGCTGCAGTCTGAATTCTGAATCTGACAGCAATGGATCATATAAACCTCAGATTATAGCTAAACTGAGTGGACCTCCCAACCTTAGCATAGTACAACACCTCATAAAGCAGCTCCTTACAAATAAAATTAAAATAAAACTGTTGCTTTGCCCTTCATGGGCAAAATATACAGTGCCTTGGAAAAGTATTCATATCCCTTGAAATTTTCCACATTTTGTTTCATCCAAAAACTTAAATGTATTTTATTGGGATTTTATGTGATAGACCAAAACAAAGTGGCACATAATTGTGAAGTGAACGGAAAATGATAAATGGTTTTCAAAATTTTTGACAAATAAATATCTGAAAAGTGTGGCGTGCATTGCTATTCAGCCCCTTTACTCTGATACCCCTAATTAAAATCTAGTGCAACCAATTGCCTTCAGAAGTCACCTAATACGTAAATAGAGTCCACCTGTGTGTAATTTAATCTCATTATAAATACAGCTGTTTTGTGGAGCCCTCAGAGGATTGTTAGAGAACCTTAGTGAACAAACAGCATTATGAAGGCCAAGGAACACAACAGACAGGTCAGGGATAAAGTTGTGGAGAAGTTTAAAGCAGTTAGGTTATAAAAAAACATTCCAAGCTTTGAACATTTCACGGAGCACTGTTCAATCCATCATCCGAAAATGGAAAGAGTGAGACATGGCCGTCCACCTAAACTGACAGGCCGGGCAAGGAGAGCATTAATAAGAGAAGCAGCCAAGAGGCCCATGGTAACTCAGGTGGGAGAGTCTGTCCACAAGACAACTATTAGTCGTGCACTCCACAAATCTGGCCTTCATGGAAGAGTGGCAAGAGGAAAGCCATTGTTGAAAGAAAGCTATAGGAAGTACCGTTTGCAGTTTTCGAGAAGCCATGTGGGGGACACAGCAAACATGTGGAAGAAGGTGCTCTGGTCAGATGAGACCAAAATTTTAGCGTTTTGCTTTTAGGCCAAAAAATATGTGTGGTGGAAAATTAACACTGCACATCACCCTGAACACACCATCCCCACCGTGAAATATGGTGGCAGTATCAGTTGTGGGGATGCTTTTCTTCAGCAGGGACAGGGAACTGTCAGAGTTGATGGAGCCAAATATAGGGCAATCTTAGAAGAAAATCTGTTAGAGTCTGCATAAGACTTGAGACTGGGTCGGAGGTTCACCTTCCAGCAGGACAACAACCCTAAACATACAGCCAGAGCTACAATGGAATGGTTTCGATCAAAGCATATTCACATAGGTGTGCGCAGCCTCTTGCATTAGGGTGTGCACCCCAAAGCTCAAATACATATGCATGTGTATATGTACTGATGGTGTCAGTAGGGCAGTGGACAGTGTCAGTAGTTTTATTTTTATTCTTTTTAAATTATTTTATAACATTTTTTTTTGTGATGAAATAGTGCTCTAAACAGGGGGGAATATGCACCACACAAGGCGATTAGGGTGTGCCCAGGCACACCTGGCACACCCTGTGCGCGCGCCTATGCATATTCATGTGTTAGAATGGCCCAGTCAAAGTCCAGACCTAAATCCAATTGAGAATCTGTGGCAAGACTTGAAAATTGCTGTTCACAGACGCTCTCCATCCAATCTGACAGAGCTTGAGCTATTTTGCAAAGAAGAATGGGCAAAAATGTCACTCTCTAGATGTGCAAAGCTTGTAGAGACATCCCTAAAAAGACTTGCAACTGTAATTGCAGCAAAAGGTGGTTCTAAAAAGTATTGACTCGGGGAGCTGAATGCAATTGCACACCACACTTTTCAGATATTTATTTGTAAAAAAATTTTGAAAACCATTTATCATTTTCCTTCCGCTTCACAATTATGTGCCACTTTGTATTAGTCTATATATAAAATCCCAATAAAATACATTTACATTTTTGGTTGTAACATGACAAAATGTGGAAAATTTCAAGAGGTATGAATACTTTTTCATTTTCAAGGCACTGTATGTATTTGGCCTGACTGGCATAGCGACAGTGTCTTAAAGTTATAGATCAGGGAGAGTGGAAACAGTTTATATTTGGAGTTGGGGATCAGAGGATGTAGGCCAGTGCTTTTCTATTAATTTATAAACGGGATTCTATAAAGAAGATCTTAAGATTACCTTTTCAGTATCTGTGAAAAATTCCCAGGCCCCGTTAAAGGTGTATAGTGCCAGGCAATGTGCCTGATTTTCCACGGTATTTACCCGTACCCCACTATCACCACCACTATCTTGCAGTCAAGTCATTTATATCTGGTCTACTTGCTGTTCTGCTCATGTGTTGATTTGTGTGCTCTTCCTTTAGTGGGTTTATATACATTAGGCTCTATTATTCACTTAAAGCGGGGGTCCACCTATCTATCGTTTTTTTTTTTTGAGTTCATTCACAAACTTTTCTTCTCAGCATCACATACTCACATATTGTGTGTAATATGTCCGCCTGTGTCAGATTTCGTCGGAAAGAATAACTTATATTATTCACTGCATATATTATTCCATCTTCATTGTGGGCATTTGAAGCCCACAAGCATTTATTTCCTGGATGTGGTGAATGCTGTGCTCCCAGCATTCACCGCTCGTTCCCGCACATGCTCAGTGGCATCCTGGGAAGCCTGAGACTAGCTCCCAGGAGTCTGGGAGAGGCTAGAAACACGCCTACTCCCATGGGAGGAGAACCAGGAAGTGCAAAGAAGAATAGAAAAATAAAAGGTAATTACAGCGATTTAAATTTTTTTAAATGGCATGTCAGCATCTAGGCAAGGAAGAGAATACATACAGATATTGTTCAAAATTTGGGTGGAACCCCGCTTTAAATGGTAATTGGTCTTACTCCAATATCCTTTTGGAACCTTTTTCTGTTATAAAGTTCTTTAGTAGGTTTACTTATAGTGTGCATTGGTACCTATATTTCATCATATGAACTTGAGGGTTGTGCTCTGTTGATAACAACATGCACTGATAAATTGTGTGCACATGTACAGTATATGCCAACACAACACTTCACTTACAAGACTCAAGTCCTACCTGGAAAGGGGAAAAGTGTTCCCATTACAAAGGTACACTGTTGTTTAAGACAAGTTTATAGATTGCCCAGTTATAGATAATTTTCTTTATTTTTATTGAGTTGATGTCTTTTGTAGAAAGAAATTTACTAGATATGTTATACAGTAAAACAATATTTATATTATATACTATTATGTATCAATAGAATGTAATTTTCTCAAAGTTCTAGAACACCTGGTTAGTTGTACCGACCCAACATATCAAGCCTTAAAATTGAATTTTTTGAAACGTGACAAACTTCAGTACCCTACATTTTCTATAGGGGACAGAAAGTCCCCTATGTGATACCGTTTTGTCGAGACATGAATGGAATAAGCTGGCTCCTAATATTTCCAGATCATACATAAACATTTCCATTATGGAAGCTAACTATAAAATTCTCATAAGACAGCACATGGTACCCACGAAAATAGCTTACTATATCCCTGGGGCCTTCTCTTTCTTGTCCTCCTTCAGGGGATGTGGACAAGAGGGTTTGGAGTATCACATTTGGTGGACATGCCTGAAAGTTAAAAGGTTTTGGATCCGAGTATAACTTTATATACTCTCTAACCCAGATTAACCTAAAAAAAAAAACACGCACTGGCAAATTATTTTTAATCAACCTATAGAGGAAGCACCAAAACCTAAAAGAAAAAAAAGACATCGTTTATTTTCTTAGCTGCCAGAATAGCAATAGCAAGGTCTTGGAAATCGTCATCCATCTGCTTCTAAATAATTGTGGATAATGGTAATTGAAAATTTATTGGCTACGTTTATTCGAAAAAACATGAGACCCATGGATACACTACATCTCTGATGAACAATAGATAGATCTATAATGTTGTACTCCTGGAATGGGCGGAAAGGTGCATTTCACTTCACGACACTCTCTCTTTTCTTCTTGTTCTTCCTCTCCCCTCTTTTCTCTTCTTTCTTTCTTTATCTTCTTCACCCCCATTTTTGGTGGGTCTTAGTACCTATTTGAGGACAAAGAACAGATGATGACAATAATTGTACACTTTATACAAATGCACTAGTTGTAACAATAGAAAAGCAAGTAGATTTGATGGATCAGGATTTGTACTATATGAATGTAATCATAATATGTTTATTACAGGCATGGCTTTTTTCCAGTGGGAACTCCGCCACCTCTATCACTGAATGTATGTACTGGCAAGGAGTGCTGGGGAGTCTATTGTTGCTGGAGGGGATCCATTTTTGCAGAGGAAGGAGGTCTATTGTTGCTGGGGGGGGTCAGTCGTTGATTGGAGGGATGTACTGTTGAGGGAGGGGTATTTGTTGCTCACTACTGGAGGATCTATTGATGCTGGATACTGGGGAATCCATTGTTGCTGGAGGGGATCTATTTTTGCAGGGCTGGTCTATTGTTACCGAGGAGGTCTTTTGTTGCTGATGATAACAAATACAGAGTTTTGCCCATTGGGACTTAGATGAAGCGCCACACAGCCAGTAATAAAAAACTTGGTCTAGGTATATTGAGTATGCCAGCAATAGAACTGGGAAAAGTATCCAGAAATGAGCCAGCAGAGCAAAACAGGACAGATGGAAAAAGGGCAAACAGAACCATCCAACATGGCCTGCCAGGATGGTGGCTAGAAAAAAGAGTGTATAAAGGTGATGATGTGCACTAATAAATTAGGAAAAAAAAAACGATTACCACGCACTGGTGTCACTGCTTTACCAAGTTGCATTTTATACTATATAACACATATACTTAGTTTCACATATTGATTCTCATTCAAATCAGCTGTGCAGGTCATTTTCATTATTCCCAATTGTACCATGTGGCTGCTTCTGGCCATTCAATCATTATTTTAATAGTTTTTCACTAATTTTTTTTTACCTTTTCATCATTTTTATTTTTTCCTAATTTATTAGTCACCTTTATACAATCTTTTTTCTAGCCACCTTCCTGGAAGGCCATGCTGGACGGTTCTGTTTGCCTGTTTTTCAGCGGTCCTGTTTTGCTCTGCTGGCCCATTTTTGGATCCTTTACCCACAGCTCCTGGGTCAGATGTCTCCGGCGGCTTTCGGCATGCAGCACCCTGCATCTTTGTGATTATGGATACTTTAGTCTGATTCCCACAATTCAATTTACCTGACATATTTCCATGTTCATTACTATGTTATTTCCTTTAACCATTTTACTTTATAGATCATATCTATGTATCAACCCCTGAAGAGTGAGACTGAACTCACAAAACGCGTTGGATTACCATAGATGCTATGACACAGTTACCATGGATTATTACTGTATATAACTATGTAATGGATTTGTACATTTGGGCCAACTGTTTGGCATTATGACACCTTTTCCTAGTTCTATTGCTGGCATACTCAATAAACCTATACCATGTTTTTATTACTGGCTGTGTGGCGCTTCATCTAAAGTCCCAATGGGCAAAACTCTGTATTTGTATGTACAATGGGAATGGAGGCACTTTGCAGGGTACTACCAGCCGTATTCTGTTTTTTTTGTTGTTAGTGGGGGATCTATGTATGCTGCGGGTGGGTCTTGTGATGCAGGGGGTCAAGTGTTGCTGGGAAAGATCCACTGTTGAGCGACGGGTCTAATGTTGCAGGCTGCTGGAGGGTCTATTGGAGCTGGCTGTTGGGACCCCATTGTTGCTGCGGTGGATCTATTGTCGCTGGTGTGTCCATTGTTCCTAGATCTATTTTACTGCCTTTCTTGTTATTATTAACAAATTCCATACAAAATACCACAAAATGATATGTGGTTCCATATTATCTAAAAGGGGTGCTACTGGGGGGTAAGTAGGTAGGGAGTGGAGTCAAGGAACAGTGTTCAGAAGTGGGTAGGGGGCAGAGAAAAAGGGTTGACTCAGATGGGAGGAGTTCCTGCACCTATTCTCTGAGAAAAAAAGCCCTAATTACAGGTGTATCATTGTTACCTATAATAACAATAAAAAATATTGGAAAAGAGACATCTGATGTTTTGTCTGCTTTCCAATGCAGCTAATGTATACATGTTGTTCTTATTCTGTATCAGTAAAGTATTTGCTTTATAATTTTATACATGAGTGTGATCTTAAAGTGATAGTTAAACCTTTTTAAGCACTTTCAGCAGCTGATTTAATCACTTACTAAGTATGCAGCTTCTTTATCTTTTAATCGTTGCCTGTGTTCCAGTTAAAGCTAGTGACAGGGCCACAGCCCCAGGTTTCCTTTTTCAGGGTGGCTCCTTTGTCTTGAAGAGTCCTATGGAGCTACCCTTGCATGCAGAGACTAGAGAGTTATGTCTCCTTACACTGTGTGCATCATTAGAAACACATGGCCCCATAGGGGAGGATGGCAAGGCACTCCTCTGCTCCTCTCTCCTTTTCCCCATCCCTTCTCCAATTTAAAACATTGACTCCAGACTGAACTGTCCACTGTTCATTTTTTCCTTTTGAAGACCAGAAGTTGAGAGAGCAGACGCCAGCATCATTGAAAGTTGTAAACGGCAAGTGTTGGGGTAAGATTGTTAACTTTTTTTTTTTTTTCTTTGTTGAAAATTACATTGGCATTGTTTTATATATATATATATATATATATATATATATATATATATATACCGTATTTATCGGCGTATAACACGCACTTTTTTCCCCTTAAAATCAGGGGAAAATCATAGGTGCGTGTTATACGCCGATCCCCCGCCGATTGTGGGCTTTTCGGCCACTTTCAGCGGCTTTCGGCTTTTCTCGGTGGCTTTTGGCAGCTCTCTGCCATTCTCGGCGGCTTTCGGCCCCTTTCGGCCATTCTCGGCGGCTCTCGCAGTCCCGTGGGAGCCGCCGAAAGCCGAGTGCGTCCGAGAGCAACCGAGAATGGCCGAGAGCCGCCGAGAATGGCCAAAAGCGGCCAAGAACTGCAATCGGGTACAAGACTACAGATGGACACTGACAAGGCTGCAATGGGGACAAGGCTGCAATGGGGGACAAGGCTGCAATGGGGGACAAGGCTGAAATCAGGGACAAGACTACAGATGGACACTGATGAGGCTGCATTGATGGGCATTTAAATGTAAGTTTTTTTTCCTTAAACTTTCCTCCTAAAAGTTTTTTTCCTTAAAATTCCCTCCTAAACATGGGGTGCGTGTTATACGCCGATAAATACGGTATATATATATATATATATATATATATATATATATATATATATATATATATTATCTGTATATGACAAACTCAGGTGTCCAAGAATGTGTTTGCACAGAGCTACCAGTCTAGATCAAACATTGTCCGCTACTGTACTTAGAGGTCAATATATCCTTTCAGAAGATGGGGTGTTGACAAGCAACTTCATAAACTACTTTCTTCACTGTTGACAAATTAAGTAATCACTATCATCTTTCATCCTCATAGGAGAATCACAGTATAAGCATAACTTGATCTGTAGGCTAACATATTACATTCATTAAAGTAGAAGAAATATTTGAAGCACGTTTTATAGTTTATTTGCTTGTTAGCGTTATTGCATTGCAAAACATTTGAGTGTTCAGAATGATACATAACGTATAGGTTCACCTTATCGGCCTTTTCAAAGGTAAGTGAATTCTTGTAAATCAAGTTTTAATAATTTATCAATTCTCCACTTGTTAAAATCCAGTCCTTGGCTGAATTCTTCATTAGATACATCTAGGCATTGGGGTTGATTTACTAAAATTGGAGAGTGCAAAATCTAGTGCAGCTTTGCATGGTAGCCAATCAGCTTTTAACTTCAGCTTGTTCAATTAAAGCGGGGTTCCACTCAAATTTTTAACTTAATCTTACCCCCTTCAGTTAATTGCATAGATGTTCAAATGCCGCATGAAAATTTTTTTATCGCTGTAATTACCTTTATATTGTACTTTATTGTGGCACTTCCTGTCTCTCCTCCCATGGGAGTAGGTGTGTTTATTGCCTTTCCCCGGCGCCACACTGTCTCCTGGGAGCTTAGTGTCAGGCTTCCCAAGATTCAGTGCGGAAAGTATGATCATGCGTGTGAACAATGAACAGCATTCACCGCATCCAGGAAATCAATGCTTGTGGGCTTCACATGCCCACAAGCAAGATGGAAACAGCCAGCATCACATTTTTTAAGTTATTCTTCAGTACGAAAACAGACAGAGGCAGAAATATTACACCCAAACTGTGAGTATTATTTTGGGGTTAGCAAAGTGTCTCAATGACCTAAAAAAAAAAAAAAAAAAAAAAAGATTGGTCGCCGGACTCCTGCTTTAACCACTTGCCGACCAGCCGCTGTCATTATACTGCGGCAGGTTGGCACAATCCCACGAACCGTCGCAGCAATACCTCGGTCCCTTTAAGCGGGATAGCAGGCGCGTGCGCCCGCTGCTCAGCGGGGGGTGCCGATGCTCATGACCGGCGGTCGGGATGACCGCCGACCACGACTGATCGTAAGCACGAGAGGCAGAACAGGGACGTGTGTGTGTGTAAACACACACATCCCAATTCTGTGAGGAGAGGAGAGAGAGATCGTGAGTTCCTAAGAGCTGGGAATCACGATCTCTCATCTCCTATAGTCAGTCCCATCCCCCACAGTTAGAACACACACATAGCGAACACAGTTAACCCCTTGATCGCCCCCTAGTGTTAACCACTTCTCTGCCAGTGACATTTATACAGTAATCAGTGCATTTTTATAGCATTGATCGCTGTATAATTGTCAATCGACCCAAAAATGTGTCAAAAGTGTCCGATGTGTCCGCCATAATGTCGCAGTCTCAATAAAAATCGCAGATCGCCGCCATTACTAGTAAAAAAAAATAATAATAAAAATGCCATAAATCTATCCCCTATTTTGTAGACGGTATAACTTTTGTGCAAACCAATTAATATACGCTTTTTGTGATTTTTATTACCAAAACTATGTAGAATACATATCAGTCTAAACTGAGGAAAAAATTAGCTTTTTTTAAAAAAAAATTGGGGCTATTTATGACAGCAAAAAGTAAAAAATATTGTGTTTTTTTCAAAATTGTCACTCTTTTTTTTGTTTATTGTGCAAAAAATAAAAACCGCAGAGATGACCAAATACCACCAAAAGAAAGCTCTATTTGTGGTAAAAAAGGATATCAATTTTGTTTGGATACAGCGTCGCACGACCCCGCAATTGTCAGTTAAATCGACAAAGCTTTGCCCAATCAGAGCATAGAATGCACTGTGCAGCAGTGGGCGAACATCCCGCAGAGCGCAGAGCGCCCCGCAAGTTCAGGTGTTTGCCGAAAGGGCGAACAGGCGATGTTCATAGCAAACTTTTGCACTTTTGCTCGGACACAGTTCGTCCAACTGAAATGTAATCAAAACAAACAGCATGGGGTCCCCCCCCAAAACTATACCAGATCTTTATCTGAGCATGCAGCCTGGCAGGCCAGGCAAGGGGAAAGATGAGCGAGCACCCCCCTCCTGAACCATACCCGGCCAGATGCCCTCAACATGGGGGGTGCTGTGGGGCAGGGGGGCTTGCCCCACAAAGCTCCTTGTCCCCATACTGATGGGGACAAAGTCTCTTCCCTGTCTCGGTGGTTGTGGTGGTGTGGGGGGGGTGACTTATTGGAATCTGGAAGCCCCCAGGTCTTGCCCCCCCCCCATGTGAATGAATAGTGGTACATAGTAAACAAAAAGAAAAAAAATAGGTCTGCACTCGACAAAGGCTCCCGCCATCTGACAGTTCTTAAATAACTAAGGGGCATGGCCACCCAATGACGTAATCGAATGGCCCGCCGCTTGGTTATTTCAGAACTGTCAGGCGGTGGAGCTGTCAGAGGACGGGAGCCTTTGTCAGGTACAGAACTCTTTTTTTTTTTTCTTTTTGGGTCAACAGAAGTGGCGGGCATCGTGATTGACTTTGGATCTACTTCAGGGGACATTTATTTATTTATATTTGTTATAAAAATATGGCGTGTCAAAAACGGTTGTGTTTTTATTTACTTTTCACACTTTTTTGGTGAATGAGTAGGGGTACTATATACTATGGGTCTGGTATGGATTTTGAGGGGGTCCCCAAGCCATTTAAAAAAACATTTGGTGTGAGGTTTTTCTTTTTCGGGTTGGCGGTAGCATTGGGCATTGTGATTGATGTTGGATCTACTTTGGGGGACATTTATTTTAATTTTTTTTTTAATAAAGGACTCGTCAAAAAATGTTCTGTTTTTATTTACTTTTTACACTTTTTTGGTGAATGAGTAGGGGTACCCCTACTCATTCACATAGGGATGGTGGGATCTGGGGACCCCTTGTTAAAGGGGACTTCCAGATTCCAAAAAGCCCCCTGCCCGCAGACTCCCACAGCCATCCTCCAGGGTTGTGAGGAAGAGGTCCTTGTCCTCATCAACATGGGGACAAGGTGCTTTGGGGGAGCAGAGCCCCCCATCCCAAAGCACCTCCCCATGTTGATGGCATGTGGCCTGGTATGGTTCAGGAGGGGGGGTGCTCGCTTGTCTCCCCCCTTTCCTGGCCTGCCGGGCTGCATGCTTGGATAAGGGCTGGTATGGATTTTGGGGAGCCCCATACCGTTTTTTTTTTTTATATTGGCGTGTTTTTTCTCTGCATTTTTCATTGCCAGCATTTTTTTGTTTACATTCATCTGTCAGCGGAGAAAATCCCTGATCACTTCACCCCCCCCAATGTACAAAAATAGTGAAAAAAACTTTTTTGTTTTTTTGTTTTTTTACATACTGTCACCAGTTCATTGCCACAACAGTAATATGATGGCGCTGTACTGCACTGGTGACAGTATGTAAAAAAATAAAATATGAAAAAAAACATTTTTTATTTAAATTCTTTATTTTCGAAAAAATTGTGACAAAAAATTACAACTTCAAAAAACTTGCCCTGCCTCTTACTAAATACCTCACACTGTCTACTTTCCCAAAACAGATCATTTGGGGGGCATTTGTATTGTCCTGACAATTTAGGGCCATCAGTACATCAGGACTGATTCATTTTCAAATATATATATATATATATATATATATATATATATATATATACACACACACCATAGTTTGTAGACTCTACAACTTTCATACAAACCAATTACCGGTATTCTGCACTTGTTGGGATTATTTTTTTTTACCAAAGACATGTAACAGAATACATTTTGGCCTAAAATTATGAAGACATTCAATTTTTTTTTATTAAATATGTTTTATGACAGCAAGTAAAACAATTTTTTTTCCCAAAAATGTTGGTCTTTTTTTTTCATTTATATAAAAAAAAATCTCAGTGGGGGTCAAATACCACCAAAAGACAGCTCTATTTTTGTGAAAAAAACTATATAAATTTAAGTTGAATACAGTGTTGCAAGACAAAGCAATTGGCAGTTAAAGTAGCGCAGTACTGAATAGCAAAAAATGCCCTGGTCATGAAGAGGGGAAAACCATCTGGAGCTCAAGTGGTAAAGCATATTTTGCAGGTATAAGGACCATGGCATATATATGCTGTAAGAAAGTAGGCTCGGGTTCTATTTAAGCATGCCCCTTAATTGTCAGCGCAGTGAGGCCACATGCATACCTCCCAACTTTTTGAGATGGGAATGAGGGACACCTATCAGCAAAAGTATGTAGGGATAGGACACACCCCTTGCCATGCCCCCTTAAAGGAGAATTGTACAAAAAAACAAGATTGGTTAAACCCACAAGTGCTTTTTTTTAACCACTACTATTCCTTTATATTGGCTTTTGGAATTTACAAATCCAGCAATTTAGAAATCAGATGAAAGGTTTAGCGCTGGAAAACACTTTTTGATAGATAAAAAGCGCATTTTATATACATCTATATAGATCAGACCAAAATGAGGGACAAATGAGGAGGAATGAGGGACAGAGGAACATTGCTCCAAATCAGGGACAGTCCCTCGAAATCAGGGACAGTCCCTCGAAATCAGGGACAGTCCCTCGAAATCAGGGACAGTTGGGAGCTATGTCACATGCACTGTACGCTGTGGTGCACATAGCCATGCCTTTCTTGTCCTTTGAGTGCTCAGTTGTGCCTCAGGTCTTTCACAAATCTAGCAATGCCCCTGATTACCGCTGTGTAATCTCCCTCCTCCTGCTGTGATCTTCAAGATGCTTTTAAATGAACAAATCCACAATGAGAAGGAGACTACAAGTGATGGTCCCTGAGCTGACACTACATTTCAATGTGTGATATATGGAAAGTGTATATTACTTCAATCACTTAACTGCATGCATTGTTTTTCAATTATATCTAATAAAATATTATTAAAATAATTCCAGCTATAGTGAAAGGAAAAAGATGAATTGCCTTACAGTTGTACAGAGAGACTCAGGAAAGACATAATACATGTTTCTATTATTTTTCGCAGAATGTTGTAGCTCCCAGACAAGAGGGGGTTTCCCCCTAGTGGTTTAGTGACAATATGACATCTGGAAGGAGAGCTGCAATTAATCATTCATTTCTCCACTAATTTGCTCGCAACTGAAGACAATTGCTGTGTCCCTCTCAGAAAGAGAGAGGAGGCGGCACATGGCATTAGCAAATCACCTATGCACAAACAAAGCTATAGATTAATCATTTTCACATTATTAGATGATGTTTAAAGGGTAGTAGGGATACACAGCTGACACATCTGAATGTGTAAACACTGAAGAACACAACACTCTGTTTATAGGATGCATCATTAGGTCTTGCTAAGTACTAAGGCTTCATTTAGACATGCGGTTAGGGGGTGGTAAAAAATGCATGTTTGAGCTGTGTTTTTTGACACCCGCAAACCACCCCCCCCCCCCCCCCCCATTAAGCTGCAATAGGCAGGGGACGGGGGTGTTTACATTCCTGTGTACCCGGCCATTAATAGTGTACTGTCACTTTAAATTTTTTCCACTTTGCTTTTTATACTTTTTTTTTTCTGTGAAAAACATAAAAATGCAGCTAATAAGGGGCTGAAAGAAAGGGTTCAGGAAAGCTTCCCTAACTCTCTGCGACTCATTGCATCTTTAAATGTCACCAAAAACTCACTTCGTTTCACGTTCCAGCGCTGACTTCAAGGCATTCCAGTGAAATGGGAACATTTAGCTGAAATCTACCAATTTTTGACAACATTTTGAGGAAATAAAAAGTCTCCTCTCTTTGATCATCCCTAAGGCTACTTTGACACTGAAGCGCCGCTAAAGCGCCAGACATTTTTGCAGTGCTTTTCGGGCGCTAGAGGGACCTTAAAAAAAAATTAAGACCTGTTTTGCGGTGCTTTCAAAATGCTTTTAAGGTGCTTTGGAAGCACTGCCCATTCATTTCAGGGGCGTTTTGGGAACACTATTTATAGCGCTCCCAAGCCGTCCCATAGATGCTGCTTGCAGGACTTTTCCTAATGTCCCACGCTTACCCGGGGTGTAAAAGCACACACTGAGGTGAATGGGAGGCAGTGCACAGGCGCTATTTCTAGTGCTAAAACACCTGAAAACTGCCTCAGTGTGAAAGGGATCTTACACACATACTCACACACTATATACAGTGTGCGATATACAGTATATATACAGTTAGGTCCATATATACTTGGACACAGGCACATGTTTCATACTTTTGGCTCTGTATGCCACCAGAATAAAATTATCCAAATGAATTTGAAGTTCAGACTTTCAGCTTTAATTCAAGGGGTTGAACATAAATATGAAGTACAAATGTTAGGAACTGCAACCATTTTTATACACAGCCCCCCCCCCCCCCCATTTTCAGGGGCTCAAGTTTAATATAATGAATATAATCAAAATAATCATAAATAAAATGTTCATTTTTAATATTTTGTTGAGAATCCTTTACTGGCAATGACTGCCTGAAGTCTGGAACCCATGGACATTACTAAAGACTGGGTTCCCTCCTTTCTGATGCTTTGCCACGTTCTGACTGCAGCTGTCTTCAGTTGTTCTTTGTGGGTCTTTCTGACTTTAGTTTTGCCTTCAGCAAGTGAAATGCTCAATTGGGTTGAGATCAGGCGATTTACTCGGCCATTGCAGAATATTCCACTTCTTTTCCTTCAAAAGCTCCTGGGTTGCTTTTGCAGTGTGTTTTGGATCATTGTCCATCTGTACTCTGAAGTGCCGTCCAATCAACTTTGCTGCATTTGGCTGAATCTGGGCTGACAGTATATCTCTAAACACTGCAGAATTCATCCTGCTGCTTCTGTCTTCTGTCACATCATCAATAAACACCAATGATCCAGTGCCACTGAAAGTCATGCATGCCCATGCCATAACACTGCCTCCGCCATGTTTTACAGATGACGTTGTGTGATTTGGATAATAAGCTGTTCCAAGCCTTCTCCACACTTTTTTCTTCCCGTCATTCTGGTACAGATTAATCTTAGTTTTATGCGTCCAAAGAATGCTTTTCCAGAACTGGTCTGGCTTTTTTAGATGTTTTTTGGCAAAGTCTAATCTGGATTTTCTATTCTTCAGGCTTATGAATGGTTTGCACCTTGTAGTGAACCCTCTGTATTTGCTCTTGTGAAGTCTTCTCTTGATTGTAGACTTTGACAATGATACGCCTACCTCCTGGAGAGTGTCCTTCACTTGTCTGGATGTTGTGAATGGGTTTTTCTTTACCATAGAGAGGATCCTGGAAACGTCCACCACTTTTGTCTTTCGTGGACGTCCAGGCCTTTTTATGTTGCTGAGCTCACCAGTGCGTTCTTCTTTCCTCAGAATGTACCAAACTGTTGATTTTGGCCACTTCTATTGTTGCTGCTATCTCTCTGATGGATTTGTTTAGTTTTTGAAGCCTTACAATAGCCTGTTTCACTTGCATGGACAGCTCCTTTGAACGCATGATGTGGGTTCACAGCAATAGATTCCAAATGCAAATCCCAAACATAGAAACAACTCCAGACCTTTTACCTGTTTAATTGATGAAAAAATAATGAAGGAGTAGTCCACACCTGGCCATGAATCAGCTTTTAATTCAATTGTCCAATTACTTTTGGTCCCTTGAAAAAGGGGGATGGCTATTTTGGATGTACATACCCTCAAATTAAACCTGAGAGTGTGCACTTTCAGCCCATATCCATTATATAATTATAGCTTAAATATGTTTTGGTAAATACCTGAAAAAAACTAAATTTGAGACTTTTTGTCCAAATATATATATTGACCTAACTGTATATAGATATACATGTAAGACAAGGGGGTTACAGCTCAGTAAAAAATAAACTTATAGCCAGTAATATAACAACTCCAGGTATCCCTGCCCTTTTAAGAGTCCAGCCTGCACCATGCAGTAGAAATGGAAATATGAGTGTTCAGCTGTTTAGGACCTAAACATTTATATCTCCATTATATATATATACACTCCCCGGTCACTTTATTAGGTACACATGTTCAATTGCTTGTTACACAAATTGCTAATTAGCCAATCACATGGCAGCAACTCAATGCATTTAGGTATGTAAACGTGGTGAAGATGACTTGCTGAAGTTCAAATCAAGCATCAGAATGGGGAAGAAAGGGGATTTAATGACTTTGAACGTGGTATGGTTGTTGGTTCCAGACGGTTTGAATCATTAAAAAACTGTTGATCTACTGGGATTTTCACACACAACCATCTCTAGGGTTTACAGAGACTGGTCTGAAAAAGAGAAAATATCCAGTGAGCGGCAGTTGTGTGGAGGAAAATGCCTTGTTGATGTCAGAGGTCAGAGGAGAATGGGCAGACTGGTTTGAGATGATAGAAAGGCAACAGTAACTCAAATAACCCCTCGTTACAACCAAGGTATGCAGAATACAATCTCTGAACACATAACACATCGAACCTTGAAGCAGATGGGCTACAGCAGCAGAATACCACACTGGGTGCCACTCCTGTCAGCTAAGAACAGCAAACTGAGGCTACAATTAACACAGGCTCAGCAAAATTGGACAACTGAAAATTGGAAAAATGTTGTCTGGTCTGATGACTCTCGATTTCAGCTGAGACATTCAGATGATAGTGTTTGACATAAACAACATGAAAGCATGGATCCATCCTGCCTTGTACCAATGGTTTAGGTTGGTGGTGTAATGGTGTGGGGGTATTTTCTTGGCACACTTTGGGCCCCTTAGTACCAATTGAGCATCTTTTAAACGCCACGGCCTACCTGAGTATTGTTGCTGACCATTTCCATCCCTATATGACTACAGTGTACTCATCTTCTGATATCTCCTTCCAGCAGGATAATTCAACATGTCACAAAGCTCAAATCATCTCACTGCTGGTTTCTGGAACATGATAATGAGGTCTCTGTACTCCAATGGCCTCATCAGTCACCAGATCTTAATCCAATAGAGTACCTTTGGGATGTGGTGGAATGGGAGATTTGCCTCATGTATGTGTAGCCGACAAATCTGCAGCAACTGCGGGATGCTATCATGTCAATATGGACCAAAATCTCTGAGGAATGTTTCCAACACATTGTCGAATCTCTGCCATGAAGAATTAAGGCAGTTCTAAGGGCAAAAGGGGGTCCAACCCGGGACTAGCAAGGTGTGCCTAATAAATTGGTCGATGAGTGTATGTAAAATAATTAACCTCCATTGTACCAGTTTGGGGATGTAGGAACTTCCACGTATGAAAGCACTTTCAATATTCTATATTATCCACAATCACAACATTTTATGAGCCTGGTCTTCATCATATCCTTGTCGGTAAAAACTGCATGAAGAAAACATGAAGAAAATATGAACCGTTGCCAATATTAACCGTATTCTTTATTAATAAATTATGAAAACAGATTGGCATCTGCTTAAGCAATGTGTATCATAAGCAATTACCTTTTTTCTTTGAGAAATCCTATTTTCACTTTTTTCATTATTATCCTCCAGCCTATTCATTTAACCATTCTTGTCCTCATGCACCCAGTCCAGCATTGGCTGTACATCCTTTCTCTGGACTTGCTTCTTTATAATAAAAACAGTGAACCATGACTTAACAATGAAACGATTCTCCACCAAAAGGCACATGTGGCAGGGGGACAACAAGTTAAAGGAGAAGTAGGGTCAAAGCTATTTTGGCTGTACTCCTCCTATAGATCACAGGAGTGCAGTTAGTTCAGTTTTCAGCTGACAGTGGGCTACAGTCCACTGTCAGCTGACATCACTCAGTTGGTCCATGCTAGGGATAGATCCTGACTTTATAGTTCGGATCCACCCAGATGCCTGGACTGGCAGTTAGCTCAGCCTCTCAGCAAGCCACTGAGAGCCTGAGCCACACCCCATCACTCCTGTGAACACTGGAGGGGCAGAGCAGAGAGCTGGCGTCTGACAATCATGACTCTCTGCTCAGAGCGTAGGAGAGAACTGAGCGAACAGTGGTGCTTGATTGCTCAGTTCTCAGTGCAGAGCCAGCAGTGGACAGATGCAGCACCAGATTGATACTGCATCCACCTAGTCAACCCCATAGTTGTCATCGTATAACATTAGGTGCCTAAACAAGGACCTTTATGGCAGGATCAACAGGGATCATTTGGTGCCCATTTATATTAATGCAGTGCATTAATGCTAGTTTTTTTTATTATTTATTTATTATTTTTTTTACACTTCCTTTTTAGTCTCATTTTTTATCACTTTTATTCCTATCACAACAAATGTAAACATCCCTTGTGATATAAATAAGGAATGACATATCTTTTTTATGGAGACATCTGGGGTCTATAAGACCCCAGATGTCTCCTCTAACCTGGAAAGCATGAAATAAAAAGAATTAAAAAAAACTTACATCATGACGCCGCTTCTGGCCTCGCAGGATCATAGAGATGGCCAGGGACTATCCGGTCGATAGCCAGCTCTGTGGTAACCCGGCGCCATCTAATCAGATCCCGGGCTCCCCGATCACACAGGAGAGCCCGGAGATGTTCCCTCCTGCTGCCTGTATAAGCAACCCAGCGGCTAATCAGCATTGTAGGGGATCACCGGCTTAAAAGAAAGACACCAGGATTATGCCTGTAGCTGCAGGTATCTTCCCAATATCTCCACTTCAAGTACAGGATGTCATATGACGTCCTATGAGCGGGAAGTAGTTCAAAGCATGTATTGCACATTCTAGTAGCATGCTAGTTGTCAAAACGTATAGCTGCAAATTATCTCTTTATGTAAGCTTTATCTTGTATAGGAATTTAATAACTGGGTTTAGATTTACTTTAAGCCTCACAATCTGTTGTTTCAGCATCTGTCAGGGCCCATATAGACCTGGGTGTATACACAGAGGTGTATTTTTTTGTAGAATTTGGCTGATGTAGTGTCATACATCAACATTCTCTTAGTGTGTTGCCATGTGATTTATTGCCCATTTTTAATTTGAATTTAGAGTTTGGAGTAGATGAGGTAGCAGACATTGACCCAGGCAGAACTAACGCAAAAAATAAATTCTGAAAAGGTGAGCTCTTCATTGCAGAAGAGACATGCAACATCTCTTCTCCAATAAAATACATTTATTATTATAATACAGGATTTATATAGCGCCAACAGTTTGTGCAGCGCTTTAAAACATGAGGGCAGACAGTACACTTACAATACCAATCAATACAGGAGGGATCAGAAGGCCCTGCTCGTTAGCGCTTACAATCTAGAAGGGAGGGTCAAGTGGAAACAAAAAGGTAATAACTGTGGGGGATGAGCTGATGGAGAAAATTAAAATACAGTTGTTAGGTGTGGGTAGGGTAGGCTTCTCTGAAGAGAAGGGTTTTCAGGGATCGTCTAAAAGCTAATAAAGTAGGAGATAGGCGGACAGATTGGGGTAAGGCATTCCATAGGATTGGAGAGGCTTTGGAAAAGTCCTGGAGGCGAGCATGGGAGGAGGTGACGGGGGGGGCTAGAGAGCAGGAGGTCTTGAGAGGAATGAAGAGAGCGAGTAGGTTGGTATTTAGAGACTAGGCTAGTGATGTAGCTGGGGGCGATATTGTGGATGGCTTTGTACGTAGTTGTTAGAATTTTGAATGTAATTCTTTGGCCGAGCGGAAGCCAGTGGAGGAATTGACAGAGAGGAGTAGTACACACAGAGCGATTGGTAAGGTGGATGAGTCTGGCAGCGGCATTCATAATGGATTGAAGAGGTGATAGACTATGTAGAGGTAAGCCAATGAGAAGGGAGTTGCAGTAGTCGAGGCGAGAGATGACCAGCGAGTGAATTAAGAGCTTTGTTGTGTAATTGGTTAGAAAGGGGCATATTTTGGAGATGTTGCAGAGGTTGAGGCGGTAGAATTTGGACAGTGATTGGATGTGTTGCTTGAAGGAGAGTTCAGAGTTTAGGACTACACCTAGAACCTTGGCATGTGGGGATGGGCTTATAGTTGTGCCATCGATTCTGACAGAGAGATCGGGGGAAGGGACATAGGGGGGGGGGGGGATTATAAGAAATTATTGGATAGATTGAGTTTGAGGAAGTGGTGTGACATCCAGACTGATATATCTGATAGTAAATTAGTGATACATGAGGAGACAGAGCGAGTGAGCTGAGAGGTAGAGAAATAGATTTGAGTGTCGTCAGCGTAGAGGTGGCCCAGGGAGGTGGTGTAGATTGAAAATAGGAGAGGTCCAAGAACAGAACCCTGGGGGACCCCAGCAGAGAAAGGAAGAGGAGAGGAGGAAGTAGAGTTGTAAGAAACGCTAAAGGTGCAGTTGGATAAATACTTACTTGCCTGTTAACAAAACTCTGCAGTATGTACGCAGAGCTGCACAAGTGCAACTCCAATCATATTATTGGCACAGTTCCAGTGTGCTGGGATGCATGACTTCCACTCTTAGGCAGGAGTGATGTCATCCCGTATGGCTAATCAAGATTGCTGAAGATAGACACCCAGAAGAAGCCAGAAAGAAGATGCCGGCGCCAATGAGGGACTTTGCAGATGTCAGACATAGGGGAATATTCTTGTCTTTAGTTCCGCTTTGATATCTGTTGCAAATACATCAAAAATCATATTATATGCATTTTGATGCATTGCCAGACTTTTTTGGGCCTTCCGATGCACTAAAATCAGACATGTCACAATTTTGAAAAATGCACTGCACTGCAGCGCTGAAAAAAACCCATTGTATTATGGCGAACTACCGCATATGTGTTTAGCATGTGTCAGAGCATGTGTCAGAGCATGTGCAATAAAACGCAACAGTGTAAATGGGTCCCCCCAGTATGCTGATGAACAGCTAAAAGATAATGAGGGGATTTACTAAAAATGGTACACACAGAATATGGTGCAGCTGTACATAGCAGCCAATCAGCTTCTTCAGCTTGTTCAATTAAGCTTTACCAATAAGGTCCGGTTCACACTGGTATGACAGTGTACGTTCTGTGGATCAGATTTTGCCCTGCGACTCGAAATCCGGCATCCATCCGACTTCAATGAACGGGGATCCGACTTTGATCCCGACAATACCAGGCACTTTGTGTCTGGTATGAATCCTTAGGGGAAACTCTATGCCAAATTAAAAAAAAACACAGCATGGTTGCACTCAGGATTTCTGTGACCGTTTAAATAGCAGGTTGCCCTCCTCTGTTTATGTTGTTTTTTTGTTTTTGTGTCTCTTATGCGCTAGTTCTAGCCCCTGCGTGGGCAATCTAGGCGCCTTTGTCATTGTTGTATGTTTAACACTATTTCTGCAATAAAAAACTTATTGAACCAGAAAACAAAAATGGCATGGGGTTCCCCCTCCAAGACCATACCAGGCCCTTCGGTCTTGTATTGATTGATTTTAAGGGGAACCCCATGGCAAAAAAATATTGTGGGGTCCCCCCAAAATCCATACCAGACCCTTATCCAAGAATGCAGCCCGGCAGGTCAGGAAAGGGGGTGGGGACGAACAAGCGCCCCCCCCCCCCGAACCATACCAGGCCACATGCCCTCAACATGGGGTGTGGGTGCTTTGGGGTAGGGGTCTGGTATGGATGTCGGGGGGACCCCACATCATTTTTTGGTGTGGGGGTGCCCCTTAAAATCCATACTAGACCGAAGGACCTAGTATGGTCTTGGAGGGGGAACCCCATGCCATTTTTTTTTAATTTGGCATGGAGTTCCCCTTCAAGATCCTCAGAGCACAAGTCGCATGCCAAAATCGGATCAGTTAAGACGATGATCCGACTTTGATCCGACTTCAATGATATTCAACGGGCCGAAGTAGGATCAAAGTCAGACCAAAGTAGTGCAGGAACCTTTTTTAAATTCAGACCGACTTGTGTCGGACCAGTTAAGACAACTCTCATTGGGAACCATTGATTTGCACACATCATGTGAGGTGAGCTCCCAATGTCGGAGTGTTTGTCGTACAAATGTGAACCCGGCCTAAAACCCGAAAGCTGATTGGTTACTATGCACAGATGCACTAGATTCTGTGTACACCAATTTTAGTAAATCTCCTCCAAGATGTCCTATAATAAAAAAAAGCATGCTTGCTCATTTAATTTACCAACAACAGAGTGAAACCATTGAAAAAAAGCCTGCCGCTAATTGACTAAAAAAAAAAAAAAAAAAAAAAGGGAAAAATTAAATGAATATTTTTACAGGCCCAAGAAGACAAGCGGGGGTCTATTAAAATATTCTATACCATAAAAAAAATCAATAAAATAATTAAAGTAGTTTTAAATCCTGTTTAACAGTTCAACATTACCCACCTAATGTACATTTATCATTCAAACAAAACCTCTTATGACTTGTATCAGAAGGATGTAAAATAATATAATGGGGGTATGGCCTATTGTGTGGACCAGGAAAAAAACGACTTTATCATTCTCAAGGCTAAGAATGAACACAGGAAAAAAATGACCGTATGATCACTGGTATAAGGGGATACATTCTCCTATTCATTTTTACATGCTTATACAAAGATATTTTTCATAACCAAAGGAAAATTTCTATTCTATATTTATATAACTTTAGTGTATAAATGCTGTTATATACTCAGTAACATTCTGACAATTACCCATTAGTAAATTATTCACCCTGACATTACTGGCTGTTGGAATCAATTGGCAATCCTCAGAAGCAGCATTGCTGTATATAGGACCCTAACTCAGGACAGATTGTGCTGCCTTTAGCTGCGGTGTTTGATGGTGTCATAAATCAGTAACTGTGCTGCTTGTATCCTTGTGAGC
Organism: Aquarana catesbeiana; assembly: GCF_042186555.1. Taxonomy (NCBI): domain Eukaryota; kingdom Metazoa; phylum Chordata; class Amphibia; order Anura; family Ranidae; genus Aquarana; species Aquarana catesbeiana. The sequence continues at coordinate 95,972,865 of NC_133331.1, forward strand.
CACTGTCTCTCATTTTATCATCCATGGATTATACTTAAAGGGAATGTCTACCTTTATCTGGTATTCCTTTTCTTCTGTTAACCTACAGAACTGAAAGAAGCAGCCACAGAATTTTCTAATTTTAACTTTATAATAAAGGTGAGATTGGTACATCATATAATCATTTTGGAGCAGTTGTCTGTCTTTTTCATTTGTTTTCCCCTAAATCTCTGGAAAAGTGTAAATTTTTGGGCATCAGTGTCACAAGAAAAACATGGAAGCAAAATAAAGATGACTTATTTGGGTTGATTTACTAAAACGGGAGAGTGCCAAATCCGGTTCAGCTGTGCCTGGTAGTCAATCAGCTTCTAATTTCAGCTTGCTCAATTAAGCTTTTTCAAAAAAGCTGGAAGCTGATTGGTTTCTATGCAGAACTGCACCAGATTTTGCACTCGCCAATTTTAGTAAATCAATCCCATTGTGTAAGACAAGCCTAAGGAGCTGAACACTGGAGGGCTGTGTTTTGGCCCCTAAAACATCTCCTGTTACTGATTTAAATCAGGGGTCTCAAACTGGCGGCCCTCCAGCTGTTGCAAAACTACAAGTCCCATCATGCCTCTGCCTGTGGGAGTCATGCTTGTAACTGTCAGCCTTGCAATGCCTCATGGGACTTGTAGTTTTGCAACAGCTGGAGGGCCACCAGTTTGGGACCCCTGTTTCAAATGGTACCTGAAAGAGGTCACTTTTACTAAGGGCATTGACCACAGGATCACCAAGGCAAAGGGGTCCACTTTTAGAGCACAGTAATGAGGCTAAAAAAAATAAGGGAGATTCTCAGTCTGTTGCAGTTCAAGATTAACAAACAACTTCCACTTTCATTCTCACTTTGTCTTTGTAGACTTCAAGATAAAATTAATAGATTGAAGTTTCAGACTAATTCACATTATTTATATATTTGGTCTTTTTTCCTAATTAGTTCACACAAATTTCTTCAAAAAAAGCTTCCCCAAACACAAAAATAAAGCTTTTCCTATATTTTGAATCATGTTCATGGTGCTCATGTAGCCTTATATCATTGTACTGGTGTGCAAGTTGGCTATTGGTGTCAGTCTGCCAATGTGAAAACTGAATAATGAAAGATAAAAACCAACACTGACTCTAACTGGTAATCTCAAACCATGCAGAGCTTATTTCTAATGTCCAGATAAAGGAACACCTGGGTAGCAGTGATCATAACATGATTTCATTTGATGTTAGCTGTAAACAAGAAATACATACGGGAAAGATAAAAACACTTAACTTCAAGAGAGCAAATTTTCCAAGGATGAGGGATGCTCTCCAGGATTTAGACTGGGAGGGAATATTTGCATTGATAAATACAGAACAGAAATGGGAATTCTTAAAAAAAGACTGTTTGGGACCTCACTGCAAAGTATATTCCCATGGGCAATAAGTTTAAAAGGCTAAAAACAAAACCTATGTGGCTCATGGCCAAAGTTAAAGAAGCTATAAACAATAAGAAAAGAGCTTTTAAAAAATATAAGTATGAAGGAACACTAGTGTTGTTTAAATGTTACAAAGAATTTAACAGAACATGTAAAAAGGAAATCAAGGATGCAAAAATTCAAAACGAACAACAGCTTGCAAAAGATAGTAGGACAAACCCCAAAAAATTCTTCAAATATATTAATAGTAAAAAGGCCAGGTCTGAGCATGTAGGCCCTTAACAAAATAATCTAGAGTGGGTGACTGGGGACAAAGAGAAGGCAAATTTATGAAATACTTTCTTCACCTCTGTGTATACAAAGGAGCATGGGGGAGCTTATGTCCATAATGGGGGTGGTAGTGACACAGCCCCGAATGATCCACAATGGCTCAAAAGTGATATGGTCCAGAATTATTTAGACAGAATAAAGGTGGATAAAGCACCTGGACCTGATGGCATCCACCCACGGATCCTAAAAGAATTGAGCTCTGTAGTTTCAAAGCCATTGTATCTAATTTTTAGGGACTCATTAATTACGGGAATAGTATCACTGGATTGGCACAGGGCGAACGTGGTGCCTATATTTAAAAAGGGATCAAAGTCTTTACCAAGTAACTATAGACCTTTTAGTTTAACTTCTATAGTCGGGAAGATACTGGAGCGTTTAATAAAAGACCACATAGACGAGTTCTTGCTGGAAAAAAACATTTTAAGCAACAGACAGCATGGATTCATGAAAGACAGAAGTTGTCATACAAACCTGATTTATTTTTATGAAGAGGTAAGTAAAATCTTGGACAGAGGGGTGGCTGTGGACGTGGTATTCTTGGATTTTGCAAAAGCGTTCGACACAGTTCCCCACACGCGGCTCGTGTGTAAGGTAAAGTCTTCAGGCTTGGAAATATCAGTTTGTAAATGGATAGAAAACTGGCTAAAAGACAGAATTCAGAGAGTAGTGGTTAATGATTCTTACTCTGAATGGTCTAAGTTTATCAGTGGTGTACCCCAAGGTTCAGTGCTGGGACCCTTACTTTTTAATAACTTTATAAATGATATTGGGTCTGGGATCGAAAGTAACATTTCTGTCTTTGCAGATGACACCAAGCTATGCAGTGGAATAACGTCCTTATAGGATGTCTCCAATTTACAAGTCGACCTCAATGCACTGTCTAATTGGGCGACTATGTGGCAGATGAGGTTTAATGTTGAGAAATGTAAAGTTATGCACTTGGGGGCTAAGAATATGCATGCATCATACATGCTAGGGGGAGTACAACTGGGGGAATCCGTGGTGGAGAAGGATCTGAGGGTTTTGGTAGATCATAAGCTCAATAATAGCATGCAATGCCAAGCTGTGGTTTCCAAAGCAAGCAAAGTCCTTTCTTGTATTAAGAGAGGTATGGACTCTAGAGAGAGAGATATAATTTTGCCCCTGTTCAAATCATTAGTAAGACCTCATCTGGAATATGCAGTTCAGTTTTGGGCACCAGTTCTCAAAAAGGATATCGGGGAACTGGAGAAAGTGCAGAGAAGGGCAACCAAACTGATAAGAGGCATGGGGGAGCTCAGCTATGAGGAAAGATTAGAGGAACTGAATTTATTCTCTCTTGAGAAGAGGAGAATAAGGGGGGATATGATCAACATATTCAAATATATAAGGGGTCCATATAGTGAACTTGGTGTTGAGTTATTCTCTTTACGGTCAACCCAGAGGACACAGGGGCACTCTTTACGTCTAGAGGAAAAGAGATTTCATCTCCAAATACGCAAAGGTTTCTTCACAGTAAGAGCTGTGAAAATGTGGAATAGACTCCCTCCAGAGGTGGTTCTGGCCAGCTCAGTAGATTGCTTTAAGAAAGGCCTGGATACTTTCCTAAATGTACATACTATAACTGGGTACTAACGTTTATAGGTAAAGTTGATCCAGAGAAAATCCGATTGCCTCTTGGGGGATCAGGAAGGAATTTTTTCCCCTGCTGTAGCAAATTGGAGCATGCTCTGCTGGGGTTTTTTGCCTTCCTCTGGATCAACTGAGGGTATAAAATTGGGTATATTGGATTGTACAATATTTTTTATTTTATTTATTTATTGTTTTTAAGGTTGAACTGGATGGACTTGTGTCTTTTTTCAACCTGACTGACTATGTAACTATGTAACTATGTAATTAACAAAAACATTTTTTTAACCAATACGTAATTAGAAGTTTACAAAATCTTCTTGACCTGCAGAGGGTTCTGGTGAAGCCACATGGTTATGGGTTTAGTTGATACATAGGGGTTAATTTACTAAAACTAGAGAGTGCAAAATTTGGTACAGGTCTGCATAGACACCAATCAGCTTCCAGGTTTTATTGTCTAAGCCTAATTGAACAAGCTGAAGCTAGAAGCTACCGTGCAGAGCTTCACCTGATTTTACACTCTCCATTTTTAGTAAATCAATCCCATATTTCCAATTGGTAGTACTTTTAATAAACCTGGCAGAAATGTCTCAGTAATGTAGCGCTGTAACAAAATGTAGCAATGTACATGATCTAGCGGTAAAAACAAAAATATCCTGCTAGATTTGAAAAAAGTAGTTCTGAATTTTAAAGGACCAATATACTATAGAAATGTTTTTTTCCACCTCACTGATAATTGATAACTGCTTCTCAAATGAGCTGTATACGCATTGTAACAGTGCTGTAAACACTACAGGCGCGTTAATGGCATGCTACCATAGATTTGATTCAGGGAGTGGCAAATGCCTGTTCTAATGCCAGTGTGAAAAAGGCCTAATCATAATATTTAAAATAAAAAAAATATTTTTATTTTGTGTGCCTTTATTTATTTTTTCTCCACATGTACAGTATTTCACAAAAGTGAGTACACCCCTCACATTTTTGTAAATATTTTATTATATCTTTTCATGTGACAACACTGAAGAAATTACACTTTTCTACAATGTAAAGTAGTGAGTGTACAGCTTGTATAACAGTGTAAATTTGCTGTCCCCTCAAAATAACTCAACACACAGCCATTAATGTCCAAACCGCTGGCAACAAAAGTGAGTACACCACTAAGTGAAAATGTCCAAATTGGGTCCAATTAGCCATTTTCCCTCCACGGTGTCATGTGACTCGTTAGTGTTATAAGGTCTCAGGTGTGAATGGGGAGCAGGTGGCCTAGGCCAAAAGGAGATTGCCAAGACCCTGAAACTGAGCTGCAGCACGGTGGCCAAGACCATACAGCAGTTTAACAGGACAGGTTCCACTCAGAACAGGCCTCGCCATGGTCGACCAAAGAAGTTGAGTGCACGTGCTCAGCATCATATCCAGAGGTTGTCTTTGGGAGATAGACGTATGAGTGCTGCCATCATTGCTGCAGAGGTTGAAGGGGTGGGGGTTCAGCCTGTCAGTGCTCAGACCATACGTCGCACATTGCATCAAATTGGTCTGCATAGCTGTCGTCCCAGAAGGAAGCCTCTTCTAAAGATGATGCACAAGAAAGCCCACAAACAGTTTGCTGAAGACTAAGCAGACTAAGGACATGGATTACTGGAACCATGTCCTGTGGTCTGATGAGACCAAGATAAACGTATTTGGTTCAGATGGTGTCAAGCGTGTATGGCGGCAACCAGGTGAGGAGTACAAAGACAAGTGTGTCTTGCCTACAGTCAAGCATGGTGGTGGGAGTGTCATGGTCTGGGGCTACCGGCACTGGGCAGCTACAGTTCACTGAGGGAACCATGAATGTCAACATGTACTGTGACATCCTGAAGCAGAGCATGATCCCCTCCCTTCTGAGACTGGGCCGCAGCCAGTATTCCAACATGAAAACAACCCCAAACACACCTCCAAGACGACCACTGCCTTGCTAAAGAAGCTGAGGGTAAAGGTGATGGACTTGCCAAGCATGTCTCCAGACCTAAACTCTATTGAACTTCTGTGCGGCATCCTCAAATGGAAGGTGGAGGAGCGCAAGGTCTCTAACATCCACCAGCTCTGTGATGTCGTCATGGAGGAGGGGAAGAGGACTCCAGTGGCAACCTGTGAAGCTCTGGTGAACTCCTTGCCCAAGAGGGTTAAGGCAGTGCTGGAAAATAATGGTGGCCACACTAAATATTGTCACTTTTGGCCCAATTTGGACATTTTCACTTAGTACAAATTGTACTCAATTTTGTTGCCAGCGGTTTAGACATTAATGACTGTGTGTTGAGTTATTTTGAGGGGACAGCAAATTTACACTGTTATACAAGCTGTACACTCACTACTTTACATTGTAGCAAAGTGTCATTTCTTCAGTGCTATCACATGAAAAGATATAATAAAATATTTACAAAAATGTGAGGGGTGTACTCACTTTTATGAGATATTGTACATGCAGTTTGAGCTGCCAAGCAAAAAGTGACAGTTACAGGGATTGGGACAAACCATATATGCTGCTGGGGATGCTTACATTGGTCATTGTTTAGGGTGCACAGACACTGAGCACAGTTGAACGGAACCATCCCCATGTTCAATTTGTCCCCCTCCCCACTCCTCCACTGGACTCACACTGAGCAATGTTCCCGGGCACACTTATCAGCGTTGCCAACCAGACTGCAGTAATTTCTGCTTCTGTGTACATCTATGAAGAGTTCTGGGCTCAGGCATGGTCACACTTCAGCGAACCATAACGGACCACAAGTGAACCTTCCCAGGATCACCTCTTCTTAGCACTCCTGGGAACGATACACTTAACTGTTCCTGGGCACAGTTCAGAGCACTCATACTACATAAACAAACTAGGCCAACGGGATGAACAATGCCCAGGCTTGGTTGAACATGCCAGTGTGAGTGCACCCTTATTCATATGACTTTTCCTTTTACAAACTAAACTGTTGTTGTAACAGCTGTGTTAACTGGAATTAGGCTTTAATTGGCCCTGCCTGGGTAGAAAAGCCTGTTTCCTGCCAGCATGCTCTGTGTGGAAGCAGGGGTCTCTCTGCAGAGGTTCAAAACACTTCCTGCTGTGTAAGACCTATATTTTTCCAATAAGTAACCCTCATGCTCCATCTTGATTGGATAATTCTAGCCCTGACTCAGCAGGGGGCATATCAGACCTCTGCAGAGAGACACCACTTCTTCCAAACAGAGAGCAAGAGGCCCTTCTCTGCAACATGTTGGCAGGGGACAAGCCATTCGACTGTAAGTCTTTATAACTGGGCTGGTAACACTTAACGTTTATGTAAATAGCATTAATATCAATCAGCAAAATCTTCTATACAAGCTTTAACGTGTTCATAATATTTTAGAAGTTATTTTCTGTTTTTTTTTTCCAGTAGGTTTTTATTGGAAAAGTTATTTTCAATATGTCACTCTAATGATGTGGATGCTGGCAAGAGATACCACAGTAGTGGACCAGGCATTTAACACACCTGGAAGTATGGCGGTTGCTGAGGATTCTTCTTGCACTAACCTTTCACACTGAGGGCTTTTTGCAGGCGCTATAGCGTTAAAAATAGCGCCTGCAATATGCCCTCAAACAGCTGCTCCATTGTCCCCAGTGTGAAAGCCCTAGGGCTTTCGCACTGGAGCGGTGCGCTGGCAGGGCATCAGGAAAAGTCCTGCCAGCAGCTTCTTTGGAGCGGTGAAGGAGCGGTGTGTTTACCGTTCCTCCACCGCTGCTCCCCATTGAAATCAATGGGGCAGTGCTGCGATACCGCCGGCGAAACGCCGCTATTGCGGCACATTGCGGGTGGTTTTAACCCTTTCTCGGCCGCTAGTGGGGGATAAAAGTGACCTGCTAGTGGCCGAAATGCACCACAAATCCGACGGTAAAACGCCGCTAAAAATAGCAGCATTTTACCGCCGACGCTATGGGCAGCTTGGTGTGAAAGCTGTCTCAAGGTTAAAACTCAAAGGCTGCCAGGCTGAGAGGTTTCTTTTTTACAGGCGACAGTAATTTTAAGCTTATTTCTAGAGCACAACAATATAATCCTAATATTTAAAGTGTCACTAAACCCACATCATAAAAAATCTATCAATAAATGGTGTATTACATGCTGTTCATATTCACTCAGTCAGATGAGATTTGTTTTCTGTATTCTGTAAAAAACCTGGTTGACCCTGCTATTCTCTATCGCCACCTTCTGTTCATGTTCCCAATTCAGCTAGGGATTTTGCAGCTGTAGTGGTAACTCTGCACATGCTCAGTTTTTGGTGAGTTTCTATGCTGAGCATTTCCTCCCTAACACATCTGAGTAGCTCATGTGACTATACAGTCACACATGTGGACATATACACAGTGGTAAATGACAACCCACTCCCTCCCTCCTCCTCCTCTAAGCAGCTAAACACAATAGGGTGGGATATTACATGTAGATAATACAGGCTTCACCTCCCTCTTATTCAAAGACACAGGCTGGAGGGGCGTGACACAGCTTCTGACTGGCAGAAATCTGCCCACACGTGTTCTTGCCAAAAATAATAAAAATTTGATTTCAAATATATATTTGTATGAACATTTAAAACAGTTTATTGATATTAAATATATTTTTTTTACTCTGTATTCAAAAGGCTGTTTTATTTATTTTGAACATGTGACCAGCAGCAAAAGACTAGAAGCTCTTCCTGCTTATGTTTCCCTGCAGACAGGCTGGGAGAGAGCTGGGTCATGTGACAGCTGTATATCGATTAGGAAAAACTTGATGGGGGTCTTTTATTCAAATAATTACAGTGCCATCATCCACATACAGAAACAGAAGGGACAATGTAAATTACACATTGTGTTTAGTATTAATTTAACTCTAACCCTATCTTAACTTATAATCCTAACTTAGTCCCTGACCTAACCCAGGGGTCATCAACCTTTTTCCATTTAATGCCGGATTCAATGTATGTGAATACATGGAAGGCTGTATTCACCAGCTAATAAATGGAGATAACATTACACAGCCCCTGTACACAGACACTGCACCTCTGGGCCCCTTTACATTACACAGCCCCTGTACCTCTGGACCCCTTTACATCACACAGCCCCCCCTACCCAACCCCCCCCCCCACACGAAGGGATGGGGCGCTTTAATTTTTTATTTTTTTTAAATTTATGTTATTTATTTATTTTTTACACTATCTCTTTAAAAAAAAAAAATCGTATCACTTTTATTGCTGTCATAAGGAATGTAAACATCCCACGTGACAGTAATAAACAGTGACAGGTACTCTTTATAGAGAGACATATAAGACCTTAAATCCCTCCTTTTTTTTGCTGTTTTGAATGCTGTCATTTTTTAAAATTTGGCACCTTTAAGTCTTCTGTAAACCAGAAGTGATGTCATGACATATCTTCCAGGTTATTAGATCCAATCGAAGCTGATTCCGGCTTCATTGGGGTCTCTGGCCAGCTGGCGGACATGCCGGCTGGTCACTTGGGCCTCCCGGTGGAACCCGGGTGAGCCACGGACGCCCTTCCACTGCTTGGGATAACAGCCGAGCGACTTATTAGCCGCATCGGTTGGTATCCCAAGAAAGCTAACTGTCGGCTCTAAAAAACGGTACTGGGGTGATGTGTGCAGGTGCCGCCATCACCCTGATACAAGCCCTTCAAGCCGAGATCGCATATTTGCGTACAGTCAGCGTGAAGGGGTTAAAATGTCAGCAGCTGGGTGCACGTGAATTTATCACGTGCACCGACGGGCCGGACATTTAGCAGCGGTGGGTCGGGTGCAGCCCACGGGCCGTAGGTTGCCGACCCCAGCCCTAACCTAACCTGGACTTACATTATCATTGTGTGGAAACTAACCACAAAATCTCGCTGCTACGCTAAAGCCAACTGCATTGGGAAGAAATGGTAGGAAAAAACTGGAACAAGCAGAGAATGTTTTACAAGTTAGAAAAGTAAGGCACAGAGGGGTGTACAGGGCTGTAGAATGTATATGTCACCCATGAACAACAGAGACATCCTTTCTGTGGGTTGTATAAACATTTCAGAATAATATACACTGTCACTGTACTAATGACACTGGCTAGGAAGGGGTTAACATTTAGGGGCAAAGGGGTTAAGAGATTAACTGTGTGCCTATCAATATGTACAGTTTGTATTGTGCGCTGTTTTTACTAAGCAATGTACCAGTTTTTATTCCCTGCTTTGCAGGGAGAGAAAAAAAGCACTTTGCTGCTGTCTGTAGAGAGCCCTGTGTTGTTTACTAACACAGGGCTCTCTTCTGTCATTTGCTCAGCCAGTCAGCAGGTTCCATAACTCATTACTCATACTCATTACAGTACCAGCTGATTGACTTGTGCTGTAGCACAGCCAGGTGCAGCCTCTACTCTGAACCACAAAATCGCATATATGTATGTGATCCAGCGCTGCAGGACCACCCTGCTGCAGTATAAGCTTGGTGGGCTGTCCTGAAACAGTTATTATGTAGACTTAGTAAAAATCTGCGCTTGAGATGAAGTGGTTAACAACAAACAGCAGCTAGCGCTATACCCTGATACCAGGCATTTAACACAAAACATAAACCAATAGTGCATAGCTTATAATACCTTCTAGGTAAGAAATATTTTCTGAAAAGGTGATATTAGCTGTCATCAGTACCCAATGAAGGCTAATTATGACCACCACAATTAAAAGATATAATAAAGCATAATAAAACGTGTGACTTTAAACATAAAAGAAAGAAGTGTCCATAAAGTGTCCAAAAAAGAATAATTGGTATAAGCAGTGACTATATCAGTCCCACATGCCCTCATGGAAGTTGAAACTTCAAAGGTAGCCAAGGTGTCACCTTCCACTCTCATGCAAGGCTTACCAGAATGCTTGTGACCCCCTAATTAGAGTGGTCAAAAAGCCCTCATTTAATCACTGAAACCAACATCATGGTTTCCAATCTTCATGGAAAAGCCCAAAATATATTAATTGGTCAAGCCACAACCTCCTCTGTAGTTAACACTGACTTCACAGTAATCCAACTTAAACCAATAGGATTGAAGCTTGCAATTGGATACATGTAATGAAGAAATGCTCCACATAGTGTAAAACTGCAAAGAGAATTGATTGGCTAAGAATGCACTTACACAATACCAAATAATAAAGCATGTGTAAGGAACGCCAGAGAGTCTTCCTCCAGAAACAAAGATGGCCGACGTCATCAGGTGGCTCCTGATGACGTCATGTATGATGAAATGTGTAGGGCGGAGCCACACACATGCTACCAGGCATGCACAACTGGCCATCGGCCATCTCTGTTTCTGAAGGAAGACTCTCTGTTCACACTTGTATGCTCAGTCGCCCTACACTTTACACCTTGCGCTCAAAAAAGTACATCAGCTTTTTTTGGGGTGTATTTAGGCATTTTTGATCCTATAAACTTCAATGGGAAAGCCTATAAGTGCACGATACACATTTTCAAAAAAAAAAAAAAGTAATTCTACTGCGCTCAGGTGTTTTGCTCCAAGGAAAGAAAAATTATACTAATCCTTATTGCTAATGCCTCTAGTCTTGCTGCAGGACCATGGGTATCCAAAGGTACCTAAAACGAAAAACAAGAGAAGGGCGCACCGACCTAGTGCAATACCATTAAAACCATTTATTCAAGGATAAAAAGTGATACACAGAATACTCACAAACGTGTGTAGTAAAAGTACATGTCAAAACACAATGTAAACCAATCACCACTAGGACTGCTGGAAAGCTCCAAAGTGCAAGGAGACCAGATGGCATCCATGATGGCTAGGCTGACGCGTTTCAAGGGAGAACCCTCTTCCTCACAGCCGAGGCTCTGGTCGGTGCACCCTTCTCTTGTTTTTTGTTACATTTTCAAAATCACCTGGAATACGCTCTGCTCGGGTATGAATGCAGGCTAAGGGTGTGAATAGGGTAAAGAAGGGCAGTATTTTTGACATGATGGTAAAAACACTGGGACGTGAGCTCAAACTAGCAGGAGAAAAGGTCAAAATTAACCTAATGCTGCATACACACGGTCGAACTTTCCGACGGGAAATGTTTCATATGAGCTTGTTGTCGGAAAGTCCGACCGTGTGTATGCTCCATCAAACATTTGCTGTCTGACTTTCTGCCAACAAATGTTTGAAAGCGGGTTCTCAAATTTTCCACCAACAAAACTTGTACACAAGTCCATCGCACAATAGTTCACGCATGCTCTGAAACAAGCAGAAGGAGCTGCACTGGCTATTGAACTTCCTTTTTCTCGGCTTGTCGTACGTCTTGTACGTCACCGCGTTCTCACGTTCAGAATTTTTGGCCAACATTTGTGAGACTGTGTGTATGCAAGACAAGTTTGAGCCAACAACCACGGTTTTGTTGTCGGAAAATCCGATCGTGTGTACGTGGCATTAGAACATTGGAAAGTATTATTTTACTGAAAGAGTAGCTGATGCTTGGAATAGAATTAGTGAGTCAGTCAACAGTAAGTGGATTTCAATATGCTTGGAACAAACATGGATCTATACTCAGACAAGAAAAAGTTAAACATTGAAAAAATAAATAAGGGGGGCAGATTTGATTACCCACTTGGTCTTTTTCTGCCATCACTCTTTTATGTTTCTTTATAGCTCATTATCTGTCCAGTTGCACAGTTCCAGCCTCTAATGCCACAGTGAAGAGGCTAAAGAGTAGCTATTGGACAATCATGAGCTCCACATTCCTAAATTGTATCCAAAACAGTCCTTTTAATTTATGATGGTATTTTTTGGGTGCCACATACTGCATACCCTGGTACAGTTTTTGGTCTAATGCCAGTTGGTGATCCCGATAGTTTTAACTCCTTATGCTTATAGTTTGTTATTTAAAATCTGTGCCTTAGCTCAGATTACAGAATGTCTGCAGTGTGACAGGTCCTCTTTAATCCGCAAGCTTTTGTTGAAGCAAAAGTAAGAGCACATCGATTTCTACCAAAGCTCGGCCTACACAAGCCTCAGAAATGAGCCATATCATAGCGGCTTTGGCACGTCTCCCAAGGCTTCGGGAACAAGAACAAAACATTGAATTGCACTATTTTTTCTTCATACTTATCTTACACCATTTGGTAGCCACACTTGTCATATAAATCCAGATATAATTCTCCTTTTTTCTGTTAAGGTAAAGAAAATGGACGTGTAAGGCTGTTACTGGGAGCCAAGCTTTGGGACTGCTTTAAATTCTCCCCTTATTGAGTCTGGGCTGAAAATCATTCAATTCTGCTGAGGACACACAGGCAGTGTATATAAATATCCCTGACTCTCCAGATAGCCGGCAGATTTATACCACTGCCAAGCCTGCAGAAAATTGACTTGCTTCATGGAGGCAGGCTATTGACACATTACCGCAAGGAGGGTTAAGAGAGAAAAGAAGCGAGACCGGCTCCCCTCTATTATACGATAATGTAATCAGCAGTGTGGGAAATGGCTGTGGGTAAAATGGCATCACTGACATTTATATTAGAGGATATTGATGGTAGGAGCTGTGACCGCATCTATCCTGCCTCCCGTTTTCCAGGGATTGACACAAAAGCGCTTGTTGGCTGCCTCTCTCTCTCTTCCTCCCTTCCCTTTCTCCTCTTCCTCTAAGCTCGCTTGCCTGACACTGTCACAGCAGATAGGTAATTGAAAAATGGATCTCACCTTTTCAACAAACAGGAGGGGTTCAGGCAATTACTGCAGGGGTTATCTACTCAATCTCCAGCCTCGTCTCTGAAAGAGATTCAGAGGAAATTGAATTTTACATGGATCTTTTATTTTACCTGTTTTTTTTTTCTTCCTTAACAAACAGATGCTAAGGAAGGAGAGAGAGAAAGAAAGAGAGAGAAAGGGGTGGCTGACAATGCAGAAGGCTGGGATATGGACTGTGATAATGCTGCCTTGGGCGGCAGGGGACCCAGTACAACCCTCCACCCCCACCAACCCCATTTCAATCAGTGGCTAAAAGAGGTGAACATTCGTCGCGCTGCCCTTGAAACCTCCACGGTGCGCATGAGTGAAACTGCTGCCACTTCCATTCACAGACGTAGCAGAAATGATCTGCAACACCAACGTGCGATGTGCTGATGCCTGTGGGTTATTCCTCATGCAGAGTTCATTGTGATCATTAAAGCTGAGATTATAGAGGAAGAAAATCTACATCACCTTAACGTATTTTCTAAGGCCTTCTGATGCTGAACATTGGATTAATATTTACTACAAAAATAATTACTATAAATACCTTCTTGCATCATGATGAGAAGAAGGAGGAGGTTAATTATAAGCATAAAAAAATAGTACAACTATTCAACTATCACATAAAATTATAATAACATTTTTCATAATGCTTTAAAGAAAAGCTTCTTTTTCTTCACAATTTTATATAAGTAAAAAGTAAATAACAATAATGGTAATTCATCATAATGCTTTAAACAAAAGTTTTTTTTTTTTTACAATTTTATATAAGTAAAAAGTAAATGACAATAATGGTAATTTATCATAATGCTTTAAACAAAAGCTTTTTTCAATTTTTTTTTACAATTTTATAAAAATAAAAATAAAAATTGCAATAATGATAATTCATCATAATGCTTTAAACAAAAGCTTTTTTTTTTTTTTTTTTTTTACAATTTTATACAAGTAATAAATATATAATAATAATGGTACTATACTGTACATGCAACATTCAACAGCAGTTCCTGGGCTATTCATTTGTCAACAGGACATATATATGTGTGGAAAAATGGGGATGAAACTGAGATTTGATATATATGCTCCATAAATATATCAAAACGAGGTGATAGGTCTAATCCAATTCACCGGGGTGGGCTTCTTACTGTTTTACTACAGCCCTGCAGTGAAATTGTGTTCCATAATTAAAAGCATGGGAGTAGCTAGACAGACACTGGTTGCTATCACTTTTGGAATGACATGATACATATAGTAGTAAGTACAGATATGCCTTGAAACAGGAAGACAGATATTATAAGACAAATGTGCTACTTTACTTGATAAAAAAGGATGTCCTGTATGGTTTTTATTTGGGTAATTGTGTCCCAAGCAGGCCTATCACAGACATACCGCAGTATCTACCCCATCTATAACTGGCCATTGCAGTAAGCAGCATTGGAGGGCGACATAAGATTTAAACAAGGCCAAGGATAAATCCAAAGAAAAAAAACAAGCTTACTTACCGACCAGCTCGCAGACGACCAAATAAACTTGTCTAACAGTATGCGTTAAAAGCAGGGTATGGTTTGTATGGTTTATACTTGGGTAAACGTGTCCCTTTAAAAACACACCACAGTATCACCACTGGCCGATCAGGCCTTTTCTGACACTTTTTGTTTAAAACAGTATTTTTTGCTGTAAAATTACTTATAACCCCCAAACATTATACATTTTTTTTTTTTTATAGCAGAGAATCTAGAGAATAAAAATGGCGATCATTGCAATTTTTTATGTCACATGGTATTTGCGCAGAAGTTTTGCAAACGCTATTTTTTTTAGGAGAAAATACACTTTAATGAATTAAGAAAAAACAAAACCAAGTATTTACCCCAATTTCTTTGTATAATGTGAAAGATGATGTTATGCCGACTAAATAGATACCTAACATATCACACCAGGGGCACAACTAGAAATCACAGGGCCCCATAGCAAAATGTTGTATGGCCCCCCCCCCCACACACACACACACAAAAAAAATGAACAATGAATGTTGGCGCTTCAATCATTTTGGCACCATAGTTGGTATGGTGTCAGGATGATTGAAACACATTATTTCTATTATTACATTGTTATATAAAATGAAATAGTTCAACTTACCTTAATGCAGAATCAGTGGGAGCCCTGAGCGTGTCACTTGCCCCGTCACCTGCCACACATTGCAAATTGTCCACTTGCCACGTCACCTGCCACAAGTTGCGGATTGTCACCTGCCACAAGTTGCAAATTTTCACTTGCCACGTCACCTGCCACAAGTTGCAAATTGCCCACTTGCCACATCACCTGCCCACATTGCGGATTGTCCACTTGCCACATCACCTGCCACACATTGCGGATTGTCCACTTGCCACAAGTTGCGGATTGTCACTTGTCACGTCACCTGCCACACGTTGCAAATTGTCCACTTGCCACATCACCTGCCACACATTGCGGATTGTCCACTTGCCACGTCACCTGCCACACATTGCAAATTATCCACTTGCCACGTCACCTGCCACACATTGCGGATTGTCCACTTGCCACAAGTTGCGGATTGTCACTTGCCACGTCACCTGCCACACGTTGCAAATTGCCCACTTGCCACGTCACCTGCCACACGTTGCAAATTATCCACTTGCCACGTCACCTGCCACACATTGCGGATTGTCTACTTGTCACAAGTTACAGATTGTCACTTGCCACGTCACCTGCCACACGTTGCAAATTGCCCACTTGCCACACATTGCAGATTGTCCACTTGCCACGTCACCTGCGACACGTTGCAAATTATCCACTTGCCACGTCACCTGCCACACATTGCGGATTGTCCACTTGCCACAAATTGCAGATTATCACTTTCCTGCTAAGATGGGGAATGGGGATTTACACTTCCTGTTTCCTAGTCTGAGTCAGGCAGCAGAGAGATGATGTAATCTCTCTGCTGCCTGCACAGTGAGTGAGGGCGGACCTGCCGGGATGCAGGGCGGGCCTCGGGCAGTCAGAGATGATGTTATCTCTCTACTCCCCCACCTGCTGATTGGCCAGTCCACCCACCGAGCCTCCCAGCTGGCAGCGTCCCGTATGTTCCCTCACCTGCCCCCAAACAGCCGCCCAACTGCGTCCGCTCGCACATCAGTGTGACTGTACCAGCGCCGAATGAACAGGCAGCTTGGTGGCTCACCCAATGCCCGCTCACTTGCGCGCTGACTCACGGGGGCCCTACTCAGCTGCGGGGCCCCATAGTGCCCGCGTGGGTCGCTATGGCGGTAGTTCCACCACTGTGTCACACTTTAAAATTGCACAAGCTGGTGGAATGGTGACAAACACTAGGTCACCTGTTTAGAGTTACAGAGGAGGTCTAGCACTAGAATTTTTGCTCTCGCTCTAACGTTCCCGGCGATTCCTGGTGCGAATACTGTTAACATATGCGTGTGCAACTTACATAGGCATTCACTTCTGTGTGTGAGCACGGAGGGAAGGGGGCACTTTAAAAAAATTATCATTTTATATTTAAACTGTCGCTTTATTTTATTTTATTTATTTTTTTATCACTTTTATTCCTATAACAAGAAATGTAAACATCCCTTGCAATAAAAATAAGGATGACGGGTCCTCTTTATAGAGAGGTCTGAAGTCAAAAAGACCTCAAATCTCTTCTTTACCTTTAAAAGCAAAAAGAAAACAACATTTTGATCTTTTGCTTTAAAAAAAAAATTTACATCCAGCCTGGACCGGAAGTGATGTCATGACATTGCTTTGGTCTTCCAAGGCCATAGAGACGATCAAAGAGTATCTACTCTCTGATGGCTATAGGAGAAGCCGGCCCCACCGTCGGATCGTTTATTGAGCGAAACAGTAAGCCAGAGAAACACTGGTTTGTAAACACGCTTCGTAAAGCGTGCCAGCGTGCCATGAGCCGCTCGGAACAGAGTCATAAGAAACCATGAGGGATGAACGTACACCATGTACACATGCACCGCAACTGTTCTCCAGAAAATCTTGGTTTCCCGTGACAATGTCCACCTTCTCTGTAATGTGCATTTCGGAGGGACGCGCTGAGCCTCATCCACATCCATCTGTCCAGTGTTGTTCACTACAATCCCCTAGTAGCGGAGTGGGCTCCATCGTGCACTCTGTGAGGACACCACATGTGCTCTGAAAGCAGAGCTCCACCCAAAAGGGGAACTCCGCTTGTTCGCATCCTCTCCCCCTCCACTGCCACATTTGCCACTTTTTGGGGGGGAGTGGGTACCTGGTTTTGACAGGTACCCGCTCCCACTTCTGGGTAAGATCACCGCACAGCAATCTAAGACATATCCGGCCCCTCCTCCTTCCTCCCACTGCCTTCTGGGATCTGTGTGTGTCCCAGAAGATGGCAGAACCATTGAGAAAGTGCAGCGCGACTCACGCATGTGCAGTAGGAAGCCAGCTGTGAAGCCTGAAGGCTTCATTGCCGGTTTCTCTTACTTGCAATTCCGGCGCCTGCACCCGAAGCTGATGGACAAATCTGCTTAGGGTGCCAACATCACAGGGATCCCTGGACAGGTAAGTGTCCTTATATTAAAATTTAGCAGCTACAGTATTTGTAGCTGCTGACTTTTAATTTTTTTTTTTTCAGATGTAGCTCCGCTTTAACTTGACTCTTGAACTTCTGTACCTCTGTACACTGTACAGGATGGGAATGTTTGCGGCGTGAATCCGCTCCCATTGCTATGGAAGACAGGCCTCTGGCAACTTCTCTCTCACTGCTAGAGGCCATGCCACCTGTAACAGGTACACGCTATCAACAGGCTGCTTGTTACACTTCCGTTATTCTAGGTAATCACTTGTATCTTCACACTACTTCACTCCACACAGATATCTTCATATCCCAATGTGTCAAGACCCACTCAATGAACTATGTGTGCCAGTTACGTGCAATATAGATCTTTCTGTAACTTCAGACCAGGCAAGGACAATGTTTCAATACTTTACTTTGGAAAAGTACAGAAATGAACATTCCACAGTCCAACATACTGTACATATGCAAGGTTATTCCTACATCCCTACTCCTAACTACAGCCTTGAGCGCTGCCCTAGTATACCTGCTAAGGTGTAGTCCAAGCAATTTCAGTCCTTCAGAGGCATTCTCATTTAGATGCAAGTCCTTTCGAGGCATACTTCAGTGCTTGTGTCTTCAGGGAAAACCCCAGGTTCAGACGACTTTACATTCTGATGCTGTTAGCTGGTGTCCTTCTACTCCTTGCGGATGTCATTCTCTGTCTCACTCCCTTACGAGTGCACAATCTCTCTTCTGTAAAGGAAGACCTTCACTCTGAGGCTCTGGTCAGATTCTCCCCAGCTACCCCTCCGGAAGTTCTCCATATACCGGACCACTTTCCCATATTTAAATATCACAGGATTAGTGGCCTGGACCCAAAGAAGAACCCACCAAAACTACCAAAGAACTGGGAAAGGCATTAAGTTCTACAATCCAGGCCAAGACAGCATCTAACTAGCTATTTCAACCTGCCCACATGTTCATGAAAGCACAGAAGTAATTTTCAATATATTTAAAGCGGAGTTTCACTAAAAAAATTTTTTTAGATGTCAGCAGCTGCAAATACTGCAGCTGCTGACTTTTAAAATAAGGACACTCACCTGTCCCGGGGTCCAGCGATGTCGGCACCCGAGACCGAACCGTCCCTCGATCCTCGGGTGCTGCCGCCGCCATTCTCACTGAGGGAATCGGAAAGTGAAGCGTTTCGGCTTCACTGCCCGGTTCCCTACTGCGCATGCGCGAGTCGCGCTGCGCGTCTACACTGGTCCCCGTTGTGTTGTGGGAACTGTGTATTTCCCACAACACAACGGGGGTGGGCGGGGAGTCTGCGGCTAGCTATACCCGGAAGTGGGTGCAGATACCTGTATTATACAGGTATCTGCACCCCCCTCCCCCCTGAAAGGTGCCAATTGTGACACCGGAGGGGGGGAGGAATCCGATGAGCGGAAGTTCCACTTTAGGTTGGAACTCCGCTTTAAAGTAGAACTTTAGGCAAAACTTTTTTTTCATTTTTGATAGAGCAAGGGAGGGTTATAACCCGTCAGATTTTTATTTCGCCATCTGTGTCCTATTGCAGATATTTCACTTCACTTCCTGTCCCATAGCCAAACAGGAAGTGAGAGGAAATCCAGGAAAATTAAGGGAATTCCTTGGGGACCCCCAGGTCACCAGAACTAGTGCCCCCATTGGAAGATTTCCCCTTTATTACTTTTCTGGGGACAACCCAAAATGTGAGATTTTCTTTTTTTTTTACTTTCAATGATAATGGTAAATAGGACAAATAGAGAGGGTGGATCTCCTTAACGGGGACACAGACGGCAGTTGTAATCCT
Organism: Aquarana catesbeiana; assembly: GCF_042186555.1. Classification (NCBI taxonomy): domain Eukaryota; kingdom Metazoa; phylum Chordata; class Amphibia; order Anura; family Ranidae; genus Aquarana; species Aquarana catesbeiana. The sequence continues at coordinate 95,992,324 of NC_133331.1, forward strand.
CGCCACTCTATCCAAAACTAAAAAAAAAAATGATCATGTGAAGAAGGTCCTTTTTTTCACTTCCTGCTATAGGGTGACAATGATCTGTCCCTGTCACCCAATTGTGCTCTACATTGTCACACTGGCTTTCAGTGACATCTGCCCATTTTAACACACAATATTCAGGCAAGGGCCAATATTCTCACCATCAGGAAACCCACTCTGAGAAATGCCATGCAGCCATTGCTGGAGTGCATGCAGATGAAAAATTGCTGCAAAGGGGCTGCAGCACTGACATGTAACAGGGGGTGCAAAAATGGGTGAAAACAAGCATTTTATTAAAGAAAACTTTTATATATGAATTACAGTGCTTTAGAAAACAAAAACATTGAGTTTGGGTTTACATTTACATGCATATCTTTGGTCAAATGGAAAATTCATGAATGCATTTCCACATTGTAGTTCAATTATTTCTATCCTACTCCTATTAATCTGAAGGGTTCATGGATCCTAGTAGTAAGGTGTTTAAGACCTGTCATTAGATTTTTATCCTGACATGAATTTTCACTAAAGCTCCGTTCACATCTCTCTGCCTTCACGTCATGTAATTTTCCTTGTTGTGTTGATTAAATTCTTTAACACGCATTATAATTCCCCGTACACACGATCGGACATTGATCGGACATTCCGACAAGAAGATCCATGGATTTTTTCCGACGGATGTTAGCTCAAACTTGTCTTGCAGACACACGGTTACACAAATCTTGTTGGAAATTTCGAACGTCAAGAACGCGATGACGTACAAGACTTACGACGAGCTGAGAAAAATGAAGTTCAATAGCCAGTGTGGCTCTTCTGCTTGATTCTGAGCATGCGTGGCACTTTGTGCGTCGGAATTGTGTACACACGATCGGACTTTACGCAAACGGATTTTGGTGTCGGAAAATATGAGAACCAGATCTCAAATTTTGTGCAACGGAAATACCGATGGAAACTGTCCGATGGAGTCTACACACGGTCGGAATTTCCGACAACAAGCTCTGATCGCACATTTTACTTCAGAAAGTCTGACCATGTGTACGCGGCATTAGTGTGTTTTACATATGTTTTTTCCATGCATTTTCATGTGTTTTCATAAACTTCTATAGATTTCAATAGGCCAGAAAATATAGGAAAATGCATATAATATCAGACATGCCTATTTTTTTTAGGCTGGATTTCATTCCCACGTCAGTCCCGATTTCAGGGACGATTTCAGAGACATCTGTACGGGTTTCTGCACAGATGTCAATGGAAATCGCACCCCAAAATCGCCAAAAGTAGTACAGAAAGTAGTGTCGCACCGATTAGAACGGTGCCATTTCCGGCAATTGCCGCCGATTTGACATGCGATTTGACAAATCGCACCAATGTGCTTTATGTAAGAGAAAAAAAAAAACCTGCCAAACAAGTAGGATTTTAATGCAGAAGAGACATACTATGGGACTGATTTACTGCAACTGGAGAGTGCAAAATCTGGTGCAGCTCTGCAAAGAAACCAAACAGCTTCCAGGTTTTTTGTGAAAGCTTAATTGAACAAGCTGAAGTTAGAAGCTGATTGGTTACCACGCACAGCTGCACCAGATTTTGCACTCTCTAGTTTTAGTAAATCAACCCCACTATGTCTCTCCTGCATTAAAATTCCATTAATCATAAAAAATGGAAAAAGCGCTGGCATGTACAAAGAAAGCCGCTGGCAGAGACAGTCAGACACTGTGCACTCAACAAAATAAACAAAATTCTGCCACGCTAATAGTAATACAAACCAAATTAATAGAGTGAAAACCTACAAGAAAAAAGCATATAAATTATAAGTCTGTTTAAAATGTGCATAGATATAAGTAACAGTCCAATCAAAAGTGACATCCACCGCTGTGTAATGAGGTGTGTCAGAAAGCTTTTACAGTGACTTGCAAAAGTATTCACCCCCCTTGGCTTTTTACCTATTTTGTTACATTACAGCCTTTAGTTCAATGTTTTTTTTATCTGAATTATATGTGATGGATCAGAACACAATAGTCTAATTTGGTGAAGTAAACTTAGAAAAATATATACATAAAACTATTTTTCAGAAATAAAAAACTGATAATTGGCATGTGAGTATGTATTCACCCCCTTTATTATGAAGCCCATAAAAAGCTCTGGTGTAACCAATTACCTTCAGAAGTCACATAATTAGTGAAATGATGTCCACCTGTGTGCAAGCTAAGTGTCACATGATCTGTCATTACATATTCACACCTTTTTGAAAGGCCCCAGAGGCTGCAACACCTAAGCAAGAGGCACCACTAACCAAACACTGCCATGAAGACCAAGGAACAAGTAAGGGACAATGTTTTGAGAAGTACAAGTCAGGGTTAGGTTATAAAAAATATCCAAATCTTTGATGACCCCTAGGAGCTCCATCAAATCTATCATAACCAAATGGAAAGAAGATGGCACAACAGCATACCTGCCAAGAGACAGCCGCACACCAAAACTCACGGACCGGCAAGGAGGGCATTAATCAGAGAGGCAGCACAGAGACCTAAGGTAACCCTGGAGGAGCTGCAGAGTTCCACAGTAGAGACTTGAGTATCTGTACATAGGACGACAATAAGCCATTTGCTTCATAGAGTTGGGCTTGATGGCAGAGTGGCCAGAAGAAAACCATTACTTTCAGCAAAAAACAAAATGGCACGTTTTGAGTTTGCGAAAAGGCATGTGGGAGACTCCCAAAATGTATGGAGGAAGGTGCTCTGGTCTGACGAGACTATCATTGAACTTTTTGGCCATCAAAGAAAACGAAAAGCGACTTGGAGCTGTGATAGCCGCAAAAGGTGGCTCTACAAAGTATTGACTTTAGGGGGGTGAATAGTTATGCACATTGACTTTTTCTGTTATTTTGTCCTATTTTACAATTTTAAAAAAATCTTCAAAGTTGTGGGCATGTTCTGTAAATTAAATGATGCAAATCCTCAAACAATTCATGTTAATTCCAGGTTGTGAGGCAACAAAATACGAAAAATGCCAAGGGGGTGAATACTTTTGCAAAGTACTGTATATTCACCATGTGGGCAATCACCAGTAGTTAGATGGACTCCTACCACTATCTATGGACTCTATTATGGAGTCAGATAGGCCTTCAAACAATATCCTAGCATTTGGTGCTGAGACACAGGTGGTTACAGTTGCTCAGGATTATAATGGATATATATGGCCACAATGATGGTACAAGATTCCTTAGTTTATAGATTTTATGACAAGGCACAGAGAAGTGCTGGGACATGTAGTTTGTTGGGGTAAGAAACCACTGAGAACCTAAGAAGGGCAGACACAGATGTCCACCCGAGAGGCCATCTGCACCACACTTTCAGTGTTGGCTTTGCTTAATTCAATCAAGCATTTGCGCAACATTATTGATGCAGGTGACAAATTTGGGTAGTTCTCACTACCACCACTTTAAGTATATGTTGCTATGGCATAGTTAGATTCTTAAAGAATTACCGCAAGTTCTCTGATTAGGAAATTGGCAGTAAATAAGACTAAAGCCTAGTACACAGCGGGTTGAATAAAAAATAACTGACAGTTCCGTTCGGAGCCAGTACAGCCATCTCCCCGCTGAGCTGTTGTGTTTTGACAGGGAGACCGCCAGAACACTCCGATCAGTGCTCTCAGCCATTGACTGAGAGCATTGATCGGGAGCTGGTCAGCTGCTGGTTTTCCAGCATGCTCGTCTGACAGAAACCGAATGTCAGCTGGTTTTTATTGAACCAGCGGATGTCTCCCGACATTTGGCTCATGTGTACTAGGCATAACTAAGCTGGGACATGTCTGTGCTAAGAAGCTGTCATGTATCCCTGGCCCCATTCAGCTGCTGGATATAAACAAAAGGGCCAGGGTAGTGGTGATGTCATTACTCAAATATAAAAATGCCTATGTTTGGGAAATTACTTTTCACTGAATGAGTAGAGCCTAATGGGAAACTGAAAGACTGGTTCTTCATCAGAACCACCTGCTTGTTGATTGACAGCACATGACAGTGGGTGGATTTGAAAGCCTCAGTTGGACTGAATAGTGACTTTGGATCTGCCCACTGCCATGCACCATCAATCAACAAGCAGGTGGATCTGATGGGGAACGCCAGGCTCCATCCACCCCTACTAAAAAAACTCCTTGGTCACGAGCGCAACTGCACTTGCAAAGTGGACAGTCTTTTTGCCTTTAGTAAATCAACCCCAATGGGTCAGCTGAACTCCCTGGATGACAGTTATCTTAACAGCTATTAAAAGAAAACTTAGCTCTAACTTGGAACACATTTTTTAGGTTAAGGGCATTGATTTAATTTAGACATTTGAGGTTTTCATGATAATTTTGGGTTACTGTCCAGAAGTATTAAATTCAGAAACACCCAGGGAACCCGTATTTTCAGAAGCAGGTCAGCAACAGCCTGCATAATTCTGTCTATTTAGGTTGAAAATTTGAATTAGGCTGAGTCACTAATAGTGCTCCATCTAGTGGAAAGTGCACAAATCACTAAATTAAGAAAAAAAAAAAAATTATATATATATATATGAAGGAGCAAGAAATGCTTGTCATATTAAAAATTTGGTTTACTATAGACACTGTAATAATGACTTAAAGGGGCTGATCTACCAAAGGCAAATACATGTGCACTTTGCAAGTGCAATTGCTCTTAATTTACCCAGAGTGTAGTGAATATTGTGAAGCTTTGCTGATTTCCATCATCCAATCATGTGCAAGCAAAAATGCTGTTTTTTTTTTTTCCCCTTGCACCTAATTGGATTTTCTTTACAAAAGTGAAGCTTCACCAAATTCACTAAGCTCTGGAGAAAATGAGGGCAACTGCTCTTGCAAAGTGCATAGTCTATATGCCTTTACCAAATCAACCTCAAAATATCTACTTACTAGAATAATATACTTTTTCTTTTTGCCCTGTACACACTAGTGTGATTTCTTCTGCGTCTACTGTCATGCTGCAATGCATGTCATTGAAAATCACATTATTCTCTATGGTGCCAATTCGCATCAACACAACATGATGCAGCATGAATTAGAAATGGTGCGGATGCTTCCTTTGGTGCAGCATAGTGCATGTTTGTTTTTTTTTCCAGTATTATAGAATCAGGAAATTTTTACTTAGTGATTGTGGTAAAAACTCACTATGGAAATAATACCCAATCACATCCAAGGAAAATAAAAAAAAGATCTTTGCTTACACATGACTGCAAGGTAGAAGTTAGTGCAGCTTCACCCAGTTTACTGAGCTAATCAAAATACCTTTGCAAAGTTAACATATTTCACTGATTTAGTAAATCACCCCTAATGTTTCCTAAGGATATAACATCTAGGCTTTGGTACAGATAAACTGTTAAAACTCTTAAATTGTCCAATGATCACTATCAGGCCAGGTATAATCCACAGTTCATGTGGTTTGTGCAGTTACCCCCTGGCTAGTATTCACGGGGAAGTAATGACTATCAGCATTAAAAATTTCAGTCCTAGCCTCAAAGTCCTGACCAGATGGTACTTGGTCCCTAATCACCTAGCCAAAATGTATACTACAGCCCCCACAGGATGTTTCCAGAATTGCAATCTGAGAGGCTCTATGCTGCCTATATGGTGGGAATGCCCTCAACTTATTAACTTATCAACTTAAACTCACGTATTCAGGGAAGCCTATCCCATACCCACCTAACAACCCCATCAAATCATTTCCCGCATCTATAACCTTTTGTACCACCACCCCCTCCCTTTAGAATGTAGGCTCTACGAGCAGGGCCCTCCTGTCCCTTCTGTATTGTACTGTAATTGTGCTGTTCCCCCTCTACATTGTAAATCGCTGCGTAAACTGTTGGCACTATATATATCGTGAATAATAATAATTAGGGATTTCTGGAACAGGGTGTTTTCGATGCTCTGTAAGCTGACTGGGTTGTCCATTGAACAACAGTCCAGTCTAGCGTTGCTTAACGACTTACCGTCCAAGTGGCCTCATCTACTGAAACAACTGGTTTACTTTGTTCTACTAGCCGCTAAGATCACTAAAGCGGGAGCATGGAAGACGCCCTCAGTGTCCTTCAGACTGCTAACATTTTGTGGATTATGATTCATTAAAAGGTTGCTAGTATTGTCATGCAATGAACGTCAGACTCTCCTTGAACGTACCTGGGAACCTTGGGTAACATATTCCCACGTTCCTCTCTCTCTGACTGCTGGCACGGTAAGGTCTCCGGGCTCCTCCTATCCTGCTTTGACCCCCCTTTCACCTAGACTTTCCTTCTTTGTCAGGATTCTTCCTTACCCTCTCACTCCCTCTTCGTTTTTACTTATTTCTCTTTTCTTCTCTGTGCTTTTTCCCTGTGATTTTGGTTTGTACGTTTTTGTATTTTACTTAGGTGAAACTCTTGGTGCCTATTGAGTTCACCTACACGTAATAATATTTACAAGATGATATCTTCTCTGATATGTAATTTTCACTTCTACAAGCTATGGTGCTGCTACCACATCTCATTTTAGTAGTAAGTTTCCCCTATTAAGATTATCAAGTTACTACTAAGTGCTGGATGTTCGTTCTCTTTCGCTGCATTCCTGTACTTTGTATTATCCTGGATGGCACTGCGATGCCCACTTGCTGTTGTTTATACTTTGTTTTAACCTAAATAAAAACTAGATATAAGGCCATGTCCGGGCCATTTTCAGCGTCATTTGCACAGTACATAAATTGCATGCTCAGCTTATATGATTGTGAATGTTTATACCTTAGAATTTATTTAGCAAATTTTTCCAATTTTAAAGACGACATGAACAGAACAGACAAATCATGCCACGCAGGGCGTCACACACACAAAAAAACAAAAAAAAATTTAATATATGTATACACATATTGGTAAGCACATGAATAAATACAGTTACATAACAATATCAGCTATAACTGACCTTCAGAAAAGCGCATCTAAAAAGAGCAATAACATGTGACGTTCAGACATGTGCACAAGTATTTAAAGGCAGGAATTAGCCTACACCAACACCGGGCCCATAATCTCAAGCCATTGCGACAAGATAGCATTAAACTTTGTAATTGGATTTGTTAAAAAATACGTATGTCTTTCAAAAGAAATAAGCCTGTTTACATCAAAAATTCAGTCAGATAAAGTGAGAGGGTGTGGAGAGGTCTACTTAAGGGCAATTTGTCTATGGGCCATAGGGAGAGCACGCACAATCATAGTCAGCAGCATAGGTGGTGTGTAAAAAGAGGAATCAAGGTAGTCCAGTGAATATGTTAATGGTTCAACAGGTATATTCAAGTCCAGGAGCCCATTTAGTGTACCGACCACCTATGCCTAGTATCTCTGGAGTTTAGGGCATCGCCACAGAAGGTAAATAAGTGTGCCAGGATTGCCACACCTGGCACAGGCTGGGTCAGATCTCAAGTCTATGGCATGCATACATTTGGGGGTTTTATACACCCTATGGAAAATTAAAAAATTGAGTTAATCTATTTGATGGGGAAAGAGAAACACAAGAGAGAATGCGGAAGATCTTCTCCCAAACCTTCTAAGAAATAGGGCCAATATCCTGTTCCCACCTTGCCCTGGAAGGAACAGGAAATTTCAATAGAAACTTATCTAACAAAGCCTAAAGCCTGGTACACACTATGAGTTTTTTTTGTTCAACCCATCAGGTTGAACAAAAAAATCTGTCAGCTCTGGTCGGAGCCGCTGTACTAACTATGCAAAGTTAGTATAGCTATCTCCCCTGCTAACCTGTTGTGTTTTGACAGGGGGATGGCCCGCCCCACCAGAACACTCTGATCAGCGCTCTCCACCATTGGTGGAGAGCGCTGATCGGGAGTCGGTCAGCTGCTGGTTTTCTAGCATGCTTGTCCTACAGAAGCCTGCCATAAGGCCGGCTTCTGTCGGACAGGGTGACATACACATGTGCCGAATGTTGGCCGTTTTTTTTAACTGCCCAATGTCTCCCGATGTGTGCACTGGGCTTTATACATTTCAGAGATAAGGCCTTAGTTGAGGTTGCTTGTACTATTCTATCCAGAACAGGGGTAGGAGAAAAAGACACTACAGCCGAGGAAAATTGGGCTTGTAGCGCATGACACAGTTGGAAAAACTGATAAAACCTAGCATGTAGGAGGAATTCTATTCTCAGCTGTTTGTACATTTTAAGAGAACCATTATCGTATAGTTGGGCTACAGTAGAAATTCCTGGCTCACTCCCATCTCTGAAAAACCTGAAGGATAGAAAGATCAGGGAGCCTATCATTTCCCCAAATACTGGTGTATCTAGTAGGAAAGGAAATTCCAATCATTATCTTGACAGCACATGAAACTCCCCACAGTGCCCATTCCAGGACATATAGATGTGGCCGACCCCTAAACACATAGGAAAAGAAATGATAGGAGGGACTAGAGGAGGGGTTGGAATCCTGCCCGCAAAATGCTGTAATTGAGCGGCAAGAAAATATATCCTCGGATGAGGTGCTGCTAGTCCCCCAGCATCCCTAGAATATTGCAGCACTTTTAAAGTGATCAAAGATTGTCTGTTCTCATTCAGATCGTGCACCACCAAACCTTTTCTTCAAGACTTGGCTGACTACATATAATCTGCATATATTGTGAAAAGACCGTTCAAGAGGGAAAAATCACTGGTTGACTGTCAAGTGTTTACAAGTGTTCATACACTGCTGTATTGTCACAACCGGTGTTCAAAATACTTTCAATAATTGTTAAGATTGGGTTATGCTTAACATGTCTTAACAAATACATCTATTAATTAGGTAGCCTTATAAAAAAATGCTGTAATTTAAGGATAGTTTATGTTTCCATATCAATTCAATCACAAATACAGTATGTATTGTTACGTATACAAAGATAATACAAAGATTAAAGGACATTAAAATGGCTTGCATAATATGTTTGATTTAACTTTGTATAACATACAATAATGTGTTAATCTATAAAAGGTATAAGTAACGTGAACTTTCTTTCAACAGTCCTAGGATATCCTTTTCTCCAATCACTCCAATGACATCTGCTAGAGAACAAACACTGCTAATAAGCGTGATCTTACCTTTCTCTTAAATTTCATTTACTCATCCAAAGTTGGAGTAGTGTCGGGTGGATTTCCTGAAACCCTTTCCTGCAATCTTAATCCCATTCTACGACTCTTGACTTTTAATGATTTAACATAAAAAGTACCTCAGAGAGTTAGGAAATGTGATCTGAGAATGGTTTCAGACCACATGTAAACTGTGTTTTACAGCAAGATTAAATCAAGATTAAATAAAGTTAAATCATGGTACTTTGAAGTTTCTACAGAGAAAAACACATTCGGCATTGCCAGGCTGTCTACTGATTTAAGTGAGCTTATTAATAAGAAAAGTATACTATTCAACTTTATGTTGCGTCCTGGTCCAAAACAACACCTGATTACATTGCTGTGCTCCATCCACAAAACAAATCTACAAGTAGCCTGTACCATTGATTTACTGCAAGGCTTGAATCATAGACCTTACTGAGCCAATTGCGGTATAAAAGTATGTAGTCATTAATACAGTTGGGTCTCTGTTTTTTTAATTTTAGATAAAGGGAGTGAGAAACCCATTGGGACCAATAATTACCAAGAAATGTTGCAGTGTTGTAGACTGTTACTGATCATCTGTTTCACAGTAGCTTTACAGCAGCTCTGGGGTTATTAGAGGTAGAGCTGGTCTCATGGGGAGGCCATAACTCTCAAAAATATGTGCTACCTGCTTCGGTTCAGAGACTTTCATAGCCACAAAATCTACTGTGTCACTAAAACTACAAACCAATCCCACAAATTGTTTGAATTTCTGCTCTATCTCTTTATTATCCTTAATGTCAAAAGTCTGGTAAAGGATCTTGAGCACAAACTAAATGTTAGAATAGCCAGATTGATGAGTAAAGATCAAATGGACTTCATGACCAATAGGCAACAAACAAATAATGTGCATCGGTTATTCCACCTACTTCACTTGGCCAGAAAATGTCACACTCCTAGTCTCTCACTCTCACTCAATATATGCAATGCCTTTGACACCCTTGGCTGGTCCTTTTTTTGTCAAAATTGAGTTTTGTCCACATTTCATTTCATGGGTGGGATCACTCTACTGCTTAAAGCCTTTTTCAATACATAGGCTTTCATTCCCTTAAATTTACGATCTTGAGAGGAACACACCAGGGTTGCCCATTATACACTATCCTTTTTACTCTTGCCAAAGCAACTTGACAAAATGCTAACATACAAGGCTTGGAAATAACAGGTTAATAACAGGGTATGTATGCAAACGTTGCATGTTTGCAGGTTACTTTTTTCTTTCTTGGCATCCTCTCCCAACTCAACAAGCTTGGTAATCAAATCACAGGTCATTTCGGGCCTACAGGTCAACCATAATAAATCAAAAGCTCTGAACATAAACTTCTCATCTGAAATTGCCTCATTACAATCCTCCTTTCCAATGGAAGACAAAGAACATTAGGATTTAATTTAACTTCTATCTATGAAAAATGTATTTGCAAACATTCTGGCCCTATTAAGGCAAATTACACTAACCTTGGAATCATGAATGAGCTATCAGATATAAAGGCTAGGAAGATTAGCAGCAACAAAAATGACCCTATTTCCCAAAACTGATTACCCTTTTAGACTGCTACCCCTAAACATCTCAACCTTTACCCTTTACCTGTTAAAATGCTATTTCTTGCAATTTATCTGGGGATGACAGTACCAGAGTCTCCTAAAAACGTATCTTCCAGCCAAAGAAAAAAGGAAGCCTCAGTTCCCCATGTAGCCAACTATAATTATGCAGCTCAAGTTTTCCCTCTAATCTTCTACCATGTGATCCACTGTGCTCCCTTATGGGTAAGTCTAGAAGCCATGAAAGTGGCACCCATAGCCCTGTAATGGACCCTACTAGTGCATAACAATACATTTTCAGGGAAAGTACTATCTCACACTTTCCTCCAGCCACTATACTCTACAACCCCTCCTTCCTTTCTGCACCAAGGGAACTCTATAGGTTTCACAACTGGACTAGGCCTAGCCTACATAAATGATATGCTCACTCTCAAGGCCTCCTGGGCTTTTAATCCTTATGTAAGACTTTTAAAATATTACAATCTGATTGCTTTATTGAGTCATTCTCTGTAAAAAAAAATTATAATTATGTGTATAGTGCAATCCTCTAGTCTATATTATGTGTTGCTGCTCAAAATGCAATGTGTTTCCCACATCCACTATTGTAAACTTATCAAAAAGTGCCACACAATATTTTACAACCACTTAAATCTCCACTCTGTCACTCTGTAGAAAAATAAATCTACAGTATCTCACAAAAGTGAGTACACCCCTCACATTTTTGTAAATACTTTATTATATCTTTTCATGTGAAAACACTGGAGAAATGACACTTTGCTACAATGTAAAGTAGTGAGTGTACAGTTTGTATAAGGGCTCTTTCACACGGGGCGGATCAGTGACGATCCGCCCCGTGAACACCCGCTTGCTCAGCGGGGATCGCTCCACCGATCCCCGCTGAGCAGGAAAATGACAGGTGCACACTGTGCAGCGATGGACCTGTCAGAGCGCCGCTCTCCCCTATGGGGGATCGGATGATGACGGACCGTAGAGTCCGTCGTCACCCGATCTGATCCAAAAACGGATGGAAAACTAGGGTTTTCCTCCGTTACACTTTTCGGATCGGAGCGGGTCGGATGTCAGCGGACATGTCATCGCTGACATCCGACGCTCCATAGGGATATATGTATGTCCGTTTTTCATCCAAAAACGGAAGGATGAAAAACGGACATACGGATCCCCCGTGTGAAAGAGCCCTAACAGTGTGAATTTGCTGTCCCCTGAAAATAACTCAACATACAGCCATTAATGTCTAAACCGCTGGCAACAAAAATGAGTACACCCCCAAGTGAAAATGAACTAATTGGGCCCAATTAGCCACTTTCCCTCCCCGGTGTCATGTGACTCGTTAGTGATCCAAGGTCTCAGGTGTGAATGGGGAGCAGGTGTGTTAAATTTGGTGTTATTGCTCTCACTCTCTGATAGTGGTCACTGTACGTTCAACATGGCACCTCATGGCAAAGAACTATCTGAGGATCTGAAAAAAGAATTGTTGCTCTACATAAAGATGGCCTAAGCTATGAGAAGATTGCCAAGACCCTGAAACTGAGCTGCAGCATGGTGGCCAATACCATACAGCAGTTTAACAGGACAGGTTCCACTCAGAACAGGCCTCGCCATGGTCGACCAAGCGTCATATCCATAGGTTGTCTTTGGGAAATAGACGTATGAGTGCTGCCAGCATTGCTGCAGCGGTGGAAGAGGTGGGGGGTCAGCCTGTTAGTGCTCAGACCATACGCCGCACACTGCATCAAATAGGTCAGCATGGCTGTCATCCCAGAAAGAAGCCTCTTCTAAAGATGATGCACAAGAGAGCCCGAAAAACAGTTTGTTTAAGACACGCAGACTAAGGACATGGATTACTGGAACCATGTCCTGTGGTCTGATGAGACCAAGATAACCGTATTTGGTTCAGATGGTGTCAAGCGTGTGTGGCAGCGACCAGGTGAGGAGTACAAAGACAAGTGTGTCTTGCCTACAGTCAAGCCTGGTGGTGGGAGTGTCATGGTCTGGGGCTGCATGAGTGCTGCCGGCACTGCGGAGCTACAGTTCATTGAGGGAACCATGAATGCCAACATGTACTGTGACATACTGAAGCAGAGCATGATCCTCTCCCTTCGAAGACTGGGCCGCAGGGCAGTATTCCAACATGATAACGACCCCAAACACACTTCCAAGATGACCACTGCCTTGCTAAAGAAGCTGAGGGTAAAGGTGATGGACTGGCCAAGCATGTCTCCAGACCTAAACCCTATTAAGCATCTGTGGGGCATCTTCAAACAGAAAGTAGAGGAGCTCAAGGTCTCTAACATCCACCAGCTTCATGGTGTCATCATGGAGGAGTGAAAGAGGACTCCAGTGGCAACCTGTGAAGCTCTGGTGAACTCCATGCCCAAGAGGGTTAAGGCAGTGCTGGAAAATAATGGTGAACACACAAAATATTGACACTTTTGGCCCAATTTGGACATTTTCAGTTAGGGGTGTACTCACTTTTGTTGCCAGCGGTTTAGACATTAATTTACACTGTTATACAAGGTGTACACTTACTACTTTACATTGTAGCAAAGTGTAATTTCTTCAGTGTTGTCACATGAAAAGATATAATAAAATATTTACAAAAATGTGGGGGGTGTACTTACTTTTTTGAGATACTGTATATAATCATAAAATAAATCATATACAAACAATAAAGCAATGTTGCTCCAATTTAATCTTTCAGTGCATTATACAACCCATGGAAAAAAGAAAATATGAATTTAATTGTGCAGGGAAAAAAACTAAACACAGACATGCCTCAAAACTATTTTCATTTAACATGCCAACCTTCTGGCTTTAAGAAACATATAAAAAAAAGAAAGAAAAAAAAAGAAAGAAAGAAAACTGAAGTCAATTTTAACTGTTTTTGGATATCAAACAGAGGAAAGAAATATGGAATCACTCAATTCTGAGGAAAATATCATTGAATCACCATATACTTTGCAGTTCTAAAACAAACATCTGCATCAGATTACTGTACATCTGCTAATTAGTCTGAAGTTAAAAAAAGTGCTTTCACACCTTGGTCAATCAGGTTGCACCAACCTGATTGACATGAATCATGGCTCCAACACGAGAGATGTCAGTTGAAACAAAGGAGAGGATTATAAAACTTCTTCAAGAAGGTACTGTAAATCATCACAGAATGTTGCAAAAGATGCTGTGTCTAAAATCTGGACCAAGCAAAAATCAAATGGGAAGGTTGTTAAAGGGAAGCATACTGGTAGACCAAGGAAGACATCAAAGTGTCAAGATAGAAAACGTAAAGCAATATGCCTTGAAGACAGAAAATGCACAACAAAACAAATGAGGAACAAATGGTCAGAAACTGGAGTCAATGTCTGTGACCAAACTGTAAGACATCGCCTAAAGGAAATGGGATTTACATACAGAAAAGCCAAACGAAAACCATCATTAACACCTAAACAGAAAAAAAACAAGGTTACAGTGGGCTAAAGAAAAGCAATCATGGACTGTGGATGACTGGATTAGAGTGATATTCAGTGATGAATTATGAATCTGCATTGGTAAGATAGATGATGCTGGAACTTTTGTTTGGTGCCATTCCAATAAATATATGAAGACGACTGCTTGAAGAAAACATGCGATTTTCCACAATCATTGATAATATGGGGTTGCATGTCAGGTAAAGGTACACAGGAGATGACAGTCATTAAATCTTCAATAAATGCACAAGTTTATATTGAGATTTTGGACACTTTTCTTATTCAATCAAGGATGTTTGGTGATGATGACATAATTTTCCAGGATGGTGATGCATCTTGCCATAGGGCAAAAGCCGTGAAAACTTTCCTTCAAGAAAGACATAAAATGTCAATGGCATGGCCTGAAAATAGTCCAGACCTCAATCCAATTGAAAATCTATGGTGGAAATGAAAGAAAATGGTCCATAACAAGGCTCCAACCTGCAAAGCTGATCTGGCAACTGCAATAAGAGAAAGTTGGAGCCGGATTGATAAAGAATACTGTTTGTTGATAGTTAAATCCATGCCTCAGAGAATTCAAGCTGTTATAAAAGTCAGAGTTGGTGCAACAAAGTACTAGTGGTGTACTGTAGTGTTTTTTTTCATGATTCAATATTTTCCTCAGAATTGAGTGAGTCCATATTTTTTTCCTCTGCGTGTTCTGTAAAAACAGTTGCAATTGACTGCAGTTTTCTTTCTTTTTTATTTTTTTAAGTGTTTTTTTAAAGTGGTTGTAAACCCTTACAGATCACTTTGACCTACAGGTAAGCCTAGATTAAGGCTTACCTGTAGGTCCAAGAAATATCTCCTAAACCTACATGGTTTAGGAGATATTTGCAAAAAGACAGGCACCGCTGTCTACGGCGCATGCGCCGTGGAGAGCGGTGCGCAGGCGCACTGAACATGGCGCTGCTAACGGCGATATGCCATTAGTGGCGGCTCACATGCGCGGGAGTGACGTCATCGCGGCTCCTGTCAATCGCAGCACCGGAGCCACGATACCCGGAAAGAAGATGGACGCTCCGTAGCAGAGGGGACAGCAGTGACATCGCAGGCTCCTGTGTCAGGTAAGTGACATATAATGGGCTACTATGTGATGCATAGTAGCCCATTATGCTTTACCTTTGCAAGGAAACAAAGAGGAAGTAAACCCATCAGGGTTTACTTCCTCTTTAAAGCTAGAAGGTTTGAATGTTAAATGAAAATAGTTTTGAGGCATGTCTGTGATTAGTTTTTTTTCTACACAATTAAAAGAGTGGTGATTCCATACTTTTTGCCAAAGGGTTGTATATCAACAGCAATAATAAGCGATATTGTGCCACAAACAATCCTTTAAATCAAGTCCATAAAATATGTAAAATCTATTTGTTGTGTCTTCTTCAGCTCCTTCTAATATGATATTCTCCAGTGAGTGCCACCACCATTCACACTTTGTGCTCACTAAAATGTATTGACCTATTATGTGCAAATAGGAGGCCTCCTACATCTTTTCTGAATACCTTGGATGGTTGCCACCTGGTTACCTCCTCCACTTTTACTAGGACCACAGTAATCTGAATATTTTTTCACTGGCTCTGCTAAAAGGTAAACATGCATAGTATTTTACCATTTAAAAAATGGTACTTTATAAGAAATAAGATGAAAAAAATTACACTCACAAGAAGGGTGCACTATAGACAGCAATGCACTACCATAAAATCACTGTAAAGCCATTCAGGTACATGCCCGGAACGGAGGACCACGAGATTGCTCTCTAACGCATACCTGTCGGCCAGGAGGGCCAACAGGTGGCTGTAAAACGACCCCCCTAATATGGCGTCTGTCCCATAAATACCCTCGCCCAGAATGCAACTCGGAGGACCACCTCCACCGAGTTGTCTCCGGGACAGAAGAGCATCCATACGCTTCGACACATTGCCTTTCCAACACTGACCAGTGATAACAGCGACACCCACTGGACAGTCCGGAAACACACACAAGCCAAGCTGGAACAGAGGCAAACCAAACCTAACGAACAAATTATTAAATTTACCTAAAATATGGTAGATCGCAAATCTACCAGCGCTACATATGTAAATGAGAATGTAAAATGTTACATGTGACATATAATAAAGTTGGTGTTATCTCATAATTGGATGCAAAAGCAGAAACACGCATTAACCCCAAAAGCTAATACACAGCCAAGCTAAAACGTATAACCTTCATATTCAAAGCAGCTAAACAGACCTTAGCTAAAGCATGAAATCAGCTATCCCAACCATCTTTTAAGTTTGAAGGAAGATGTCATGGTATCTAGTGAATGTTCAATTAGCTGCAGTACTCCATGGATCTACACGTAAGTTTCACAAAACTGGCCGCCTGGATCACATACTATAAGCATCCGGATGGGAGAGGATGTTGATAGCAATTTAGCCGAAACAGTAACTGAAAAGCAAAGGGACTGGGTTCCCCTGGGCACGCCTCTCCCTACCCGGTTACCTCTAATTTAAAACACACCCTGCCCCTTTCTACATCCACTCTTTCTCCCCTTTACCTTCCAACTGTCCCTCTTCCTTCTACTTCTCTGTCTTCTCAGGTCTTTCTAGGTCTTGAAGTTTGACGTGACCACAAGTTAAAAGCACAATAATCAACAGTCCAACTACTAATGGCATGTCAAAGAGGCACTACGGAATGGAAAACATTTGATCTTTTTTTTAATGCTTTATAACTGACATTTTCCATAGTAAGAGTGTATACCCATTAAATATACAATACTCTCTTGTCAATGTCTGGCAGCAGCAATGGCCCTAGCACTGCACATCTTATTAATATTCAACAATTACTATCTTCTGTGTTCAGAGATGCTTCACTCCAAAATGATAAGTAACTCCATATCTCCAGGACTCTTAGGGACCACTCTTAGGTGATACCAGTAGAATTGGGTTGACGAGCCGAAGGGGAACAATTGTGACCTTGCATGAGTAACCATATGAAAGGGGTGATCTTTTCAGCCTCCACAAATCTCCCTGCTCTCCAATGAAAAACTATATATAGACTGCTTTAATCCCTTTCTGACCATGTAAGACATAGATACAGCAGCTTTTAACGCCCAGCAGCTACATACTGTATATGCACCAATAGCAGCCCAGATGCGCCCAGTGCACTGACCAAGCTGTTACCTACCGCTCTCAGTCACGACTTCTGATCAGAAGCTAGCGGGATGAGCTCTGTGAGAGTCAAAATCCATTTAACCACTTACAGACCGGAAGATTTGGCTGCTTAATGACAGGCCATTTTTTGCGATACGGCACTGTGTCGCTTTAACTGACAATTGCGCGGTTGTGCAACGCTGTACCCAAACAAAATTGACTTTTTTTCCCATAAATAGAGCTTTCTTTTGGTGGTATTTGATCTCCTCTGTGGTTTTTATTTTTTGCGCCATAAACAAAAAAAGAGCGACAATTTTGAAAAAAAATACAATATTTTTTACTTTTTGCTATAATAAAGATCCCAAAAATGTTTTTAAAAAAACTAATTTCTTCCTCAGTTTAGGCCAATATATATTCTTCTACATATTTTTGGTAAAAAAAAATGCAATAAGCGTATATTGTTTGGTTTGCGCAAAAGGTATAGTGTCTACAAACTATGGGAAAGATTTATGGCATTTTTATAGCATTTTTATTATTTTTTTTTTTTTACTAGTAATGACGAATTTAAGCGGTACTGTGACACATTTTTGGGACCATTGACATTTATACAGCGATCAGTGCTTTAAAAATGCACTGTTTACTGTGTAAATGTCACTGGCAGCGAAGGGGTTAACGCTAGGGGGCGATCAAGGGGTTAAATGTGTGTTCCCTGGGTGTGTTCTAACTGTGAGGGGATAGGACTGACTAAAGGAAAAGACATATCGTTTTTCCTACTTAGTAGGAACAAACGATATGTCTCTTCCATCCTGACAGAACGGGGATTTGTGCGTTTACACACACAAATCCCTGTTCCTGCTCTCATGCACGCGATCGCGCGTGGCCGGTGGCCCCCCCAGGTGGCGCACGCCTGCTATCACCCTTAAACGTACAGATGTACTCATACGGCGATTCGTGGGAACAAACCACTTTGCCGACGTATATTGGCGTGAGACAGTCGGCAGGTGGTTAAAGGGCCCCCAGGAGGCTGCATTAAGGGGTTACGTTTTTTGCTAATAGAGCTTTTTTTATTTTGTGCACACATCATAAGAAACATATTAATTTTTTTTTACATGAAAACGCACTTCAAACCTCAAAATATTTCATATTTTATGAAAGCAGAGACCATTTAGAATAAAATGGTGGCAGTTGCAATTATGTCACAAAATATTTATAAAAACAGGGGTTTTGGGACTTTAAATGAAGCAAGGCCTAATAAGGTCCTATGCCTCCATCCCTATCAATATAGAAGAAAAGGCGAGAAGTTGGGACTTTATATGAAGCACGCGGTGGTAAACAGATGAATGATGGATATGAAAATATTTATTAGTTCATATACATATATATAACGTTAATATCAAGTTTTAAGGCAATTTTCCATAATAACAGTATACCTTGTAACGGTTTCAAAAATAACACATAATAATAATTCACGATCCAATAAAATGTCATTTATATACACATACACATATTACATAATATCTGTATAGCCCATAACCTTGCTACTCTCTATCATTGTCGATAAAAAATAAATATTAAATTATTGAACATGATGACAAAATTTTTTATATATAATCATATAGACATGTATTATGTGAATGAATTACATAAAAATATTTTGTCAACACATTGGTTTGAATTACGGCAGCTGATAGCTTGACGCATTTTGTTACTTATGGTCACTCTTCAGGAGAAAGCCCGTAGTATCTATCTATAATAAAAAATAAAAAATATACATATCTAGATGATCTAACAAGGTCAAGCAGGATAAGAATAAGGGACCCCCCTACTACATATTACTTACAAAAACATATGTGTGCAGATGGTATAGTTCTGGAAACCGCAAGTCATTTGAGGACATCATCTCCAGAAACTGTGGGGGTATGCACAGCGACAACAACCAACAAATACAGCATCCATGGTGGATAAGTATCTATAACGTGATCCTAATGTATAATGGGAATAGCGAATTCATGTGGAACCTCTGTGACAAAAATGTGTGGGTTTAGAATTAACATGGGCAAGGTGACCCATAATCATGAGTGAGATGTTTAAAAAGGCAGGTGCACACCTAGTGGTGAAGATGAGTATGAAAGGTGTGAGAAGCCAACAGCCAACTCAATGAAGTCTGATTTAAACTAAAAAATAATGCTAATAATCTTTAATCTCACATTCAATTTTTTTAATGCCAATATTTCTAATTAATTTATCATTTTTTCTTTAATAAGCTTGTACTGATGCTTTGGACAAAACTTAAGAGACACAGGGGTTTTAATCCAGTGATTATGTAAGATGTTTTAATAAAGCTTCTTATTCTTATGTGACAATTCCTCTAACTATTTACTGAAAATTCCTTTTTTGCTGAAAACCCACATGAGGCTCCTGATATCTATTGCTGACCTCCATCGTAAATATTAAATTGTTCTGTGTTATGTTTTGTTAGAAGCACCTGCTAGGTAATGGAGGAACAGAGAACATGTAACTGATCCTCACTAAATCTTTAACAACAGGGTCACACTAACCCCCATGGAGATGACTTCAAGAAATTAACCCGCAGCTGGCAATGAGGGGGTAAAGTGAAAGTTGCTGGGAGAATTGTAAAGTCCCAGGTGCAAACCCGAAACCATGTCAATCACTTGCCTCCCCAATAAGGGACGCGACACTGACGACAGCTGAAAAACTGGTTTACATGCCTGTTAATTAACCACACTAAAGAGCTCTACTCAAAACGTAGGAAAATACTGTATATATTTTTAAAATCCCCATATATTAATAAATAAAATTAATAAAATTAACAAACAAAAAATTATAATAAAAAATGTTCACAATAAGATTTTACCTAAAGTCCTGTGTTTTGTGCACTTCGCTTTAAACCTTAGACAACCAAATTCACAGTTCCCGCTTATGTCTCATTTGCATCCAAACCCCCCAGATGTCCCCTTTTTTCATCTACAATGCCTTGAAAAAGTATTCATAACCCTTGAAATTTTCCACATTTTGTCATGTTACAACCAAAAACTTAAATGCATTTTATTGGGATTTTATGTGATAGACCAACACAAAGTGGCACATCATTGTGAAGTGGAAAGAAAATGATAAATGGTTTTCATTTTTTTTTTATAAATAGATATATGTGAAAAGTGTGGCGCGCATTTGTATTCAGCCCCCTTTACTCTGATACCACCTAACTAAAAACTAGTGGAGCCAATTGCTTTTGGACGTCACCTAATTAGTAAATAGAGTCCACCTGTGTGCAATTTAATCTCAGTAAATATGCAGCTGTTCTGTGAAACCCTGAGAGGTTTGTTAGAGAACCTTATGAACAAACATCATCATGAAGGCCAAGGAACACACTAGACAGGTCAGGGATAAAGTTGTGGAGAAGTTTAAAGCAGAGTTAGGTTATAAAAAAATATCCCAAGCTTTAAACATCTCACGGAGCACTGTTCAATCCATCATCCGAAAATTAAGAGATCCACAGCTCAGGTGAGAGAATCTGTCCATAGGACAACTATTAGTCATGTACTCCACAAATCTGGCCTTTATGGAAGAGTGTTAAAAGAAAGCCATAAGAAGTCCCATTTGCAGTTTGCGAGAAGCCATGTGGAGGACACAGCAAACATGTGGAGGAAGGTGCTCTGGTCAGATGAGACCAAAATTAAACTTTTTGGCCCAAAAGAAAAGCGCTATGTGTGGCGGAAAACTAACACTGCACATCACTCTGAACACCATTCCCAACGTGAAACATCATGTTGTGGGGATGCTTTTCTTTAGCAGGGACAGGGAAGCTGGTCAGAGTTGATTAGAAGATGGATGGAGCCAAATACAGGGCAATCTTAGAAGAAAACCTGTTAGAGTCTGCAGACTTGAGACTGGGGTGGAGGTTAACCTTCCAGCAGGACAATGACCCTAAAAATACAGCCAGAGCTACAATGAAATGGTTTCGATCAGGGGTGTCAAACTGATGGCCCTCCAGCTGTTGCGGAACTACAAGTCCCATCATGCCTCTGCTTGTGGTAGTCATACTTGTAACTGTCAGCCTTGCAAAGCCTCATGGGATTTGTAGTTCTTCAACAGCTGGAGGGCTGCCAGTTTGACACCTGTAGTTTAGATCAAAGTATCTGCATGTGTTAGAATGACCCAGTCAAAGTCCAGACCTAAATCCAATTTATAATGTGTGGCAAGACTTGAAAATTGCTGTTCACAGACGCTCTCCATCCAAACTGAAAGAGCTTGAGCTATTTTGCAAGAAAGAATGGGCAAACATTTCACTCTCTAGATGTGCAAAGCTGGTAGAGACATCCGCAAAAAGCAGCTGTAATTGCAGCGAACGGTGGTTCTACAAAGTATTGACTCAGGGAGGCTGAATACAAATGCACACCACACTTGTACATATTTATTTGTAAAAAAATTTCCAAAACTATTTCTCATTTTCCTTCCACTTCACAATTATGTGCCACTTTGTGTTGGTCTATCACATGAAATCCCAATGAAATACATTTACGATTTTGGTTGTAACATGACAAAATGTGGAACATTTCAAGGGGTATGAATACTTTTTCAAGGCACTGTATCAGAATCAGTTGAGGCTGATGCTCCAAATTTGGGAGGGTGGGCGGCAAACAGACCTGGCCCCCTCACTCGCTCACACTACCCCCCACCCCAGGCACTTGATTGAATGATCGGTAAGGCGGCGATCCATGGCCTTACCTTTTGCTGCAGTAGAGGTGCGGGGAGGAGGTTGTAGAGGGAAAAGCCAGGGCCATTGCTTCTCCTCCAGGGAAGTGAGTCCTGGGACCTGATTGGCCGGGGGTCCTAAGACTCCCTGGCCAATTGGGTCTTAGGACGCCCTTCCTGGATGGCTGAGAGGAGAAGCAAGAAGACATTAGCAAATACTAATTTGCTAATGTCACACAAGTGGGTGGACTGAGGGCGCAGTGCTTTGCGCCCCAAGCCCACCCTTTTTTAAGCCAATTAGAGCTTCAGGCTCTAATTGTGTCCTTCAAAAATAAAAAAACCCCATTGAAATCAATGCGTCCGGTGCCCTGCAAGGAGATTAGGGGCCGGGTACATGGATTAGAGGGTGTCGCCCCTGCACCCCTAATGAGTGCACTGATCAGAATGTACAATGAATGTGCTAGCTTAACATACGTTTTATATTGCTTTTCATGTTGACATTAAGTCCTCGAATTATTATACTGCTTATTTAAAGTTTTGAGTATAAATAGAAGAGCTGCCCAAAAGGCGCTATAGAAAGTTTCTGTTTTCATATTCAAGAAACATGAAGCATCATGTTTTGCAGAGGGCAGTACTACTATAACAACACCAGTGTGTTCATAGGTATGGTAATAGTTAGACTTGGGTGGACATTTAATGTGCGAAAGAAAGTTTAAAATACTTAGCTTCCCTGACCTCTGTTGTTTTTTCTTTCTTCCTCCTGTGCAATACATATAATTAAATGCCTAGGCACTGAGTCACATGTTCACATGCTGAAGAGGAGGGGCAGCCAGTCCAAACCTTGAACCTTTCTTTTCAGCAGAAATCAAATGACCAAATACTTAGTATTTCAAATGTTTTAATATTTTTTTCACCTGCCATACACAACTGTTAGCATAGCTTTAAGCCAACTCCAGACCAAACTTTTTTTACATTTTTTTGGATAGGGGAATAGTAAATATATCCGTCAAATTTTTATTGCTGTTCCTGAGCCCACTGGGGAGATTTCATCTCATAATTTCTCAGAGAGCAGAACAAGAAATGAAAGGTCACCAAGACAAGAAGACACAGACAAAATAATACCCTGACAGAAGATCTAACCTTTCCCCATTTCACTGACAAAAAAGCGTTTTGTTGCAGACTAATGGTGGCCATACATGCTTCGATAAATGATTGATTTCTTTCCTGACCATTCTCTCCTGATAGGAATAATCAATCCCTAATCAGCAACCCTATCCATAGATATGCCTTCACAGGGAAGTGGCGTTCAATCAATATAAGGAAGATGCTACCAATTATCTTCTCATCTCCATCTCTGTTTCAACCATACAGTCTCAATATCTGATCAATCAAAATACAATCGGATTTATGACCAAAGCTTCTTTGTGTTGTCAATTGAAGCTAAATGATTGCCAATGTGATTGTTTTGATTGACTAACACATTGACTGGATGATAAAGTCACAGTGTATGGCCACCATAAGGTCCCCTAAAGAAAATTGAAATCACTTCCTACTTCCTGTCCCTATAGAAAGTGAGAGAAAATCTCCCCAATGGGAACACAGTCCAAGTTAAAAAAATGATAAGTATTCTATCCCTTTCCCAGTCTAAAACTAACTTTATGAGTGTTTCTTATTGCTGTCAATGAAAGCACATAATTCCTGTCTCAATAAGTGTTCCTCTGGCTTTCCAGATCTAGTTTGACTGCCTCCAAAATTTGCAATAAATGTAAACTTTGACTTAATTAGGGATTTAATAATATAATATAATTTTTAAAAAACTGTCATTTTCAGCTTACTGACTGCCCATTACACATCAGGCTCATGGTGTCAGAGGATGCACTGAAATAGCAAGTAGAGACCTGATTGGATTTGGTCCTAATTGCCAACCGTCCTTTCAGGTAAAGTGACATACACAGGTGTTGAGTGAGGCAGCTAAAGCAGACATATTGCACTAGGGATGCTGTTGAAACCAAGTTATCTAAACCTAGAAAACAAAACAGAATATATTGCAGCTTACCAGCCCTTAGATGAAGTGGCTGCATTAGTTTCCTTCTTTATTTTCACCTGGTGAACCTGCCAGTAACACACATTCTGTCCTAGAGCGACAATGCTCATTCACTGTACTATATCTATGGAGGAGCAGTGATGTTACCTTAGGCTGCTCTTCTGATTTGGACTACAAACACAAACCACTCTCCTTATCTCAATCCTTGGTCTAAATTGCATCAATCCCTAGTGTTATAGGTAAAAGCAGCAGGAATTACTGATCCAGGGAATATCAGATTGCCTTCTGTGGGATAAGGAAGGATTTTTCCCATACTGGAGCAAATTGGACCATGCTTTATAAAGGTTTTTTGCCTTCCTCTGGATCAACTGTGGGTACAGGATTCTGTATATGGAACTTTTCTACTTATTTATTATGTTTATTTATTTTTTTCTATTGGTTGAACCAAATAGATTTGTGCCTTTTTTCAACCTAACTATTTAACTATGCATAAGGAGGAGGATTTGTGTAGTTCATATAAGATAGCTGGGAAAGCAGATACTGGTCTTTGAGAATTTACTTTAGTACACAGGAAGTTACAAGGACACTAGATTTCTATCAGGATCAACAAGTTTTTTTCTATTTGGAAGAAATGTTCTTAGCTTAAAAAAAGAAGGCTAATACAGCTACATCTAAGAACTGGTACGTTGCAATTATATAAATATTACATTTTTGTTCTTGGGTTTAGATCTGATTTAATGCATAGTACAAAGAAAAGATTTTTACAGGTAGACAATGGCTCTACTAATTCTATTAATTTTCGAGTGGAGCATTTTTTATAACTTATAAAGAGACGAATGGACAACAAAAGTAGGAATAAAAAAAACTCCTTTTACATTTTTTTTGTTGTGTGTCCATTTGGAAAGATTTCTCTTCCTGTCTAGGAGTATCAACAGGAAGTAAGAGGAAATCTTGAGTGAGGGAAAATGCCATCTTGGACATTTGTTACCAAAACAAGTGTCACCATTGGAAGATTTGCCCTAACCGCTTGTTCTGATGACAACTGAAAAAAAAATGAAATTCTTATGACTGTGTCACTAACAATGGTCGTTAGGACAAAATAGAAAGGGTAAATCTATCTAGCAGAGGCACAGATGCCTTACCTACTCTATCCAAAATAAACGAAAAAGTTTTATGCCATCTTTGATACTATATGTGGAATGCGATATTTTTCTTATCACTATGGTGATTCTGATCTGCGGTTTACATTTCCCCCCCTGAACTGGGATTTTTACATGCCTTATGTTTACCAGTAGATTCCATTCTGATGTCATTTCCCCTAATGGGCTGCTGTAGGTACTTTTAATTTGGTTGTTGAAAAACCAAAGCATGATTTTTGGAATAAAAAAAAAGAGAAAGTCTTATATAAATAAAGAATGCATAAAAATGTTTTAATTATTAGGTCTATTTAGATCAACGTTAAAGTATATCTATAACCAATTACATTTTAAATTAAGTAAATACCCCTGATAGGGTTTATTTTTTTAAATGTGCTGTCCCATTGGAAATATTTCCCTTCGCTTTCTAAAAAAGCAAATTTAAAAAAAAATTTGATACAATTTAAGTATAATATGTCTTTTCTGAAAACAAAGAAAATGTAAGATATAACAGCTGAAGCCTCCATTACAACATATTAAATATTTAATTTGAGTTTTAGTGTAGTTTAAAAAATAATAATCCATTGATGTAATACAGTTACATCTGTCACTAAACACTTTTAGGTCACATCTGGTCAGCGAGCAACCATATTACATCATATCATATTAGAGGATTTCACTTTCAACCAATGTTACTTTACTAAAGCATTCACTGCTGGCAAGAAAAAAATACTGCTAGCTTTGGTTACTGTGACAACCTGAACTTAATTTAATGATGCCTTTAAATATATGAGAACACCAGTACAGCAGCTTAGAAGAAAAAAAATATTTTTTTTGTGTTCAGGGGCAGAAAAAAAATTACATTGTCTTGTTATTTAAAAAGCAAAAACAGGAAACAGGCGAGCTGTCAGTTTGCGTTATAAAAACAATTGTTCATAGAAAAGTTATGTCTAAAGTGTTTTTGCAGCACTTTTGTCACAGTGGGAATATGCTGTTTTACATTTTCTAAATTTCATCTGAAAGCAGCAAAAATGATAGAGGATTTAATATGAGACTTATTAGTCATTGTTTTTTTTTTTGACGTGCAGTTGTTAATAGACTGAACATATGTGGCAAACCTAATTTTGTTAAGTCTTGTTACAGAAATATATCACAATCATGTTATTTTTATGATATTCTGTGAATAATTCATTAAATGCGGTGCAAACATTTACAATGGAGCTAAAATGAGATCTGTAAGTGTCTGGAGCATTAAATACTAAGTAAATTAAATTGCAGTAAACCCCTTTCTTTAATAGAGAGGAAAAGCTTGTTCCTGACAATTGTTTCTTTTATAGGATGAAGCTTAAATTGAAACTTTTAAAGCAGTGCAAATGTTAGTTTTAGAACTAACAGTGGCAAGAAAATGAGTTCAAGATTATGTGGCAATGAAGAATTTAAACTCAGGAGCTAAACTCCATCCCAGCAGGTCCAATGCAGGAGGAGAGCTCAGTGTTGTCTGTAAATGCTGCTCATTACTCAGGCTCCTTGTGCTGGTACAGAATCCTGTTTATTATTTGACGTTAAAGCCTAGTATAGACAGGCCGAATGTTGGGCAGAATTGTCCGGCTGAAATTTGACCCGTGTGTATGGCATCTGGCTTCTGTCGAAGGGTCATGATCGAAAAAGGTCCGCCAACCGACTCACGATCAGCACTCTCAGCCAATAGCTAAGAGCGCTGACCAGAGTTGTTCTGACGGGGGGGGTGTCCCCCTGTCAGAAAACAATAGCACAGCAAGGGAGGTCGCTGTACTAACATCAAACAGTTAGTACAGTGGCTCCAACCTGAGCAGTCAGGTTGTACAGTAGTGTGTACAAGGCTTAAAGTGGTTGTAAAGGCACAAGGTTTTTTACCTTGATGCATTTTATGCATCAAGGTAAAATACCTTCTGTGTACAGTAGCCCCCCCAGCCCCACTAATAGTTACCTGAGCCCCTCTCGATCCAACGATGTCCACGAGAGCCTTGCCTCTCCTGGGACACGCACTCCTGACTGGCTTTTGGCAGCAGCGAAAGCCATTAGCTCCTGCTGCTGTCAATCACAGCCAGTGAGCTAATCAGGAGACAGAGGGGGCAGGGCTGAGCCCCGGCTCCATGTGGGAATGAACACACAGAGACACGGGTCGGGTATGCGCCTGCTTGGGTCCCTCAGAGCAATCTGCGTGCTGTGGGGCACCCTGAAGGTGGGAGGAGCCAGGAGCACTGGCGGGGGGGACCCGAGAAGAGGAAGATCCGGGCTGCTCTGTGCAAAACCACTGCACAGAGAAGGTAAGTACAACATGTTTGTTAAAAAAAAAAGAAACCAAGACTTTACTATCACTTTAAGGCTTTGTTTGTAAGGGCTGCTGGGTGCAGGTCAGGGGTAAGGGTGGTAAAAATAGGCAGTTCAGTTGCGGTTTTACTGAGCCCCTCTTCCTCCTGAATAACCAGCCACAAGTTAACATGACCAGTGGGCATGTTGGCACACTTTTCCGTTATTGTGATATGGCAAAAGTTATACAACAGGTCACATTTGGCAGACAGTCAAGTGAATAGGGCCACACTGTAATGGTGAGGCAAACACTTGGCTTGCGGTGGTATTTTAATAGAACATCCCCCTTTGGCTAAAAAAAAAATAATGGTGATACTGCCGCCTCCTGAATGCCTGACAGTCGCTGCTGTGTAAACAAGCATTTATTAGGCTTGGTATGTTCGGTGTTTTCCATGCTGTTTCTGCGTTAGTTAGTACAGCCCTAGCTAGACACACCCAGCTTCCCCTTCTAGGAACTGGTTTCAGCTTACCCTTGCTGAATAAGAGACTTTTAAGCCTAGTACACACAATCAGAAAATCGAAAAATATTGCTTTTAGAGCAATCATACGATAATCTGATCATTAGTACACAGCTTTCAAGAGCCGATCAAGACAGTTCATCCGAAATTATCCAAAGGGACAAACATGGACATTTTTCTCGCACGATACCAGATCATATGATTTTTGTTTAATCAGTACTGTTTTCATTCGGAAAAAAAAGACCACCAATGCTTGAAAACAAACAAACAATTCCAATACGATACAATACATTACATCACATCAAAAGTTGCATTCCATCGTACAAGAAGTTTCTTTAAGTTGAGTAATCACTTCATTGTGGTTAAAAAGCTTCAGAGATTCATGGTGGTTAAAAAGATTTTTCACTTTTTACACTTCTAAAAGACAAGAAAACACACACTGCATCTCCCAGCCTAATATAAACCACCACACATTGGATTCTACTCTTAAAGTGTTTCTAAACCCACAACAGTAAAATGAGTCTGTATATGCAGTAAAGCATGCTTGTTATACTTACTGTGTAAACTAAGGGGTTAATCCTCTGCATTGTGTAAAAAAGGCTGCTTGATTGTGTATGCACAGATCCTCCTCTTCTTGCACTGACTCAAGAAAAGGTCCAGATAAGACAGAGTTACTGGAGTCAGGCTGCACATGCTCAGTTTACTGTATATTGCTAGAGAGTTTTTTTTCTTGTGAGAGTGCATGTGATCAGCACAGGGCCAATCAGCTCTGTCCAGACAGGGGGTCAGGGGTCCTGGATCCTGATAGGACAGCTCAGTGCAGTATAAAATCTCCTCCTATAAGCTTTAACCAGGAACTGATAGAAGTCACAAGACTGCTACAGTATATAATGCTGATGAGAAAAGGTATTTAGCAGTTTATATTTACTAAAATAATTGCATTTCCATGTTCTGTGTACTGTGGGAGACCAGATATAGTGAATGCAGGGTCCTGGGTTTAGTAACACTTTAAGCTTCTTGGTTAGTTGGACACTGCTTGTGGATCGTGCTTAATCAGCAAGTTGCCATACTGTCCATACAGACTGGGTCTTAGAAGGCATGTTTTTGCATAAAGGGCCCAACAGTGCTTCCACTAAATCTCCAACTCTCTTTAAAACACACACATACACTAAAAAAAAGACAAAAGTCTATGTCCAATATAATGCAAACAGGCAACCCCAAGGACTGCTTTAGTAATAAATAAAAAATAAAAACACTGTTTAATTCCTCATCTGTAAGAAATGGAGATGGTGAAATTACACAACTATAAAGAACAGGGAGGAATACAAAAAAATCCATCATGGCTTCACCACACTTCAGGATTTTTTCGGGATTCCTATGGCATGCCAATATAGCCATTAAAAATGAGAGGAATCCTTTTGCAAGGCTCTGATTGGTCAAAGCATACCTACATAAGATTATAGAAGGTAGCAAAGATGAGAAGTGGCAGGCTGTCCATCGATTCCTTTTTATTTTGTGTAACATTAATGTAACTTTTTGTATACAATGTTTATAAATTTGTTATATTTTATTATAATATGTTTTCATGATCTTACATGACATTACACATAGAATAAGATCTGGCTTCATGGAAAGCAACACAATACAACTAATCTAGTAGAACAAAGCAACATTTTCCTTACTGGTTATATATGCAGCCATACAATGCAAATAATCTCAGTCCACCCAACCTGGTTTGCTTGTCTCAACTGAAATACTGTAAAATCATAACTCGTGTCCTAGTGCCTGAGTTTAGTATGCAGCATACTGTGATGGATAAGAAGTAACCAATTGAAACATTGACCTGCTGGGAGGTTATCAGCAGCATCATTTGCTAAAATGATGACCCTTGCTGTGGCATCAGAAAAAAATAGCACTTCCCCTCTTTATATAAGGTACCTTTACACGAGTGACTAAGGGAAATGTTGAAGAAGAGGCAGCATCCCTTTAAGCCAATATGTTGCTATCAGCTCCATTGTCTGGAACAACATCCCACTCATCTGTCACTTCCAAAAACAATGCAATATCCTTTGTTCTAGTCAGGGGATAAACTCTCTGCCAACTGGCAGGGTCATCCCCATCACTCTCATTCTTGCTAACGAAATTACCCTATTTGGACTGGCTAAAGTCAAGCAATTGCTCTCAATTTGCTATTAGCCAGTCAACTCATTTTTATTGTTTATATCCAAGATCACTTTTGGCATGACAGCTGTCAGGAACTGCTTGTCATGCACAGAGTGAATGCAGATATGTTGAATTTTGGAAGAGATCACTATTGGGAAAAAACAAATGTTGCTAATCCATCTAATTTGTTTATAAGACACCAAATTATGTTCTTGATGGCTTTTTTTCTTTTAAAGGCCAACTACAATGTGAAACAAATGTCGATTTTATTTTAAATGAATACATATACAACAAAAAAATATTTAGTTTTAATTGATGCATTACCTAAATCAGTACAACTTAATGCAAAATGTTATTTTTTTTTTTCTTTAGATTTTGATAAAGTGGGCATTGCTGTTTTATTAAATACAAAGAATATACTAATGCGCAAACCAATACCTAATTGATAGTGAGTAGCTGCCAACACGAAACATGTTCCCACACAGTGATAAATAAAAATAAATAAATGTGCCGCTTTCTCAGTGAATAAATGATACTAATATAATGAGTCAACAAGTGAACCAATAAACAAATAACTAATTCAATAATAGCAAATAAAGTGCTATGTGCAAAATACTCCTCACTCAAGAAGTGGATATATAACCTTCACAGTGAAAATACATGAATGTAAATCAATTATAATAGTGCAAATATAATAGTGCATTAATATTCCATAATAAAGCTTTAAAGTGCAAATAATAACCTGTGACAACAGTCCATAAAGTGTGTGCTGCAATCAGTCTTCAGTGCACAAAAATAATAATAGCAAATAAAGTGGTATGTGCAAAATACTCCTCACTCAAGCATTGGATATATAACCTTCACAGGGAAAATACATGAATGTAAATTACAATAGTGCAAATATAATAGTGCAATAATATTGCATAATAAAGCTTTAACCCCTTCACCCCCGGAAGATTTGGCTGCTCAATGACCAGGCCATGTTTTGCGATACAGAACTGGGTCGCTTTAACTGACAATTGCGCGGTCGTGTGACGCTGTACCCAAACAAAATTGTTGTCCTTTTTTTCTCACAAATAGAGCTTTCTTTTAGTGGTATTTGATCTCCTCTGCGGTTTTTATTTATAAACAAAAAAAGAGCGTCAATTTGGAAAAAAACACAATATTTTGTACTTTTTCCTATAATAAATATCCCCAATTTTTTTTTTAAAAAAGCAAATAAGTGTATATTTATTGGTTTGCGCAAAAGTTATAGCATCTACAACATAGGGGATAGATATATGGCATTTTTATTAGTATTATTTATTTTTACTAGTAATGGCGGTGACCTGTGATTTTTATCGTGACTGCGACATTTTGGCGGACACATCAGACACTTTTGACACATGTTTTTTTCCCACAAATAGAGCTTTCTTTTAGTGGTATTTGATCACCTCTGCATTTTTTATTCTATGCGCTATAAACAAAAAAATAGTATAGCATCTACCAAATAGGGGATAGTTATATGGCATTTTTAATATTATTTATTTTTTTTTACTAGTAATGGCAGTGATGTGTGATTTTTATCAGGACTGCGACATTTTGGAGGACACATCGGACACTTTTGAAACATTTTTGGTATGATTGACAATTATACAGCGATCAGTGCTATAAAAATGCACTGATTACTGTATAAATTTCACTGACAGGGAAGAAGTTACCACTAGGGGCGATCAAGGGGTTAACTGTGTTCCCTTACTGTGTGTTCTAAATGTAGGGGGAGGGGACTGATTATAAGAGATGAGAGATCGGGGTTCCTAGCTATTAGGAACTCACAATCTGCATCTCACAGAACAGGAATTTGTGTGTTTACACACACACATCCCTGTTCTGCCTCTGGTGCCCGCGATCACTCATGGGTGGCGGGAATCGTGACTGCCGGTCATGAGCATCAACACCTCCGCAATGCAGCAGGCGCGCCTACTATCCCGCTTAAAGAAGCTGACGTACAGCTACGACGGCTCGTGGTATCATGCTGACCTGCCCCCTATAATGATGACGGCTGGTCGGCAAGTGGTTAAAGTGCAAATAATGACTTGTGACAACAGTCCATAAAGTGCGTGGTGCAATCAGTCTTCCGTGCACAAAAATAGTTCATACAAAGTGTCAGTAATCAAAGTACAGACCCATATAACGAATTCCTCAATAGTGCTTCACCATCCGTATGTGCAGTGTGCCCCAGCCTCTCACCTCAAAGGAAGACCCCTATGGGTCTAGTCGCACAGATGATGAATCTCTTATATAAATCCAAAGCAGGAGGCTATCTCATTGTAGTCCTCTATTAGATAATGCAGCGATGTTCACAGATACAAACAGGCATTTGTGTTTACACCATAGCTATTTCCTCCACCTCCTTTACTTTTCACCACCAAGGCTCACATGTAATAAAAGTAGGTCTCTGTGTGTAGTATTTCAATAAAATTATTTATTAGAAATTCATCAACTCACATGTAAAAACACAATCAGCAGTTTTCTCCTGCATCAGGGACTTCTGGTCTCGGCCGGAAGCGGAAGTGACGATCACCTGGCTCCTCCCTACGCGTTACGTCACCGCTTACGGTAGAATACCCTTGATGAAGTCACGTGAGTGGTCACGTAACACGTAGGGAGGAGCTGGGTGAGCGTCATTTCCGGTCACGGCTGAGACCGGAAGTCCCTGATACACGAGAAAACTGCTGATTGTGTTTTTACATGTGAGTTGATACATTTTTAATAAATGGTGGTGAAAAGTGAAGGAGGTGGAGGAAATAGCTATGGTGTAAACGGAAATACCTGTTTGTATCTGTGAACTTCGCTGCATTATCATTATTGCTGACACTTTGTATGAACTATTTTTGTGCACTGAAAACTGATTGCAGCACCCACTTTATGGACTGTTGTCACAGGTTATTATTTGCACTTTAAAGCTTTATTATGGAATATTAATGCACTATTATATTTGCACTATTATAATTGATTTACATTCATGTATTTTCACTGTGAAGGTTATATATCCACTGCTTGAGTGAGGAGTATTTTGCACATAGCACTTTATTTGCTATTATTGAATTAGTTATTTGTTTATTGGTTCACTTGTTGACTCATTATATTAGCATTATTTATTTACTCAGAAAGCGCCACATTTATTTATTTATTTTTATTGCTGTTTTATTGCTGTCTGTGTACCCTTTAGGGACATTCACCCTCTTTATTTGTCCTGTTTGCAATTATCATTGAAAGCTAAAGTAAAAGAAAATCCAAAATTTTGCGTTGTTCCCAGAAAAGTAGTAGAGGGGAAATCTTCCAATAGGGACACTAGTTCTCGTGACCCGAGAGGATTCCCCTTAATTTGCATGGATTTCCCTCTCACTTCCTGTTGTGGCTATGTGACAGGATGTGAAGAGAAATCTTCCCAATGGGACACATGTGACAAAAAATAAACTGACGTGGGTAATGACCCTCCCTAACTCTATCCAAAATGAAAAAAACATTTGCCTATAGTTCTACTTTAGGGACCAATGCCCCCCATCTATCTTTTATTTCACACCTAACCTATCTCTTTCCATACCCTTACACTTCACCTGCTCCCTATAATTAACATATTGGGGGTTATTTACAAAGGCAAATCCACTTTGCACTAAAAGTGCACTGGAAGTGCACTTGGAAGTGCTGTCGCTGTAGATCTAAGGGGGTCATGCAAGGAAAATAAAAAACAGCGTTTTAGCTTGCCCATGATTGGATGACAAAATCAGCAGAGCTTCCCCTCATTTCAGATCTTCCTCTCAGATCTACAGCGACTGCACTTCCA
This sequence comes from Aquarana catesbeiana, assembly GCF_042186555.1. Taxonomy (NCBI): domain Eukaryota; kingdom Metazoa; phylum Chordata; class Amphibia; order Anura; family Ranidae; genus Aquarana; species Aquarana catesbeiana. The sequence goes on from NC_133331.1 coordinate 96,026,354, forward strand.
AGTGCACTTTTAGTGCACTTGTAGTGCAAGTGGATTTGCCTTTCGTAAATAACCCTCTTAAAGTATCTGTGACTGCACATAAATAAAGAATATTTTAAAACAACTAATATTGTTCCTATACCAGAAGCCTGTTTATGTTAGTAAAATAGAACAGTTTAGTACATTTTTATTAGTAATTTTATTCTGTGGACATGTGGTAGCAGAGCCTTTTTTATTGTCCTTTTCCAGATAATCGGTAGCATGTCACATTCCAAAGTGGGAGGATCCTTTTATTCACCATATACAACAGGGAAGTACTCTCCCCCTTTGTATGCTGCATTCCATGCAGCTAACACAGTGTTCCAGAAGGAGCTTCCAGGAGCTCTGGATGCTGTGGGGTTGATTTACTAATACTGGAGAATTAATCCAATGTCAGAAAAAGAAGCAGAGTTTCACAAACTGAACACCTTGACCTCTGTGCTTGCCATGGTCAGAATGAAAACTAAAGAAGGGAAACTGCCAGGATCACCAGGTGACTAAGCTCCAAGGGGCGCAAAAAAAATGCGTTGGCGCATGTCCTGGCTGGTGTCCAGGCAAAGGTTGTCACTTACACACTTATCTTAGGGACAGTATCAATGTGTGGCTACAGGGAGTCCTTTCTTAACCTTCAGGATCACCAGGTACTTGGTATTTTAAAGAAGTCAAAATAAGTGCCTGCTTAACAGGCACACATTTAGATACATATATGTAATCACATATAAAAATATATAATACATTTTTTTATGGGTTATATACACGTTAACCTCCCCCATGACACTGAAACCTGAAACTCCTAATGCAACCCTTAAATGATACCCTAATACATTCTTCATATAGTGTTGTTGGTTCCCCTGAAATTGAATATGGTAATAGCGAGTATACAAAAAATTAACCCATAAAAACCTATTCTATCATAATGCAGATAATAGTATTCAATAAATAAAAAATATAATTATGATAACACCAGAATGATCATTTTAATTCTATTGATTTCAATTAACTGTATGGCAATAAAATAGGTTTTTATATAGTCTCTTATTTTATATTCATTAACATATTCAATTTCATCCAGTAATGTAAATAACACTTTACACACTGGCTGGGCACACATCCTTTCCTTTTAATTGAGATCATATATTTATTATTTTATTTGTGTTATCTTCTTGAAGCCCTGATGAAGGAGGACCTTTTAACCCCTTAAACGCATTGTTTTTATTCTTACTTCCAATAAGTACATCTGGGCTTTACACAATGCGCCTGATGCTTTATTACAGTACTGAAGACAGACAAAGCCATGGAACTAGCATCGTCAGAAGCAGGTTAGCAATAGAAGAATTACATAAACACCAACATTACCCTGTATCCTAACTCTAAAAGTGAACTTGTAACATACATAATGCTAACACTTGAAGTAGATGCACAGCTTAACTAAATGAAATTTCGTTTTTTAGTGCACCGTGTAACATTTATTGTGACGGAGCCCATACTCAAGAGGAGTATGTCCGCTGTATATGTTTCCCTTGCCCAGTACCAGCACGATCCAAGTTCCCTTAGTCTACCCAGTCACTAGCCGTAACTCAGTGTAGGGTGGTAAGAAACATAAGATTGTTCATTGAAACACAGGCGCAAAGAGATATACATTCAGGGGACAATCCCCCTTCTTTGTATAATGACACAGGGCAGGGTAAACCACATTCAGTAACATGACACATGGGTACATTCAAACTTTTCAACGTCAGTAGACAGTCCTATTAGCAAGCAGGGCTGTTGGCGAAATCCCCCCTCCCCTCTAGCAACCAATAGCTGACAGTGATTTCAATACCCCTTAAGCTAATCCACATAAGCATATACATCCCATAATAGTTTGCTCCCAAGGCAGACAGAAACAATAGAACAATGGGATACAGCCACTTAACAATAAACACATAACAAACCCCACCTCAAACTATACAGCAATGTTCTATGAGACACTCCTACAATATTCTAGCAGTCTGAAAGGTGGAATTATTGATCTTAATATATTTCTTAGGGGTTATTGTTTGTAAATATTACTGTCCAAAATAAAAGAAAAGAGCCCCTTCATTCTTTCAACACAAATCACACATATAGAACCCAGGATAACATTGGTAAAACAAAATGCTGAGTCCGTTGTGGTTGTACTGGGAGTCTGGTTAGTTCAGACCTGACTGGGGGTCACCCTGTGCCCCTAATAGACACAGGGGAGCTGGAAAATGGGTTTCCAGAGCTTTCTAAGGTAAGCTAGGTTCCACGAGCCCCCCTCCCCCCCGCGCCTAAAGTGACTCCCACCACACTTATATTCCTCCTTTGCTGCTTTTCAGTGCTTAGTTACTTACGGCATATATCTATATACACCAGCGATGGCTGCATGACATTTCTAAGACAGGGTTTTTTGATGGTGACAACAGTGGACCATGTCTACATTAATGTGTGTTGAAATGATAACTAGTAGTCATTATTTAAAGTCCATGTGACAGGTTGACAATGCAAAAGTGCAGCTGGGGACAGGGACAGAGCGTTGTCACACTATATATGCCTGAACAAGGCCCTTCATGGCAGGATTTTCAGGAATTAATGTAATAAAAGTTGCAGATTTAAATATTAAAAATGTATTTTCAAATAACATTGACATGTTAAAGCTTATACGATATTCATTGATTGGGATTACATATGCCTTAACCCTGTTCTTAACTCAATACTTTAACACTCAATTGTGTGTGTAATTTTCATCTTCAGCAATCAAACCCAGTAAACAACAGACTTTAAAGAGTAACGCCGTGTACACACGGTCGGAATTTCCGACAACAAATGTATGAGGTGAGCCTGTTGTCGGAAATTCCGACCGTCTGTAGGCTCCATCAGACATTTGTTGTCGGAATTAAATCCCGAATTTTGTTGTCGAAATGTCTGATCGTGTGTACGCGGCGTAAGGCAGCCCATAGATGGATCCATTTTTTTCATTCAACCAGCGAGCTGAACAGAGAAAAGAAACTGACCTGATTCCCCCATCCATTTATTTGATGTGGATGAGGGAATTCTCCCCACTGAGCTATTGTATTCTGACTGCAGGGAGACTTCCCCACCATCAGAATACATTCATGAGCATTGCAAGCTATAGCCTGCAGTGCTGATCGAGTGGGAAAAATCCAACAGGGCGATTGTACAGAAGTCAATCGGCAGATCGACTTCTGTACAACCTTCCTGCAAGAACATTTATTGAAATTCACCCTGTCCCTGCTGAACTGGGCGATTTCCAGTTCATGTACAGTATGACTGGCTTAACTCCAGTTTTGTTGAGAAAAGCAATCCCCTCAGGGTTATTAATGTACATTGCAGGCATTTTAACAAACTTTGTAGCAGATTTCTACCTTTTGTTGTTTTGCTTTTTTCACCAGACTGAATGTAAAATGATTCCTAATGGAAGGATCTGGTTCATTATAATCAGCAATGCAATTTCAGTGTTTTAATGATAATAAAATTTGCAATGTCTGCATCCTTTTAGAAGTATTTAACCCTTGGGAGTACCTCACTAAAGCAAAAATTCCTATGGCAAAGGGAGCCTAAAATTTGACTTCTCGAAAAATTAGTGAGCCAATCATACAAGTAGGAAATGACATTTCTGGGCACATTCTGAACAGTGTTCAGAATGCCTGCAGGTTACCATATTGCATTGAATGATATAGAAAATTACAGCGCTGCAGTCTGAAAAGGAAAGGTAAATTTTTAATAAAATAATTTACAATATGGTATGTATAGCATCTGTATATGCTTTTTTTAATTTGCTATATTTTTTCACTAACACTGAGTTACCCTTTAAGCACAGCAAATGGACAGATTAGCACATACAGTGAGTATAGAAAATAATTACCTCCCTTTAAAATAATCACATATTTTGCTTTGCAGCCTGAAATGAAGACAGACAGTTTTTGTTTTATCTAGCTGTACTTACTAGTGCACAGAGCTGGAAAAAGGATCACCCCCTTATGTCAGTATTTTGGTGAACCACCTTTTGCTTTAATTACAACCTTTAATCTGTTGGTATATGTCTCTACTAACTTTGCACATCTCGACTGCAATATTTGCCCACTCTTCTTTGCAGAACTGTTCAAGTTAAGTTAAGTTTGATGGTGACCGTTTCTGGACTGCACTATTCAAGTAATTCCACAGATTTTCAATGGGGTTTAACCCTGGGCTCTGACTAGGCCATGCAAGGACATTCACCTTTTTCTCCTTCAACCACTGTGTGGTCATTTTTGCTGTATGTTTTGGGTCATTGTCATGTTGGAAAGTAAACCTTCTTCCCATTGACCACTTTCTGGCAGAGGGCAGCAGATTTTCCTCAAGAAAACTCATGGTATTTTTTGCCCCATTCATTTTTCCTTCTATCCTGACAAGTGCTCCAGTCCCTGCTGCAGAGAAACTCCCCATAACAGGATATTACTACCTCCATTCTTTACTGTAGGCATGGTGTTATTTGAATATTGAACTGTATTGGATTTCCGCCAGACATATTGTTTGGTGTTGAGGCCAAATTATTAAATTTTAGTCCCATCTGACCACCTTAAAGTGGTTGTAAACTCTTTACAACCACTTTTTGCTACAGGTAAGCCTATAATAAGGCTTACCTGTAGCTTCCCTGGATATCTCCTACACCTGCACGGTTTAGGAGATATCCCTGTTCTGCATGTCCCAACGTCATCGGCACATGCGCACTGAAGCAATGGCACGTTCGTGCCGTTGCTTTAGTTAGTATGCCGTCGCCGGCAGGGCTTAAGTGGTTAAATAAAAATTTGAACAAGAAATGAACCGTACATGTCTATGATTGGCTACCATGCACAGCTGCACCAGATTTTGCATTTTAGTAAATCAACCCCTATAGTGTTCAAATCTAGTAAACTGATCTGATAAAATCTGCTTCCACAATACAGGCAAGGCTGCTTTTGGTAAATGCACCCCCCCAGCCCCGTCATAAACAAACTATTGCTTTCCTTGCTGGAGCATCTAAAAAAGTAGGATGCAATTTTAGTTTTCCTTTTAGGTTACTTGAAGCAGGGACATGAAATAAATATAAATTAGGTGTTATCCCAATTTGACTGCAAAAGTGGAAATACACTTTAAGCACTCAATGGAGAGATACTTTGTTTGTTTTGTAGTCTGGACTTTTTAAAGTGGAAGTAAACCCATCGATTTAGCAGTTTAAAAACACAGTTACATTACCGGCATGCTGTAAAATGCTAGCTGTCACATTTACTTATGCTCTCAACCAAACTGTCAAACGATCCAATGGCTGGTGTCATAACTGATCACATGTGCAGCACCATGACAGTTAAAGGTTAAACAGAGGCCAAGATGGCAGCTTCCTTGGCTGAAAATGATCGGAGGGTTTACTTGCACTTCATATTCCAGAAAGCAGTTGCAGGTGCCAGAGTCAGTTACCAAAGTCTCACATTGCAGAGCTCAGTGAAAATAGCTCTAAGCCTTTATTGGAGGGAAGTGCCACACACCCCATCTCTCAGTACACAGAGAACATGCATATCTTTGGCTGTCAATCACAGGGTGTGTGCTGAAGCTCCCCCCCCCCCCCCCCATCAACAATTATCTCTTGAATCTCAAAAATATTAAAGTTTTGTGTTGTGCCAAAACATGCGGATTACAATATTTTTTTCCCAAAGGAAAACCACATTTAGAGTTAGAATTTAGTTAATTTAAAAACATTTTCCATACTGCTCCTGCAAATTTTCTCATCACTAAGGTTGACCCTCACTTTCAACCTACAAACCAGTAGAAAATAGAATGAATGCTCCAAAAATGGAAATCTACTAATGAAATTCTACTGGTGCTAAGGAGAGATTTTTTCACGTCTCCAGGAAGTAAACAGAAATCCCCCTAATAATACCCAAACCACAATAATAATAGAAATAATAATAATAATAATTACCCCCTAGTCAATACAATTTTCTTTTCTTTAGATATACTCTGAAGATTGCTCTAATTAAAAGCTATTCCTATTCATGAAATATAGCAAAAAACTAGTTCCCACAGGCAACCAAATCTGTGTTCTATACACCAATTTTCAAAAAGGTCCTTGATTATCTATGGGTACCATTATTTTTTTTAAAAAAAGCAGCAAAGTATCACTGAAATGTAAACTTTACTTTTGTGTTATAAAATCTTTGTCAATGCATTCTGCTATAAAAATATATTTTTTTAGAGCATCCTGTGTACTCGATGTGTTTTGTGTACCAGCTAATAAAGTCATTCTCTGCTTGCTGAAGAGATCTCAAAATTCTATTAGAATATTGAATTACTCTTTGCTGAGCTGCAGCAAGCAGAGCTTCCCGTATGTCATCCTGACAGATAAGATGTCATTCTCTGTCTAAGCTGTCTAATAAAAAAAAGTCAGGAAGAACTGATAAATACAATGTGCTCTGCAAAGAAAAGTCCTGAAATAAATGATGAAATATAGACATTAACATATAAAATGTGTCTTTCTCTTACAGCGCATCTTTGTCTTTTCAATAAGAACTTGGGTTACAAATCTCAATATTCTCTCAATAATGAACAATGGAAAATAGACTCTAACAAGTACAAAAAGGACAAAAAAGTAAACACAAGTGGAGACCTGGCAGTCTGGGACAAAGCTTCTGGTGCTGAGAGTAAAGCCCTAGCAGTAGATTTCCTTCATATCAACCCTTCTTGTAATCTTACCACTACCACTTTCTGGAACTCTAATGCCGCGTACACACGGTCGGACCTTCCGACGGGAAATCTTGGATGTGAGCTTGTTGGGTGAAAGTCCGACCATGTGTATGCTCCATTGAACATTTGTTGGCGGACTTTCCGCCAACAAATGTTGGCTAGCAGGTTCTCAAATTTTCCGCCAACAAAACTTTGTTGTCTGACTTTCCGTACACAAGTCCATCGCACAAAAGTTCACGCATGCTCGGACTCAAGTACGAGCCGGAAGCGCTCGGTCTTGTAAAACTAGCAATCGCAATGGAGATATCACATACACCTTGTATGTCACTACGTTCGTAATTGTTGGCCAACATTTGTGTGACCGTGTGTATGCAAGACAAGTTGGAGCCAACATCTTTCGAACGAAAATCCACATTTTTTTGTCGGAAAGCCCGATTGTGTATACAGGGCATAACAGTAACCCTTCTGCAACATCAATCCTAACCTGTCCTGCAATCCCAACACTAATCCACCCTGTAGCCCCAACATTATCACTCCCTGTATCTCCAGCACTAACCCTCCCTGAAGCACTAACCACCCACCCCTTTTTGCAACTCCAATACTTGTAACCGTTCCTGTAACCCAAACACTCACTTTCCTAACAGTTTAACAGACCAGTGACTGAAACAAACCCACATGCACACTTCCCAATTCTCCTAATAAGTCTACCTGGGACCAGTACACTATTTGATTGCTCTATCACAAGCCCTGATGACCAATGAGCCCCTAAATTGTGTTGGCTGATTTGTGACTTCTATTGAGAATAATAAAATCCTACTGCACTTACTTTGAACTAGTGTGGTGCTCTACTTTTCTTACTGATCACATGCTACAGACCCACCCAGGCTCAGGAGCAACTAAAGAGCTTCCTCTCCCACTAAACCTTAAGGACCACTCCACTCAGGTATTGAGGATCACATTTTTAACTAGGGTGCAGCACTTGACCAACACCTCCAACACTAAAGCCTAGTACACATGGGCTGAATGTTGGGCGGCATTGGCTGGTTCAATAGAAACCATCCTACATTTGTCCTGTGTGTATGGCAGTGGGTCCGACAGAAGCTGGGCGTTCTGCCAGCTTCTGTCAAAGGGTCATGACCAAAAAAGGTCTACCGATCGGCTCTGTATTGGGTCTCTCAGCCAATGGCTAAGAGCGCTGACCAGAATGTTCTGGCGGGGGGCCGTTCTCCTATCAGTACACAATAGTACAATAGGGGAGAATGCTGTTCTAACATTGGATTGTTAGTACAGTGGTTCTGGCCTGAGCTATCAGTTTTTTTCATTCAACCCAGAAATCGACCTGTGCCACAGTCCCCTGAGTTTAGGAAATGTAGGAGGGCCTAAGAGTAGAAAAGAGGAAAAAAAAGGGAGGGGTGGGAAAAAAGAGGGGAAAACATAAGTAGGAGTGTGAGGTAAGAGGGGGAGGGTGTCCTGTCCTATGTGAAGATTCTTTAGTAAATAAAGGTTCTTACAAGCTATAAGAAAATTGGGCGAACATTTTCGTCCGAGGAACTTTCGTATGATTTTTGTATAGTGTGTACACAACTTTCGACAGCTGATTGCAACTTTTCTTATGAAAATTCCCGAAGAGACAAACTCCAAAATGTTTCTTGTACAAGAACAGAACGAACAATTTTCATTTAATATGTATCGTTTGTACAATTGTCATACAGAAAAAATCAGAAAAGAATGACTGTGTATGATCAGAAACAATAATCTACAAAAAAAAAGCCTTTGTCGTACCAGATTTTTCGTACGAATTTTCGATCATCAGTTCCGATTTGCTGTGAAACAACAAGGAAAATCAGACGATCGTTCCCCCAATTTTCTTATAGTGTGTACCCCATATAAGTCTCATTGGTCAGATTAGATGAATTTCCCCAGCAGGTACAACAACAACAATAAATAACATTAAAATCCTGAAATAGGTTTTAGCACTTACCAACTCTATCCAAATCTAAAAAAAAGAAGATTTGTGTTTCTGCTACAAGCAGCTGTCCAAGTTCTCAGTAAGCAGGCCTCTAAATGACTCAGCTATCCACCTATAACTATGAATAAAACACAAACAATAGTGTGAAAACCTGAATTTTGTAGAAATTGGTCTCCTTATCCTTTAACATTCGAAAAGTTAATCTTATAGATTTTATGTGCAAAACAAAATAATCTTTTAATGTAATTTAGGTTTCTTTTTTCTATAGTGATTTAGTATTAGGATCTCTTTAACTACAATTATTGAACATTTGTGATAGTTATGGACACATCTGTGTAGCCTGGTCACAGTCATATTTTCATCTTGTACTAAAGATTAAATTTTACTTTTACTTGCTACTCTATACTTGAGCCTCTTGTAATTGTTTGCTGTTTTACCAGGGAACGGAAGAGTGAGTAAAGTCTAAATGAGCACTTGTCATGCAAATTGGCTTTTGTGTTTGCCCCAATACTCAAAGATTTTAGCATATTCTTAGAACAGTAGTAATAATCTTGATGAGGAGCAGATGGAAAGTGACAATCCATAGGAACTCTCACAGAAAGCTTTTCTGGATATGGATTTAAATAGCTTTGTTTAAAGAATGATAATGTTTGGCTGTGTCTCCACAGAGGCTGTTATTTTATTGGATAAATAAAGTGAAAAGGAATAGAGAAAAAAACACAATGCCTTTAGTTTTCACAAATTTTCTGTAAAGAACTCTGTGTGCCCTATTGTAGAAAATGTTTGAAGAATGAACAGTACTTATTGACCTGGCAATGAATCAGGTTTTCCTTTTATTGTCCCCTATTGCTGTCATTGGGGGAGCCTGATTCGTCATTTTGCACTATATGAATATTCTTCCATCATTTTGATCATGAAATCCATGAAAAAAGAAGGGAATCAATTTATTTCCATACTGGAACTCAAAAGCAACAATTTGGAATTTGTCCATTCCATGCAAGGAACCAAAAAGGAGAACAACTGAATGCAACAGACAACAAAAACAGTTCTTCCATCATAAACATTAGAGGGAACATATAAAAAGAATAATTTATCAAGCAAACTAGTGACAAAATTAGATATTTTTTTTATTTGCAATCCTTGTGCCTGGAATCCTGGGCAAATATGTACAGTGTAGAGAAGTGAGTGTCACAGGTGTAGACTTAAGTACATTAAAGCTGAAGATTAACTAAAAAAATAAAATAAAAAAACTATACAGCTTTAGTCACTTCAGTTACCCGTAGTGAAATATGTCCCATATTGTGCAGGAAGTTTTATGCTGAAGAAATATCCATTGCAGGGGTGCCCTATCCTCTTCCTGGCTCTAAACTTCTGACACTGCAATAGTTAATAGCTTTGGGTCTTTAGGCAGAACAACAGTACAGATGGTCATACGGAGACACGTATCTCTTAACTACCAGTTGTAAAGAGCATACATTGCCGCTACCTTGTGTCTGACACCTGGACTACGTGTCCCATGATTCATTGTTCGTATTTGATAATTGTGCATATGCACAATTGGCATATCACAGAGGTTCTGTCTTTCAAAGGCAAGAGGGTGGGGAGTAGAGTATGTAAGTACTCTCGCTACCAGGTAATTGATCCAATCAATCCAATTTATATATATATACAGTGGGGACGGAAAGTATTCAGACAACCTTAAATTTTTCACTCTTTGTTATATTGCAGCCATTTGCTAAAATCATTTAAGTTCATTTTCCTCATTAATGTACACACAGCACCCAATATTGACAGAAAAACACAGAATTGTTGACATTTTTGCAGATTTATTAAAAAAGAAAAACTGAAATATCACCTGGTCCTAAGTATTCAGACCCTTTGCTGTGACACTCATATATTTAACTCAGGTGCTGTCCATTTCTTCTGATCATCCTTGAGATGGTTCTACACCTTCATTTGAGTCCAGCTGTGTTTGATTATACTGATTGGACGTGCTTAGGAAAGCCACACACCTGTCTATATAAGACCTTACAGCTCACAGTGCATGTCAGAGCAAATGAGAATCATGAGGTCAAAAGGAACTGCCTGAAGAGCTCAGAGACAGAATTGTGGTAAGGCACAGATCTGGCCAAGGTTACAAAAAAAATTCTGCTGCACTTAAGGTTCCTAAGAGCACAGTGGCCTCCATAATCCTTAAATGGAAGACGTTTGGGAAGACCAGAACCCTTCCTAGAGCTGGCCGTCCGGCCAAACTGAGCTATTGGGGGAGAAGAGCCTTGGTGAGAGAGGTAAAGAAGAATCCAAAGATTACTGTGGCTGAGCTCCAGAGATGCAGTCAGGAGATGGGAGAAAGTTGTAGAACGTAAACTATCACTGCAGCCCTCCACCAGTCGGGGCTTTATGGCAGAGTGGCCCGACGGAAGCCTCTCCTCAGTGCAAGACACATGAAAGCCTGCATGAAGTTTGCTAAAAAACACCTGAAGGACTCCAAGATGGTGAGAAATAAGATTCTTTGGTCTGATGAGACCAAGATAGAACTTTTTGGCCTTAATTCTAAGCGGTATGTGTGGAGAAAACCAGACACTGCTCATCACCTGTCCAATACAGTCCCAACAGTGAAGCATTGTGGTGGCAGCATCATGCTGTGGGGGTGTTTTTCAGCTGCAGGGACAGGATGACTGGTTGCAATCAAGGGAAAGATGAATGCGGCCAAGTACAGGGATATCCTGGACAAAAACATTCTCCAGAGTGCTCAGGACCTCAGACTGGGCCGAATGTTTACCTTCCAAAAAGACAATGACCCTAAGCACACAGCTTAAATAATGAAGGAGTGGATTCACAACAACTCTCTGACTGTTCTTGACTGGCCCAGCCAGAGCCCTGACTTAGAATCCAATTGAGCATCTCTGGAGAGACCTAAAAATGGCTGTCCAGCAATGTTTACCATCCAACCTGACAGAACTGGAGAGGATCTGCAAAGAGGAATGGCAGAGGATGCCCAAATCCAGGTGTGAAAAACTTGTTGCATCTTTACCAAAAAGACTCATGGCTGTATTAGATCAAAAGGGTGCTTCTACTAAATACTGAGCAAAGGGTCTGAATACTTAGGACCATGCGATATTTCAGTTTTCTTTCTGTGTTTTTCTGTCAATATGGGGTGCTGTGTGTACATTAATGGGGAAAAAAATGAACTTTTAGCAAATGGCTGCAATATAACAAAGAGTGAAAAAATTAAGGGGGTCTGAATACTTTCTGTCCCCACTGTATATAGATCTATCAATCTATCTATATATATATATATATATATATATATATATATATATATATATATATATAAATGTGTGACTAAATAAATGAAGGAGATGGAAATTCTGCAAGAACAATGTGTTCACAGTACATGCAATTGACAATAAATACATTTAAAAGAAAAAAGTGATCTTGCTCAATTCCTCTAGTGTTACTCTGTGTATAACATCATAATCCAAAACAATGTGTCCAGTCCAATCAATATCATGAATGGTTCATAAACCAAAAAAACAGAAATGTCCAAATATCAAAATAAGATGGATAAATGAATAATAAATAATAAAGTCCTTCTAAGTTGAACTTCCACCAATCACAGTTCTTTCAATAAACAGCTCAGTGCTCTCAGAACTCTCACCTCAATAATGTGAATAGAAAGCCTTCTGGACAAATATATAAGCTGACGGTCCTTCCTTGGTGTATTTCTTTCCTTATTTCCTCTATATGGAATCCAGGCTCTTAAAGCCATTTTCTAAATGATCGAATGGCTGTTTAAAATGATAATAGAGGTCCATGAGAGAAGTCACTGTGGCCATTTTTTTGTAGAACAAATCTCAGTCCATCTGCCATTTTCTTGAAGATAAATTGGATAGATAACCATCTAACCTCCAGAGGTTACATTGAATAAATGAGCAAATGTTAAACATCTATTAAAGGGGTTGTAAACCTTAGTGTTTTTTCACCTTAATGCATCTTATGCATTAAGGTGAAAAAACACCTGGCACTGATGGGCCCCCTCAGCTCCCCATTTTACTTACCTGAAACCTCAAACTTGACCCATGGGGATGCGCTGTCTTTCTGCCTGGAGTTCCCGGTTCTTGATTGGATAGATTGATAGCAGCCATTGGCTCATGCTGCTGTCAATCAAATCCAATGACGTGAGTGCTGGGGGGCGGGGCCGAGTCCTGCATGAACGCCAAATGCTGGACTCGAGAGCGTGCCCGCAAGGTAACCCCCCCGGGGAAACGCTTCTCCGAGGGGGTTAGCAGATGTGGTGAGGAGCCGCGAAAGCCACCGGGGGACCCCAGAAGAGCAGGTTTGGGGCCACTCAGTGCAAAACGAGCTGCACAGTGGAGGTAAGTATGATATGTTTGGTTTTTTTTGGTTTTTAAATGTTACCTTTACAATCACTTTAACTATGTAATGTGTAATGACTTACACTTTTTAGTGAATAATTTTGTATAGGAGTAAATCTCTTCAAAGAACTAAGAATGAGTATATCAATCGAACAACTCTAATATGTAAAGTTATAAAATGATATGTTCGCACACCGGAAATGAAGTGTGAGGTGTACATAGTTTCCATAACAACTGAGATATATTGCATATAATAATATGGACAATCCAAATCCAAATAATATAGCACAATCACAACAAAATAACTAGCTAATAAATACTTAAAAAACAATTCAGGTTGAACTCGACATTCAGGCCTTCGGATATAAGGGTCCTTAAAGTATGTATCCACTTAGATTCCTTCTGACTGATAGTTCTCACTTTATGGCTCCCTCTCCATGCCCTATTGTATCTTTCTATACCCCAAAATTGTAAGTGTGTTGGATCTTTATTGTGTACCAATGCAAAATGTCTAGATACACTATGTTTGGGGAAACCTTTCAATATATTTTGTATACAGTATGTTCCTTTATTCTAATTTTGAGTGTTCTTTTGGTTCTTCCAACATACTGTAACTTGCAACTACATTGAAGGACATATACCCTTCAGTATTGCAATTTATAAAATCTTTAATGGGGTGGGTATAACCTGTTCTAGTAGCCTCAAATTCCATTCTTTTCTTTTGTGCTTTTTTGAAAGTTGGCAGGCATAGCAATATTTATGGAAAAAACCTTTCCCTGTAAAAAAAAATTGAAATTTCTTTTGTCTCTCAATGTTGGAGCCCTTTTATAGACAATATTAGGTTTCTCCACTAGAATGAATTGTAGATGTTTATCACTTTTCAATATATGCCAATATTGTTTGATCGATCTTTCCATTTTACGCACGTGATCAATTTGATTCCGTATAAATGATTGGGTATAACCTTTATCCTTAAAACTTGTTCTAATTAGTTCAGCCTGAGTCATGAAATCTTCTTCCTTTGTGCAATTCCTCTTAATTATCCATGCATAAGTAGCTGTTTGCGTCTACGTTTTTTGAAATGTGTTTTTGTGAGCAGTTTATTTCCATCTATTCTTATATCAAGATCTAAAAATGTTATGGATTTCTCAGCAATGTTCCATGTCAGCTGTATGTTCTTATCATTGATACTTAAATCCAATTAAAAATCTTCTAGTGAATTTCTACTTCCATTCCATACAATGATCAGATCGTCAATATACCTTTTGTAAAAGGTCAACTCGACAGGGGGATTCTTATATACTTTTCTTCTTCCCATTGTGCCATGAAGGCATTAGCCAAACTGGGTGCAAACTTTGCCTCCATGGCTATGCCTGTAATTTGTCTGTAATAGGCTCGATCATGCCGAAAATAATTATTTTTTACGCAGAATTCAATACATTTGATAAGGTATTTTCTCAAGTTGACTGTCTTCCCTCAAAAGCCATTTTGTTGCCTCACAGGCTTGATGGTGTCGCACAATGGTATAGACGGATGACACATCCGCCGTTGTCAATATGGTCCTACCCTCTAATACCGGTATAGTTTCTAGCAATTTAAGTACATGTTCAGTGTCCTTAAGATAAGCCTTTGTTTGTTGTACAGCTGGTTGGATGAAATTATCTAAATACTGTCTCAGGGTATTCAGTAGGTTTATTCATGTCAAGTCTTTCTGTACTGCCTGAACATGTTGGTGCACAGAGCTATAGTGGAACAGTGAAGTCCCAGGAGAAGAACATGCAGAAAAGGGTGGACAGCTATCACACTGGAATCCATAGATTGAATTCTTCAGACCTAATAACTGAAAAATTAGCAAGGGAAGGGGCAATATCATTCCACATTGGAAGCACCACACAGTCTGCTTGCATCACTCATTTTTCTTAGATTAGAGGTTGTATGTTTCATCTTTAAAAAAATCCAAATTATTAGTCACAAGGCAATGAAATGAATTTAGTATGCATTATGAGTTACATGTAGATGCAAAATGGTATATCCTTGCCTTATAGAACTACCTAGAGACTGACAAATTTTCTGTATAGCATTCTCCATCTTGTTATCACATACTTGGTAGCATAGCCTGAAATCACGAGGAAGGCCTCTCTTACACCTCTGACTCAGGGCCCTTGATAGTGTGAACAGAAGGTGCAGGAGTGCTGAGTGGCACGGGTACCTATAGGTCTTGCTAGTAGTAGAGTGGGTATCCACGCCAGGCAGGAGAGGTCATCAGTAGTCTTCAGTGAAGCACAGTGAAGCTGGCATACGGGCTGGTAGACAGCTGGAGGGTGGCAGACTGAAGCAGGCTGGCACTGGCGACAGCGGGCAGGGGAGGCATGTGCTGGTAGCAGGCAGTAGAACAGCAGGCACAGCAGGATGTGTCAGGAAGCAGGATCAGGCAACCCAGGTCATACACTGGCAGGACAGATCAGGTACAGAGGAGCAGGCAATAGAGTGGTCTGGGTATAAGCCAGGTCAGGAGCCAATCAGTGCAATAAAAGCCAATGAAGCAGACAGAAGCGGAGGTCAAGAACAAGCCTGGGTCGGAGCAGACGGAGTTCAGAGAGTGGTCAGACAAGCTGGGTCAGCAACTGGAATCAGGATACAGGATCAACAGGAACACAGCATGCGGGGAAGGCTGAAAGACAAAGCAGTTCTGATCCTGAACACTGACTGAGTTTAAATGATTGGCGCCGACATCTGTCACAGGTGCACGTGTGCGGCATTGCACAGGAGACAGCTCTTGTGCATGTGTGAGTTTGCGCATGCGCATATGCATTAGCCAGTGCACAAATTTTGAAAGCGTTAAATGCAACATGTTTTAGCCTGTGCACAGAAGGCCTTACCTTACACTTGTGCTTTTTCTTTTTTTTCTTTTGCACATATTTCTATGCACTGTCCAACTTTTGATAATAAAGATACAAAATGAATAAGTGACTTTCGGTGTACTAAGTATTCATACTCCTAGAGAGAACACTGCATTATTTTACTAGTGCCTGTACTCTCAGCCATAAATTCACTGATAATCTGTGTGAAATCGGACTGTATGGCTGCTGATTGCATGCAGATTAGTGTCAGTGTGTGCAAGCTATTATCTGCCAGACAGTGTGTGTATGGTTACCTAACAGACCAGTCAGCCAACAAACTGTAGGAGTTGCTTGGCTGCCCCAAAAGCACCGCCGGACTGAGAATAAAAACCAGCCCTGAATATAATTTCATACCAGCTCCATAGCATTATTATACCAACCCAACAGCATAAAAAGGGAAAACCATGTATTTTAAAGCACATTTAAAGAGTGTATTATACTCACCGATGACCATAAGCGCAGCCTGACCAGTGCCCAGCAATGCAGCCTCTCCAGTTCCCATCAGTGCAACCTCATTGGTGGCCATCAGCTCAGCCTCATCAGTGCCCATCAACTCAGCCCCATCAGTCTCCATCAATGCAGCCTCACCAGTGTCCATTAATGCAGCCTGATAAGTGCCCATCAATGCAGCCTCACCAGTGCCCATCAACTCAGCCCCATCAGTCCCCATCAATGCAGCCTGACCAGTGGCCATCAGCTCAGCCTCATCAGTGCCCATCAATGCAGCCTCACCAGTACCCATCAATGCAGCCTCACCAGTGTCCATCAATGCAGCCTGATCAGTGCCCATCAATCCAGCCTCACCAGTGTCCATCAATACAGCCTGATAAGTGCCCATCAATGTAGACTGGCCTACCGGGACAATTCCCGCTATCCCAATAGGCCAGCCAGCCCTGCCCTAAAGCTACCCTAAACTGTATGTCTGGTGTGTGTATGTGGGGGGGAGGGGGTTCAGTGGGAAAAGTGATCACAGAAGGACTGTATAAGATATCAAAAAGAGCCACGCTACAAAGCAGTGATATTCAAAAAAAAGTGTCCATACAAATTTTCCCTATTTAGGGATACCTTATAAAGTAAAGTCCAAAATAGAAAGAAAAAAAGTGCAAACAGAGGGTGCAAAGTTGTATTCTCATCAGGGTGGATAAAAATCAATGATTTTTAAGAATTAAAAAATCTGATTTTTTAAATTTAAATTAGATTTTTTAATTTTAATATGGATTTTTTTTATTTTTATCAAAATTATTTAGTACAAAATCTATCCAAAAGGTAGTTTTATATTTAAAGGGGTTGTAAAGGTAAAAATTTTTTCACCTTAATGCATTCTATGCATTAAGGTGAAAAAACTTTTGACAGTACCGCCGCCCCCAGGCCCCCCGTTTTACTTACCTGACGCCTCGAATCTTCGCTCCTTGTCCTCGTCAGCTTCATTGCAGCTCAGCCTGGTCGCTGATTGGCTGCAGTGGATGGATTGAAAGCAGCGCAGCCATTGGCTCGCGCTGCTGTCAATCACATCCGATGACGCGGCGCGCCGGGGGGCGGGGCCGAGTGATACAGCGAGCGGCTATAGCCGCCGGCTGTATCACGGGAGCGCGCCCGCAAGCACTCACCACCGTGCGAGGGAGCTCGCATGAAGGTGGTAAATGCTTGCGGGGAGGAGCTGAAACAGCCGCCGAGGGACCCCAGAAGACCAGGTTCGGGGCCACTCTGTGCAGAACGAGCTGCACAGTGAAGGTAAGTATAACATGTTTGTTATTTTAAAAAAAAAAAAAAATAACTTTACAACCCCTTTAAGATACATTAATAATTTTGTTTATTCAGCATGAAATCTAGCTTACTTAGGCCCCTTTCACACGGATGGATAGAATTGTGCTTTTAGCTGCGGATTTTCTAGTTTTCTACCGCAGCTAAAAGCGCACAATGGCCCCTATGGCCCCCCCATGGCCCCATTCACACACTGCGTTTAGCTGCGATTTAGTTACATGCAGTTTGGTGCGGATAGAAAAAATAGAATTGACTGCGTCCAGGAGCGATTTAGCGCAGCTATCTGCACATAACTGCAGGTAATCGCAGTGTACTATTTCTCCTGCGGATAGCATTGGCAACAAGGAAAGAAAAGCAACAGGAAGCACATTAGAAATGGCAAGAATGTTCCAAACGCAGCTAAACGCAGCTGCATGTACACGCAAGTAAACTAAGGTAATCACACTGTACAAATGTAGCTGATCCCAGTGCCTGGAGGTCTTGAATTTCACAGAACATATTATTTGCTTTTAACTGCGGCAGAACAGCCGTCCGTGTGAAAGGCGCCTTGTGGAGCATGAGGCTGTATATTCTTCAATATTTACATTTTTGGTAAACTCATTCAATGAATCCAAGCTCTGCAAGCTGAGATAACATGCACTGTATTGATGCATTCACACAATTTCACAGTGACCATGAGATAAAATAAAGTTCAGGAATATTCCTTTATCCCATTATTTTGCAAATCTACGTACACTACAAACTGTATGATTGAATCGGTTCTGATATTGCTGTTTTACTAACCTGACAGCTTATTATTCTAAATAGGAAACCTTCATTATGTTTGCAAATATTAAAGATTCTAACTACCAGCAAGAATAAGTCCTTACATTTAAAGAGCACCTATCATTTCAGATCCATCATGGCAGCGCCTGTTAGCGGGCATCCACTCACCTGCTGCTGCCACATCCCTCACCTTGTTGTGTCACTGCCGCATCACCAGCCATCCCAATAAAGTGAATAGGACTGTCGGTGAGTCAACAGAGGGTCAGAGGAGGAGTCGCTGCGGCCTGCGGGACAGAGATGACAGTTTTGTAAAAAGTGTAGGCTTACCGATGTCATAGGACTCTCTAATCAAAGAGAGGTCAATTGAGCCTGTGGCCAAACAACCTGGCCAGAGTATTTTTCAGAGATGTTTCTTCAAGGACAGGGGTTAAGGCTGTAATGGTCATCTCAACATCATCTCCAAGGAGTCATCACAGGAATAAAAGAGAAAGCTCCACCTAGTGTAAAAACCCTTTAGTATACTTTATTGGATATTAACCACTCAAGGATCGAGCCTCTTTCTGAGATTTGGTGTTTACAAGTTAAAAACAGTTTTTTTTGCTAGAAAATTACTTAGAACCCCCAAACATTATATATTTTTTTCTAACACCCTAGAGAATAAAATGGCGGTCGTCTCAATATTTTCTGTCACACGGTATTTGCTCAGCGGTCTTACAAGTGCACTTTTTTTTTAAAAAATACACTTTATTGAATTAAAAAAATAAGACAACAGTAAAGTTAGCCCAATTTTATTTCATATTGTGAAAGATAATGTTATGCCGAGTAAATTGATATCCAACATGTCACGCTTTAAAATGGCGACAAACTTTTACCCTTAAAAATCTCCATAGGCGACGTTTAAAAAAATTCTACAGGTTGCATGTTTTGAGTTACAGTGGAGGTCTAGGGCTAGAATTATTGCTCTCACACTAACGATCGTGGCAATACCTCACATGTGTAGTTTGAACACCGTTTTCATATGCGGGAGCGGCTCACATATGCGTTCGCTTCTGCACGCAAGCTCGGCAGGACTGGCCATGGTTAAAATTTTAAAAATTATTTTCTTATTTATTTTACCTTTTATTTTTTTATTTTTACACTGTTCTTTAAAAAAAATGGTGTCAATTTTATTCCTATTACAAGGAATGTAAACATCCCTTGTAATAGAAAAAAAGCATTACAGGACCTCTTAAATATGAGATCTGGGGTCAAAAAGATCTCAGATCTCATCTTTACACTAAAATGCAATAAAAAAAAAAAATAAATGTAATTTGAAAAAAAAAAAAGTCTCTTTAAGAGCTATGGGCGGAAGTGACGTTTTGACGACGCTTCCGCCCTGCAGTGGTATGGAGACGGGTGGGGGCCATCTTCCCCTCACTCATCTCCATACCTAACAGGACCCAATCGCCTCCGCCTCTACCGACGGCTCTGGTAAGCAGCAGAGGGCACCGGAGCGTGGCGGGAGGGGGGCCCCTCTTCTGCTGCCGATTAAAGTGATCTTGCGGCGAATCCGCCACAGAGACCACTTTTATCTGAAAGTGGACTGCCCGCTGAAGAAGAGGATACCAGGGTTATGGTAGCTAGCTGCTGCCATAACAACAACATCCCTCTTCAAAGTGCCAACGTATAACGACGGCGTGCGGTCTGTAAGTAGGGAAAGATTGCACTCACATCAATAAAAAAGGTTTAGCGTGTAAAATTCCTCACTGGTGGCATACAGCAAAAACAACCTGCACTTCTGGGGTCATGCGATGTCAGAACGCAGCTCTGCCCCATGCGTTTCGTCACACATGATGTGAGCACATGACACAAGAACTGTAGCTTGCAGGATAGTTGGGGGAATCTCTGTAATGAGTGTGAATAACTCAGCTGCCCCACAACTCTTGGATTGCACCAGACTGTATGCATGATTTGTATCTGCATGTGTTTATACAGTTAGCTAGATTTGGGTGAGTCTCTCACTAGTGGTGGCTGGCAGTATTGCAGACAGTGATAACAGTGATCCTTGTTTTACTTTACCAAACTAAGCTCATTCTTTATTCCTAATTCTATTCCTCCTCCTAATATGCCTCCAAAGCATATGAACATGTCATACAATACACCTGACCTTTCAGGGCACCGCAACACATAAATATGAATACATGTACGTCATGGTGTACTTCATTGTCAGTTAAGTCAGGTATATTTCTGGACTCATCTTAATAGCCCACAGATGAAAAGCACCAAAATGCATATCAACTTGCACATATCACTAGAAATAGGTTTTAAACAGCATTTTACTAAAGACAGAGCTAGATTTTCCATCACCTATAAGCCTCAAAGGGGACTTTTTTACTATATATATACATATTCTCCCATCAACAGTAGAAATACTGTCTATTCCTAAAAAATATATATACATTGTCTCAATGCTCAGGGTCATTGGCGAGGCTGCTTAGGGTCAGTAAAACAAGAACAATTTTAAATAACTTAATTGAAGTGTACCTAAAATCAAAACTTTTTTTTTAAAGTTTTGGGTGGAGTGGGAGTAGAACACCCCCCATTATGAAGATTCACCCTCTCTATTTGTCCTGTTTACCATTATCATCGAAAGTGAAATTACAAGAAAATCCCAAGTTTGGGTTGACCCTAGGACAGTAATACAGGAGAAATCTTCCAATGGGGACACTAGTTCTGGTGACCCTTGTGACTTTCCAGGATTCCCTAACTTTGGAGGGATTTCCTCTCACTTCCTGTTTTGGCTTTGGGACAGGAAGTAAAGGAAAATCTCCCATGAGGAACACAGATGGCAAAAAAAAAATGACATGGGTTATAATCTTCCCTTACTCTATTCAAAATAACAAAAAAAGTTTTGCTTTTAGTTACACTTTAATAAAAAAAAAAACTGCAAGCGAGTATCATTTATAATCAGAAGAGACATGCTATATCTCTTCTGCAATAAACACTTACCTGCCTGCTCGAAGTCTTCTACTGAGTGCACACTGTGTATGAGCAGCTCAGCATTCATTCAATTAAAAGGCCTAAAACCTGGTGTCCAGAAGTAGCTGGGGAGAAGATGACAGCAACTGGTGAAATATTTACCCGGCACATCGCTGAAATGAGGAGGTGAGTGTTTCTTGGAGTTTAATTCGCCTTTAAGCAGAAGGTGCTACTTTATGTGCCAAAGGTTGACTAAAAATGGGGAAAATTGGATTAGAAATGCTGTTTTTTGTACATAGCTGTCAAATAAAGTGGAATAGCAGTCAGAGATTCCCACAATGGCCCTACTCACTCTCAAAATAACACATTAAAAAAAAAACACAAAAAAAAATCGACTTAAGTTCTTCCTGCTATTCCTGCTTGTTTTATCACTTCCAGGAATATATTATGTCAGACATTTATGTGCTACAATAGTGCACCCAATAAAAAAGCCTCTCTTTAATCTTTATTATGCAGCAGGCACAGCTCTTAGGAACTGAATGAATGAAAAGATGGATGGCATTTCAAGTTCTCTGCATATCTCCACCCACCGTCTTTGCTGACAACCCGTGCAGCAAAAAGATCTAATCCCGAACAGCCCTGGGAGCTCCCAGCTGCAACCTAACTTCATTTCCTAGCAATGTGTCTCTCACTTCCTCCTACCCTGATTGGCCCGCAAGTGTGAAATATCAAAACAGATGGAATTCGATCTGCTCAAAACAAAAAAAAAATTGCAAGATTAATCCAGGGTCGGCATTCAAGTCTCATGTTTTCTAAGTAAAAACCCAGTTGGGGAAAAAAATGTGTTTTACTTCTCCACTCCTCGTAATAACCGTATGTAAATTTTGAAATATGGTCCTCTTACTATTCAGTTATGAGGCAGGCTTTCTGCATTCGTACGCATTCATAACATTCAAATTTATAATGTAATCTTACTTCCCTTTCCATATTTATGAGAATTTTTGATGGGTGTTTTTTATGCGATAATATCAGACAGAATGCTAACCCATTGCCTAAAACCACTGTAAAGTCATTCAGTTACATAATTGACATCGGCATATTCTTTCATTATACAAGATTTAGCATGCATCTGCTCCAAGAACACTTCAAAATAGATGACTTTTTCTGCATTCCCTATTATCAATTCAAATTAGGCTCGATTTCCTCAAGCTACTGTATGGATTTTACAGTTGACAGTAAGGAAAAACATTGAATGTAATGACTGTCTTAAATTATTCAGGCCTAGTTAAACCCAGTTCAGTCTGATCTAGAAAGTGAAAGAGAGAGAGAGGGGGAAAAACATATTATAAAAACCAGCCATCTTTACAGTGAATTATAGGTGTGCCATCTGCAGAAAGCCTGCGAGTCTTTAATCAACAAGAAAACTCTGTCATATTAGAGCCTGTTCATTTAGTTAGTGTAATTGGGTTCAGAGAGAGGCTAAGGAGAAAAGTTAGAAGAGATGCAGCATTTATCAAGTTTATCTTCTGACAAGATGAATATCAAATCTATCTCATGTGGAAGGCTCGGGGACTTCTGCGGCTGCCTGTGACTGGTCACCTTCAAAAAACTAAGTTTAAAACTATCTTGTTACTTTAGAGGAGGCGGGAGATTGGATTACGCCAAGACGTTTTATGCTTCCTCTCATTCATTTTCATATAGATGCTTATGCTGGACACATATCCTTTTGACATCGTATCCTTTTCTTTCTCTTGATTTATGGACTTGTTCATTGAGTGTTCTGTACTTTTTTGTATTACATATTAATGATGAATCAAAACCAACACTAGTTAGATCAGCCATTCTCAACCAGGGTTCCTCCAGAGGTTGCTAGAGGTTCCTTGAGCTGTGGCTGATTCACCTCCCATTTGACGATGCCTGCACAATTCCAGGGCCAATGCCACTTGGTAATATCGAAGGCATGACACCAATCATTTTTTAATCTATCTGTAAAGGTAGCATTCTGACTACAATTTTATGGAGGGATTCTTCCCACTGACCCCTGATAAATTGATTTTAGCAGGGGGGTCCCTGAGACTGAAATGTTTTTTCAAGGGTTCCTCTGGGGTCAAAAGATTTATAATGGATTTGGACCTTCTATACTGTGGGCAGAAAACATGGTGAAAAATTTACTAACATTTACTAATGCACTGGGCAAAAAAAAATCCCAAGAAATTCTTCAAGTATGTAAACAGTAAAAAAGGGAGGACAGACCATATTGGCCCCATAAAAAAATAAGGAAGGACATCCGGTTACAAAAGGATGGGGAGATGGCGAAGGTATTTAATTTATTATTCTCATCAGTCTTCAGGAGCTAATCGGGGGGCTTCAGTAACCAAAACTGCAGTGTTTATCCTCAATGCACATCACAGGAAGCACCCTCATGGCTAACAGAGGACAGAATTAGAATTAGACTTGGGAAACTTAACATTAATAATAATTAATTAATTAACATTAATAAATCACTGGGACCAGATGGTTCCCATTGTTCCTAATTCTTACTGACTGGAATGGTACCAGCGGATTGGAGAAAAGCCAATGTAGCACCAACATTTAAAAAGGGCCCAAAATACATCCCTGGGAATTACAGACCAGTTAGCCTAACATCAATAGTATGCAAGCTCTTGGAGTGGATGTTAAGGGACTATATACAAGATTTTAGTAATGAAAACGGTATCATTGGTAGTAATCAGCATGGATTCATGAAGAATTGTTCATGCCAAACCAATCTATTAACCATCTATGAGGAGGTGAGTTGCCATCCAGATAAAGGAAGGTCCTTAGACATGGTGTATCTGGATTTTGCAAAAGCATTTGACACAGTTCCCCATAAACCTTTACTGTACAAAATAAGGTCCGTTGGCATGGACCATAGGGTGAGTACATGGATTGAAAACTGGCTACAAGGGCGAGTTCAGGGGGTGGTGATAAATGGGGAATACTCAGAATGGTCAGGGGTGGGTAGTGGGGTCCCACAGAGTTTTGTGCTGGGACCAATCCTTTTTAATTAGGGTGCGCAACTACATGGCAAATGAGGTTTAATGTAGAAAAATGTAAAATAATGCATTTGGGTGACAAAAATATGAATTCAATCTATACATTAGGGGGAGAACCTCTGGGGGAATCTAGGATGGAAAGGACCTGGGGGTCCTAGTAGATGATAGGCTCAGCAATGGCATGCAATGCCAAGCTGCTGCTAACAAAACAAACAGAATATTGGCATGCATTAAAAAAGGGATTAACTCCAGGGATAAAGCAATAATTCTCCCACTCTACAAGACTCTGGTCTGGCCGCACCTGGAGTTTGCTGTCCAGTTCTGGGCACCAGTCCTCAGGAAGGATGTACTGGAAATGGAGCGAGTACAAAGAAGGGCAGCAAAGCTAAAGGGTCTGGAGGATCTTAGTTATGAAGAAAGGTTGCGAGCACTGAACTTATTCTCTCTGGAGAAGAGACGCTTGAGAGGGGATATGATTTCAAATTAGAAATACCATACTGGTAAGCCCACAATAGGGATAAAACTTTTTCGCAGAAGGGAGTTTAACAAGACACGTGGCCACTCATTAAAATCAGAAGAAAAGAGGTTTAACTTTAAACTACATAGAGGGTTCTTTACTGTAATGCTGCGTACACACGATCGGAATTTTCAACAACAAATGTTCGATGTGAGCTTGTTGTCGGAAATTCTGACCGTGTGTAGGCTCCATCGGACATTTTCTGTCGGAATTTCCGACAACAAAAGTTTGAGAGCTGGATCTCAAATTTGCCGACAACAAAGTCCGTTGTCGGAAATTCCAATCGTGTGTACACAATTCCAACGCACAAAATTCCACGCATGCTCGGAATCAAGCAGAAGAGCTGCACTGGCTATTGAACTTCCTTTTTCTAGTCCCATCGTACGCGTTGTACGTCAGCGCATTCTTGCCGATCGAAATTTCCGAAAACATTTGTGCGACCATGTGTATACAAGACAAGTTTCAGCCAACGTCCGTCGGAAATAAATCCACGGTTTGGTCATCGGAAATTCCGATCGTCTGTACGCGGCATTAGAGTGGCAAGGATGTGGGATTCCCTTCTTCAGGAGGTGGTTTCAGCGGGGAGCATTGATAGTTTCAAAAAACTATTAGATAAGCACCTGAACGACCGCAACATACAGGGATATACAATGTAACACTGATATATAATCACAAACATGGGTTGGACTTAATGCATTTGTGTCTTTTTTCAACACCTACTATGTAACTATATAACTTTAACTGGCAATTGCGCAATCATGCAACACTGCACCCTAATGAAATTTATATAATTTTTTTCACACAAAGAGAACTTTCTTTTGATGACATTTGATCACCACAAAGTTTTTTTTTTATTGTTATATAAGCGAAAAAATACAGAAATTTTAAAGAAAAAAAAGAAATTCTACGATCTGTTATAAAACAAATCCAACAAGAACATCACATTTCTTCATAAAATGTAGGCTAAAAGGTATTCTGCTAAATGTCTTTGGTAAAAAAAAAAAATCCCAATAAGTGTATAATTATTGGTTTGTGCAAAAGTTATAATGTCTACAAACTATGGTAAATACTGTATAATAGAATTTACGTAGCTATAAATGCTATACTGTAATGGCAGTGATCGGCAACGTACTGTATAGTGTGACTGTGATAGGGTGGCAAGCAAGACCCTATCTAGGAGGGTCACTAACTGATCACTGATATTACTGTACATTGCAACTGTACTAATGACACTGGCTGTGAAGGGGTTAACATCTAGGGGCAATCACAGGGTTAACTGTGTGCCTAACAAGTGTAATGTATCCTTCTTTTACTAACAGATCTGGCTGTTTTTTCTCCCTGCAAGAAACAGCCAAATTGCTGATCTGTGTACAGAGCCCTGTGTATGTAAACACAGGACTCCATGCTGCGATTGGCTACAGCCGATCAGCAGGTTCTAGCCATAAATTATTGGCTGGGACAAGCTGACAAATACCTGCTGTAGCCAGTGACAGCATGGGTTAGCATGCAGCCTGGATAATATACATCTACCCGATCAAGCCTACCCATGCCACCCTGCTGCAGTAAATATACTGTGGCTGGGCGGCAAGAGGTTAAGATGAATATTTATGAATGTTTTGTGGACATTACCATTTTACTGATGAACATACAAACATTTGACACTTCTCATGGGCAGTGTACATTTATCAATGGGTTGTCATTTGTTTGTATGCAATTGTTGCACGTCATCATCACTGCACCACAGGCAAAGTGATTTTATGAGCTGGTGCATTTGGATCAGTCTGTTAGTAAATCATCCCCATGGGCTGTTAATACTCCAAAGGGATGAGGGGATGAGTTTGTTAAACACTATGTTAGAATGATATAAAGGGGAATTATTATATACCTAAAGTACAAAGGCTGTTTTACTGTATCTTGTATGTTCAATTTAACAAAAAAGGGCTGGTATGTTATCATGTAGATCTAAACATGTGACGGTAGAAAATCTTATCTCTATTTCTACCCAAATACCATAAAAAGTTTTAGCTACTGTATACATGGACTGGTTGGCTCATTGTACTGCTTCTTCCTATCACACTTTACCCCTGTTGTACAGGGTCTGCAAGAGGCTGATGCCAGGTCAAATTTAGGTACTTACACTGCTTTTATTTCAAAACAAATTTAATGATGTTTGAAAGCCTAGGTTTAGTCAAAACTTAAAAGGAAAAAAATCAGCACAAGGGACAGTACTTACGGTAGACGCAAAGTGTCTCTGGTACTGCTGGCTGTTGTTTTAATAGAATTTCAAAGTTCTTTGATGCCACGCTACAACTGCAGCCATAATCTTCCAGTACAGGGGGGTAAGTACGAGCCAAGGGGCCTGTGATGGGCAATCATCAAGAGTTCCAAATATGCTTACCCCCCCCCCCCCCCCCATTAATAAATCTATACTACAGTATAGGTTTGATCATTGAAAAACTATCTATGAATGAAGGAATGATGAGTGGATGAATAAAAGGTCCACCTCCACCATTCATAGAGTGCATTTCACTGAGTTCAGCTTTAGAGCCAAATTACATCTATGCTTTGCAGTAAAGCGCTAACATGTCTGTTACCACAACATGCAACAATGCACATTACATGAGTTGATGCATTGCAGTGCCATTCATTTTGAATAGCATTCCAATCCCCTACATGTGTTGCAATGTGCTGTAACACATTGCAATGCATTGGGGTGCGATGAGGCAAAAATCTTGTCATTTGACCAATTTTTGCTACATTTTCGTACATCAAAAGCCCATTAGGCTGCCTTAATGCAACACATGTTAACATGCACATGCATTAACGCACCTCACAAACGTAAATGGGCCCTTAATGTTAATAATATCTTTACTTGTTAAAGATGATTAAAGAAAAAATTGATAATGGCTCTTTAAAATAAAAGAATAGAAAAATGTAAATTTAAATGTAAAAACTAGTAATTCCACTATCACATAATATTATGTGTATTTGGCACTTTTAATTAAAGTCCCAGGAGCTTGTCTTTACATTTTTAAAATCAGTTTATAAAACAAAGCCCTGTGATTTTTTTTGTCAAATGAATTTTGCCTAAGGCAATTTTGAAATAAAACGAGAAAAAAGCAAAACTGATAATTTGATAGCTAAATCATCTTTAGTGAAATCACTCCACTTTTTTTTTAGTTATTTTTTTTTTATTAATATTCTTCCAAATGGTAAAATATCAAGGCATATCACATTATATATTGATTACTTTTAGACACTTAAAGTGGTTGTATACCCTTTTTTATAAATTTTTACCTACAGGTAAGCCTATAAAAAGGCTCACCTGTAGGTAAAATGAATATCTCCTAAACCTGTACGGTTTAGAAGATATTCACTTTGCATGCAGCCGCTGACATCAGTGGCGCATGCACTGTAAAGGTCTGGCTGAAGGTCTGACAGACGCTGCTCGACCTTGCCGGAAAGAAGACTCCTGCACGCATGCGTAGGAGTTACGTCATCGCGGCTCTGGACACTCACAGCGCCGAAGCCGCGAACCTGGTAGACACGCCGAGCGTAACATGATGCCTCGTTCTAAGGTAAGTATTTCATAATGAGCTAGTATGCGGTGCATACTAGCTCATTATGCCTTTGCTTTACAGGTTTTTTTTTTTTTTTTTTTTTTTTTTTTTTGTGCGGGTATACAACCGCTTTAAAGTGTTTCTAAAGCCTAAAGGTTTTTTACCTTAATGCATAAACCATCTGTGACACAGAATCCCCCCCACGGCTCTCTCCGCTCTATCCCCCCTCACTGGGCAGATTGATAGCAGCAGGAGTCATTGGCTCCCACTAGTGTCAAACAAAACCTGTAACAAGAGAGTGGGGGGCGAGGTTGAGCCACTCTGTCTGGGTCAGCAGACATAAACAGGCAGCTCGAAAGTGAGCCCGCAAGAGTGCCCCCATAGAAAGCGTAAAAATCAGATATATACTTACCTAATCCCCCCCCCCCGTCTTCTGCATGACTGATATAGTTGAGCGAGCAGAGCGAGCAGACCAACAGTTTGGCCTGAACATCGCCCGTTGGTGATGTCATTTTGGGGGGCCACCAGGTAACTTCACCAGGTGGCCCCACCCCTTATCTATATAAGAACTGTCAGATGATGGAGCCTACAGTCGGCAGTTTAGCCTTTGTCTCATTCGGTGCTTTTTTCTTTCTTTTTTCAGGTCCGGCGGTGGCGGCGGGCGTCCTAATTGACGATGGATCTACATTGGGGGACATTGTTTTTAATTTTTAATAAAAGGATTGTCAAAAACTGTGGGTGCCCCATACTCAGTCACATGGGGGGCTGGATCAGGGGACCCCCTTGTTAAAGGGGCTTTTAGATTCTGATAAGCCCCCTGCCCGCAGACCCCCACAACCACAGCCCAGAGATGTCAGGAAGAAGCCCTTGTCCCCATCATGAGTGCTGCTGGTATCGGGGAGCTGTATTTCATTGATGGCATCATGAAGTCACAGATGTACTGCTCTATATTGAAGGAGAAGATGATACCATCACTCCATGCCCTTGGTTGTGCACTTTTCCAACATGACAATGATCCAAAATACACGTCTAGGGCCACTTTTGCATTTCTGAAGAACAACAGGATGAAAGTGATTCAGTGGCCAAGTATGTCTAATCTGAACCCAATCAAACATCTATGGGGAATTCTGAAGAGACAAGTTGAGCATCACTCTCCATCCAGCATCCAGGCTCTAAAAGAGGTCATTCTTGAAGAATGGAAAAAGATAAACGTTGCAATAAATCGCCAACTTGTTCTTTCCATGCCTCGAAGACTTGATGCTGTTCTTACAAATTATGGTGGTCACACAAATAATAGATGTAGTAGTTTTTGTCGTGGGGGGTATTCATTTTTGCATCAACTAATTTCAGCAAAACTGAAGATTTTGTAATCTAAGTTATATTATTAACCTTACTTTCATCTAATGGGCTAAACAAATGTTCTATAAAACTCAGTTTTGTCAAATTTTGGAAATTGTGTTTATTGAGATATTCATTAAAATCCTACTTTAAAAAAGGGGTGTACTAAGTTATGCTGAGCACTGTATATACTTGTTGCAGTCTATGAATCATAAAGTAACCAAACCACTGGATCAGCAATATAACCAGGCAACTAGAAGTTAGTAATGATATCTATGAGTAGTCTCCGCACATGTTTCTTTTAAATTGTTCACAGATATAACATAGCAGTCGGAAGGTTCCAAATGACCTAACTGGGGTCAGCGTGCATGCTTATCTGAAAAGAACATTATACAATTACAAAGATAACAGCAGCTTACTCTTACATCTTCCCTATACCTTATGAGGTCATTGTTCTTCATAGACATTCTCATTTTCATATGAAGTGACAAGCAATGACTGTCTACAAATACTTAAAATTTTCTACTGAATATTTGCTTTATTAGTGGATTAGTTAATTAATGTTTTGGGCCTGAAGATGAATGACCATAAACATTTTGGTTCTGATCATGCTGACTCAAACTATTGCACCCCCAAAATAGTCCTCTAATCACCTAAGCCTATTGCCTACTGAGGCAGTAAAGAGAAATCATATATGAATCAACATTTTTCTGCATATTCTGCGATCACATCTGTTCAAGGATAGCTGCCTTAAAGCGAATCTGTACTTGAGTTAAGTTAAGTCATTGACACAAACATTTATTCCCAGGTGCCTAGATATGTTTATATGTACCATTTGATGATTTTTTGGCACTGCTTTTTCAGCACTAGTTCTTCTTGGCACAGGACTTTTCCATTTGAAAAATATCATTAGCGATTTATTTTTAATCTGAAAATTAATTTTTCAGGATGGCAAGAGTTCCTTTTAAGTGTTATGTTAGGTGATAATTTTAAGGATTAGGCAAGGTTTAATCATTAGGAACTGGCTTGGATAAAATGTAAGGAGTAAGTTAAGTGTCAGAGCATTTTAAGGCCCAGTTTATGTAATAAAGTATATCCAAAGTGAAAAGTTCGGTTTCCTTTTTTGAGTAGAGTGGTGGAAGGATAAAACCATTGTAAATTTCTTTTTTGCCATTACCATTTAGGTAGATTTCACTTCACTTCCTTACCTGTAGACTCAACAAGATGAGATAAATATTATTCCACCATGAAGTAATCCTCTCTTAGAGAATTGTCACTGGAACAAATGTCCCAGATAGAGAGAGGACAGGAAATGCGTTACTGACAGAATCACGCATGAAAAAAAGGGTGAAAAAAGAGCCCGAAAGAATAATACTAATGCAGCCACCATGTTTAAGAACTGGTAAGTTACAATATATAACATTTTTGGCTTGGGGTTGACAGGGCTGGGCTCAGCCCTTCCTTCTCTGAGCTGGCCGCTCAGCTGTAGGCTAATTGCCAGCTCCCACCTCTCTCCACAGTTACCCAGCTGTTGATGATCCTGCTCGTCAGTCCTGCCTACTTAAGCCGTCCAGTCCAGAGGAGCTCTGCCTTCGCCTTGGTCACATCACAAGAAACCATCTCCTGAGTTCCTGCTTAAAGACTGGCTTTGCTGACATCCCTTCTGGCTACAGATCCCGCTTGCTGTTCCACTACTTTCATTCCTCACTCCTGGCTTGGCTGACTATCCGTTCCGGTCATTGAACTTTGGCTATGTTTTGACTGCGTTTGTTCTTTTTACTTTTATTATTAAACAAGTGTGATTTAACCGTACTTCTGTCTCGGTCTGATTTCATGGTTTCTGACAGTAGGCGAAGGCCATGAATTCAGAAGATACAGTCAATCCACCTGTTGGTAATTTTTTTCCAGATTGCATGAGCAAGGTCACCGCATGGATCAGTTTGCCATAGCGTTATAAACACTCCTGGGTCACACGACTCACCTGGAATCTCGCACTGCGGCTGCTCCGGTTCAACCTGAGTTGCAGGCTGTCCCTGCTGCTGCGCCAGTCTGTGCAGTCTGTACGTTTGTCTCCAAGCTTTGCAGTCCCAGCCGTGCCTCCCTCACCTACCATGCCTCCTGGTACCGAGTCGGCAGTGAAGGTGAACCCATGCACTTGGGTTTCACGCGTCTCTCTGCGGATGAGAGAGCCTTTAGGAGGAGGGAGAGATTGTGCATTTATTGTGGCCAGGCAGGTCACTTTTTGAAGTCCTGTCCTACCTGTCCAGGGAACGCCCGAACCTTGAGGTCCTGTCACAGACAGACCTTAGGTGGTGATGTTTCATCCCCAGTTATCCAGAAGGATAAGCCCCTGCTTTTGGTCATCCTTTCTTGGGCTGAGTCGTCCGTCGAGATACAGGCTCTAATCGACTCTGGGGCTGCAGGCCTGTTCATTGATGCTGCCTTTGTATTAAAGCATTCGATTCCGCTACAGCTGCGTGACATTCCACTTACCATTGAGGCTCTTGATGGGAGACCTCTACAGCCTGCCCATGTGACTCATGAGACGGTTTCGTTGTCCATGGCCATAGGGGCTCTTCACCATGAGATAATCCAATTCCAAGTTATTTCCTCACCTAAGTTTCCACTTGTTATTGGTTATCCTTGGTTACAGAGGCACAACCCCTCTTTTGATTGGCTCTCGCCTGGTCACCACAATGCAGTGAGACATGCTTCCAGAAGGTATCCAAGGTCCTGTGCACCTCTTCACTCTCCTCCCTGCCGGAGTACCGCGATTTTAGCGATGTCTTTGACAAAGGTCAAGCCAGTAGTTTGCCTCCACACCAACCGTATTGCACAATTGACCTTCAACCTGATGCCATACACCCTCTTGGCTGGCTTTACCCTTTGTTGGTTTTGGAGGATAAGGCCATGGAGGAGTATGTTGCAGACGTACTTTCTCGAGGTTTCATCTGCAAATCCTCGTCTCCTGCTGGTGCTGGTTTCTTCTTTGTGAAGAAGAAGAGTGGTGAACTGAGACCTTGTATTGATTTATAGTGGTCTCAATCGTCTCACGATTAAGAATGCCTATCCGATTCCATTGATCACAGAGTTATTTGACCACCTCAAGGGAGCAACGGTTTTCTCGAAGCTTGATTTGAGAGGGGCATACAATCTTGTGAGGATTAAGGAGGGCGACGAGTGGAAAACTGCGTTTAATACCAGAACAGGCCATTATGAGTACCTCGTAATGCCTTTTGGCCTTTGTAACGCCCCGTCAGTTTTCCAGGAATTCATTAACGATGTCCTCTGAGATTTGTTGCAGTTATGTGTGGTGGTTTATCTCGATGATATCCTCATATTTTCCAAGTCCCTGGAGAGCCACCACACAGATGTCTGTCGTGTGCTTCAGAAACTAAGAGAGAACAATCTCTGCTGTAAACTGGAGAAGTGCGAGTTCCATCGTGAACAGGTTAAATTCCTGGGCTATGTCATTTCCACTGCTGGTTTTTCGATGGACCCAGAGAAACTTTCGGCAGTCCTACAGTGGCTCCAACCCATGGGTTTACATCCTCTGCAGTGTTTCCTGGGCTTTGCCAACTATTATCGGAAGTTTATTTGGAACTTCTGGGCTCTGGTCAAGCCCCTGACTGATATGACCAGAAAGGATGGTAACACACAGAGTCCATTAAGGCCTTTGAGAGTCTCAAGGCTGCCTTTGTTTCTGCTCCTGTGTTAGCACATCCTGATCCTACATTACCTTTTATCCTTGAGGTTGATGCTTCTGAGACTGGTGTTGGCACCCTGCTGTCTCAATGTCCTACTTCTGAGAGCGTTATGCATCCTTGTGACTACTTTTCCAAGAAATTGACACCTGTGGAGTGCAATTACGAGATTGGTGACAGAGAGCTGTTGGCGATCATTTTAGCCCTGAAAGAATGGAGACATCTCCTCGAAGGTACCACTGTGCCAGTTCCCATTCTTACTGACCATAAGAATCTCACATTCTTGTCTGAGGCTAAATGCCTCTCTCCCAGAAGGGCGCGATGTGCTCTTTTCTTGTCAAGTTTCAATTACATTGTCTCATACTTACCCGGGACTAAGAATGTAAGGGCTGACGCCTTGTCATGACAATTTTCCTCCACTTCCAAGTTGGAGTCGGTTCTGGTTCCTGTGATTCCTCCTGATTGTATTCTGGCTACGGTTCGCACCAGTCTCACATCTCCTTTGGGTGACAAAATTCTTGCTGCTCAGGTCCATGCTCCTCCTGAGAAACCTTGTGACTGCTGCTTTGTCCCAGAGAGTCTCCGTACTGCCGTGCTCCAAACTTACCATTCTCCCAAGGCAGCTGGCCACCCTGGGAAGAATCAACTTGTTTGGGCCATTTCCCAACAATTCTGGTGGCCCAGTCTATGTGCTGATGTAACTGCCTTCATAGCTGCCTGTTCCGTGTGTGCTCAGAGTAATACTCCACAACACCTTCCAGTGGGCCTCCTACAACCCATACCCAATGGAGAGAGGCCCTGGACCCACCTGTCTATGGATTTTATTGTGGAGTTACCCAACTACCAAGGCAACACTGTTATCCTTATGGTGGCTGACGGGTTCTCAAATGTGTCATTGTATTCCACTTAAGAAGTTTCCCACTTTTAAGGAACTGGCCTCCATTTTTGCAATAAAAAATGTCGTTCTGGAGCAATAAATTAAATAAAATAGATAAAATGAAATAAAAATAAAAATAAAAAATAAAGCAGCAGTAAACAGTGCGACAACACAAACAACAGTAATAAAATAAATAAACTGCGCTAAATGTCCTTTAGTTGGTAATGACATAAATAGTCAATGAGGTAGTCCAAATGTCACTTTGGGTGAAAAGAAAAAAACCCACACAAGATCTTCCAAATGCCACCATATGTATGGAAATATTCACAATCCAGAAGATCACAAAAAATATATATTGCCCTTACCAGAGCGCCAAATATGGTAGGCAGATGGCTTAAAACCCAGCCAGGGCCTCTAGATGGGACCGATCAGCTCTATCAGATTTCAGGCGTGATACCCTCAATGCAATACCAAAAAAGAAACAAAAAAACTTGCCATAGTATAATATTGTTAGGTAATGAAACATGGGCATGCACCTGACACCAACACCTTTTTGTGCATTTTAAAACGAAGGTGATATCCCACCACCACAGCTGTTGAGTGTGCTTACCAGCTTACAAACTTTACATTCATTGGACTTTATGTGGCGCTGGGAAATAGATGGCTGTGACAGGAAATCCTTATCTGTAGTATACGGATATGGCCTCCATTTTTGCTCGGGAGATCTTTCGCTTACATGGGCTACTCAAGGTGATTGTCTCAGATGGGGTAGTCAGTTTGTGTCCCGGTTCTGGTGAGCCTTTTGTGCACAGTTGGGAATTCAGCTTGCTTTCTCCTCTGCGTATCACCCGCAGTCTAATGGGGCAGCAGAAGCCTGCCTGCGCCTTCCTACCAGGTTGGGGACAGGGTCTGGCTGTCATCTCGCAACCTCTGACTTTGTGTTTCCTCACTGAAGTTCGCACCTCGGTTTATTGGGCCTTTCCGTATTCTTTGTAGGATTAACCCAGTGGCTTACGCATTAGACCTTCCTTCTAATATGCGTATTTCTAATGTATTTCATGTCTCC
Source organism: Aquarana catesbeiana (assembly GCF_042186555.1). Lineage (NCBI taxonomy): Eukaryota > Metazoa > Chordata > Amphibia > Anura > Ranidae > Aquarana > Aquarana catesbeiana. Next base: position 96,061,918 of record NC_133331.1, read on the forward strand.
TTATTAAAACCTTTGGTCTGCAACTGCTCTTGGATCTCATCCTTTGATGTACATGCCCCAGTCCTCCTCTGTGATTTCAATAGACGTTTTCCCCTCAAGCCTGGTGGTCCTCCGAGTGGGGGGGGTCGTTGAGGAGGGGGTACTGTCAGGGCTGGGCTCAGCCCTTCCTTGTCTGAGCTGGCCGCTCAGCTGTCGGCTAATTGCCAGCTCCCAACTCTCTCCACAGTTACCCAGCTGTTAATGATCCTGCTCGTCAGTCCTGCCTACTTAAGCCGTCCAGTCCAGAGGAGCTCTGCCTTCGCCTTGGTCACATCACAAGAAACAATCTCCTGCGTTCCTGTTTAAAGACTGGCTTTGCTGACATCCCCTCTGGCTACAGATCCTGCTTGCTGTTCCACTACTTTAATCCCTGACTCCTGGCTTGGTTGACTATCCATTCCTGTTACCGAACTTTGGCTATGTTTTGATACGTTTGTTTTTTTTACTTTTATTTTTTATTTTTACTTTTTATTTTAATTTTATTATAACAAGTGTGATTTAACTGTACTTCTGTCTCGGTCTGATTTCATGGTTTCTGACAGGGGTTCAAATTTAAGGACTTATTGTATAAGTTCCTAACTCCTGTTGCTAGCTGGAAAATAGACTAAATATGTCATGTGACACTTTCCACTTTAAACCAACCGACTTATCACCCAAACCATTTCCTCCCAAGACCTCATGCTCTCTATTTTCCTTGCCTCCTCAACCCATGCTCGCTTTCAGGACTTCTGCAGAGCCTCTCCTATCCTCTGGAACTCCCTAGCTCAATTTGTCTGGCTTTCTCCTACTTTGTCAACTTAAGCGATTTATGAAAACTCATCTCATCAGGGAAACCTATCCTGTCTTCAGTTAACAGCTTAATCTATTAGTTTTCCCATCAGGTCATCCCTTAAAGTTATTACCTTTTGTTCCACTTGCCCCTCCCTATTAGACTGTAAGCTCTTAAGAGCATGGCCCTCCTAGCCCTCTTGTATTGAATTGTATTGCTACTTTATATTGTAAAGCGCTGCACAAACTCTTGTTTGCTATATAAATCCTGTATAATAATAATAATAATAATAATAATGACAGACTAGAAGCTATAGCTACTAATATAATCTTACAATACATGGCTAATGTATTTATAGTTACTGCACATAAATCTACATCAAGTTTGATCACTTGTCTAGTTCTGAAATGAGAGGACTCTCGGGGGGTCAAAGATGACAACAGGGCTTGAGCATCTTAGGCTATATAATCTTCTCTGGACTTGCTGTGGTACAAGCTGGACATAGGCCACATAGTGATTCTTGATGAGCAAGCCCTGTTTAAAGTCTGGAGCACTCAAGGGTTTAACAGTCAATTAAAACATAATCCACTCTGACATGATGCTCTTTTTTCTGCATGGTGTCCTAATTACCTGGCAATCACAGAGTTAGAGATTTGTATTGGGGTCTCTTCCAAGGCAATAGGATACAGCAAACAATTACTTTAATCAGTGCTACTCACTCATTGGTATACATGTAAAACTATTCTAAGGTATTTGGCTAATACCAGTTCTACAAAATTGTGTAAAATGGGCAAATGAAAACACATACAAAGGGTTCTGGTTTGTTAATTATATTGTTTTTAGCCTTAACATGTCACTTAAAGGTTATATTTATAAATTACTGAACATGACATTTGCCAAACATTCACTGCAGAGGAATCTTCTAGGTACATGTGTTTAAAATGACAGTGATTCACCTGCAGTGAATGTTTGGTGGATATAATTTTCACTGCTTTGTAAATTTGCCATTGGACATATTTAAAGTAGAATTCCATGTTTCACTTGACTTTTTATAGCGATACACATAATCCAGTGGATTCTTAGAGGTAGATAGGGGAAAGCCTTCCACCTGAACATTTTTGCACCCACAGCAGAATCGCCTCTCATTAACATATAATGCATAAAGCCTAGCTTCTAAACCTTAAAACCGGGTATACACTAATTAAAAATATGTTGAATATCGTTCAACATTTTTCATTGTAAGAATGTTGTAACAATATTGGTTATTTTTTCTAATTATTAGTGGGTCAAATTGACATTCGTTTTCAACTGCAATTATAAGAAAATTTAAAGGGGCAGGATGCAAATTTGTTCTTGAATGTATGAATTTCTAACAGTGAATTTGGTTTTCATTCTATAAAGTCCATTCATGCCAAAATCGGATGTTAAAAGCAAACAAAATCTTGAACTACCTTTGAACGATATTCTAATGTTCTGAGAATTTAAATAAGATTTTTTTCAAGAATGTATTATTTTTTTTTGTAGGAATTTTCATTGACATTTTTCTTGTGTTTACCCAGCTTTAACCCTTCGAAGGACAGACAGTGCTTAAATCTAGATAATTAGGATAATAATCTGGATTATCCATTGATAATTAGGATCCACCTGCACGGTGCAGATAGGATTAATTTTTTGAAAACACAGCTACCATGCCCCCTCATAAATAGAGAACTAGTAGGATTTTACATTGCTGGAATTTTCATAACAGATTAACTAAAAAGGTAGGCTGCGTTTTTAAAATATTTTATTTAAGTTATGCAATGTGAATGAGAACATGTAATAAATCTAAGGTAGGTGTTATCCCTATTTGACTGCAAAAGTGGAGATACACTTTAAGCTTTAATGGTCAGTAATGATGCACAAATGCAGGCTCAGCTGGAAATCGAAATTCATCACCTAATGATAAATGCTTTTACAGTATATTGTCAACTTATTTGAACTATAATTGTACTTTGTCTATAGTATGAAAAATAGCAGGTTCCTTTTATAGAAGGTACAGTAGGTATAACAAACTTACCTCTCCTGTACTCCTCTATCACCATGATCCACTGCCAGAAAATTATGTTAAAATGTTATCTTCTTGAAAAGTCATGGGATAGCACTCAGGCTGCTCAGACACTAGGTACTGTATTGTGAAAGGCAGATGGAAATGTCACATAGTAAAAAGGTCCAGGTCCAGTGACAGATCAGTGGTGTGGGGGCACTAAAAAATAAAACATATATCTACTTTCTATAAAGTGAGCTTGTTATTTTGCTTAGTATGAGCAAAGTATTAAATCACTTTAAAATTGTTTCTCCTAAAATGAGAAATAGACAAAACTTTTAGAAAAATTTTACTACATATTTTTTATTAAATACCGTTTATATATGAATTTTCAAACATTGGATTTAAAATACCCCACAATCTGATTTATTTCATTTGAGTCTGACAAGTCATTTGTCACCAGCCACCCTCAAACCAGCTATGATGATTTTCAGAAGTGTTTGTTTAACATCTCAGTAATCAGATTAGTTATGTGCTCTACCGTTTATTAAGTGCAGATGCATTGGTGTGCAAGACTCACTCCACATCGCTGCAATTTTTCACATTAACAGAACAAAGCCATATTGGTGACAACTGATTGTCTATGTGGCTAACGAAATGTAAGTTAAAAAGCAATTTACATTTAATAATGTGAAGTATATACTGTATATGAGTATACATATTAGCTGTATACTAATACATTTCACTTTTAGATAATTTTGTATTTAAATTCTGCTCCTCTGTGCTCAAATATCTAGGTATTAGAATTCCCACTGACCCAGCTTATTTATATTCAATGAATTATCTTCCTCTTATGCAACCTACATTACCAGACCTCAAAAAGTATGACAATGCCTTACACTCGTGGTTTGGGATGATCAACATACTGAAAATAAACATAATACCCCGATTCTTGTACTTTTTGCAAACTATACATATTGTTTTTCCCGATCATTTTTTAGCACACTACAATCAGCCTATACAAGGTTTATTTGGGGACATAGTAGACCTAGACTACATAGAACAATTGTATCACTATCTAAAGCGAAGGGAGGTGTAGGTGCACTGGACTTATACTATTATCATGCTGCGGCAGTTCTTACCAGGTTGGTGAATTGGTTCCACCACTCTCACTTCAAACAATGGGTTTCTTTAGAACAGTGGATGAATCCATATAATCTCCAGGCGCTTCCTTTGATAGACTTGCCTCTTCATGGTCCTCACCGGGCCCCACTCTCCTCTCTACCTTTTCTCACATCTTATCTACTAAGCATTTGGGATAAATTGATATCTTGACTAGGGCTTTCTTCACAATCAGGACCATTGACTCCCTTATTTGGTAATCCACAATTTCCACCTGGGATGACCCAGACTCGTTTTTTAAAGTGGGATAAGGAGTCTCACTGAAGAGTGAGCCAAATTCTCTGTCAAAGAACACTTCCGCCCTTATCGACCTTAATCTGTACACAACAGCCCTCACATATGCAATGGATGGAATATCGGCAACTGTCGTTCTTTCTGTCTTCTATCTCTCTAAATGAAGCCCCTTCTCCTCTGAAAATCTTAAACCAAACCATGTTCTTTCAGTGGTATACAAGATTCTTCTTGCAAAATACCACCCTGATCTTCCGGAATTCACAACCAAATGGGCATATGATCTCAATGTCCAAATGACAGCAGAAGAGTGGGAGAAGTTGTTCACTCTCACACAATGTAATATATCCAGATGCATCTGATATATGTTGGCGTTGCCACTCTGCTAAGGGCTCGCTCTTACATATTTGGTGGGAAATCCCTCAAATCTATGATTTTTGGGACTGGATTATGCAGCTGCACACTACAGTTATGGGGGGGGATTGTTTCCAACATGCCACAAACCACCTTACTTTCTATTTTACCAGATTCCTTCAAACATATCAGAAAAGGTCTTCTTGGACACTGGTTGACAGCAGCGAGATCGGTTATACTATGCCATTGGCGGTCGACACAGTCCCCCTCCCAGTCCCCTGGGTCACAAAGATGGATTATATTGAAAGGATGGAGTCCCTCATGGTGTATGAATTTGATACACATGAACGATGCCATCAGTTATAGGCCCCTGGAGGATATTCAGGGAGTCAATAGAAATGTGGAATCTTTCTATGAAAGCATAGTAGGTCCTAAATATGACTATGTGAAGCTTCTTCACGGATGCCTACTTTTGACTGCTTTAACCTTAATTCAAATTTATTTAAATCCTCTGTTTTTCCCATCACCAAATTGAACTAGCACATGACTGCAGACCATAAAACATCCATGTACACACGCACATGCCAGTGCCCCCAATCCCCATGGTGAACAGACCTTAGGCCTATTTAATAGGACCTTCCCATTTTACAAGCATGTGTTGTATAGTTCTTGTACTCCTTGAGTGATGTGAGTCTAATCATTTGTCTTTCCTCCTTCTTACTAACCCCATCTGTTTTTGGATCTACAACCTGTTGCTTCTATCATCATTGTTTCTGATCCTATGCCTGTCTTTGGTTTCATTTCTTTTGATCATATGCCTGTCTTTGGCTATCCAACTGCCTAATACTATTGTATTCCACTGTGTTTGTGGCTACTCGCTGAGCTACCGTAATCCTGCACAGAAGTCACTGTGCACCTGGGTACTAACATGTGTATAAAGTGTCCTCAACAGGTGGTTATTATAAGATTAAGGGCATTGAAGGGTGGTTATTGTAAGGGCCTGTGAGGATACACTTCAGTTGGGAAATGCATGCGCTCTTCACATCAGTTGGAGATGCTTCTGAGATCATTCAGAATTACAGGGGCAGTTGACCTGCATTTGACCTGCTTCAGCTGCTTTTGCATTTCTATAGACTTGTATGGAGAAAAAGTAGTTCTAAAGTGAACAAACGCCCATCAACATTGACCCTTGCTGAGCAATCCCAGATCCATAATTCCTGAAGGCTACAAAATCCAGTTGCTTATTGAACCCCTGTTGGCATTTCCCAATGCTGAGTTAGTAGTGTTGGATAGAAATATATTAAGGAATAACAACATTTACATATTTCACTCTTTTGACTGGTGGGGAAACCTTATTTCCAAATGAAAGCAAATTTTTTTGCTTTAGTGGCCTGAGCTTCTGAAAGGCTCCTGACTAGGAGACAGGAAGGAGTTAAATTATTGAGGTGTATGACAACTTGCGTAAAAGGCTGGCGCTGTCAACGCACCAGCTTGAGAGGCTCATTTTTCTGTAATTTATCAAATTCTTGAAACTCATCAGCAGACGGATTTGCAACCAGCACCATAAAATGACCTCCCGCGGGCTGGTAGAATATGTTGAAAGTGTCAGACATTTGCTTGAATTTGTTTGACATTGCAAAAAATCCAATGTTTACAACTGATTGTAACTTCTCGGATCATTATTAAAAATGCAGTGGCAACAAATATCCCGCTTTACTTGCAAACTTACTTAACCGAACTAAATCTGTGTCGTGTAACCCAACAGAATGTCGCTGTTTTCGGAAAGCAATGCTTTGTTCTAAACGTCTTAAAACTCTAAATGTGACAAATGACACCTAACTGCAGTCAAACAGACAGACGTTCCCATTGGGTGGTCATTTGTTCTGTTTTTATTCCATACCAGAGGAAAAAAAGTAAAATGACAGATGTCAGTTAATGCCTAGAGGAATTGTACGCTGATCTAATTGTTAAATCTCTGTGTCAGAGGGGTAGGCATTCTCATTTTACCATTTTTTTTCTTTTTTTTTCTGTATTGCTATAATAAAAACACAGCGTTCTACTCAGTATTCCACTGAAAAACACAGCAAAGTAGAAAAAGGGTTAGTATGCAAACATCTGGTATTATTATTAGTTCTACAACTACTTAGTCCAGCTCAACAAAATGTGGAGCCTAAGGCAAATACAAATGGTGGGGGACTTAGGATATGAGATCCATATACAAGGCTAAAAAATATATGAGACACAACCAAGGACCTTCTTCAGTCTCTAACGTAAAGAGATTATTTCAGAAGCTTATTCTGGAGCTGGTGCTAGCCAGTACTGACTGTAATATGCTTTCCCATATAAAACATGCAAGCATATATTTTTTATACCTAGCCAAAACTTCTTCAGCAACATCAATATTGTTGGAAAATATTAGGTAAAGTGAACCCAACCAACTATCCCGTTCATGGTGGAAACAGATTTCTGTGAGATAAAAAAAAAATGTACCATGAAAAGTATGACACATTGTGAAAGGCTGGTCCTGAAGAATATGATTCATTGTGACATACCTTTTCACATCTTCCAGCATCAGATTCCATTATGGGTCTTGGCATTTGGTCACATGACAAAGCAGAGCAGCAAAGGCAGTTGGTGCTGGAAGCAGGTAGCTACATAATGCCCAGCATATGTCACTGACAGTGGGTCCAGCTCTATTCATTGATTGAATGGTGAAGAATCTCCATTCAGTGCCACCAGTCCAACATATCTTATTAGCACTGGCTTAGGGGGAAATCCCCCCCCCCCCCCCCGCCCCCAACCAGGTTCTCCCCTGTCCCTTTTGGTCATGTTTTTACAATTGGCACAGTGCAATCTAAATCTGCCAGTGAACCTCTCTCACCATACCCCATCTACCAATGTCTGCAAGTAGGAGAGAAACGGTACTGATGCCGTTTACAATAAAAATCAAATGTATATAACATGAGATCATGTCAATTTAAAGGGGTTGTAAACTCTCGTGTTTTTTCACCCTAATGCATCCTATGCATCTCTCAGCGGTCCTGGCTCTTGATTGGATAGATTGATATCAGTGTGCACGCGCAGTCCTGGAGCTAATTAGCACAGGTGAAAATGCTGTAACGCTATGAGAAGTTCAGGACTTGGTGTTGTGGAGCAGGTGCCCCCTTCCAGGTAGACACGTTGGAATTGTCCCCAATTGGAACGTTGCACGCATCAGCTGATCCGGACGCCACCATCCAGCTGTCCCTGCAGAGGGCTGTATCTGCATGCTCACGAGACCTTGCTATTAGGGAGGTCCACCACTCCTGGTAAGGGTCCATCTGTAATATCCCCTGGAGTCACTGTCTGTCTGGATATCCCTCCACACCACTTTTCTTCTGTTTCACTCATATTGGTGATTTCCAAAGACCTGTGGATATGTGATCCTTCCTTAAAAGGGACTGATGCATCTTTATTGAACTTTTTTTTGATGAACTTGACTTTTCTATTTAGTTATTTTTTCACTTTCATCACTCAGGATTTTTTGATCTTTATACGTCTATACACATGTTTCATTATTTATCCATTTACCTAATTTCAAGCACTGTTTGATTGTGTTATGTGATTCACTAACTATGCACAATATATATGCACTTATATTTTTATGCAAGCAGTATATGAATTTAGTTTTTATGATCATTTGATTGCAAGCGTCCAAATATGCTGCCATATTAATTTCAGGAAGAGCCCTGTCATGATAAAATATTCTGGCAACAAATACTATAAATATAATAATGTAGTCCAGCAAACTCTAAAGGATTATGTACAGAGATATTCTTATGCCCCGTACACACGATCGGACTTTCCGACAACAAAACCGTGGATTTTTGTTCGAAGGATGTTGGCTCCAACTTGTCTTGCATACACACGGTCACACAAATGTTGGCCAACAATTACGATCGTAGTGACGTACAGGACATACGTGATATCTCCATTACGAACGCTAGTTTTACAAGACTGAGCGCTTCCGGCTTTTTTTAAGGGAAAGAAGTGGAATGTTATGCAATGGCCAAGTCAATCACCTGACCTGAATCCGATTGAACATGTATTTCACTTGCTGAAGACAAAACTGAAGGGAAAATGCCCCAAGAACAAGCAGGAACTAAAGACAGTTGCAGTAGAGGCCTGGCAGAGCATCACCAGGGATAAAACCCAGCATCTGGTGATGTCTATGCCTTCCAGACTTCAGGCTGTAATTGACTGCAAAGGATTTGCAACCAAGTATTAAAAAGTGAAAGTTTGATGGATGATTGTTAATCTGTCCCATTACTTTTGGTCTCTTAAAAAGTGGGAGGCACATATACAAACTGTTGTAATTCCTACACCGTTCACCTGATTTGGATGTAAATACCCTCAAATTAAAGCTGAAAGTCTGCAGTTAAAGCACATCTTGTTCGTTTCATTTCAAATACATTGTGGTGGTGTATAGAGCCAAAAAGATTAGAATTGTGTTGATGTCCCAATATTTATGGACCTGACTGTATATGCAGTGTTTATCCTGTGAGTTGTTTATACTGGCTTGCTCAGCACCTATAAAAGTTGGCTGATAAACTTTGCACAATTGAAGATACAGAAGATACAGCCCATTCTTTTCCCATGTTTATTCATAGCTTTTCTAAACTCTGGCTGCCTATGTTAAAAGCCATTTCCAATCTCTGCCCAAAGCAAAGTTATACTATGTAGGACTCTGTTGTTCTCCATAATGGGAACAGGGTTAGCGTCTGATTAGTTGCCCACTAGGGGTTCCCACTTCCTGTCCAGTTGATAGATTAAGGAGTCAGGGTGTGGAGCACAGAATGGGAGTATTCAAATAGGACTGTTGTGTGGACCTTAGCCCCCGTGTTTAGTAATAATAGAAATTGAATCTTGAATCATTATTACAAAGGAGGTCCCTTGCTCAGCACAGGTGCCATTCAGAGAACACTTCACATTTTTTCAATGAATGTAAAATGTTCTCCAAGTGGATGGAGTGGAGATTGGGACATCACCTCACCATCCTGCCTGTCCACCTTGTCCAATCACAGAACTCTTTGCATTCATTGAGAAAATGCAGAGTTTATCCTGAATGATCAAGTGTGTGTCAATTGTTTCAAGTGAGTGACCTTGTGTGTTCACAATGAAGCAGGGCAGCTGCTCGGCATGGAAACTAAAAGCTAATGAAGACTGATGTAGCAGCATTGCCTACTACAGTGATTTCCGGCTTTCACCACAGGTATGGGACATACATACTTACATTGGTTGAAGCTTGACCAGTGTAACTATGTACAAATTTACATACGGATAGGCTATCGGGTGCTGCCACCACCATTTATGTTAAGGGAAGCCGGCAGTGAAATCTTTCGACTTCACAGCCGGTTCCCTACTGCGCATGCGCGAAACACGCTTCGCTTTATAACTAACCCCACAGCGGAGGAAGGAGAAGGGGGGGCATAACTTCCGAGGGACAGCGCACCGTGGCATAGTCTCCTGGAAGTGGGGAAGAGTACCTGTCAAGAACAGGTACCCATTCCCCCCCCCTGAAAGGTGCCAAATGTGGCACCAGAGGGGGGGAGAGAAAGCAGATATGCGGAGGTTCCACTTTTGGGTGGAACTCTGCTTTAAAGTGATTGTAAAAGATCACCTTGCAAAACAACCCATCCAGTTTAACCACTTGCCGCCCGCCGGCTGTCATATGACGGCCAGGCGGTGCGGCTCTCATTCTGGGAGGGCGTCATATGACGGACCTCGATTTAAACAGGGAATGCGGCAATCGTGTGACTTCGGTGGGGGCATGTCACGGAGACACCGCTCGCCACCGAGGCGGGTGAACAGCCATTGGGCATGGCTGTTTACCATGTGTTTGGCCAACCACAGATGGTACTGCCCCACTTTGCACGGCGCATGCATGCGATCTCCAGCGCACTGCGTGTGCACGTCGATGGCTGCGTGTTCCCGAGAACACTGCTCGTCACCGACGCTGGTAAACAGCCATTGGCCAGCGGCTGTTTACCACGTGATCGGCTGTGATCTTTTCACAACCGATCACTAAATATCAACAAACCACGGTAACGAGATGTTACCAGATTCTCCTCCTCACACACTGATCATGTGTGAGAAGGAGATTGCGGTACCATCTCGTTACCGCTTACAGTGCACACCAATCACACACTGATTGCCCCCCCAATAAAGAGGACCTGTCACCACCCATCAAAGTACCTGTCACAGTTCATCTGAGTACCTGTCAGTCCATATGAGTACCTGTCACAGTTCATCAGAGTACCCGAATACCTGTCACAGTCCATCAGAGTACCCGAGTACCTGTCACAGTCCATCAGAGTACCTGAGTACCTGTCACAGTCCATCAGAGTACCTGATTACCTGTCACAGTCCATCTGAGTACACGTCACAGTCCATCTCAGTACCCGAGTACCTGGCACAGTCCATCTGAGTACCGAGTACCTGAGTACCTGTCACCGCCCTTCAGCGTACCCGAATACCAGTTACCAGCCCATCAGAGTACCAGAGTACCTATCTGTAGCCCATCAGAGTACCCGAGTACCTGTCACCAGGCCATCAGAGTAACCGAGTACCTGTCACTAGTCCATCAGAGTACCCGAGTACCTGTCACAGTCTATCTGAGTACCCGTTTACCTGTCACAGTCCATCTGAGTACCCGAGTACCTGTCACAGTCCATCTGAGTACCGAGTACCTGAGCACCTTTCACCACCCTTCAGCGTACCCGAATACCAGTCACCAGCCCATCAGAATACCCAAGTACCTATCTGTAGCCCATCAGAGTACCCGAGTACCTGTCACCAGGCCATCAGAGTAACCGAGTACCTGTCACCAGTCCATCAGAGTACCCGAGTACCTGTCACAGTCCATCAGAATACCCGAGTACCTGTCACAGTCCATCTGAGTACCCAAGTACCTGTCACAGTCCATTTGTGTACCCGAGTACCTGTCACAGTCCATATGAGTACCGAGTACCTGAGTATGTGTCACCGCCCTTCAGAGTACCTGAATACCAGTCACCAGCCCATCAGAGTACCCGAGTACCTATCTGTAGCCCATCAGAGTACCCGAGTACCTGTCACCAGTCCATCAGAGTACCCGAGTACCTGTCACCAGTCCATCAGAGTACCCGAGTACCTGTCACAGTCCATCAGAATACCCGAGTACCTGTCACAGTCCATCTGAGTACCCAAGTACCTGTCACAGTCCATTTGTGTACCCGAGTACCTGTCACAGTCCATCTGAGTACCCAAGTACCTGTCACAGTCCATGTGAGTACCCGAGTACCTGTCACAGTCCATATGAGTACCTGAGTACCTGTCACAGTCCATATGAGTACCCGAGTACCTGAGTACCTGTCACAGTCTGTATGAGTACCCGAATACCCGAGTACCTGTCACAGTCCATATGAGTACCTGAGTACCTGTCACAGTCCATATGAGTAACCGAGTACCTGAGTACCTGTCACAGTCTGTATGAGTACCCCAATACCCGAGTACCTGTCACAGTCCATATGAGTACCGAGTACTTGAGTACCTGTCACCACCCTTCAGAGTACCCGAATACCAGTCACCAGCCCATCAGAGTACCCGAGTACCTATCTGTAGCCCATCAGAGTACCCAAGTACCTGTCACCAGGCAATCAGAGTACCTGAGTACCTGTCACCAGGTCATCAGAGTACCCGAGTACCTATCACCAGCCCATCAGAGTACCTGAGTACCTGTCACCAGCCCATCAGAGCAACTGAGTACCTGTCACCAGCCCATCAGAGTAACCGAGTATCTGTCACCAGCCCATCAGAGTACCCAAGTACCTGTCTGCAGCTCATCAAGTTACCCGAGTTCCTGTCTCCAGACCATCAGAGTACCCGAGTACCTATTTGCAACCCATGCCTCATAGAATATACGTTGGGGTGTTTGCTTTCCAAAATGGGGTCATTTTGTAGGTAATTCCACTGTCCTGGTGCTCAAGGACCCTCAAAAGTGTGATAGGTAGGAATGAAATGAGATGTGTAATTTATGCTCTTGGAACGCCTGAAGGTACTACTTCAATGTTGGCCTCTGTATGTGGCCAGGCTGTGTAAAAGTCTCACACATGTGGTATCGCCATACCTGGGAGGAGTAGCAGAATGTATTTTGGGGTGTAATTTTTGCTATATACAGGCTATGTGTTAGGAATATCTTATAAATTGACAACTTTCTGTAAAAAAAAAAAAAAAAAAAGCGTTTTCATTTTTTTTCCACATTTTCCAAAAACTTCTGGAAAAAAATGAACCATTCAAAAGACTCATAGATTATATGTTGGGGTGTTTGCTTTCCAAAATGGGGTCATTTTGTGGGTAATTCCACTGTCCTGGTGCTAAAGGACCCTCAAAAGTGTTATAGGTAGGAATAAAATGAGATGTGTCATTTATGCTCGTAGAACGCCCGAAGGTGCTACTTCATTGTTGGGCCTTTGTATGTGGCTAGGCTGTGTAAAAGTCTCACACATGTGGTATCGCCATACTCGTATTTTTACTTTCCCCACTTGTTAGTGTCTCAAGAAATGAGATTCACCTGATGTACTGAAGGCCTGTTTAGATGTGATCAATTTTCAGTGATTGGCACCATAGTTTGTAGACTGTATAACTTTCACAAAGACCAAATAATATACACTAATTTGGGTTATTTTTACCAAAGATATGTAGCAGTATAAATTTTGACCAAAATGTATGAAGAAAAATTACTAATTAGCAACATTTTATGACAGAAACAAAGAAAAAGGTATTTTTTTCACAAAATTGACGGTCTTTTTTTATTTATAGCACAAAAAATAAAAAACCCACTAGTGATTAAATACCACCAAAAAAAGCTCTATTTGTGTGAAAAAAAGGACGCAAGTTTCATATGGGTACAGTGTTGTATGACTGAGTAATTGTCATTCAAACTGTTTGAGCGCTGAAAGCTGAAAATTGGTCTGGGCAGGAAGGGGGTGTAAGTGTACTGTATTGAGGTGGTTAAAATAGAAATGAAAGCTAAACATTTGTGTATAGAGATTAAAAAAATAACATTATAAATAGCTTTTTTCTCCTTTTTCTTTACAAGTGATCACATTCCCTCTGTTCTCAGCTGCATATGAGCTGGGGGGGGGGGGGGGGGGAGAAGCAACAGTACACTGAGCTTCCTAGTGAAAGGAGGGGTGTGTCAGAACAAGTCTGATCGTTGGAGTAGAGCATACTGAGTTCCCAGCATAACTAGAGAACTGACCACGGTTTGTTCTCCTACTTAATGTGGTCAGTTTTTAATAGGAAAATAGAGGAACTGCCAGGAACACCAGGAATTTCACACAAAGGAAGCAATACAAATAGAACAGGATACTTTTTCATACAAGAACATGGTGCAGCAGGAACATGTCAGGAATATGAAATGTTGGGGTAACAAACACTTTAAACCTCAGCTTTCATGTGTCCTTTCAGTGGAAAACACAGAGATTTTATGTTAGCTGGTTGTCTTTGATTGAGAAGAAAGCCAACATGACTGTACCTCAGAAACCCTTTGACTTCAGAAGATTCATGAGGAAAAAAACTGAAAACGAAAGGATTTGTCAACCTCAGTCCTCTACCCTGTGCAATAACAACACATACTACAGGACATGGATTTCAATGGCCACAGCAGCCATTTTGTTTACAAAAGCAAAATAAATAAAACATAACATTAACATAAGCAATAAGCAATTCTGCAACAAGGAGAGGCCTTTGGGTGGTCTTAAAGTATAACTGAAGGCAAACTTTTTTTTTTGTTTTGGATAGAGTGGAGAAGTTTTTATAGTCTGTGCCCCTTTTAGGGAGACTCAGCCTCTCTATTTGTCCTGTTTACCATTACCATTGAAAGGTTCAGTAAAAAAAATCCCAAATTTTGGGTTGTTCCCCAGAAAAGTAATAGATGTGAAATACTGGTACTTCCACTCTCATAGCCAAATAGGAAGTGAGAGGAAATCCCTGCAAATTAAAGGAACCCTAGTTCTGGTGACCCGAGGGTCCCCAAGAGATTCCCTTAATTTGCAGGGATTTACTCTCACTTCCTATTTGTCTATGAGACAGGAATTAAAGGGAGTTAAGTCAAATCTACCCAATGGACACAGATGGCAAAAATAAACCTTACAGGAAAACAAGTTTTGCCTATAGTTCTACTTTAAAAGCAACTAAAATCACCCATGTCCTCAGCTGTGCCCCAACTGGCCCAAAAACATCACAAACTCACACACTTCCTTTTTTCACCAGGAGACCAAGCTCCCGTGAGAACCACTAATAACCAACCAAGTGGAAGTGCTATATCCTAAATGGGCCCCCAGTTTTGTAAAAATTAAAATATTAACTGCCCCCCCCCCCCCCAAGACCTCCTGACCTGCCAAGCTGATGTGGAAAAAATGTTATATACTGTACATACAGCAGTTATTTTTTAAGTTAACAACTTACCACAATCCTTAACTTACAACGAACTGCAAGTGTGCAGTTGCATGGGGAAACTTCCTCTTCATCTGAACTATTCAGAACGAATACTCAGCGTCCTTCACATGAACAACCCCTGTGGCTTCACCCTGCTCATCTGATCTTCAGCCTCCAATCAGGTAAGACCTAAACCTCCTTTCACATGGAACACCCTCTCTAACCGATTCCTCCCCTTAGTCATGCAGCCCCTCCATCTATTTTCTCTTCTCCAGGTCCCACTTTAAAGTGAAAGTACACTGTATTTGAGCACCACAAACCAAAAAAAAAAAATGCTATCTAATTTATTTTTAACAATCAAAGCAAACTCCCCCATCAATCCTTGTCTCCATGCTTTGTTTGCTGAGAAATCACTTTGGAAAACACCCTCCTAGCATTTCTGGCTGTGGCCATCTTGAGTAAGGGCAGATGATTCATGTGGCATTTACTTCCTGCAGTCTATCTGCCCTTAGCTCAGACAGGCAGGAGGGTGTGCTTATCCGAGAAAACCCCTCCTCCCCTCCTGAAAACTCCTGGGATGTATGATATCATTTGCCTAGGCACAGAATCCAGGAAGTAACTGAAGAATTAAAAAAAGATTAAAACAAGTTTAATATACTTTCCTATCTATTTACTAAGGTGGCTTGTGGGGGGTGACACCACACATGTGATGGTAGTGTTTTTCTCATATTTCTATTTTTATGAATGACTTTGAAATGTCTTACTGTTGTTGTTATGATTAATGCTCTTTCTCTCTTTTTTTAGTATGATGTGTGATCTCTGTTTTGTAAACATCATATATATGCAAAAAGCTCCTGAAGAAGCGATGAACATTTCCGCGAAATATGTCAAGCATGCCAAAAATATAGTTGTTACTGGGTGAAATGGTAATCTTAGTCTTTTTCAGTTACAGCCTTGATGTTTGAACTTAAAGAGCTTTTTTAAATACATTTTGTATGTGTTTTAATATGTTGTTGTAAATTAAATAAAATTCAACTTTTTATTTACTTACCATATCCCAAGCTTTTGTATGGTACCATTAAAGTCCATTGTGGCCTCAATACAAATAGATCTCTCTCTAAATTGATAGGGTGAAGGTACCCCTTTTCTTTATATATTCATTGATTTTTAAGCCACTTTATTCAACTATTTATTAATGCTAGCAGCATAAGGATTAAAAATTGTCAATGTTGCTTGAGAGAGTGAAATTCCACTTTAACTTTCTATTCGGCTAAAGGCCAACATGGCTCCACCTCAGAAATTCTTTGACTTCAGAAGGTTCCTAAAGCAAGAGTCTTATTACCTTTCTGTTCAGCCAAAATAGGCCAAACCAGCTCCAAATAACCTAGTTTAGCAATAGTTGGGAAGTGGAATACAATGACCCTTGACCATTTCTTGCCCTGTTAAAATTAATGGTAGAGCCTGGATTAACCAGGTATTCTTTAAACCTGACAAGAAAATTGGTCTTGTGCTGTTGTCACAGGTTCATCATTTGCAGAAGTTATTCTGTGATTGAACCATAACCCTCTTTGTTGCTCTGGTCCTCTGTGGATTTCAGTCAATATTAAATTTTTTCAGCAGGGAAATAAGGCATAGACAGCAATGACAGGTTGTCATTTAAGAGAAAATCATTGGTTGTCAATCTTTCCCCCTGTAAATTCACCCTGTAATATCATTTAAATCTTGTTATGATGACTTATTGTCTGTATGTAGCCGTCGACAATACCGATGTACTGCTCGTCTGTGCTTAAACTGCTCCCCGTCTCCCTCTGGAGAGATGTAACACAGACATTCTTGCAGTGTTCAGGCTGGAGGATTTAAGTTACAGCTCCCTATAAATGTACCTGGCAGGATCTGTGCTCACAACAACATATCAGTCAAGAGTTTGGCTGCTTGTGTTAAAAAGCACTTTGAGCTGTGTGGCTTCTGTACATACAACATATGACAACCATCTATTTATCTGTTTATGGAAATCCTATCAATTATAGTCACAGATCTCCAATGATTTGTTACCTGAAATATGTAAAATATCAGGTCATTGGCTTGCTAAATATTTCTTTATTACAAAACTATTATATATTGCACCTTGCAGTCTTTAGATGAGGTGGCTGCATTAGTGATCTTTTTTAATTTTTAATTTATTTTTACCTGGTGATCCAGCCAGAACACAATTGCTGTCTTAGGGATTCTCCTTCATCTATGGGGGAGTAAAGCTGGCCATACGTTATACATTTTTTCTTGCTCAATTTTCTTTTAGTTTTACCTGTGCAGTACAAGGGCCTGCCTGATTGCATGCAAATTTAAAGTGTTTAGGTTTGACCTCATATTATATGGTTTGGGTAAATTGAAGGGAAAATTGTAAAATGTATGGCCAGACTAACTTAGCCACTCTTGGATGGCAGCATTGTCTGGAGAGGATGATGTTAGATGGACTAGTAGACTTAGTTGGACTTTTGGATTGATTTATTCCTCTATGCATACCATACATTTTTCGCTCTTAACCTAATCCTTCTATAACATTGTGGATAAGCTATATTTGACCTAATATCTTGGTCCCGAGTCACTATTGTCCACCCCCCCCCCCCCCCTTAGAAAAATCTGTATGGTAATCTTTGGTGAAATTTGGAAACTCTGGAACGTTTTGGAATTTTTTTTTGGATCTGGTATGTATTATGAGTTTATGGGACCCTTATGAAGGTATGTTTAGTACCAGAATTTAATCCATTATTATTATGTTATAACATGCTGTGCTCTCCAACCAGACTCGCCATTGTATACTGCTCCCATACCCACTAGAGTGATTTTTTTTTCTTGTGCTCTATCAGCTGTGGGTATCCATCATAGGCCCTCTCTGGCTGTTTTTTCCTGTCCAACATTATGAATTATGTGTATGCATCACTATATTATAATTGTGTTATAATTATCACATTTTTCTATAAATGGTATGCTCTCTAAATAATACTCCTGAAGAAGCGGATAGAACTGAGAAACATGTCGAGAAGAAATGGATACATCCATTGTGATAGACTTTATCATCTAGTCTTTGGTACCAATATGTATTTATCCCATTAATAGAGCTTTTTAGTGCCCTGTGTTGGCACACATTTGTGTGTTTTTTTTATTCAATTGCTGTAATAAAACAATGCTTTTAGAAATACTCATGTGTTGAAATCTATGGCAGTACCATTAAAGTCCACACAGTCGGAAATTAAAATAGTTTTTTGACATCAGTTGGAATTTACATAAGTGACTATCAAATTAAAACCAAACTCTGAATAATACTTTTTAGGTATTTAAAGAAAACGTTTTTTGGTTTTGGAAAAAGGTTTTACATAAATGAATAAAGCTGACCATTGTAAGCTCCCCTGTCAGTGTAAATGGTTTGTCTCAAACCTCTAACTGCCACTTTCGATGGACAGCTTGGTCTGTTAATGGATGATGAAAAATAATACAGGGGGCTCAGGGAAACAAAGACTGTTATGATAATGCTAGTGACAGACTGCATCATATATGTCATTTTTTATTTTGCCTTATTAGATCTAAACCCTTACTGGATCACAATTAGGGCCAGTGCTAATGGGCATTTGTTGGCATCAGATGGGTTTTGCATTCCTATACAAGTCTATGGGAATGCAAAACTCAATGAAGGTCAGAGGAAGATCAACCGCAGGTCACCTGTCAATCATTTCCAAATGATCTCAGAAGTTACTTAAACTGATGTCAAGTTGATGCCATCGACACTGATGCCCAAAGTCTGTTGACACAAACCCTTAATTTGCTTAAAGGTAACTCCATTCTCATAGAAAAATGGAGCAAATAAAAAATTATATAGCATATACAATTGCTACACAAGCCCTATTGTAATTTAATTTATTTAAAATATTACCTTTCCATTTCAATATGCAGTGTTGTAAACTTCTATAAAATTCAATGCAACATGGTAACCTGGAGGCATTCAGTACACTGCTGGTATACAGAATGTCCCCAGAAATGTAATTTCCTACAAGTGTGATTGACTCAGTGATTTTCCCAGACGTCTGCACTAACATACAAGTCAAATTTTAGGCATCCTTGCAGCAGGAATTTCATTTTTTGTGAGATACTCCTTAAGGGTTAATTACCTTTGAGGGGATGCAGAACCTTCAACTTTTCTAATTGGAACACTGAGTGTGCACCAGCTGATTATAACGAACATGGTCAAACAAACAGCTATATCTTCACAGCAGAAACAGGTATGATTCTTCAACAACATTTGTTAAAATCCTTGCAATGTACAACTTTCAGAGAGGATTGGGGTTTTTTTCTCAGTAAGTCTACTTTCACACTGGGGTGGGCGGGCCGCTTTTACCGATGTTTTAGCTGCACTATTCGGCCGCTAGCGGGGTGGTTTTAACCCCTGCTAGTGGCCGAAAAAGGGCTAAAACCGCCCGCAAAGCGCCGTTGCAGCAGCGCTTTGCCGGCGGTTTGGTGGCGCTCCCCTATTGTTTTCAATGGGGAGGGACACTTTATGAGTGTTCTTACAGCGCTGCAAAGATGCTGCTTGCAGGACTTTTTTGACCATCCTGCAAGCGCACCGCTCCAGTGTGAAAGCACTCACACTGGAGAGACAGGAGAGGCGCTTTGCAGGCGCTATTTTTAGCACTGTAGCACCTGTAAAGCCCCATAGTGTGAAAGTAGCTTAAAAGTGGAGTTATTCTTTAAGCACTCTGTATCAGTCTCTTTTCATAATTTTTGCATCTCAGTGCTATTTATCTGCTCCATTCTCTGTTGGTCACTACCTGTCTACATGCACTTGCTCCAGCGTCAACTGCACATCCTAACAGTGACAACAGGAGACCATGTCCATGCAATGTTTGTCAGCATGTTGGTAGCTTTCACCAAGGGAACAATGCAGTGCAAAACTGTTGTCAATCCATAACAAAAGGTTCTTCAACAAAGACCTTTCTAGCAGGAACACCAGGAATATATTTAACCACTTGCCGACCGCTTACAGTACATTTAGTGTGGGCAGCCTGTTCTGGGTTAGGGGGCATGCAGCTTGCAGCTGCAGATCCTATGATCACGTGATCAGAATGTGAACAAAGAATGAATTACATTCATAACAGCTGTGTTTCTTGCAGAGGGATGCTGTGATTGCCCCACAGCTGTCACAGGGTACCTGGGCCAATCACAGCACACCTGTAACCCATTAATGACAGTTAAAAAAAAATTGCTATTACAATAAACATTATTATAACAGCAATCAAAGTGTGTAAAAAATAAAATAATCTCTGATCTAATGTGACACTGAACTACTCTGATTAGAGTGCGTACAAAAACAAAATAGTACAAAAAATACAAAAAAAATGTTAATAAAAGAATAGTAATTGTTAAAAAAAAATGTTTAAAAAACTGAATATTTTTTTCTTTAACATACTGTCACCAGTTAGTATCTCTGATCACCGCCACACCAGTCATATGATCACACTGTATTGCACTGGCAGTATATATAAAAAAAAAAAATTATATAATTTGTTCATTTACCAAAAAATGGTGACAAAAAAATTGCAGCTTCAAAAAACTCTCCATGCCTCTTACTAAATGCCCCCAGACTGTCTACTTTCCAAAAAGGGGTCATTTGAGGAGAATTTGTATTGTCCTGGCATTTTAAGGGCCTCAAGAAATGAGAGAGGCCATCAGGACTGATCAATTTTCAAATATATATACCATAGTTTGTAGATTATTATTATTATACAGGATTTATATAGCGCCAACAGTTTACGCAGCGCTTTACAATATAAAAGGAGACAATACAGTTACAATACAATAAAATACAAGAGGATTAAGAGGGCCCTGCTCAGAAGAGCTTACAATCTAATAGGGTGGGGCAGGTAGATGCTTTAACTTTAACAAAAACCCATTAATATACACTTATTGGGATCTTTTTTTTTTTTTTACCAAAAACATGTAGCAGAAAAAAATGTTGGTCTAAATTTATGAAGAAATTAGATTTTATTGGATGTGTTTTTTTTTTTCTAATTTTATATAGCAAAAAATAAAAAACCCAGTGGTGATCAAACACCACCAAAAGAAAGCTCTATTTGTGTGGAAAAATGATATAAATTTCATTTGGGTACAGTGTTGTGTGACAACACAATTGCCAGTTAAAGGAGCACAGTGCTGAATAACAAAAAATGACCTGGTCATGAAGGGGGTTAAACCTTCTCAAGCTAAGGAGGTTAATGAAAATTGCGTTTTCATATAAGTTATAGTATAATGTTAAAACCTATAGGACATTCAATGATTGGGTTTTAATTTACTTGGACGCAGTTGGGCAGCTTAAACATGTATTGCAATATGTGTAAACTAAATATCCCTGTTTTTTTTTTTTTGCAAAGTTTGCTAGAAAGGGTATAGCAGTGTGCAGAAGGTTCATCCAGTATTTTTAGTGTTAATGTGGTCACACCCCTTTAGCACCTGGTAGTTTATATGCATGTACAAGCTATTAGGATCTGAGCACAGGAATATCTTGTTTCTTTAATTTACTTTTTGACACCTTGATTTGAAGGCTTTCATTTTTAACAACTCCAAAGTTGTTAGTCCACAGTGTGGTATGCTGCTCATTGACCATACAAGTTTAGAGGGAAAACTCAATGAGGTTACTGCATGTAATCTCCACGTTTTCCACAAGTGACTGCAGTACTAATACACAGAACTTGCTGCATGGGTCTCACTTCTGTTCTACAGTCACTCCCAGTAGTACTACAATTATTGCACAATTCACTAAGATCCCAAATATTACAATTCGCTGCATATATTACGTGTCATTCACCTACACCTGTTATAAAACCCACAGTTGGTCACATGAGAATGTGGGCAGAATTCATCCATGTAGCAAAGAAAGACTTTTTTTACATGTGTTTAGTTACCGGTATTTTGTCAGGTGAACACCGGGGGGGCAGAACAGCAGCTTGAAGTGTATCTGAAGACACAATTCTTTCGTTTCAGATAGGGTAAGGAGGAGTTCGACCGGTCAGGTATTTATTGCGGTTTGTGTCCCTACTTTGAAGATTCACTCTGTTTACTGCTGACCATTGTCACCAGGAATAAAAGTGAGGGAATATCCAAAATTCTGGGAATAGGGAGGACATTTTTCAATTCAGATACCTATTCCAGGGACAAAGTTCTAAAGTGGTCCATACACTGATCAAAATCTGGCCAGTTCAGCAGGAACCTGCCGAATTTTGATCAGCGTGTGCCAGTCCCCTCTTGACAGACATCAATCAAGTTGAGGGATATGTTGGAAAATTTGCCAATCAGCTGCAGCCACTGATCAGTGTACGGTGATGTTCAGGGGTGCTGCTGTCAGTATACAGACCCTATTCCCACCAGAACGTGGTGCAGGAAACCCGCATTCCGGGCACGTTTCCTGAACCGCATTCAAAACGCACTGCAGTTGCAATCTGCAGCGGGTGTCAAGTTTAAGTTATTGACACCCCAAAGGCAGGTTGCAAATGCAGTGTATTTGCCTGCACTGGATCGCATGGTACAGAAGTACCCTGTGATGCAGTTGCAGGGCATATCCAAAAGTAGCACATGCACTACTTTTGGTGAGGTGCAGTGTGATTTAAGTCCATTCAAAATTGACAGGCCTAAATCGCACCGTACTGAACTGCATGTCAATCACACAGAAACTAGCCCTCAGGCTAGGTTCACATTTGTGCGAACTGGATGCGGCTTTCTCCGCATCCAAGTCGCATGACATGCCAGTGTGACTGACTCTCAATGGAGCCAGTTCACACATGTCTGGGGAGGCTGCACTCCTCATTCAAAAAGGGTCCTGTGCGTCTTTGGGTCCGGTTCAGGTGTGAATTCAGGTAAAAATTTGGATCTGATCCGCACCTAAACCAGTGAACAGGGACGCACCAGACCCTATACTGGGAATAAGGATAAGCACCGGCGTGTTGGCACACCCCACGTGCCGAGCCCGCCAGGAATTCGGCACGGCGCTGCGCTAATCACAGGCAGTGAGACATTGTCCCGATGTGCGGCTGCAGAGATCGGGAAATGTCTCACTGCCTGTGATTAGCGCAGCACAGTGCCGACTTCCTGGCGGGCTCTGCGCGTAGGCTGTGCGAACACGCCAGAGCTCATCCTTAACTGGGAACTACAGCCGCACATATGTGAACCCGGCCTAAATGTCTCAACAGGAAGGGGTCTCTCCATTTGTCTCATTTGTGTGGATGGAGGAATATGTCTTTGTTCAGGCCACTAGCTGAGCAAAAAAATAATTAATCATGTATGCAGCTCATGAGTGGATTTCCTTTACTTTCAAGAGATTTTCTCTCACTTTTTGTTGTGACAGGGGTTCAACTCTTCTGGACAAGCTAAAATAAAAAAAATGTTTTGGCTTTAGATACTTTTTTGGTTAACACTAATGCCCATGTAGTGCTGGGTCCTGGATTCAGAACTCATCATTAGAGATGGGCTCAGGCGTATTCGGGATTGGGCACCTGGGATTCCAAACACGCCTGAGCACATCTCTACTCATCATGGATATCCGTTGCATGAAGTCCTGGCAATCGTTATGTGCATACATGTGTTTTTCTTTGTCTTCCACGATTGAAACATCATGATCATCTGTCCTGTTATGTTTGTGGGACTGATGGGAATGGTTCAAAGTTCTCTGCAAAGGTTTGGAGATTATGTTGGCACTGTATTAAAAAAACTCACAGTCAATATTAGATGGAAGCCCATGTGTATGCAACGATGTAATTGTAGATGGGTAAAAAAGCCTGTGTTAGGGGTAAGGGTAGGTTTTCAGGGTACAGGGAGGTTAGGTGCGGGGCGAGATACTTTAGAGTAGTACTTTTTATTAATTAGTGAAGCAATGGGCACTATTTTTCTCCAATGGAAGCTGTGTGCTGAAAATTAACAGTGCAGAACCCTGGAACCAAGAACAAATGTAGTAATATAACGTACTATATATTACATAAAATGATATATTATATTCACTGAAATAATATACAAAATTGATATCATCTTTATGCACATAAAATGCCACTTACTATATTACACTTAATTACACTTTATATATCTGTGTTAATATGTGTAAAGGAGATGTCAGTAGCCAAGGCGAAAAAACACCATGGAGTTTGTTTTCAAAAACAGTTTTGGGTGTCAGAAATCTGTGTCTGGCCCTGCTGTTCCCACATTACCACTCGAAAATTCTGTGAAAGTCATACACACATCAAACCAAATACCATCTAAAGCGTTCTTTACAAGGCTTCCAAACAGGTGTGTTCGATCCATTAACCTCTCAGCTTCTACCAGGGCCTGTCCATAGCACGCACAAAGCTGCCCTCACAGCACACCGACTACAAGCAATCTGGAAAGGGTACATTGCAATCAGCAGCTCCAAGGTTTTTTCATATCTTGGATGTTAAGGTTGCATCAGACGCCTCCGTATCACATGGTCGTTACATATTTCCAACCGTGTCAAATGAAAAATCTCTCCTGGTTCTCTCTGTGCCAAGCAAATTGATAGCTAATGACAGTGGATTGGCCAGGTCACAAAGGGCATCAGGGACATTAAGGGAGTGCACCCCATGGACAAGGCAAATATTCCAGTGTCATTAGGTAGAAAGACTATACAGAGCTGTCTGTCAGTGTAAGTAGAATATAGGAAAGGAATGTAGAAAAATGGAATATATTTTTCTTTGGGAAATAGTATTACACACAGCAGAAAAGAATTGTAAAGAACAAAAAAAATTGGATTGAGGCATGTGGCCTTCTTTAAAGGCGGTCCCATCAAAGAAACCATAAATGTACTAAAACATTTGCTAAAACTAGCATTTTTTAAGAACAGCCTGGTACAAATGATTTCACTAAATGCACATACAGTATATTTTATCCTAACGGTATGGCCAAGAGACCTGAGCATGTAGAAAAGTCACTTAGGGCTCTTTCACACACTGGCAGTGGGTCAGTAAAAATAGTCAGTTTGGAGGCATTTATACTACTCCTAGACTGCCCTCCATAAGCTGCAAAGACAGCCATATGGGGTTGTACACATACCAAGTCAAAAATTATACGCCATGATGTTTCTGGAGGGCAGTACCGCTGATGAATGCAACCCATTCAAGTGAATAGGACCATGTCACAACCACCCTGCAACTGTGTTTAATGCATGCTGCGCATTGGTGCAGGCTTTTCAGGCTTTTGTACCGTCAACAAACCCAACTCATTCAAGTGGATAGGACCACAACTACCCTGCAACCATGACATCACCATCCACCATGGATCAGCAAGGCCTGCCACAAGTGAAAACAAACCATTAAAACTTTACCTAGTTCAGTGGTTCTTAACCTGGGGCTCATTGTCCCCTAAGTGGCCATGGATGAATTTCAGGGGTACACAGTATCAGATAAAAAAAAAAAAAATAACATTTAGGCTGGATTCACACTATCTTTGCATGATGCTCACAGCAGGGGTCCAGTGTGTCCCCATTCACCGTTTCAGGTGCGATTTCAGCCCGAATGTTTGGCTGAATTTGGAACTGAAACGAACCAAAAGATGCACAAGGCTCCTGTGAGAATTCACACCAGAGCCGCAGCGGAGATATGTGAACCAGCTCCATAGAGAGCCCGTCAAAATCTCCTGCTATTGCAAATTGGATGGAGTGAATCCGCATCCAATTCGTAATAATGTGAACCCAGCCTTACATTCACTATACAACGCCACCTCCCTTGTCCCACTCAATGGTTTCCCATTAAAAGAAATGTAAGAAAACACACCCTTCCACAGCTTATAGCGATGACCTCTAAGTGTCTCTTGACTCCCTATTGGCCCATGCTTACCATTTAAATTTGTATCATCATTCCTTCAGCTGCCATCTTGTGCCACTCCGTAATAGCACGTGCTAATTTTCATTTTCTAGTAGTAGTAGATTTGAGCAGAATTAAAATTGTTAACCACTAAGCCACCGCCCACCGTCATATGACGGCGGGACAAGGCTTCTGTTGTTCTGGGAGGACGTCATATGACATCCTCGCCCTCCCGAGCCACTAGGGGGCGCGCGCGCGTGCCCGCTGCGTCGCTCGGGACCCGGTGCGCGTGCACCCACGATTGCCGGGTAACAGAGCAGGAGCGTGGATCTGTGCATGTAAACACAGATCCACGTTCTGTCAGAGAGGAGAGGAGACCGATGGCGTGTCCCTTGTACATGGGGACAGCGATCGGTCACCTCCCCCAGTCAGTCCCCTCCCCCCACAGTTAGAATCACCTCCTTAGGTCATACATTAACCCCTCGAGCGCCCCCTAGTGTTAACCCCTTCCCTGCCAGTCACATTTACACAGTAATCAATGCAATTTTATAGCATTGATCGCTGTATAAATGTGAATGGTCCCAAAAATGTGTCAAAAGTGTCCGATGTGTCCGCCGCAATATCGCAGTCACAATAAAAATTGCAGATCGCCGCCATTACTAGTAAAAAATAAATAAATAATAAAAATGCTATAAATCTATCCCCTATTTTGTAGACGCTATAACTTTTGCGCAAACCAATCAATATACGCTTATCGCAATTTTTTTTAACCAAAAATATGTAGAAGAATACATATCGGCCTAAACTGAGGAAAAAATTTGTTTAAAAAAAAAAAAAAAAAATTGGATATTTATTATAGCAAAAAGTAAAAAATATTGTGTTTTTTCAAAATTGTCCCTCTTCTTTTGTTTATAGCGCAATAAATAAAAACCGCAGAGGTGATCAAATACCACCAAAAGAAAGCTCTATTTGTGGGGAAAAAATGATAAAAATTTAATTAAGGTGCAGTGTAACATGACCGCGCAATTGTCATTCAAAGTGCGACAGTGCTGAAAACTGAAAAATGGCTTGGGCAGGAAGGGGGTGTGAGTGCCCTGTATTGAGGTGGTTAAGGACCAGCCTCGTTTTGGATTTTAGGTGTTTACATGTTTAAAACAGGTTTTTCTGCTAGAAAATTACTTAGAACGCCCAAACATTATATATGGTTTTTCTTCTAACACCCTAGAGAATACAATGGCGGTCATTACAATACTTTTTTTTGCACCGTATTTGCGCAGCGGTCTTATAAGCGCACTTTTTTTGGAAAAAATTCACTTTTTTGAATAAAAAAATAAAACAACAGTAAAGTTATCCCAATTTTTTTTTATATTGTGAAATATAATGTTACGCCAAGTAAATTGATACCCAACATGTCATGCTTGAAAATTGCGCCCGCTCGTGGAATGGCGTCAAACTTTTACCCTCAAAAATCTCCATAGGCGACGTTTAAAAAATTCTACAGGTTGCATATTTTGCGCTACAGAGGAGGTCTAGGGCTAGAATTATTGCTCTCGCTCTACCGGTCGCAGCGATACCTCACATGTGTGGTTTGACCACCGTTTTCATATGCGGGCGCTACTCGCGTATGCGTTCACTTCTGCGCGCGAGCTCGTCGGGACAGGGGGGTTTTAAAAATTTTTTTTTTTATTTTTATTATTTATTTTACAATATTTTATTTATTTTTACACTGTTTAAAAAAAAAAGACCTCAGATCTCATATTTACACTAAAATGCAATAAAAAAAAAAAAAAAGTCATTTAGAAAAATGACATTTGAAAAAATATGCCTTTAAGAGGCGTGGACGGAAGTGACGTTTTGACGTCGCTTCCGCCCAGCAGTGTCATGGAGACGAGTGAGCGCCATCTTGGCCTCACTCGTCTCCAGACACACCACGGCACAGGACGCGATCGCCTCCGCCGCTACCGAGGGCTCCGGTAAGCGGCGGAGGGCACCGGATCGCGGCGGGAGGGGGGGGCCCCTCTCCCGCCACCGATAAAAGTGATCTCGCGGCGAATCCGCCGTAGGGACCACTTTTATCTGAAAGCCGGCCGCCGCACGAAAACGGGGATACCGGGGTTATGGCAGCTAGCTGCTGCCATAACAACGATATCCCCGTTCAAACTTAGGACGTACATAGTCGTGCGGCGGTCGGGAAGTGGTTAATGTGCACAAGATAATTGAATTTTGTAATAGGCATTATTTTTTGCATGAAAAGATTGTTTACTTTATTCAAACATTGTATATGTCATATACAATCTGAGGCAATCAAATTTCAATAAAAATAAAGTACATATATTAATTGCATGCAAAGTTGTGTTTATGTAAATATTTTTGGAGAGGGTCGGGTTGCCACCTCATCCCTTTAAACCCGGACACATATGAAATACACAGGTTCCGAGACTAATTTAATGCAGATAAGGCACCAAGTGAGTTTAATTACCACCTTAATCAGCCACAGAACCATATGTGTTCGGGTTTGAGGGGGTCTGTAGTTTTCTAAAAGTGTCCGTGAGTCAAAAAAGGTTTAAGAACCACTGACCTAGAACAACAAAAAAATCTTTTTATCTATTATAAGAGAAATAAACAGTAGTAATGCAGCAATACTTTGTGAAATCTAGGCCTGATAGCAAGCAGTATTGCTCTATGGCCTGAGTTTTTTCAGCAGTTTTTTTATGAATATCCAGAAAGAATGTACTGGACATTTGAATCTCTGGCATATGAAATAGCTAAATGTTTTATTGACGTGAACTTGGCGGTGAGATGTATACACGATTCCGTAAAAAAAGCTAAGCACCAAGACCTCTATAAATTGTATCTTATGTGGCTATGCATGAGTTAACTAGAAAATGCACTTAATTAAGGAAAGTGAGATTTAGTCCTTTCTTCAATGAGACTAAGGTATCTGCTATGATTGCCCATTGATTGAATTGGAAGGTTGTCTCTGCACAATTGTGCTATGGTGAATAGTTTATTGCACATAATAAATAATGGAGAGAAATCTGGGTCGTGTCACAATGTGTCTATACTTGAAATTATTGTAACCCCTAACAATTAGTTTATCTTATTTTCCCCTTTAGTTTCCTAAACATACAAGTATTTCTGTCCAGTATCAGCTCAATGGGCTCCACGTCAGAAACACTTGAAAGCCTTTTTTCCATAGAATTTTCAAGCCAAATTTTTATGTGGTAGGTTGCCACATAGTTGGGTCATGGGATGCTTTGCAAGAAGGGGAGGCTTTGGCTTTTCTATGGGTGTAGCTTAAAGAGTAACTCCACTTTTGTTGAGAAAAAAACATTCCCCACAGATCAATGTTCATTGCACAGATTTTTAACAAATTTTGTTGCAGATTCCTACCTTATGTTATTCTGAAGAAATAGCTGTTTGTTTGTTTGTGTCCATGTGCAAAGTGATGTAAATAGATTTATAATTATCAATCAGCTGCTGCACTTGCAGGGTTCCAATGAGGAAAATGTCAGGGTTTGAATCCCTTTAGACATGTCTAGTGCTACCCCCAGAGGGTCACTGGATTTTGGGCCCCCCTATTCCTGCATAGCCATGCAACACGCATTCTTCAACTTCCATACAGAGTCAGTAATTAATCCATGAACTTGTTTTTGTTGTTTTTTTTTTTTTTTGAGGGAAATCAACTTGGATAGGGATGAGGGATTATGGGATGCCCAACTTGAACAATGTGAGAACAAACTTCCTTCTCTATGTACACAAGAATGGATGCTGGACTGTACTTCCTTCTCGAATAATGCCATTCTCTACTGGATCAATAGCAGGGTTCCTCTCTCAGGAGCTCTTTGTCCCCTTGGTGAAAATCACAAAGTCCCAACACTTACAGAAAATATCAGCCCACCTGGCTGCTTTGAAAAGTGTCCCAGACCAAGGGATTTACTGTAGATTAGCTATTAGCTGTGGCACTGTCCCAATGGAAGCTTGTTGGATATTGTATCTGGCAGCTTTCTGTCAGAAACCATGAATCAGACTGAGACAGAAGTACAGTTAAATCACACTTGTTTAACCACTTGACAACTGGGCACTTAAACCCCCTTCCTAACCAGACCAATTTTCAGCTTTTGGTGCTCTCACATTTTGAATGACAATTACTCAGTCATGCAACACTGTATCTTTATGAAATTTTTGTCCTTTTTTTCACACAAATAGAGCTTTCTTTTGGTGGTATTTAATCACTGCTGGGTTCTTTATTTTTTGCGCCGTAAAAGAAAAAAGACCGAAAAATCTGTAAAAAAATACATTTTTCTTCATTTCTGTTATAATATTTTGCAAATTAGTAATTTTTCTTCATATATTTTGGCCAAAATTTATACCGCTACATATCTTTGGTAAAAATAACCCAAATCGGTGGATATTATTTGGTCTTTTTGAAAGTTATAGAGTCCAAAAGCTATGGTGCGCATATCTGAAAATTGATCACACCTGAATTACTGACGGCCTATCTAATTTCTTGAGACCCTAACATGCCAGAAAAGTACAAATACCCCCCAAATGACCCCTTTTTGGAAAGAAGACATTCCAAGGTATTTAGAAAGATGCATGGTGAGTTTTTTGAAGTTGTCATTTTTTCCCACAATTCTTTGCAAAATCAAGGTTTTTTTTTTACTTTTTTTTTTTTCCACAAAATTGTCATATTAGCAGGGTATTTCTCACAGACCGCATATGCATACCACAAATTACACCCCAAAATACATTCTGCTATTACTCCCGAGTATGGCAATACCACATGTGCGAGACTTTTACACAGCGTGGCCACATACAGAGGCCCAACATGCAGGGAGCACCTCCAGGCGTTCTGGAGCACCCAACTCAATTCTGACATTTCTCTCCTACATGTAAAAATCATCATTTATTAGCTAGAAAATTACTTAGAACCCCAAAACATTATATATGTTTTTTTAGCAAAGACCCTAGAGAATACAATGGCGGTCGTTGCAACTTTTTATCCCGCACGGTATTTGCGCAGCAATTTTTTTAACGCTTTTTTTTGGAAAAAAAAATGTTTTGTGCTTTACAAAAACCAAAACAGTAAAGTTAGCCCAATGTTTTTGCATAATGTGAAGGATGAAGTTACGCCGAGTAAATAGATACCCAACATGTCACCCTTCAAAATTGCACGCGCTTGTGGAATGGCGCCAAACTTTGCTACTCAAAAATCCCCATAGGCAACGCTTTAAAATTTTTTACTGGTTACATATTTTGAGTTACAGAGGAGGTCTAGGGCCAAAATTATTGCTCTCACTCTACCGATCGCAGCGATACCTCACATGTGTGGTTTGAACACCGTTTTCATATGTGGGCGGACTTACGTATGCGTTCGCTTCTGCATGCGAGCACACAGGGACAGGGGCGCTTTAAAAATGTTTTTTTTTTTTTATTGTTCATTTTACTTTATTTATTTTAGTTTGATGCTTTTTTCAAAAAAAAAAAAAATTTTGACCACTTTTATTCCTATTACAAGGAATATAAACATCCTTGTAATAGGAATATGGCATGACAGGTCCTCTTTACAGTGAGATATGGGGTCAATAAGACCCCACATCTCACCTCTAGGCTGGGAAGCCTGAAATTAAAAAAAAAAAAAAAAAAAGATCCTGGCTTCGATCGTAGCGGTGAGTCGGTAGAAGCACCGCAAGGCGGCGGGAAGGTGGGACGTCCCCTCTCGCCTCCCGTAAGAACGATCAAGCAGTGGAACAGCTGCTATGATCATTCTCATGGTGTAGGGAATCGCCGGCTGAAAAAGCTGATATCTGAATGATGCCTGTAGCTGCAACCATCATTCAGATATCTCCGCACAAAGTCAAGGACGTTGTATGACGGCCGGCGGGCGGGAAGTGGTTAAAACGCTTTTTTTTTTTTTAACACAAAGTTGTCCATTTATACAATATTTCTACCACATAACATGTACATACCAAAAATGACACCCCAAAATAGATTCTCCTGCTCCTCCTGAGTACGGCGATACCCCATGTGTGAGACTTCCACAGCTTGGCCACATACAGAGGGCGAGTACAGCTGAGCATGGCTCAGCATGGCAGGGTATGGCAGGGTATTGCGGAGTATGGCGGGGTATTGCGGGGTATGGCGGAGTATGGCGGGGTATGGCGGAGTATGGCGGAGTATGGCGGAGTATGGCGGAGTATGGCGGGGGGCATTGCAGAGTATGGCGGGGGGCATTGCAGAGTATGGCAGGGGGCATTGCAGAGTATGGCGGGGGCATTGCAGAGTATGGCGGGGGCATTGCAGAGTATTGTGGGGGCATTGCAGAGTATTGTGGGGGCATTGCAGAGTATTGTGGGGGCATTGCAGAGTATTGCACAGCATTGCAGAGTATTGTGGGGGTATTGCAGAGTATTGTGGGGGTATTGCAGAGTATTGCAGAGTATTGTGGGGGTATTGCAGAGTATTGCAGAGTATTGTGGGGGTATTGCAGAGTATTGCACAGCATTGCAGAGTATTGTGGGGGTATTGCAGAGTATTGTGGGGTATTGCAGAGTATTGTGGGGTATTGCAGAGTATTGTGGGGTATTGCAGAGTATTGCGGGGTATTGCAGAGTATTGTGGGGGTATTGCAGAGTATTGCACAGCATTGCAGAGTATTGTGCTGGTATTGCAGAGTATTGCACAGCATTAGTAGTAGGGATGGCTGAGCATGGATGGATGGATGTCACTGTGCAGCGTTGTGGGCACTACACATACAGCCCACAGCGCTGCAGACATCCATCCATCCCCCTCCCCGCTCACAGTGTACCGATCGGTACACAGGAGGGGAGGAGAGGAACCGGCGTCATCAGATGACGCCGGTCTGTTTACATGTGATCGCGCCGTCATTTGACGGCGCGATCACATGGTAAACGGCCGCGATCAGTGGCCATTTACTGGGATCCGTGATGCGCCGGGTCCCCTGGACCCGGCGGTCACGGATGTGTTCGGGTGCGCGCCCCAGGGGGCGCGCGAGAGGGGAATTCTGCGAGGACGTCATAGTACGTCCACCCAGAGTTATCCAACCGCCCTGCAGCCGTCATTCAGCTATGGGCCGGTTGGTAAGTGGTTAATAATAATAAAAAGAAGGTAAACTTAGTCAAAACATAGCCAGAGTTCTGGAACCGGAACAGATAGTCAGACAAGCCAAAACGTCAGGGAGCCAGAAGGCATGTCAACCAAGCAAGTCTTACACAGGAGCGCGCCTCTAGAGATGTGACGAAGGGAGAGATCGTCTGGACTAGACGGCTTAAGTAGGCAGGACCGACGAGCAGGATCATCAACAGGTGAGTCATTGTGGAGAGATAGGAGCTGGCAATTAGCCGACAGCTGAGCGGCCAGCTCAGAGAAGGAAGGGCTGAGCCCAGCCCTGACACTTTCTCCCTTGTAGACCCTGGGGGTGTAAAGGTATTGACACTGTCCCCTGAATCCTGCTGCCTTGGGTAAGACTGCTGTTCAGGCTTCCTGGTGTACAGGTCTTCCCATGCTAGACAGGGTGTCTCCTGGATGAGACTAAAGGGTGGTGACAGTCCCTCTCTTCAGCTTCCTCGCCTTCCTTCCACAGGTCCAGCCTGAAGGCAGAGCCCCTTCCGGGCCTCACGATCCTCAGCTTTCCACTTTCTACATGACAACAGCAACCCTCTGCTGGCCAAGCTCTTCAATATTTATGGGCCTGTCTTACCACCCTGCCAGGCCTCCTGTTTGGGGATTGGTCATACTCCCATAAATATTCAGATCCTTGCCTCTGTACCTCCACACACTAGTTTCTAGAAGTTTCCATGGACCTCCAGAACCAGAGGAAGACGATAGAGGCCTGGTCTGCAGAGCCTTCCAGCCTGACCTT
Source organism: Aquarana catesbeiana (assembly GCF_042186555.1). Taxonomy (NCBI): domain Eukaryota; kingdom Metazoa; phylum Chordata; class Amphibia; order Anura; family Ranidae; genus Aquarana; species Aquarana catesbeiana. The sequence continues at coordinate 96,095,703 of NC_133331.1, forward strand.
ATGATGAACCCACAATAATAACCCAGACTCACTAAACTACTGTGAGTCAGCATAAATTTACCTAAGAGAACTGTACACTAGAGGCTGCTACACATGATTTCCCTTTGGGTGTATTTCACCAAAAATGAAGTTTTTTTTGCAGAGGATACTCAAAATCTTCAAAGGCTACTCAGTAATTTCTGGGAAAATAGGTAAGCCAATCACACAAGCAGGAAAAAACATTTCTAGGTAGGTAGGTAGGTGTGGGGGGTTGTACACCATCTGTGTACAGAATGCCTCCATGTTGCCATATTGCATTGCGTTTTACAGAAAATTACAGCACCGCAGATTGAAAAGCAAAGTCATTTTTAACATTCAATGACCATATGACTTGTGTAAGCTCTAAGGAGTAGGACCCTCTGATTCCTACTGTATTACAGTGTATTGTAATTGTACTGTCTACCCTCAAGTTGTAAAGCGCTGCGTAAACTGTTGGTGCTATATAAATCCTGTATAATGAGAATAACAATAAATTCTGTACCAATTGTATATGCTATAAAAAAAAAAATGTGTTTGCTATTTTTTCCAAAAAAAGTGTATATACCCTTTAAAATTTGCATTCAATTTTAATGTGGTCAAGTTAGTCACCTTGTGCTTTTCCTATCTTTGTATGATACAAGGACTAGGGTTGTTGAAACTTGTGTATTTTGAGGTGCAAATAAATGCATGTGAAACCCAACCCTAAATTCGTCATTGAGGCTGGATTCACACTGCAGTACGGAGCAGCTCACAGCAGGAGTCCGGTGCGTCCCTGTTCACCGTTTCAGGTCCGATTTCGGTATGAATTTTTGGCTGAATTCGGACCTGAAACGGATCAGAAGACGAACAGGACCCCTGTGCAATTCGCTCCGGAGATGTGTGAACCGGCTCCATTGAGAGGCGGTCACAATCTCCTGACATGCGAATTGGATGAGGGAAAACCGCATCCAATTCGCAATAGTGTAAACCCAGCCTAAAGCTAAGCTCCAGAGAGAAATAACATACATTTTTTTTTTTTTAATTCAATGATTGCTGGTCCTCCATAATGGCAGCAGCTGTCATACACAAGCTGCTATTGCAGCCGGCTTCACGCTCTTCTTTTTCTTTCCTAACACACAGACATGGGGAGAGGAGCCTTTAGCCAAGTGGATTACATCTAGTGGCATTCATATAGGGTTTCTGAAGGTGGATTCTCAGTGTGATGAGCTTGGTGCCATTCCGGGATCATGCCCTTCCTTCCCTGCTCTGTTGCTTTTTGTCTGGATTGTCCAAAGTCCTTGTTTTGGCAATTCACAGGATGGCGGCCAGACCCTGATATATTGAAGGCTGCAACACTGGTTCAGAGTATTTTTTGGCTGGTCACTCCTGAGCACAAGATTGGGATTAATGGTGATCTGGTTAATAAAAAATTAGATTTTTGTGATTGTGATTAAACAGTGGGTAAACATTCAACAGGGATTGGTCCCACGGAAAATAATGATCCGGACTGTTGTTTAAAATCTTCACTGTGCTATTCAAAATATAAAATGAGAAATTCTGAACAATTTCATTTCATTGTGGCCCGCGACCAGTGATCAAGCCTGGGGAAGATGGAATATGTGTGGAACAGTGCCGTTTTCTCTGAATCTGTACACAGTCATTTTACAATCAATCTGTAAACAATCTAGTTTACAACTGATCATGAGATATGCCAGCACAGCACAGACAGCATTAAAGTGGTATTAGCCCAGGTTCACACTTCAGCTGAACTCGCACGATTTCATTCCCGCATGTTAGTCCCGACTTTGGGGGCTATTTCAGAGACATCTGTGCAGGTTGCTGCACAGATGTCAATGGAAAGCTTACCCCGAAATCACCAAAAGTAGTACAGAATCTACTTTTTGGAATCGGATTTGAACGGTGTCATTGCCAGCAATTGCCGCCGATTTGTCAAATTGCATGCCAAATCGCATCAATGGGAACTAGGGCTAAAACCCAAAGGCAAACATTTATTACATTGCAGCTTACCAATTATTAAATGTGATGGCTGCTTTCGTTTCCTGTTTTTTTTTCATTCTTTTACTTTCACCTGGTGATCCTGCCAGTAAGTCTGTTGTTTTTCAACAGAACAAGCTGTTCTGCAGATGTAGAAAGTTACAGGGTTAACACAAACCATTTAACAGGGACAGAGGTACTTACAATGATCAGCTTTTATTTATGTAAAACATTTGTCCCAAAAGTAAAAAAAATGGTTGCTGTAACTGCTAATAAATTAGTAGCTGAAATTTGGCTTTAATTTGTTAGTGTATCTAAATCTACTAGTGCATCTAACATCCCCCCCACCCCCCAGACTGACAATGCTGCTGTTCAAAGGGTTCTCTGTTGTTCGTTCATTCAAAGCGTAGGCACCCAAATACAGGGGATGTGTTACTGGCCAGATCACGAGGTGAAAACAGAGGAGAAAAGCCTAAAAAAGAAAACTAATGCAGCCACCACATCTGATTGGTAAGCTGAAATATATTATGGGTGCGCACAGTGGTGTAGTGGATAGCACTTTCACCTAGCAGTAAGAAGGGTTGCTGGTTCAAATACCAACCACGACACTCCTTGCTCCTTGAGGGTAGGGACTGATGTGAATGTACAACGTATATGTAAAGCGCTGTGTAAATTGATGGCGTTATATAAGTACCTGAAATAAATAAAATATTACATTTTTGGTTCTAATGCCGCTATAATTATGGCAAACACAGCTTCCCAGTCCTCTTAGAAACAAAGAGAACCAAGTAGGATTTTTCAGTGCTGGCACTGTTAGAAAAAAGCATCTAAAATAATAGCAGCAATTTTTAATGATTTTTTATGCTAGTAAATGAGAACATGTAGTAAGTATAAAATAGGTGGTATCCCAATCTGGCTGCAATTAGGGCACAAAGGCATACCTCCCAACATTCTGAGATGTGAATGAGGGCCACCTACCAGCAAATGTATGTCGGCATAGGACACGCCCCCTGCCACACCCCCTTAAAGGAGAATTAACCCAAAAAAAAGGTTAATTAAATCCACAAGGGCTTTTTTTTACCACTACTATTCCTTTATATTGGCTTTTAAAATGTACAAATACAGCAATTTAGAATTTGGAAGAAAGGTTTAGCACTGAGAAACACTTTTTGAAAGATAAAAAGTTCATTTTATACACAGCTATATGGATCACACCAAAATGAGGGACAAATGAGGAGTAAAGAGGGACAGAGGGACATTTCACCAAATCAGGGACAGTCCCTCGAAATCAGGGACAGGTGGGAGCTATGTAAAGGGAAGGGGTGGGGGTGAAGGGCACCACAGGGATTATTTCCCCTAGCTATCAGGCTCTTCACTGTTGCCCATGACTTTAGTCACATTTTTTCTGGAATTGTCCTTATCTGCCATGTTTGATTTTAAAATTAGGCCTATCATGTATTTATTTGCAGGGCTCCTTCAGTTCAGGACAAGGGCATGTCCTTCTGCCATTGCAAAATATGTCTGTGATACTCGAGGGCTATCATAAGAAGGTGATCCAATAATCCCATACAGACAGGGCATCATCAAAACAGATTACAGCCGAGGAACACTGACAGCACCACTCCCTATTTCCCTTTCTACTATATCAAAGGATTCCTGAACTTATCAGATTTACCAAGAATAATGTGCATGTGTTTTTTCCCTTTCCTTTTTCGTGGCAACAGCTGGAAATGGAACTAAATATGATTAATTAACATTGTAAAAATCATGGGTGCAATTAAGATTTATGTGCGCAGGAGGGTGAGAGGCAATCGGGGGGGAGAAAAAAAAAGGGGGTTGGATTAAGACTTAATGCTTCTTCGTGCTAAAAGGTATAAACAAGAAACCGCTGCCAACTGCGTCTGAGCTGGCGGAAGAGAATGCTTTGCAGTGCTCAAGATCATATGTTGAACACAGAAGCCATCTGAAAATTCATAGACATGATTTACAACACTCAGCTCCCTGCCAGGCTGCAGGCATACAAGAGCTGTCATTTATTTCAATAGTAGCCACAAACAGGAGAAGGAACATTAAGGAGAAGGAGAGGGATGTTGATGGGTTTTTTAAGTCCCTGTTTTTTTATTTCTGTACAGGGATCAAAGTGTCTTATATTCTTCTGGTCTTCAGAAATAAATATATCACATTTCTGAAATGTTTGCTTGTTGCCATTTTTAATTTATCAAGTTGAAGAAATGTCTTTGAGGGTTTGTACAATGTGTATAAGCCAACCATGAACACCACTATCAGCAGCCTGCCCACTACTATTATCAGTACAGCCCTATGTTTTTCTCAGCAGTGTCTTCAGAATCATGGCTTACACAGCTCCTATTGACCTAGGAGTCACAGACTCCATTTACTCTAATGCCCCGTACACACAGTCAGATTTTCCGACGGAAAATGTGTGATAGGACCTTGTTGTCGGAAATTCCGACCGTGTGTAGGCTCCATCACACATTTTGCATCGGATTTTCCGACACACAAAGTTTGAGAGCAGGATATAAAATTTTCCGACAACAAAATCCGTTGTGTGTACACAAATCCGACGGACAAAGTGCCACGCATGCTCAGAATAAATAAAGAGATGAAAGCTATTGGCCACTGCCCCGTTTATAGTCCCGACGTACGTGTTTTACGTCACCGCGTTCAGAACGATCGGATTTTCCGACAACTTTGTGTGATCGTGTGTATGCAAGACAAGTTTGAGCCAACATCCGTCGGAAAAAATCCTACGATTTTGTTGTCGGAATCAGGGGCGTAACTAGAAATAGCAGGGCCCCATAGCAAAATGTTGTATGGGGGCCCCCCTGCAAACAGCCCCCCCCCCCCACAGCTGCCCTAGTGTCAATGCAGCGTGACCTGTGCCACATACAGCATGACCTGTGCCCAATGCAGTGTGACCTGTGCCACATACAGCGTGACCTGTGCCCAATGCAGCGTGACCTGTGCCCCATACAGCGTGACCTGTGCCCCATACAGCGTGACCTGTGCCCAATACAGCCTGGTCTGCCTGTGCCCCATACAGCCCCACCTATGCAGAGGAAGAGGCAAGCCACCCGGATCAGCAGAGAGCGGGATTGCCCGCTGCAATAGCTTTCATTTGAATTTCCTGTCTTCCCGGGGCTCATCGTCACATAGCCCCACCTCCTGGCCCGACGCCTTTGATGACGTCACATGTCCCGCATTGGATCAGCGTTCTGTCTATCAAAGGCACCGGCCCAAAAGGTGGAGCTATGTGACGTGAGCCCCGGGAACACTGGAAGTTCTAATGAAAGCTCTTACATTGGGCAATTCAGCTCTCTGCTGATACGGACAGCTCACCTCTTCCTTTCCTCTCTTCCCCTGGCTGGGAGACTGTGCCGGCGGTGCTCTTATCCTCACTGGGCCCCACTCGGCTGCAGGCCCCATAGCGCCCGCATGGGTCGCTATGGTGGTAGTTACGCCCCTGGTTGGAATGTCTGAACAAAGTCCGACCGTGTGTACAGGGCATAACTGTGAGAATGACAATAACATCAGCAAACAAAGGAAAAGGGAGTCTAAAGATTAGTAGCAGAGTGCCCATTTACTTATCATGATCAGATGCATATGCAGGCTCTTTAAAGTGTTAATAATCCCAGTAATATGACATTAACATAAAAATATTGCCACTATATACCTTTTTGGGCTGATCTTTATACCACAGTCACATAATAAACTGCAGAGTTTGTCCAGAGCTGTGTGTTCAGATAGGAGGAGATTTAAATTGCAGCCTGTATACACGCCCACATGTATGATGTCAATATCATGTGACCTGCCTAGCTCTGAGAACAAGGAAATGTTCTCTCCAGCATAAAAGAGACAACTGAGCATGTGCAAGTCGGCTCCCCTGCCTGTGTGTTAGCTGGCCTTCCCTAGATAGACAGTGCAGGAGGGGGAGGATCTATGCATACAGGATAAAACAGCTTTTTTACACGATGCAGAGGATTGACCCCTTAAGTTCCACAGTGAATATAACAAGCATGCTATGCTGCATATATAGACTGATTTTACTGTTGTGGGTTTAGTAACACTTTAAGACCCCTTTCACACTGAGGCAGTTTCAGGCGTTTTAGCTCCTGAAAACTGCCTCCCATTCATTTGCATGAGTGCTTTCACACTCCGGCAATGCGCTTGCGGGACGTTAGAAAAAGTCCTGCAAGCAGAATCTTTGGGGCGGGTTTGGAGCATTGTAAAAATCGCTCCAAAAACGCCCCTGCCCATTGAAATGAATGGGCAGCTCTTCCGAAGTGCCTGAAAATTGCTTCGAAAAGCGCAGCAAAACGGGTGCTTTTTAAAATTTTGTTTAAGGTCACATTTTCACCTGCTGGTGCCCAAAATGCACAGCTAAAGCGGCAGGCGCTTTAGCGCTGTTTTAGCAGCGCTTCAGTGTGAAAGAGGTCTAATTCCTCTTCTCACAAATCTCTGAGACACACCCAAAGAAAATACGATTCTTCTCTTCTCTCCCTCAGCAGCTCCAAGAGGCCACACCTGGTGAGTGAAACAAGCCCATTTTCCTTTGCTGCACATTTGCCAAACAATTGAAAAAATGTGAGATTGCAGTCAACAAGCACACTCTCTGTTGACACAGGCTTTTAGGCAACTTACCCTAGGTTCACTCCTATGTGATTTTTGGTGCGCTTTTGCAGTTTTAATAGGTTTCCTACTAAACACGTTCAAATCTATGCGTTTTGCGGCCAGTGTGTTTTTTGAAAGGTTTGGGGACTTTCTGCATATTGCGTGTAAAAGACTTCAATGGAATTGCACCAGAAACGCAAGTGTTGTGTTTGTGATGCGATTTTTGATGTGTTTTGTGCGTTGCGGTTTTTATTTTTCTGTTTAAACACTGTATATAGCTGGTTAGTAAGGAGGGGGCTGGGTAACCCGGTCGCTGCATCCTTAACAACTGATGAGTCATCAGCTGTCAGTGGAATTCCCTGCTGACAGCTGAATGTAAAAAGAAAATTGCCGGCAAAAAAAAAAAAAAAAAATCGGTGTGGGGTCCCCCCAGGTCGATACCAGGCCCTTCGGGTCTAGTATGGATTTGGAGGGGACCGCCCCACATGGCATTGAGTCCCCCCCCCCAAAATTTATACCAGACCCTTACCTGAGCATGCAGCCTGGCAGGTCAGGAATACGAGGGGACAAGCGAGTGCCCCCCTGAACCATAACAAGCCGCATGCCCTCAACATGGGGGAAGGGTGCTTTGCGCTTTATTTTTTTGCCAGCAATTACTTCTTTTTTACATTCAGCTGTCAACGGGGAACCCCGCTGACAGCTGATGACTCATCAATCATTAAGGACACAGTGGCCGGCTTCCCGGCCCACTCCTTAAAAACCAGCTATATACAGGGTTTAAATAGAAAAATAAAAACTGCAACACGCAAAACACATCAAAAATCACATCACAAACACAACACTTGCATTTCTGGTGCAATTCCATTGAAGTTTATCACATGCAAAATGTCAGCGAGGAAGAAGACAGCCCGCTCTTGTTTTTTTAACATTTTTGGGGTAAATGGTTAGGGGTATGAATGGGGGGGCAGGATGAGACCCCCCCAAAGCACCTATCCCCCTCCATGTTGAGGGCATGCGGCCTGATATGGTTCAGGAGGGGGGGGGGGGGGCGCTCGCTCATCCCCTTCCTTTTCTGACCTGCTGGGCTGCATGCTCGGATAAGGGTCTGTTATGGATTTTGGGTGGGACCCTACGCCATTTTTTTTACATTTTGGCGCAGGGGTCCCCTCTGAATCCATACTAAACCCGAAGGGACTAATATGGAGGGGACCCTACGCCATTTTTTTTGTGAACCCCGCTGACAGCTGGTTCAGCTCATTGGTTGTTAGGGATGCGGCAGTCGGCTTCCTGACCCCCTTCTTAGCAACCAGCTATATACAGTGTGTTTAAAGAGAAAAAAAAAAAGGAAAACGAAAAATGCATGAAAACTACATGCAAAAAAGGATAAAAAAACGAGGGTTTAAAAATACAAAACGACCAGCAAGACATGTCTGAAAAATGCGTTAAGCGCAGCCACATAGATGTGAACCTAGCCTAAGGGGTCTCTCATCTACTCCATTATTATAGTGCAGCACAAATCGCCCCACTCAAGAGACTACATGCTACTATTAAAACCCCTATTTGGGCATTATTAGATGCGCTAGATTGTCATACAACAGCCTTGATTTCCTTGATATTTACCACCCACTGTCCGTTACCTTTGTCTAGAGCAGGGATATGCAATTAGCGGACCTCCAACTGTTACATAGTTACATAGTAGGTGAGGTTGAAAAAAGACACAAGTCCATCAAGTCCAACCTATGTTTGTGATTATATATCAGTGTTACATTGTATATCCCTGTATGTTGTGGTCGTTCAGGTGCTTATCTAATAGTTTTTTAAAACTATCGATGCTACCCGCTGAAACCACCGCCTGTGGAAGGGAATCCCACATCCTTGCCGCTCTTACAGTAAAGAACCCTCTACGTAGTTTAAGGTTAAACCTCTTTTCTTCTAATTTTATTGAGCAGCCACATGTCTTGTTAAACTCCCCTCTGTGAAAAAGTTTTATCCTTATTGTGGGGTCACCAGTACGGTATTTGAAAATTGAAATCATATCCCCTCTCAAGCGTCTCTTCTCCAGAGAGAATAAGTTCAGTACTCGCAAACTTTCCTCATAACTAATATCCTCAAGACCCTTTATTAGCTTTGTTGCTCTTTGTACTCGCTCCATTATCAGTACATCCTTCCTGAGGACTGGTGCCCAGAACTGGACAGCATACTCTAGGTGCGGCCGGACCAGATTCTTGTAGAGAGGGAGAATTATCATTTTATCTCTGGAGTCGATCCTCTTTTTAATGCATGCCAATATTCTGTTTGCTTCGTTAGCAGCAGCTTGGCATTGCATGCCATTGCTGAGTCTATCATCTACTAGGACCTCCAAGTCCTTTTCCATCCTAGATTCGCTGTCATGAGAGGGTTTACCCGTTGGTGGCGATATCGGTCTCTTGGATCGCAGTACCAGTGTCCACCAGCGAGTATCTTCCAACACCTGGGACGTGTAGTAAGAGGTCTCTCCTGCTGGTGGCACTGTTGCATCCTTGGGCCGTAGTACCGGTGTCCACCAGCGGGTGCACTCCGGCAGTGTGGAGCAAACAGCACACTCTGCGCTCAGCTGTGACATGAGGTCAATTACCACAGCCTTATAAATACCCGGCAAGCCCTCACAGGCTTGCCTTGGTATCTTTCTCCCTGCGCCCTGACCTTGCTGCCTGTATCTTGATCATGTACCTGTTTCTGTCCTGCTCTGCTCTGATCCGATCCCTATCCCAAGCCCATCCTGTTCTTGTCCCTCCTGATTCCCTTGGATTCCTGCCCTGCAGCCTAACCATCCATCCTCTCCCTGTCCTGCTGGTTTCCCGTCCTTGCCCATCTGCTGACCTCCCTGTGTATGACCTTGGCCTGGCTTTGTTTACGATTCTGGTATCTCCATTTACTTGTATATATTGTTGTTTGTAGTGGGTTTGTTGTGTTGGTTTTGCACTGTTTATATTCCTTTTACTTGTCACTTGTTTAATAAACACCATTATTTTTTCACTTACATGTGTTTCTGGTCTCCTCTGTGCAGTCCACATGGTCTGGTCAATTAGATCCCCTGACATTCACCCAGAGGTTCAACCCCCAGTGTATAGATTGCATTCATATTTTTGCCTCCCAAATGCATTATTTTTCTACATTAAACCTCATTTGCCATGTAGTTGCCCACCCCATTCATTTGTTCAGATCTTTTTGCAAGGTTTCCACATCCTGCAGAGAAGTTATTGCCCTGCTTAGCTTAGTATCGTCCACAAATACAGAGATTGAACAGTTTACCCCATCCTCCAGGTTGTTTATGAACAAACTAAATTAGAATTGGTTGCAGCACATATTCCTGGGGGACCCCACTATCCACCCCTGACCATTCTGAGTATTCCCCATTTATCACTACCCTCTGAACTCGCCCTTGTAGCCAGTTTTCAATCCATGTACTCACCCCATGATCCATGCCAACAGACCTTATTCTGTACAGTAAACGTTTATGGGGAACTGTGTCAAATGCTTTTGCAAAATCCAGATACACCACATCTACCGGCCTTCCTTCATGAATCCATGCTATTTACTGTTAATGTATGCTGTTTCATTACTAAAATCTTGTATATAGTCCCATATCCTCCCCTCCAAGAGCTTGCATACTATTGATGTTAGGCTAACTGGTCTGTAATTCCCAGGGATGTATTTTGGGCCCTTTTTAAATATTGGTGCTACATTGGCTTTTCTCCAATCAGCTGGTACCATTCCAGTCAGTAGACTGTCAGTTAAAGTTAGGAACAATGGTCTGGCAATTACTTGACTGAGTTCCCTAAGTACCCCTTGGGTGCAAGCCATCTGGTCCCGGGGATTTAATAATGTTAAGTTTCCCAAGTCTAATTTTAATTCTGTCCTCTGTTGTTAACCTTGGAGGTGCTTCCTGTTATGTGTCATGGGGATAAACACTACAGTTTTGGTTACTGAACCCCCCGATTCCCTCGAAGACAGAGGAGAAGAATAAATTCAATACCTTTGCCATCTCCGCATCCTTTGTAACCAGATGTCCTTCCTCATTCCTTATGGGGCCAATATGGTCTGTCCTCCCTTTTTTACTGTTTATATACTTAAAGAATTTCTTGGGATTCTTTTTGCTTTCCTCCAGCATGTGTCTTTCGTGTTCTATCTTAGCCACCCTAATTGCACCCTTACATTTCTTGCTGCATTCTTTATAGTTTAAACCGGTTGCAGAACTACAAGTCCCATGAGGCATAGCAAGACTCTGACAGCCACAGGCATGACACCCAGAGGCAGAGACATGAAAGGTCCGCTAATTGCATATCCCTGCCTTAGAGCAGTCCCTCAAGGTATGGGAAATATTTCAGTGGCCTTATCTCTCCCCAGTTATCACTCCTTAATCTGACACATTGTCCAATGTTTTCCCCGACTGTTTTTTCCTCTGTCTTTTTTTCTTTTTTTTCCTTTCTTTCTCTTATTGCCCACCTTGGCTCTCCTATTTATTCTTGTCACTTCTTCTCCTTTGTCTCATTTTATACCCTGTGGTGTTACCTCACTATTTCTATGCCTATAGATCTTGACATTCCATGTCTTAATTGCTTTTATTTTACCCTATGACCTATATGTGCAATAATTACTATTACCACTTATTCACTTGTGGTAGCTTCATTTTTCTTATTTCGATGCTTCATTGTTATACTGTAAAACATTGAAGAAATATTTGTCTCTAATGCTATCCCTGGATTTAATATTCCTTCCAGATTTCAATGGTAGATCCGCAAGGGCTTCGCTGATGCCTACTCCTTCCCTAACTCTTATGGGTTTAAGCCATTGGCTTATTTTAGAGAGAAGTATGATGCACCCCCACATGAAATCTTCAGTTAACTGCAACTTAGACATTATGCCACTACACTTCTATCACATACGAACATTCTGCAAATCCTCACGTGGATTGAACGCAAATGCCGCTTTGATCCTCATGCTCCAGGGTATTTTTTAGTTTTCTATACTTCCCTAAACTCTTTCATGCTCAGTCAAAAAACAAAATATATTATATGTTGGGAGGAGAAGCTTGGTATTGTTATCCCAGAGAACGATTGGAAAGACATCTGCTTTTCCATGGCCACTTCTTCAAAGAACAGACGAACTATTTCATTTCTTATAAAGTTTTGTTGCTTTGGTATCTGTCCCCTGACCATATGTTCAGATACATTCCTGGGTAATCTCCTCTTTGCTTTAGGGGTTGCAGACAGGAGGGAACAATGGCACATATATGGTGGGTGTGTCCAACAGTGAGAAGGCTGTGGATTAGAGTTTACGCGTTAATAAATTCAGTCCCCCAGTGTAATCTATTCTTTTCAGGAACTTTCAGGAAGTCAAAACTCACCTGACTGGTACGATGGTTAACAAAATGTTGACAGCCCTACCTAGTGGAGGATAAACATGACTCCTTCTTGAAAGTTTGGACCCCGTGGATAGATTACTTACAACCCAGTTATAGGATGTTACACCTTAACACTGGTGTTGAATCCAGGACATCCTCTCCCCCCCCCCCCTTCCCAGTTTCCTCTTTCTTCTCCTTCTTTTACCTTCTCTTTTACCTCCTCTTCTGTTCTCCTAATTTCTCTCCTCCCTTCCTGGCCAACCTTGCCACCCCACCAACCCAGCCTTGGGAAAAGGTTACAGATTTTCATTTGCCTGTCCCTTTCCTTCTTACAGTCCCATAAATCCCAAAACATAGCTCTCAACCCTATTAAAGTCTACAGGAAGCAAATATTCTAAAAAAAATTCTGGCCTTTTTCAAAGCCAGTTTGCAAACTTTTGTTAGGAAAAGGCCATGGAAAGCCAGACACTAGTATGAGAGACAACGCAATTTAAATGAAAAATACAGTTTATTGGGGAGCAGACCAAATAATTAGGCTTAAAGAGCAACATCAAAAATATATAAATCCTTTAAATAACATGCTTGGGGAATGTCTTTAACCTGCACGTCAAGTGGCGCACCTGTACAATTTGCTGCTCAATGACATTACCCAGCCAGCTTTGTTTTGTTTGTAAAAAAAGACGTGGAGAGCCCACCAAAATCCATACCAGACCCTTATCCTTTTTAAGGGTTTGATATGGATTTGGAAGGAGAACCCAGGTAAATAAAAAAACATAAAATGGCATGATGGAATTTCTTTAATTCGTTTTACAGAAGTTCTTTCTCTGTTGCTCTAAATCAGTGGGCTCCAAATGGGATGTGGCCCTTTGCTTGCCTGTACCTGGCCCTTGAACACTATTCCATGCACAACTGATACTAATGATGTGGCACTATCCCTCCCACTGACACCAGTGGTGGGGCACTATTCCTCCCACTGAAACCAACAATGGGGTGCTATTTCTCCCACTGGTATTAACAATTGGGCATTAATATTACCACTGATACCAATAATAGGGCACTATTCCTTCCATTAAAACCAATGATCGGGCATTGTTTACTTCCACTGATGCTGGGGCATTTTCTACTCCCACTGACCACAGTCTGGCCCCACTAAAGTCTGAAGGACAGTAAACTGGCCCTTTGTTTAGAAAGTTTGAAGACCCCTGCTCTAAAACATATCATGCTGATGACAAAACAAACTCCAAGTAAAACATATTTATTCATTTAAAGTGTAATTGCAGTCAAAACCTTAACCACTTGACATCTGCGCTATGGCCGAATGACGGCCACAGCGCGATCCTGAATTCCCGGGAGGCCGTCATATGACGGCCTTCCCTGTGCACGCGCCCTGCTGACAGGGTGACTAGAAAAAAAAGCAGATCACTGGCTCGGATGCGAGGGACATCAGTCCCGAAGTGGAAGAGGCACATCTGCCTCATGTGTGCCCACATAACAGTGCCCACAGTGCCACCTAACTGCCCACAGTGCCACCTATCAGTGCCCACAGTGCCACCTATCAATGCCCACAAGTGCCATCTATCAGTGCCCACAAGTGCCAGCTATCAATGCCCACCAGTAGTGCCAATCAGTGCCACCTAGCAGTGCCCATTATTGCCACCCATCAGTGCCCATCACTGCCATCCATCAGTGCCCATCACTGCCGCCTATTGGTGCCCATCAGTGCCGCCTCATCAGCGTACATCAATGAAGGAGAAAAATTACCTGTTTTAAATTTTTTATAACAAAATATAAAAAAAAACAATTTTTTTTTTTTTAAATTCAGTTTTTTATTTTTTAACAAAAAATAAAAACTGCAGAGGTGATCAAATACCACCAAAAGAAAGCTCTATTTGTGGGGAAAAAATGTTAAAAATTTCATTTGGTGTTGTATGACCGCGCAATTGTCATTCAAAGTGCATCAGCGCTGAAAGCTGAAAATTGGTCTGGATAGGAAGGGGGTTTAAGTGCCCAGTAAGCAAGTGGTTAAACTTCACATTCCTTTCTATGAGTCAGTTAATCACCTTTTGTATTATTCATTCTAACCTGTGCAATTACTAATGACCTTTTTTCCTTTCATTTCATACTCCTCTCCAGACTATTCCCTCTCTCTGCCTGACAATCACTGAATAATGCTGCTAAACTCCACTTCTTTATAGGGTTGTCAGCCCTGCATTTCCCTTCCTGTCCTGTGATCTACGCACATCAGATGATTTCTCATGAATGAAGATCCCAAACAGCTCCTCCTATCCTCCAAGACTCACTTTGGCTTTCAGGAGTGAAGGAGAGCTGTAAGTGTGTGTTTCCCCACCCGTATGAATGAAAACACAGTAAACATTGCTCCTTCTGTTGCCATAGAAACCGTACATGTAAACGGCAGTGCATCACTTCCGGAATCCAAATTCAATGGACTTAGGGGGACCATGTCTTATGAACTGATCATTGTTCAGAAAGGTGGCAGGAGAGGAAACTATGCATTTTTTTTCTTTACAGGTATGTAAGCAGGGCCCTGATTGGTTGCCAGCAACAAGCATGCTTGCCTAATGAGCCTTCTAGCATCCCCGTGCTCAGAAATGAGATTGAGTGAACACACCTGTAACGTGGTGAAACCCGGACATCTATGGCCACTTACATTCTCCAGGCCTGTGGCCCACTTCCATAACTAAAGAATATTCGTCCGTCCAGCCTTTCAATGATTTTGCCATAGCAGAATAATAATGGGCAGCTCTTTCACAACACAACCTTCACCTCCGCTCCTTTAGTTCAGACATCCATAATTCTGCACATTGCAAGTCCAACATTAACATCAGATGATTGCCGAACTCTTCCATAGTCCTCATTGTAGGTCCCCCATAACCCAGAAAGAAGGGATAACTTGCCACAAAATTTGTGGCAATGTTGAATTGTAAGTCTTGTTAACTTGCTGCACATTTTCACTGGCAAGTTGAACACTTGCAGAGCACTTGAAGCACAAGTTCTAGTTGACACTTTTCCAAATTGTAGCAAATTTGCATGGCAAATCTCTAGCAAGAGCAAAGTTGCAGTGGGCAGTCTACACCAAGCGCTCTGCAAGTCACAGTGGTGGTGGTGGGATGACTATAGCACAACATAACTGAACCAGAACTTGCAACGGACTTGCAGAATGTTTGGACCGAAAGTTGATCTGGAGTCATGCAATGCAGACTTGCTGTAATTGTGTAACAAAGCTGTGAAGCCTGGCAAGTCTAGCAATAGCTTAGCAAGTCATTTTCAAACTTGCAGCTCAATTGCTTGCTATCTGGGAAGTGGGTTTTTCACCTCAGCCGGTTACGGACTTTACCAAGGTTACAAGCTTTAAATACTAGGGTTAGCCTTTTCCCATCACCCTCTGCACCAGGCTCTTCTGACTCTAGATTTTAAAGGACAGGCTAGCTCCACCCACTATGTCTAAAAGGAGTACTAACCCCTGCTTACAGGTACATGCTTATAATCATTTTACAGTTTATACAGTATGTGACAGGCTCTCTTTAATGCGCTCCTCCCTAAGTCCCTTTGCCCTTGGATCTGGCACAGGGATATCCAATATAAAAAGGCTCTTGCTCACTGGATACCACCAAATAAAACAAGTTTTGTGCAGACATAATTTTGGTAACTTTGGGTTGAGTAATACAACAAAGAAAAGCTATGTCCTTGTTGGTTTTTTATAGTAAAATATAAAATTCCCAAAATAAATCTCAGACATGAACTTTACATTATAAATTCAGAAATTCAGCATAGCACACTATGATAGATGTAAGTGTAACAAAAGTTAAACAGCTTGTTCAATCATTTTACAAGAAGAAGAAAACAGCTGAATTTGTTTATTTTATTTTAAAGAAAAAAAGTCTGTTGAGCTGTTTGTAAATGACACAAAGAAAACATACCCCTTGCTTCACCCCTGGTTATTCCCATGTAGCCAGAAATCCTCAGCGCTTACAAACAGTATTGACCATCAGCAAACCGTGAGCTGGAAATTAAGTTTACACAAGTGCAGAACATTAAGAATTCCCTTCCATACTCAGCATTTTACATGCTGTATGAAGAAAATGTTCTGACATTCTGCTTCACAGCTGGAACGAGGAGAATTTTGTATTAACCCTATTTAACGTGTTGCTTAGCAGTGTGTGGGGCTCCATTCATAGAAAATAAAGCAATGAAAACTGATGCTGTCTCACGCAGCAGCCAATCGGATTCTAGCTGTATTTTTTTTCTGTGTAGGTTGAAAGCAAAAAGTTCTGCTGCCAACATCATCTCTATTTTTTATTTAAAGTGAAATTCTTGGCTTTACCCAGTTACTCTTAAAACTGTCCCTGCCCCCCTTCTAACACCTATACTTACTAAACTGTGTAAGAAAGATGCATACACTTACCAATTTTCAGACTCTGGTCTGGTCACATGATCCTGCTCCCCTGTCTCAGCTGGTGAGGCTGAAGGGGAGAGGAGGGAAAGCTGACAACAGATGGGCCATAGAAGCCTATTGGTGATGTTATTGCTCCAGGCTTTACTAACTGTTGTTGGAGCGATCTCTCCTCTCCCTTGCAGCCACAGGGGAGATCACATAACCAGACTGGAGTGGCCCGAAAATAGGTAAGTAGATATATATTTTTCTTACACGGGTTAGTAGGTATAGGTGTTAGGAGGGGAAAAGGGACAGTTTTAAGAGTACGGAAGTTAGGTAAAGCCAGGAATTTCACTTTAACCACTTGCTGACCGCGCTATAGCTGACTGGCGGCTACAGCATGGTTGGCTAGTTCTGGGAGGCCGTTATCACAGAGCGGACAATGCACTCTGTGATCACTGTATCCTCCGGACACTGCTGATCACAGATTGAGGTAAAGAGCCAATGAGCAGCTCTTTATCACGTGATCAGCTGTGTCCAAACACAGCTGATCATGGATGTAAACAGAAGCCAGTTATGGGCACTCCTTTTCTCATGCTGACAGCGCGAGGAGAGGAGAAGAGAGCCGATAACCGGCTTCTCTAAAAGGGACATGTACACTTATAATCAGGGCCCAGTCCCTACAGTGCCCACCAGTGCTGCCAATAATTGCCCACCAGTGTTGCCTATCATTGTCCATCAGTGCCGCCTATCAGTGCCCATCAGTGCAGCTCTGAGGAAAGGGGCTCGCCCCCGAAACGCGTTAGCCGTTGCCGCATCTACTTGATGTCCGGTCCCATTCTATCCTGGTGTCTGTTACTGCATACTTGCAGTCCATGTCCATGCCTGTATTTCAAGCTCGTTTGTGAGTATGTTACTTGCTATTTACTTTTTAATAAACGCTACCAGTGGTAATGCGCTAGGTCGGTGCGCCCTCTCTTCTTTTTGTTTCCTCTTTGTAGTTTTTGAATGCCCAACATTCTGAAGAGGGCTGCAAGACGCCACATACCACTAAGCCTGCTATCCTTAAATCACACACTGGATATCTAGACACTTGAGCGCAGGAGAGAGACTTTTTCTCTTTTGGTTTCATCAGTGCAGCTTATCAGTGCCCAACAATGTCTCCTCATCAGTGCCCATCAGTGCAGCTTATCAGTGCCCAACAATGTCTCCTCATCAGTGCCCCTCAGTGCAGCCTAATCACTGCACATCAGTGAAGGAGAAAAATTACCTGTTTGCAAAATTTTATAACAAACTATGAAAACGTTTTTTGTTTTTTTTTCAAAATGTTCAGTCTTTATTTGTTTATTTAGCAAAAACTTAGTGGTGATTAAATACCACCAAAAGAAAACTCTAGTTGTGTGAAAAAAAATGATAAAAATGCTGTATAGGTACAGTGTTGCATGTATTTGTTATTCAAAGTGTGACAGCGCCAAAAGCTGAAAATTGGCCTGGGCAGGAATGGGGGTAAAAGTGTCCAGTAGGCAAGTGGTTAAACTTTTTTTCTTATTTTTAAATATTTTTTTGAGGATAAGAAACAAATTACATTCCATTTAAAGTAACAAAACAAAGAGACAGAAGGGATGAATAAAGCGCAAAGTAACAATGGGAAATATTCACATGAAACCACAACAAGAAAAACTCTCAGCAGTGGCTGGGCAGATGTATGGAGAGGTAAAAGGTACATTTTTTTTTAAATAATTCAACCTCTAATCCTCAGGAGGACCATCAAGGTTTTTTTTTTTCAACTAAGTGAACTATAAAAGCTCTGTTAACATTTTTAAGTTTGTATACATTGTACAATACAAATTAAAAGAAACCCTTAAAACGGTTGTAAACCGGGGATGTTGTTAAAAAAAACAACAACACACCTGCAAGGCAGTGGCATAATGAGCTAGTAGATAAAAATGACCGAGCAGGGGTTACTACTGCTTTAAAGTCCATCTCCAGAATATTATTAACAAAGATTTATTAAGATGAGATGTCTCTGCCTCTATGGGCTTCTGATCCAGTTTGGAGAAAGCACTTGCTGGGCACTCTTTAAGGGCAGAGGTTGTGAAGGAAATGAGGAGGATACATGGGTAGAACCTTCAAGAAAGCAAGTTATTTGGACATAATCCTAAACAGTGCAGTGACAATAAACTATTGGAGATGGTTCTATAAAACTGACCAGACTTTGGGAAGCACCTGGTTAACAACTGTGCACAGTCTACCAGGGAGGACTTTCCTGGGTGAAAGCAATGGACGTTGACTGAACTGTGGCCCTTACACCACTGACGTTAAATGGTAGACTTGTCAGAACTCTGACAGGCTGCAGAAGTGATTCATGACCTTTCAATGACAGAAGCTTGGCACTGGTAACTCTTTGTTGGTATACTGTCCTCTTCTGTGCTGCAGAACTTCTGTTTTATCCGTATGTTACCATTTGAGCAGATTAACACTTTAAAGTGAACCTCCCACCTTTCCATCTTCTCTTCTCCCAAGCCTCATTTTTGATCCATCCTAGTAATGGAGAGACTCAATGACCAGTAGTGGAAGAGGGCTAGGCAAGTCTAATGCTGGCCATACACTATACAAAAAATCATCCAAAATTTGGTCATTTGGCCGTTTTTCGGCCAGTCAATGGGCACAAAATTGGTAATCGTTGGGACGTTTTTCAGCTGAAAAAACGAAGAACAAGTTTGAAGATTTTCTGTCGAATGAACGATAAATTAAAAGGTTAATGTGCACTCGGTGTATGTAAAAAAACAAACAAAAAATTGATTCATTTATGTCCACTGAACAATTTATTGGTGATTACATGATGGCACTATCGTTTGTTCTCACTGCTGTTCGTTTTTCAAAAATGGGTTTGGCTGATTTTTGGAAAGCATAAGTAGCTTCAGTGGTCATATGCATATTAAAGCTTCAGGGCTCTATGAGAGCTTTACAAGGTGGTATATGGCTATAACAGCAGTTAAAACTAAAACCTTTGCATCCACTACATACCCTCCCCTGGTTTAGGTGAATTAAAGTGAATACAGGTTCACTTAAAGTAGAAGTCCACCCTAGCACTAAAATCCCTGCATCTACAGACATCCACAATCTAACACTAACCTACCGTATCTAGCCCTGTAAAGAAGAAACCAGTATACATACCTTTTTTTAAAGCCGATCCGACCTGATCCCACGCTGAGCTGTCAGCTGCGGCTTCGCTGTGGAGGCGTGTTCAGAGGGGGCAGCCAACAATGGAAGCCCCATAGTAACCCTATGGGTGACGTCAATCCCCATTCATTTCACAGCCGTTGTCGGCCGTGTCCTTTGAAGAGCTTCCGCCGCTGGGGACCGAATCGGCTTCAAAAAAGGTATGTATACTGATTTCTTCTTTACAGGGCTAGATGGGCTAGTGTTATATTGTGGATGTCTGTAGATGCAGGGATTTTAGTGTAATGCAGCGTACACACGATCGCACATTTCAACATCAAAATCCATGTTCTCTTTTCCGACGGATGTTGGCTCTAACTTGTCTTGCATACACACACACAGCGTCAAGAACATGGTGACGTACAACATGTATGACGAGCCCAGAAAAATGAAGTTCAATAGCCAGTGCAGCTCTTCTGCTTGATTCCGAGCATGTGTGGAACTTTGTGCGTCTGAATTGTGTACACACGATTAGAATTTACAAGAACGGATTTTGATGTCGGAAAATTTGAGATCCAGATTTTCCGACGGAAAATGTCCGACAGAGCCTACTCACGGTCGGAATTTCCGACAACAGGCTCCCATCGAACATTTCCCGTCGGAAAATCTAACCTTGTGTACGGGGCATTAGGGTGGAATTCTACTTTAAAAAAAAAAAATATTTAGAGCACATTGAGGCCCTCTTTACACTGGCACTAAAAGCAGGAGTTTGGGGCGCATGTTCAACTCTCTTCAAACTCCTAGTAAAGCAGTCTGCCATTGATATTGTGGACAGCACACAGTGCATTTCACATTATCAAAACATGGAGAGTTTGCGTCACGTCGCCTTGCTACATTTAAAAATTGAAGCTTCATGTGGAGTTTGGAAAGAGTTGAAGCATCTCAAATCCTTCTGTTGAAGTCTATGGACTTGCACCATAAACACGCTGGCATGTGTTTGCAGCGAGTTTGCATTGCGTTTGCAGAGTGTTAGGCCTTGTTTAGTGCAACCAAGAAAAACCTAGGCATCTGGGGTGCGTTTTTAACGCTCGTCAAACATTCATAGAGCGTTTTTAACTTGCCGATTCAAACTCAACAAAACCATCATAAACGTTATGGGCGTGTTTGTTAAGTATCAGTATTTTGAGCAAGTGTGAACGAGGCCTTAGCAAGCAGAAACAAATTTATGATTTAATAAATTTGCATAAAAGCTATTTTTTTTTTTTTTTTTATATCCTAAATGATATTTATGTTTGATTTTCTTTACAAATGAATATGAAAAATGCACTGTGGCTTTTCAATGCACTCCAACTTCCTAAAGTATTCAGCTTTGATTATACAGAGTGGAGAATGGGCTTGAAGAACAGAAGACAGAGAGTGTGAAAAGAGTGTTTCTACATGAGCAGTACACCCGAGGGAGCCCTGCTACAGCTGCACTTGCTGCTCGTCAGCCATAAGGGGACCACTAAGCAGAGATCCTGTGCTCAACTTCTGCCTGTTTAATCACACATCTGTGGGTTAAAACAGATTTAGTGAACAAGACTAAAAGCAGGTAGCAGCAGGTGACAAAAGCTGCTGATTCTGGTTAAACTCTGGAAAAGTGACTCCAGAGAGAATCACGCATTCTGCTTATGCCAAGCCGAATGCTTGTACAAAAGGTATGCCGTTAAAAGCCCAACATTAGGAGTTTATGACATGGTAAACAGGTTTTATTTTGTACGGAAAACCATGTTAATTCTAAACTATTGTTACACATAGCATCACGCGTACACGCTTATTAAAAGTACATAAGACTGCAGTCCTTTATACATCTGACTGCACTGAAACATTTTTTTAAATCTCTTTCAGCATTTTTTATGTTTCTGTACACACACAAGAAAAGTCCAATGTATTTTAACACTTTGCATTTTTTAAGATTTTTATCTTGTAGTCAGAAAATAAATAACTGCAACAACATGAAAATACCTTGTGAACACCTTTTAATGGTGGATGGATCAAACTGCAAATAATCTATTAGAGTGTAAGCTCTTCTGAGCAGGGCCCTCTTAATCCTCTTGTATTGTAACTGTATTGTCTCCCTTTTATATTGTAAAGCACTGCGTAAACTGTTGGCGCTATATAAATCCTGTGTAATAATAATAATAATAACCAGGGCTGTCAACTATCCTCTTCTACTGACACATACAACTTAAATCGAAGTTACGCCAAATTTTTTTTAAAGTCAGCAGCTACAAATACCGCAGCTGCTGACTTTTAAAATATGTACACTTACCTGTCCAGGGCACCCACGATGTCCTCACCCAAGCGGACCTGTCCCTCGGCTCTCGGGTGGAGGCACCACCATCTTCGGTAAGGGAATCAGGAAGTGAAGCCTTGCGGCTTCACAGCCTGACTCCCTACTGCGCATGCGCGAGTCGCGCTGCACAATCCCACTGGTCCCTGCTGTCTTCTGGGACCTGTGTGTCTCCCAGAAGACAGCGGGGGGGACGGAGGAGGCGCCGGATATAGCATAGATATCCGCGGATACTGCAGCTACCTATGCCCGGACGTGGGAGCAAATACCTGGATTATACAGGTATCTGCTCCCCCCCTCCCCCCTGAAAGGTACCAAATGTAACACCGGAGGGGAGGAGGATTCCGAAAAGCGGAAGTTCTTTTTTGGGTGGAACTCCACTTTAAAGTAGAGCTATAGGCAATATTTTTTTTGCATTTGGGATAGATCAAAGGAGAGTTATAACCCCTGTCAGATTTTTTTTTTTTTTGCTATCTGTGTGCCATTGCAGAGATTTACTTTCACTTCCTGTCCCATAGCCAAACAGGAAGTTAAAGGAAATCCCTGCAAATTAAGGGAATCCCGTGGGAATCCCCAGCTCACCAGAACTAGTGTTTGGGGACAACCCAAAATGTTGGATTTTCTATTACTTTCACTTTCAATGATAATAGTAAACAGGACAAATAGAGAGGATGAAACTCTTTAAGGGCTCTTTCACACATGCGGACATGATCATGTCCCATAATTGCCAACATTGTAAAAAAAAAAATGTGGGACACTTTTGTGGCTGTAGGCAGAGCTGTACAATAATTAGGGGGTGGGGCATTCGTTTGTAAGCGTGGCTTAGAAAAATATACAAGTGCGGCGTGCGAAAAATGGGCGTGGTTTATGCAACATGGTGGGCGTGGCTTAAATGGGTGTGGCTCAAGAGGGTGTGGTTAGAGTCTGAGATGAATGAGGGATGGAGAGGGAGAGAGGGGGAGAGGGATTAGAGGGGGAGAGGGGGAGAGGGAAATGACGGGACAGCAGCCCGAGATCCTACACAATAAAAATATGTGTATTCTAGAAAGTTTAACAATCAGCAGATAAAGATACTCCAAACACCTGGTGTTAGCACTTCAATCATCCCGGCACCATGGTTGTTATGGTGTCAGGATGACTGAAGTGCATTATTTCTATTATTACATTGTAATATAAAATGAAATCATTCAACTCACCATAATGCAGAATCAGTGGGATCCCTGAGCGTGTCACTAGCCACGTCGCCTGCCACCAGCCATCCGTCCTTGCGTCAGATGCCCCAGCAGAGTCCGTCCTTGCATCAGGTGCCCCCAGCGGAGCCCTCCCCTTGCATCAGGTGCCCCCAGCGGAGCCCCCCCTTACATCAGATGTCCCCAGCGGAGCCCCCCCCACACCAGGAGTCCCCGGCGGAGCCCCCCTCACACCAGGAGTCCCCGGCGGAGCCCCCCCTCACACCAGGAGTCCCCGGCGGAGCCCCCTCTCACACCAGGAGTCCCCGGCGGAGCTCCCCCTCACATCAGGAGTCCCCAGCGGAGCTCCCCCTCACATCAGGTGTCCCCAGTGGAGCCCCCCCTCACATCAGGGGTCCCCGGCGGAGCCCCCCTCACATCAGGTGTCCCCGGCGGAGCTCCCCCTCACATCAGGTGTCCCCGGCGGAGCTCCCCCTCACATCAGGTGTCCCCAGTGGAGCCCCCCCTCACATCAGGTGTCCCCAGTGGACCCCCCCTCACATCAGGTGTCCCCAGTGGAGCCCCCCTTGCATCAGGTGTGTGTGCCCAGTGGAGCCCCCCCCACATCAGGAGTCCCACAGCGGTGCGCCCCCCCCTACTTCAGAGGTGTCCTAAGCATGGCTAGAACCCCCGCCCCTTTCCATATCAGACTGACAGCGGGGCAGGGGGGGTAGGCGGGGCGAGGCGAGGCGGGGCGGAGGGTGGGCGGCGACGCAGGAGCTTCGTCTAGCCCCCCTCAGCCGTCTTCCTAAACTTCAATAAAATGGCGGCCGGCGGAGACAACGTCTCCGCTGGCCGCGGACCTCTGGGGGCGGCTTCGAAAATCGAGAACCGGATTTCTCAGGACATTTCCCGGGACACCACAAATTCGGGAATGGGGTCCAAGTCCCGGGAATGTCCCGGCAAATCCGGGACAGTTGGCAACTATGATGTCCGCCTGTCATTTTTTCAGGCAGACCTGAATGGACACTCCATGTACCTCTATGGAGCGACGGATGTCAGCGCTGACATACAATCTGCTCTTCTAAATCCAGACGGATGGAAACCCTATTTTCCATCCATCTGGCAGAGCAGGTGAAAACAGACAGGTGGATCCGTTTTCATCCAATCCCCATAGAGGAGAGCGGGGCTCTGACAGGTCCTTCCCTGCACAGTGAGCAGAGATGGACCTGTCATCCGCTGGCTCAGCGGGGATCAACAGAACGATCCCTGCTGAGCAAGCAGAGTCCATGAAAGCAGACAAGCATGTGTGAAAGAGCCCTAACGGGGGCACAGACGGCAATGAAAACTGTAGATGCTCTAATTCCTCTGCACTCTAACTCTAGTATCACATCTCTGCGTGTTTGCGGGCCACATTTGTGCAGGCACAGCGGCCCATTTAATGGGCCGCTGTGCCTGCGTTTCTGCAAAAAAAAGGTGCATGCACCTTTTCAAAAACA
Source organism: Aquarana catesbeiana (assembly GCF_042186555.1). Classification (NCBI taxonomy): domain Eukaryota; kingdom Metazoa; phylum Chordata; class Amphibia; order Anura; family Ranidae; genus Aquarana; species Aquarana catesbeiana. The sequence continues at coordinate 96,120,262 of NC_133331.1, forward strand.
CGGCCGCAGGGAAATTGCATAATCCTTTTGATCATGCGATTTCCCGGTGGTTCCTGCGCCTGCACTGTGATTTTAGAAGCGTGGGGTGAATGGCACCCCAACACATTTCCACAGAGCAGTGCATTTTCACTGCAGGTGGTTGCGGGTGTGGAAATCGCTATGATTCCCACACCTGCAGCCACATGCAGAAGTGTGAACCTAGGGTCATACTTTACCCTAGGCTCACATCTCTGTGTTTGCGGGCTGTGTTTGCGGGCTGAATTTGCGCATTTCCACAAAAAAAGGTGTATGCACCTTTTCAAAAATGCGGCTGCAGGAAATTCACATGGTCTTTTTGACCATGCGATTTCCCTGCAGTTCCGGCACAAGCACGCTTCCACAGAGCAGTGCGTTTTCACTGCGGGTGGTTGCGAGCGCGGGAATCGTTGCGATTCCCAGACCTACAGCCACATGCAGAAGTGTGAAGCTAGAGTTTAAGCATATCCCAGATATGACATTAAAGGGATGAATAAAAAGAAACTCAAAAGGGATTAGTTGCCAATTCTACTTGCGATGTAAAAACTCAAATAACTAAACAGCCTAGGAAACGTTAAAAAAATTGAAATATTTTGAAAAAAGTGTCCTAATTAATTTAATAAGATGGATAAACACTTCATACTCTTTTTAGAATAATGTGAATTGATCCAGCCACTAATAAAGTGATATGCCACTTTATTAAAAAAAAAAAATGAGAAATAGAATCTTGGTGCTCATTCCAACGAACTTCAAGAGTAAGGTCTGGTTTAGACTTGCAGTTGGGGGCTGGCAAAAATGCACAGTTGAGCTGCAATAGGCAGCAGATGGAGGTGTTTACATGCTGCAGCCACGGTGCTTCACTTCACAGAGGTCACATGGTACCTAGACCAATCACAACAGCTTGGTATTGAGAACTGTAGTCTGCTGTATCAGGTGGACACAGCAGTCACAGACTGCACCACTACGCGCTCCAGGGCTGCTCAAGTGGGAGGACGAGAACAGGAACATCATCCTGGAATAACAGATCATCTGCCTGGACATTTACTGTATGTACTTTGACCAGGTAGAAAGTGGCTAAGGGGCTATGGTATGTGCACACCAACCTGATTAAAAAATATAGGCATTTTGATACTTAAAGTGATTGTAAAGGCTATTTTTTTATTTTTTTAAAATAACAAACATATCATACTTACCTCCACTGTGCAGCTCGTTTTGCACAGTGTGGTCCCGAACATCCTCTTCTGGGGTCCCTCGGTGGCTCTCGCAGCTCCCCTCCACATCAGATAACCCCCTAGGAGAAGCGCTCTCCTGGGAGGGGTTACCTTGCGGGCGTGCTTCTGAATCCAGAATTTGCGTCCATAGAATGCCGCACTCGGCCCCGCCCCTGGCGCCCGCGTCATTGGATTTGATTGACAGCAGTGGGAGCCAATGGCTGCGCTGCTATCAATCTATCCAATCAAGAGCCGAGAACCCCGGGCAGAGGAAGAGCATGTGTGAAATTCCAGGGCTCAGGTAAGTAAAATGGGGGGCTGGGGGGCCGGTCAGTGCCAGATGTTTTTTCACCTTAATGCAAAGGTTGCATTAAGGTGAAAAAACACGAGGGTTTACAACCCCTTTAAAGTGATACTAACGTCTTGTTTTTTTTTTTCATTTAAAAATAACAAACATGTTGCACTTACCAGCACTTTGCCCAGATCCTCCTCTTCTTGGGTCTCTCACCGGCACTCCTGGCCCCGCTTTCGTGCCAAGTGCTCCCACATCAAGCAGCTTGCTATGGGGGGCACCTGAGCCTTGCCACAGCTCTGTGTATCAATTCAGACATGGAGTCGCGGCTCGGCCCCGCTTCCTCTCTCTCCTCATTGGCTCACTGACCTCGATTCACAGCAGCGGGAGCCAGTGGCGCCTCGCTGTTGTTTCAGCCAATGAGAAGGGAGAGTCCGGGACAGCCAAGACTCTCGTGCAACATCGCTGGATTGAGATGGGGCTCAGGTAAGTACAGGGAAGGACTTAGGGTGGTGGGGGCCCCTGGGCTTGAGTCACTTTCGGCCCTAATTTCTATACATTACTTTAAATCTTTAGTTTTTTTTTGTAAGCGTGCCACTCTGATACCGTTTGTCCACCATTACATCACTGTTTAATGCAGACAGGTTTTCTCAACTGCAGTAAACGAGGCACTACGTAACTGCCAATAACCAATCAGCAAACCTCAAGATAAGAGTTTAAGGAATTTTAAGGTAAAAATCTATTTAAGGAAAAAAACTTACATTAAAATGCTCATCAATGCAGCCTTGCACAGCGTCCATTTGCATGCTTGTCCAGTGTCATTTGCAGCCTTGCCCAGTGACATTGCGGCCTTGTCAGTGTCATTTGCAGCTTTGCAGCCTTGTCAGTGTCATTTGCAGGCTTGCAGCCTCCATCTGTAGCATTATCAGTGTCCATCTGCAGCCTTGCCCGTGTCATTTGCAGCCTTGCCCAGGCTGCAGTTTATATATGGTGCCACCGAGATACACAGAGCCGGTCCTGTGTATCTCGGCTCCTGTCGGCTTTTCTCGGCTCCTCTCTCAGTCCCGCCCAGTCCCGCCCTATGATGGGCATAACACAGGTCCAATGGCGGGACTGGGCGTGACAGTGAGCGGAGCCGAGCGCCACCGATATACATAATAGCCAAGTGTACTCGGCTATACTCGGCTAGTTCCGCTCACAGCCACGCCCAGTCCCTGTGTTATGTCCATCATAGGGCAGGACTAGGCATGTGACTGTGAGCTGAACTAGCCGAGTATAGCCGAGTACAGTCGACTGGGGCCCGCGGGGCCCCCTATCGGATGGGGGCCCATAGGCTTGAGCCCAGTCAAGGCCAATTGTAAGTCCGGCCCTGGGTAAGTATTAGGGGGCTGCTGAACACAGCCGATTTTTATCTTAATGCATAGAATGCATAAGGATAAAAAAAACCTTCTGACTTTAGAATCACTTTAACATCACAGTAGCAATTGTAGTTTACAACACTCTATACCAGAGAAAGGGACCTTATGAAGTTCTTATAGTATTGAGCTGAAAAATTGCGAAAAGGAAACTTTTAGCACTTGGAGAACACAGAGATAGAGAATGCAGGAATCCAGCAGTAGGGAAGTACTGTACATAGCTGCCCTCAAGAAACAGAAACCAGACTATATATAATTCAACCACTTAAGGACCGGAAGGATTTGCCCCTTAATGACCAGGCTATTTTTTGTGATATGGAACTGCAACGTTTTAACTGACAATTGCACGGTCGTGCGACGTTCTACCCAGACAAAATGTATGTCCTTTTTTTCCCACAAATATAGCTTTCTTTTGGTGGTATATTATCACCTCTGCGGTTTTTATTTTTTGCGCTATAAACGAAAAAAGGCCGACAACTTTAAAAAAAAGCAATATTTTTTACTTTTAGCTATAATAAATATCCCCAAAATTTAAAAAAAAAAATGAATTTCTTCAACAGGTTAGGCCAATATGTATTCTTCTACATATTTTTTGGTTAAAAAAAATAACAATAATTGTATATAGATTGGTTAATAGGGGATAGTTTTTTTGCATTTTTATTATTTTTTTTTTTTACCACTAATGGCGTGATCTGCGATTTTTAGCAGGACCGCAACATTTCGGCAGACAGATGGGACAATTTTGACACATTTTTGGGACCGTTGACACTTATACAGCGATCAGAGCTAAAAATAGCCACTAATTACTGTATAAATGTCACTGGAGGGGAAGGGGATAAACTAGGGGGCGATCAAGGGGTTAAAGCCTTTTTAAAGAGCCGACGTACAATGACGGCAATTTGCGTACCCGTGCCAAACTGCCGCAGTATAACTGCGGCGGATGGTCGGCAAGTAGTTAAATAAGATTTATTAATAATGAAACAAAACTCATCCATAAACCAGTAAATGGAATACACAGCAAACAAGAAGATTTAAGTGAACCATAAACCAAGTGATAGAAACCCTCACAGACAACCTAACAAACTAACTTAAAGCGAACCTTCAGTAATTTTTTCAACTTTCCATCTGTTAAATCTTCTGACCTTATTGTTTTAACTTTGGATAGTAAACCATTTTTTTTCTGCCAGTAAATACCTTATACAGCCCACTTCCAGGTTTCTTGTCTGGTCATTAGCCTAGGCTTATGACATCAAGCACAGCTCTATCTCTCACTCTTGTGAGAGTTTGCCAGGAAGGGAGGGGGGATGAGTCATAAGAGGGCCAATGAAAGCTGCAGGGCTGCAGAGCTGGAGGTGTTCCTCTGTGGAAGTGAACAAGCAGCAGGTTCAGCTGCCCACAGTTAAAATGGATGCAGCCAGACTTATCAGAAGGAAATTTCTGCAGCATATTTGGCAAGTACAGAATGACAGTTTACAGTATATAAAATAATATGCAAAGTGGTTGGAGGAAAGCTTCAGAATGGCAAAGATGTTTGTATTACAAATTATGTGAGCAGACTGCAGTTCCTCTTTAATACAATATATACAAACAAATGGGGAACGCGGGTAAAACTGAAGGTGCAAGAAATAGTCAGGAAGGGGAAACCAGAACTGGAATCCAAAACAAGAGTTGCAGATAAGAGGCAGCAGGGCACTGGATGCAGGTAGGGAAGAGGCAGGATCAGGCAATATTTAGGCTCAGGATAGTCAACAAGCATTTATCTGGCTAGCAGGCAAAACACTGCAGCAAAAGGGAACGGTAGAGGAGGAACTAAATGCCCTCCTGGCAGCCAGCATCAAGTGAAGTCTAATTACGGGGATCTGCTGGCCGCTGGGAGTACCCACTGGTGGACACCAGGACAACCTTCTGGTCCGAGAACCACAGTGCCAACAGCAAGTGATCTAATTCCTGACAACATCATTGAAGAAGGAGCAAGAGGACCACACATGGCCCAAAAAACACCTGATCCACACTTTCTCATCAGCACTATCTGAAATCTTCAATAACCAAATAAAGCTATACACAGTATGTACTAAGTCTTGCACTGATGCTTTAGGTTTCAGCTTTTTGAGGATTCATCTTCTGTGACATAGTTTATAATACTATGTTGTTTTTCAGTGGTTTATTTTGGAAATTCCTAGGTGTTAGAGTAAAACTATAGGCAACATTTCTTTTTTTTCATTTTCATTTCCCATTGGGAAGATTTACCTTCACTTCCTGCCCTATAGCCAAACAGGAAGTGAGAGGAAATCTCTGCTAATTGGGGAATCTCTTGGGGCCCCCCAGGTCACCAGAACTAGTGTCCTCATTGGAAGATTTCCCCTCTATTATTTTTCTGGGGACAACCCAAAATGTAGGACTTTCTTTTACTTTCACTTTCAATGATAATGGTAAACATGATAAATAGAGAGGGTGAATCTCCCTAACAGGTGAGGGTAGGTAAAAGGATCGCCCAATTAGAAGCGAAATAAAGGTTAATGTGTAGTCATTTTATTGAAAGTAGCAAAACATGATATAGCCAACGTGCTTTGAGGGAACAAAGACCCCCCCCCATCTTCAGGGCTGCTGCTGTATGCTAGTGGTGAGTAAAAATGTATCCCAAACTGGTGTGTCTGTGACACTGAAGACTGGAATGTTGCTGTTTATTGCAACGGTGGTAGCATAGGGCCCTATTTCACTTCTAATTGGACATGGGGCTCTCCTTTTACCTACCCTCACAAGTATTAACTGGAAATTACCTTAAGACCATACCCAGAGGTATCAGCCCAAGCCCCTCAAAAAATCTCACCGCCACCCTTCTGTGGAGTTGGGCCGGATTCATCGGGAGCTAACTCTCCCAACCCGCCCCAATCATCACCCACTCATAGACCCTCAACCAAGTGAGCCAGTCCAGCGCTGTCTCAAATCTTTTAGGTCTCCCTAACACGGGCACAGACAGCAATAAAAACTGACAGGTGATCTAATCCCTCTCCACTCTATCCAAAACTAAAAAAAACGTTTTGCCTTTAGTTATACTTTAATGAGTTGCTGAATAAGTGACTAATACCATTGTGAATTTTTAAAATAAATAATCTAATTGCGCTGCCTTTCCTTAAAATATGAAATGATCAGAATAGCGTTGTTTTGTGGAGTAGAAGACTGCTCCCTTGTTAGCATACTTTTCAAGTCACTGGGGAATTTTGGAAGAAAGATGAGTTCTATTCATATCTTTGAAACTGAGAATAATAGACAGGTTTTGTATTCTGAATTTTTCAAAGTGCTTTTCAGGATCCACATTTTCCAATCTAACAGCCTGGAAAAAAGTTACAGCAGGGATGCATCTGATGGTACCTTGATATCTACATGGATACAATATGGTGGTAGTTTTTAAAAAGCAGAGTTTAGACAACTAAGAAATAATTGTAGATTTTGACAAAATCTAAAATGATTTCTAATTCTATTTCAAGAACACAGCTGACAGACCCAAGGACTGCTACATAGTACAAAAAAAAGTTTAATGGGTAGACAGTCGCAATTATATCTACTCAAAAAGAGTGTTTGAAATTCCATTTGAGCGAAGTTCCGCTAAATGTTTATTTGACCTTGGATCTCTGTAGATACAGTTGCCTGACCTTACCTTCACCTTCTTTCACCATCTTGTCGTGACTTCCACAATTAGTGTAACTGCATTGCTACCATTACCGTTTTATATATATGCATCTTTTTATCGTTCCAAAATGGTGGCAAAATTAATCTGTTAAAGCTGTATGTAGCAATAGAAGTACATCTGTTAACACTGATACTTTATATGCTAACAACTTATGACTGCAAAGCTAATACAGCTCAATGTGCAGGAGCAAATGCTGCATTAGCGAGCTATTTTTTTTAATTACTTGATTATCCTAATATCCCTTTTCACTTTACGGTTACAACAGCAAGTTGTTAGGAACTACATTTCTTACCACATCCGGCAACACATTCACGCTAATTATTTTGAAGAATAATGCCATTTTTTAAAGATATACAAGCACTGTTGTACTGTATTGCTGTATTTTGTGAGGAACACATGTCAATACTAAAATATCATTTTAAATTATTTATTTTTTTAGACATTCCTTAATGTGAGGGAAATTCCATTTTACACATTTGTCACTGGAAAAGGTATCGCCACTGGAATATTCTCCTTCTATGTCTGTTCTGGTGGCAACTCAAAATTTAGAATTTCCCCACAATTTCAGTCCAGTTCAGTATTCATCAAAATAATTAAATTACACCTTTTGTGTTCTTTTCAATTGGAAAAAATAGATCCAACAAGTGGAGTGGGATCCTCTTGAAACGGCTGCACAAGTGTTTGTGTACCTGGGGGCTTACGAACCGTCTTGTCTTGCCACCAGAAACATAAAACAGGTGAATAAATTAGCTGCATGAAATATAGTTACTATACATAGTAAGCAACAGTGTTGGGACAAGGTAATCTAGAGCCAGGGCAAACATGCCAAACTGGGCCCCCCCACCCAAGATATATGAACATTATGTGTCAGGAAAAATCCCTCCACAAAAACACTGAACATTAATCTGCATGCTCACCCCTCCAAGTACAAATCCCCTGCTAAAATCACCCCTCTCAGCACAAATCTTTGCCCCCCCCCCCCCCGCAAAACAAAAAAGTCACCTCTCTCCTAACACAAATTCTCTACCCCTAAAATTCCCTCTCCTAGTACACATCCCCCCCCCCCCCACACTTTAAATTTCCCCATCCTAGCACATATTTCCCCACTTCCCCTAAAACCCCCTCCTAGCACAAATCTTCTCCCATCCCCCCTCCCAACACCAGTCCCCTAAATTACCACTATTAACACTCCCCCCCCCCCAAATGTCCCCTCCTAGAACAATACTTACCCCTTGATGCCCCCAAATTTCCCCTTCCAACACGAATCCCGCCCCCCCCAATTTTCTTGTGGTGCCCTCATCTCACATGATACCACACTGACCAGGGCAGCCGCCTTACCTGCCCGGCCCTGGTAAGCAAGATCCACAAAGGACAAAAGTTTTTCTCATACTGAAAATTTCTAACAGAATATCAATCAAAGAAAGTCCTACCCTATGTGTTATTTTAAAAAATCGAATTAATTGTACCAAGTGGCATGTTCACCCAGTCAGGCTCTTCATATCTGATGTGCTACACCCTATATCTGAGCAGGTGCACCCCACAGTAGCTGGTTCTTTTGGAGAAGCTAAGTGCTATTAGGCTCTGGACCAGGCTGCCCGCACATTAATTCTGGCAGTGAAGAGCCGCTCACCTGTCTGCAAATCACTTGCTCAGCTACCTCTGCCTCATCATGCGTGGCTTCTCTGAGATTCTGAGGAACTTATCTTCCCGGGGTAAGAGCAAGAACACAGAGAGTTGTAGGAAATTGATGTAAAGGGGCCTGTGCCTGTATCTGGGCTCCCTGCTACACTTCAGCCCAGTTGAACTTGCTGTCCCTGGAAAATTTTCAGACCAGTTAAATTCATTATGTGCAAAGAGTACAGGGGGTCTCCTGAAGTTAGGTCTTTGGGAGTGCCTCAGGGTTAATTTTATTGCGGTTTCCATATGAATGCAGCACTATGCTGTAAAGTCACTCTGAATAATGCAGCACTGTACTGAAAAGTCACTCTGAATAACATCCAGTAGGGTTGAATGATATGCAATACAATATTATTTTCAGATTAAACAAAGCCCCGAGTAGTAGACTAATATTCCCTAGTGTGGTGCATCTTTCCTTCTTCCGCTTAACCATCACTTCCTGACTTGGCAGAACTTCTGAGTTTAACTTCCTCTGTGATACTCTGAATAACACTGGGAAGTGACTTTCCGGATTCCTCCAGGGTATTAGTTCCTCTAGGTCCCAGCTCTATTACCCTGAACCCCATACACTAACCCCTCTAAAGTCTCTGCAGAAGTGCTGTTTCCCTCTGGGTTACACTCACTTGTGTTTCTGAGTAATGATTCATGTCGCACACGGAAAATCCTCGCCCAGTCATGGATGTCAGTATTGGCAGCGATTTGGAAGAAAGTACTTCAGTTCCTCTCCATCCACATAGCTTTGCTTTTCTTTTCCTCACACAGGGGAGAACATCAGTGCTGTATCAGTGTCTATATCCTGACTCCTGGATAACTCCTCCATAGCATGCTTCCCCTCCCCCGTAGGGGAGAGCACCCGCACGGATCCTGGATCTCACATCCTCCATACAAGATCTCCCAACTTCCCATGCAGAACGACCCCAGAAAGCATGTGACCGGGCCTTAAATAGGTCCAGAGGCGTCTTCCAAAAGCTACCCGTCACTCACTTGTATTCCTCCTGCCTTCTAGGCCAAACCCCAGAAAACAAAGGAAACTGTCCAAGCAGAGTGCAGGGTGTCACACAATTGGCAATGGCAAATTTGGCCTAATATAACACTAAACTCTCTATTGTAGCCCTCACCCAAACTGGTGGGCGCTACAGGTGTAAAAGAAGCCTACCCCTATATGTCAGACTCCATCTCCAGGGATGTTACAATATCTCTGTCTTCAGGCGATTCATTGCATGGTGGTTCAGAGGACTAAACAGCAGGAGCATGAACCTGAGCTTGGGGGATCATTGGGCTAGGTATTATTGTCACGATCAATGCCTTCTCCTAGGAGTCTTGAAAATAATGGTGGAAGAGAAGGTGCCACATAACCTGGGGCTGTACAAGAGTTCTCCTACATGTCAGGCTCTGCCACAAGTTAAGAGCCACTGGTGTTGCAACAGTGAGCTCGAGAGCATGGTGAGGTAAGAGTGCATAAAATATCTTCCATTAGTGGCAGAGGGGTATGGTGGGTGTGTCACCAGAGCTGGGCTGGCTAGCTGAAGCACTGGATGACAGCAGGAACAGCAGATGTAGGCACACAGCAGATGGAGGACCCAAACACAGGAATCGGGAACCAGAACAAAGGTAAAGCTGCAGATCAGAGAGCAATGCAGTTGTTCAGCTGCTGCCCTTATATAGGCCATATGGCGTCAGCATTAATAGCTAACACACACGCGCATGTGCATATGTGTTTGCCTGTGCATGCTCATATTTTTGCGCATGCACATTGGCGTTTGCTTATGCCTGGCAAGACGGGCACCTGCAAAAGCACGTCTGTGCATGCGTATCTGCCTCTGCCTAGGAGCTTCGGCTGTGCTATGGCCAGCACGTCCCTGACAGGAGGCAACCATCATTTAATCTTTGGTGGCAAAGATGTTTTTGGCTCACAAAGTAGGAAAGGTTTTTTAAAACCCCCCATAAGGCCTGTCTGTGGGTCCCAAAGGGTTGGAGACGTTTTCCTTGGGTCCCTCCTCTCTGGGTATCACCTGACATTCCATGGGCCATAGTAAGACAACTCTAGGGACTTCTGCCGATGGTGTTTACAACTTTGCTTTCTGGTGTGCACCCATCTGTTGGACTAGCACTCGTATCCCAGGATCAAGGTCAAAGTCTGATGCTTACAACTCTCCTTGCTTCATCCATAATCAGTCTTTAACAAACTTTTAGACCTCAGAAAGGCATTGTTCTCACTCCCCAATTAAGAAAGTCGCAAAATTTTATGTTAAAATTTTTTTGTGGGCACTATGGCCTATACCAAACATAACATGGTAGGGTGAATGGTAGGTATGTACTACTGTATGGCTGTATTTTACGATCAATTTGCCTAAGTAATGGATCCATTTCGTTTCTTTCACATGAGCTAAGTCTTTCATCAGTTGTATCAGGGTGCAGCTGAACCTCTTACATGTCCCATTGCCTTGTAGGTGGTATGCAGTAGTGTGCAACTTCTCAATGTCTATCAAGTGGCACCATTTTTACAAGAACTCACTTTGGAAACAGGGTCCTCGGTCTGAATCTACTGTATCTCATGCCAACAGCCATAAGGAAGGTAGAATTACTTCTATGCCCTCTGGGTGGTGGTGTTGACGGTTTGGGCGTTGGTCAATACTGCCACTAAAACTTTGTAAAGTGGTCCACCATAACTAGAATGTCATAGTATGTATGTTCTGACATGTCAAGTCTAAGAATGCCGATGGGAAATACTTCCAGTAGAGTAAATGTGTGCCAAGTCAAAACTGGAATTAGGGCCTCAGGACCCTTCAACACAGAACAGACTGCACAGTTTTGACAGACTTGCTTAGCCAACTGACCCACACACATGGCTTGTTTCTTGAATATGTTGATCATTTAGTGGACAGCCCAGCATCCTGCTACATCATGGATTCTCTCTGCCACAAAGAGGGCCAAGACTCTTGACAGTATGATCTGCCAGATCACTGACTAGTCATGGGAGAACATTATTCCATGGTTCAGTATACCATTCCTCCAGACAAAATTGAATCACTTACTCAGCAGATTGTTTGTTTCTGGTAGAAGCTTTGATCTTTCTCTGGGACTGAGCCACTGTCCTAGCGTTATCACCATTATTAGAGAGGCAACCACTAAATTCTCTCTCTATGTCTCTGCCCAGTTATACTCTTCCAGTACATGGATGAGGTTCACTTGAGCTCTACTCTTGGGCTTTCCTCCAGTCAAATTAGGAATTTCTAACTTTTCAGCTTCTTCATACACATTTTAATGAAACAAAAGCTGGTGGGTATCATGATAAAGCATCAAACCCCTTTTTCCTCTTTCCAGGGTTGTATTGAAAGAATAATTCCAACTTCTCCAGATGGGCTACCCAATGTTGCTCCAGAGTGCAGGTTTAGTTGTTTGGAGAAGCACCAATAAATGGTTATAAGTCCAGACCTCAGACCATGTTCTGTCAGGTACTCCGCAAAGCATTCGGGTACAGCCCACACCAAGTCCAACAGCTAAAGCTTGAAGGTGCTGTAGTTTGAAGGGTTTCTCTTGGTTGCATGTAGGTTTTGACTGGTGTAGGTGATGCCCCCCAGGTCTTGAGTGCTGACATGGTGCTTAGCTGGACCGGATAGAGAAATCTGCAAAGACCAGCACAAGAGCCAACAGTAGTTCTTCTGTTGTTCAGACACATATTCCACTTTCATGTGGAACCTTTTCTTTCCTACCTTGTGTAAGAGTTTTTGATGGGTGTAGTGCTTGATGAAATGATGATAATATCCTAGCAGCCTCAGAATAGTTTTGACTTGGGTCATGGTTGTTGGAGACATTTCCTGTATGACCTTTACTTTCTTCGGATTGGGAAATACACCTGTCCTAGGAACTCAAACTCACATTGGAATAGATGGCACTTCTTCTGTTTAAGCTTCAGCCTATACTGGTGCACCATAGTATCTAAGTGTGAAAGATGGTCCTTGAATATGATAGAAAACACCACTTTATTCAGATAGATCAGATACTATCTAGGTTTATGTCCCCAAGGCAGGGGTTTTATCTGTTCTCTTAAATTGAGCAGGCACATTGTTTAGCCTGAAGGGCATCCTTTTGAACTGGCACAACCCAGTGGGAGCAATAAAAGCAGCCTTCAGCCAGTTCACCTTGGTGACAGGGATCTCCCAAGATCAAGTGTGGAGAAAAATTTGGCTGGTTCTAGGGCAGCAAGGGATTTCTTAGTTCATGGAAAAGGATAGGCATCCTAACAGTATACAGATACCTACAGCCCACACAAAATGGAGGGTGCTGTCTTTTTCACCACTTCGTTACCTCATTTGTTTTAGCATCTGTTTGACTTATTGTTAGAGGAGTGGAGGTATGCTTTGATATCCTAGATGGGAGGGCTCTCTCCTGTGGGTATCTTGTGTTCAAATCTTATAGCCTAGGTGACAGTTCCCCTGTGAGAACACCTCTGACCCCTTGTTCTGTAGTCCTCTTACTTCTTCTAACTCAGTGGGTGTCATTTCCTCAGTGGTTAGTTGTATAAGTGATAGTATTTGCTCTCATTTCCACTGAGTCACATTCACTTTTGTCACGTATAGATAACTATGAAAGTTTCAGAGCTCTATGTGCCCCACCTTTTGAAGCAATCATATCAGTTCTTCCACTGCTGTCCCAGGGAGCAGGCAGAGTCAAAGAGTCTTGGTGTTGCAAATTCTAACTAGTACAAAACCTTTCTGGACCAGTGTAAGGGTCCTGGCATCAAATGGAATCAGTTTTGTGGACAAGGGTTTCACAAGGATTCCACTTTCATCTAGATAATCCTGGCTACTTCTTTAAGGGAGCTTGTTGGCTTTCAATGAGATCCATGGTGTGTTCCGGCCTTTTTTTCTTCTACGTATAGTATTGCTGGAACACTGGTTCTGGGGTGCCAGTATTGAAAAGAAAGTTGCTTTCTTGGCTAAAATTCCCCGAACAACAGGACAGTCAATCATAACATCGTTGGTTCTTTCGTCATTCCACTACTTGATTCCTGGCAGCAGGGTGTTTTACATTTAATGACTTCCCCTATTTGATTTTGGGAATCCCTCTACAGATGACCCAACGTTATAGCCCCAGCACAAGAATTGACTTGACCGCCCCTCCAAGGATATGTTCGCCATCTCCACTAGGGGGCATTCCCTCCTTTCTCCTTGTCTACACTTCAATATAGTTAATTCTGTATGAAAGTGAGCCATCCCTTCTGTTAATTTCCAGATGGCAACCTCTAATGGCTCTATCTGTGCAACAGTGGATAGGATTATCGATTTCACAACTATGACGGCCATGGGTGTGCCTGGGCCTGTTTGTGTGTGTTCCTGCTGCTTCTAACAGTTCTTAAAACTTCAAATTGGGGTGCTTCTATCTTTCTCTTGCAAGTTTCCTCTGACCTTATCAAACGGCAGTTTATCTACAAACTGTTCCTTCAGCCATCCATCCCCATCATCTCAGCTGGGCTATCCTACTCTGTCCTTTCCTTTCAGGGTATCTCTGCTACTATTTCTTGCAGTTCCAGGGCATATTGCAGAATAGATTCTCCCGTTCTCTGTTGATGAAGTAGGTCATAAGGTTACCACTTGGCTATACACTGCTTCTAAGCAGTTAGCTACCTTGTCAAGGGAATCCTGGTCTTCTGCTGGAAGGTACAGGATTAACCTTTTTGCTTCCACCAGGGTGTTAATGGCCAGTGGTGAGCAGGCAAGACCCAATATGATCAGTTCAGCCCCTGCAATCTCTTGACTCAAGGACATAAGCCCTGACCTTGTACTTGTAATTGTTGCATCAGTAATCCAATCAGGAACAATGGGTCACTATTGCAGGCTGCCTGCCTGCGTCTGGTGTAGTACTACCACATTCTGCTGTTACCCCACTCCCACAATTGTCTGACATGGCTAAACCTGTTTGTAGAATCCAAGTGTTATAGAATACATAATCGCCAAATGATCACACAGGGAGTGACTGTAAATTGCAGTTTACAAAACAGGTCCAAAAGGAGAAGCAATAATGAAAAACAAGATGAGCATAGAGACACTGCAGAACAATTCAGATTAAAGAATAACAAAGGGCAAAACTTTTTTTTTAGCTTTTGGACAGAGTGCAGTGGGATTAGAACCCCTGTCAGTTTTTATTGCCGTCTGTGTTCCCATTAAAGCGGTAGCAAATCCCATTTGGTCATTTTTTACCTACAGGTAAGCCTATAATAAGGCTTACATGTGGGTAAATGAATATCTCCTAAATGTGCACCGTTGCAACCAGTTATGTCATCGGCACATGCGCTCTGAAGGTCCGGTATACCATGTTCCGGAACCAAGGGCTCCCACGTGCATGCGTGGGAGTGCAGTCATCACAGCTCTGGCCGATCACAAAGCCGGAACGTGCAAACCCGGAAAAAATACGTGGAGGAGATGTCAGCCCTCTCAGCAGTGATAGTACAGCGCTGGAGAGCTTTGTTCCAAGGTGAGTGTTTCATAATGTGCTAGTATGCAATGCGTTTTTTGGTTTTTTTTTTCACAACAGCCGCGGTTTACAACTGCTCCTCTCTATTTGTCCTGTTTACCATTATCATTGAAAGTGAAAGTAAAGAATCACAAATTTTGCGTTGTCGTCAGAAAAGTAATAGAGGGGAAATCTTCCAATGGGGGCACTAGTTCTGGTGACCTGGGGGTCCCCAAGGAAATCACTTAATTTGCAGGGATTTCCTCTCACTTCCTGTTTGACAGGGGTTAAAACCCTCCCTTACTCTATACAATATGAAAAAAAAGGTTTTGCCTATAGTTCTACTTTAATACATAAAAGCTGCATAAACATGGACATTTCGCAGCAATGTTTCTGTGCCTCACTTGGGGTAACTTGTGGCTGCATAGCATAGTCTCTATAGGGTTCTATAGCAACAGAAAGTCTAGCCAGGAATCATTATTTCAGTAAAACATTTAAGAACAAAAACAGATACCTGCGATTACCTTCATGAAAAGCAACATTCTCTGTAAAGTGGGGGTTGATCTGGTTACACAGGCCAAAAGCTGGAGGGATCCAAGGCCACCACTGCCCGCATGCTGGTTCTGACAGTGCCCAGTTACTGCCTCAGGTGTATTTGAGCCATTCTGAGCTCTGTTATGAGGGAGGAAAGCTGAGGAACCTATGTCTCCATCAGAGCAGGATGAGTAAATGGGCACTCTGCTATACTATCAGTGTTTTGCACTCTGTTACTTCCTCATTTATCTCTCTACTGATTCAGATTTATTGTTTCCTGCATCACCTCAATGCTAATTGGACAGAGGTGATGCTAATTCTTTGTTGAGTAAAGATGGCCATATATGGATCAAAATTTGATCGGTTCAGCAGGGACCAAATTAATTTTGATCCATGTATGGACACCCTGGTTGTACAGATGTCGATCTACTGATCGACATCTGTACAACCAGCCTATCGGGTTTTGCCAAATTGATCAGTGCTGCCAGCTATAGTCAGCAGCACTGATCATTGTATTCGGATGTTGGGGAAGGCTCCCCCCATCATAGCAGGAGTGATTCCCCATCCAAATCGAATGTGTGGATTTGGGAAATGGATCATGTTGTTTCGTTCAACCCACTGGTTGAACAAAAAAAATGATTAATGTATGAATGAATAATGTATGGGCTGCCTGGGAAGTGGCATTGTTGAACTAGGAAATAATTGTGTGCCTTGCTGGCTGTGCAGTGTGGCAGATGTATGAAAATGACACAATTGCTTGCAGAGAACTACACATCAGCTGGCAAATAGAACAGTAAACATATGGGTTTATACTACTTCCTGGAGTTCAGCTGTAACAGAATGTGTGCTGTCTTATAAAATATCACCAGAACTGCTCTGGTGTCCCATACACATCACTGTATTTGTATATTACAGACGCATTAAAGATCGCTTTACAGTGTGCATAGAACCACTTACATGAGAGCCAGTCATGAAGAAAATAACAGTTGTAGCCCTCTTTTGAGGGGGGGTTTATGACAAGTGTCCCTCCCCAAACAGGATATTGTGCTATACCTGCCTGTAGGCAAATAGAGAATCAGAACCTTAGCTAAGTGGAAGAGTGGGTTTGATCATATATTTGGCCTCCACCCAGGACAGGACCTCTCTGAACAGAGGAGATTCCCTTCCTGAGAAATTAACCAGTAATATAAAAAAGTAATTGGTAGCACAGGAACTAATGCAACCAGCATATAACATTAACCATAAGTCTATAGATGCATGCCAGTATGGAAATAATACAAGCTTTATATAAGAAAAGATTAATAATAGTACATACATAAAAATGTACAAACAGGTATTATCAAAAGGGGCCTGATAGGAGTCCTGGTGGAATTGTGCACGTTTACTTGGGAATATATCATTCTTAAAGCGGAGGTTCACACAAAAATTGAACCTCCGCTTTTCGGAACCCTCCCCCTCTCCGGTGTCACATTTGGCACCTTTCAGGGGGGGGGGGGGGGGGGTGCAGATACCTGTCTAAGACAGGTATTTGCACCCACTTCCGGCATAGATTCCCACGGGAGTCTATGCCTCTTCCCGTCCCCACCGTGCTGTCTGCTGGGACACACACGGGTCCCAGAGACAGCGGGGACCAGTTAGGAAGCGCAGCACGACTCGCGCATGCGCAGTAGGGACTCGGGAAGTGAAGCCGCAGCGCTTCACTTCCTGATTTCCTTACAGAGAATGGCAGCACCCGAGGACTGAGGGATGATTCGGTCTCGGGTGCTGACATCGCTGGACCCTGGAACAGGTGAATGTCCTTATTTTAAAAGTCAGCAGCTGCAGTATTTGTAGCTGCTGACTTTTAATTTTTTTTTCTTTCGTGGGACTCCCTCTTTAATAGAGATACCTCTAGGTGAATGTTGAAGCCAAGTCTGGTTGGAGGGACCCCTGAGGATGATCATGATGTTGTGTCTGTCTTTGTGTCAGAGAATTAAAGACAAGATCAGTGGTGATGGGGAGATCCTTAAACTATTGTCCAGCCAGCCTGGAACGTAGCTTCTCACCAGCAGAAACTGTGGGGTGGTACTGAAACTCAGATTCAGCCTATCTACTTTGTGCTTAAGTCCCTCCCTAGTAGTTTCTAATCTGTCTCGCAACTGAACCTCTAACTATCAGACGTGCCTAACCTGGCTCTAGCCTATGCTGGTTATCAAACCCTAAAGTAAAACTAGCTATAAAATACCACAAATGAAGAGACAGAAGAGAGTTAACTAAAATAGCATTAGGTGCAATAAACAGTTTCACCTACTAATACTCTAGAAGGTGAAACACACAAGCTGACAAATACTTCCAGCACTATGAGGTCCTCTGTGGTGCAAAGCAGGAAGGACAATGGTATTAGTTCCAAATACTAGGCAGATGCAGCCCTCCTCAGAGGGGGTTATTCGAATAGATATTACAAAAAACAAAAGCACTGGAAGATGCAGGCACCTAGTGCATTACCAAAAAAAGGTTTATATTTAATGTAAAAGCATTGCAAAGTTGCAAAAAAACCACACAATGTCATGCAGTGCAGACAACAAATGTTGTAAGCATCAAACGGGTGTACAGCTGATGCATTTCAGGGGCGCACCCCTTCCTCAAAGCTCGGCTACTCTGGAAACCACAAGACAAGCTATTTATATATGGACATCAAAACCAAAGTCAAGAAAGCCCACTCCCCTGGGGGGGGATGGGGGGGTTGGTTTGGGGAGAAAGGAGAAGAGGGTTGGGGAGGGGAAGGGAGAAAAAAATATATACATGTGTATATATAGTAAAAATGTATTGTGTATAAGTCATATTATATTGTGTATAGAGAGGCCAAAAATTGTATTTTAGTAGTATATGTATGAGAAAACACCCAGGTCCACTGTCATTAAGGTACTAATGATAGTAGGAATGCTAATAATAATAATAATAAGGATGACAGCTCACCCTGTGTTATCATCATGGCTACTGGGAAAAAATGGCTGCTGGAGCACAAACCGGCGCCCCATAAGAAACCAGAGGCACCTATGGACACAGATTGTGAGGCCATGTCATCCTCCATCGGGTCCCAACTGGGCCACTCTCAATGAGATGTGGTCAGTGAAGCGGCGAGAATGGATGCACCGATCCTTCCGCCCATTGCAGGGAAACAGGGGCCCCGAGCCATCGGATGTGGCCGATTATGTCATCTCCGGCCCTCGGTGGATGCAGCCGATGACGTCACCCCCAGCCCTCTGCGGAAGTCTCTGGCTGTGTCCCCAGGTGGAGGTATCGTAACAAAAACAAACAAAAAAAGGGGGGGATTATTTTTAATTATGAAAAATTTCAATTCTTTTTATATATATATATATCTATCTATATATCTATAGATATATATATCTATAGATATATAGATAGATATATATATATATAGATATATAGATAGATAGATAGAGATACAGTGGGGATGGAAAGTATTCAGAACCCCTTAAATGTTTCACTCTTTGTTATATTGCAGCCATTTGCTAAAATCATTTAAGTTAATTTTTTTTCCTCATTAATGTACACGCAGCACCCCATATTGACAGAAAAACACAGAATTGTTGACATTTTTGCAGATTTATTAAAAAAGAACCAAATACTGAGACATAAGGATGCAGCAATGGATAAAGATAAACATGAAAATAAGAATGGAAGTGGAAATAAAGATGATATGGAATAAAAACACAAATACAATTACAGGTGGTCCCCGAGTTACGAACACAATAAGGACTGTGGGTTTGTTCGTAAGTGGAATTTGTGTGTAAGTCGGAACACTGCATTTGTAAGTGTAACTGCCACCTGTGCATGGCTATGGGATGTTCTGGATGCTTCTGGGCATGCAGTTATGTTATCTCGGGCTCTTCTGGCCATGCAGTGCATGTAGTACTGCAGTGTGGGATGTGTCCGGCGCTGCAAGATAGCAGCTCGGAGGTATCCAGGACCAGCGTGGAGCACAAGCAGCTGGCATTGAGACCATTCGTAAGTAGGAGTTGTTCGTAACTCGGGTGTTCGTAACTCGGGGACTGCCTGTACTCCAATACATGTGTATAACTGTGTAATACATAATTGTGGTTTACACAGAATGCACATATAATCAACATGAACATATTAGTTATACAAATATATAGTTAAAAATACATCTATAGTCAAAAATAACAATAAACACCAAAAACATATTCGAACATCTAACACTACGTTCAAGCCCCTAGGTGTCAAAGCCCCTAGCCGGTGTATCCAGAATGTCTCTCTCCTACATTGTTTCCGGAACCGACAGCCTGTGTCTACATCTTCACCAATTGTTTCTAGCCCAAACAGCCTAAGAGATTTTTATTATGTTCCTCTAAAAGGTGGAAAGGTACTGAATGTTCGTCAAACCCTTTTAAAATATTTATTTTATGTTCCCCAAAACTTGTGCACAGGGGACGTATTGTCCACATAGAGCAAACCACATGGACATTTTAGACAGTCGACCACAAATTGTGATCCACAGTTGATAAATTGTCGGATGTTATGTGTCTGACCATCACTGCCTGCGGCATCTTTCTTCCTGTGCCACATGAATTGACATGCTCCACAGTTGGGGACCCAGCACCTATAGCTGCTCTTTTGATCAAATAAACTGCTACAATTGCAACCTAATGTTTTCTGTGCATGGACTCTGCTAGGTACAATGTAACCCCTAAAATTTTTGGGTCTACGGAAGATGACATTTGGATGCTCGGGGATAACTTTGAGTTAGGCAAGGGTCACGTCGGAGAATACCCCAGTATTTCTCTATGATGCGTTTGATGGGAAAGGTTTACTGTTGAACCGGGTGCTGAAAGTGATGTCTGAATAGTTGTTGGAAATGCTCTCCCGGACCCAAACCTCCCTGCCCTTAGCGGGACATGTGGCCTCATGATGACGTTTATCAACAGCTGCCTCTGTAAACGTCTGATGATATTTCACGTATGCATTATCTATAGTAGCCTGATCGTACCCTTTCTACAAAAATGTCTTTTTCAATAGGTCTCTCTGCTTGTCATAGTCCAACAGACGAGTGAAGGTCCTTTGGAGCCGGCAGAACTGCCCAAGGAGTAAATTTTTGATCCATCTAGGGTGGAGATATGAATTCCGTGCCGATGGCTTGAAGTGTGTGTGGGAGATAATGCGTTGGTCGTCATCCACCACCAGCTCTAGGTCCAGAGGTATCAGCTTCTGACTGTCCAGCACATGGGTGAACTCAAATAAATTAAAAATGCTTTTGCGCTAGAAAAATAAAAATAAATAATACAATATTAGTGAATAAATAAATATATAAAGTGTATGAATGTCAAAAGGATGTACCTAAAACAATATTATAATCTGTGAAACATTATTTTGTGATACAGTAAATACAGTGCAATATGCATAAAATACTGAAAATTCAAGTGCCAACTCAGGTTAGAAAGAGTGTCCATTCCTTCAACAAAGTGATATGCAAAAACCATAAACGTTGATAAAAAATATATACGACGTGCACAAATCCAGTGTCCATCAAAAGTGCTTTCCATCATGCTCATCAGAACAGTGCAGAACATATAACATGCTTCAGTGCTCTCCGCTGATCCCCAAAAGCCTATGCGCTCACCTCAGAGCGTGTGACACAGTACCTAAACTGTG
This sequence comes from Aquarana catesbeiana, assembly GCF_042186555.1. Classification (NCBI taxonomy): domain Eukaryota; kingdom Metazoa; phylum Chordata; class Amphibia; order Anura; family Ranidae; genus Aquarana; species Aquarana catesbeiana. Next base: position 96,141,217 of record NC_133331.1, read on the forward strand.
TCAAAACACGCTTGGGAGCCACTCCTGGGCTCTAACGATATGTAGGTGTTGATTTCCAACTTGCTTAATTAGTAGCGTTCCACATCATAAATAAAAGAAAAAAAGCTCCATAGTATAATATTGTAAAGGCTTTTATTAAAAGTAAACACTCCCTTCCTAGGGGTACTCACATGGTGTAGATGCGTGAGTGCACCATCCTATTCAGCGCTTTGTATGTGAGAACCAAATCGCTGGTACGGTGTGCGGTGTGGTGTATCTGTCTCGCCTATCTCTCCTTGCTGACAGCTCTGTCCTGGCCCCTCAGGAGAGATAGGCGAGACAGATACACCACACCGCACGCCGTACCAGTGATTTGGTTCTCACATACAAAGCCCTGAATAGGATGGTGCACTCACGCACCTACAGGGTGTATATTCAATGCTATGCACAATAAAGCAGGCCTGCCTGGGGTGTAGATGGGTTTTGCGTGTCAAAAATTATTGCACATCTGTAGTCCGATCTGATGTTTTATAGAGGTGTATAGCCAGGCCACATCCAATGATAAACATCGGTAGTCTGTCTGACATTGATAATGGGCTAAAATCTCAAGCATGTAGCCTGAATCCCGAACATAGGAGGGGAGCTGTACCACCAACTCCTGGAGGAAATGGTTGATATAGCTCCCTATTGGGCTAGTATGACTGTCAATACCGAAGAAGATAGGTCTTCCCAGAGGATTGGTGGCGTCCTTATGGATTTTGGGAATATGATATAAAAACGGTGCAAGTGGATGTGGATGGAACAAGAATTGCCATTCTAGCTTGGATAAGACCCCATCCTTAAGAGCTTCATCCAACAGAGACTTTAAGGCTTCCTTGTATGGACAAATTGGGTCCCCCTCTAACTTCTCATAGGTGTCGGTATAAGTCTATATGCTTCCTTCAAATAGTCCTGCCTGTCCTGGATGACCAAGCTCCCTTTCTTGTCTGCCTTTCTAATGATGACTGTGTCGTTGTTCCTGAGTGAATTCAATACTCTCCTCTCCTTGTGAGACATGGATGAAATGTGGCCTCACTACACAAATGGGCCAATTCAGAATAGACTATGTCATAAAAGGTGGGGATACACTTTCCCTTGGTCCAGTGGGGATGGAACACTGACTTAGGCCTAAAATGGGTATGAGCTACTGGAGCTAGACAGGCAAAGCTAGATGGAAATTCCATCCTGGGCAACTCAGTATCCTGGGTACCCTCAAACCACAGCTCTTCCAATACTTGTAACATGTTCAGGTCCTGATATGGATCCACAGACTCTTGGGGAGCTGCGGATTCACTCACAGTCTATTTTTTCATGGAAAAATTCCCGCTTGAGGGTAAGGTCAACGAACAGTTTGAATAGGTCAGGGGGATTGGGTGAGACAACGTTGAGACCTTTGTGTAGCAGGGCAAGATCAGAAAAATCACTGGGGATAGATTATAGATTTTAATAGTATCACATTCAGATATTACTTTTCCACTTTTTTTGGATTTCTTTTCTCCCCGCTTTCCTCGCCTGGTTTTTCTACTGACCTTTTTCTCCAGTTGACCCCGTCCCCCAGGGTGTGACCTTCAACATAAAAGAAGGGGGGGAGGGTGGCGCAGGGCAGAAGATATGGGGTCAGGGAAAGAGCTGGGCATGTTCACCCCCAATGTGTCTCCCGGAGACTTGGGGATAGCCAAATCATGATCCGTTACACATGTAGGAGACTGATGGACCACACACTCACAAGGCACTGCTGCTGGTATATGGGATGATGAACTGGGTCCTCAACCCTCACCACTGCGGTGGGAAAGATCTGTGCAAGTAACTGCCGGTGCCTGGGAAACCCCTGGTGCAACACTGCCAGCAGGTGCTGGATGTTTGGGCCTTCGGTTTTCCTTGGGGCCGATGGGATCCATACAAATTCCTGGAGGATGAAGGGCCAGGAACTCGGGTAGATGGACTGGGATGGGTTTGTGGATGTTAGGAGGTGCCAGAAGGAGGCCCCCTAGGGCGGGGCCACTGTCTGCGCTTACGACGATAGGTGGAAGGATCCCTGAGGAAGGGGGTGCTCCCCCAAGATGCGTCAGCTGCACACCCCTTTGATGCTTACAACATTTGTTGCCCGCACTGCATGGCATTGTGTAGCCTGTTGCAACTTTGTGAGTATCCACTCTAGAAGGTAACCAATACTTACATACAGTAGTACAGACCTAGCTATCTAGGACTCTGCATGTGAGATAATAATAAGAGGTCAGAGATACCCTGTCACACAGATTCAGAATCACACTCAAGAAGGTATGCTGCATTTAAACTATTGGGACATAGGAATAATTGCATAATGGTCTCTTCTGGTCTGGATTTAGCAGCATGGACAGGACATGTGGCTGAGACATTCTCTGTCTCTCCACTGCCTCCTTTTGGGCTTTTTCAAAGCCAGTATACCAGGGACAGGAAGTGCTAATACATCATTATACAGAGCACTGCAACATGGTGATATTAGCAGCTAACAGTAGAGGGCAGCAGATCCCTACACAGTTTGATGCTCTTGAAACACTAAAACACAATCTAATATTCCTACACTCTAATACACAGCCTGGGACAAATCAAGCTACCAGTATGGAGGGAATACTTACAAGATATCTACATAAATATACCAATTTCACACAGACAGCGTTTTCAATGAAAATCAAGAGCAGGACCCCAACATTGCACAGCAAAGAGTACCAGCTACCTAACCACAGCACAGCCATTGCTGCATAAACCAATTAGCAAATGGTTAGCTAAAGCATGGTTTCTCAACCTGTAGTATTTACATTATCTCACAAAAGTGAGTGCACCCCACACATTTTTGTAAATATTTTATTATACCTTTTCATGTAACAACACTAAAGAAATTACACTTTGCTACAATGTAAAGTAGTGAGTGTACAGCTTGTATAACAGTGTACATTTTTCTGTCCTCTCAAAATAACTCAACACACAGCCATGTCTAAACCGCTGGCAACAAAAGTGAGTACACTACTAAGTGAAAATGTCCAAGTAGGACCCAAAGTGTCAATATTTTGTGTGGCCACCATTATTTTCCAGCACTGCCTTAACCCTCTTGGGCAAGGAGTTGACCAGAGCTTCACAGGTTGCCACTGGAGTCCTCTTCCACTCCTCCATGACAACATCACGGAGCTGGTGGATTTTAGAGACCTTGCGCTCCTTCACCTTCCATTTAAGTATGCCCCACGGATGTTCAATAGGGTTTAGGTCTGGAGACAGGTTTGGCCAGTCCATCACCTTTACCCTCAGCTTCTTTAGCAAGGTAGTGGTCATCTTGGAGGTGTGTTTGGGGTCGTTATCATCTTGGAATACTGCCCTGCAGCCCAGTCTCCCAAGGGAGGGGATCATGCTCTGCTTCAGTATGTCACAGTACATGTTGGCATTCATGGTTCCCTCAATGAACTGTAGCTCCCCAGTGTCGGCAGCACTCATGCAGCCCCAGACCATGTCATTCCCACCACCATGCTTGACTGTGGGCAAGACACACTTGTGTTTGTACTTTTCACCTGGTTGCTGCCACATACATTTGACACCATCTGAACCAAATAAGCTTATCTTGGTCTCATCAGACCACAGGACATGGTTCCAGTAATCCATGTCCTTAGTCTGCTTGTCTTCAGAAAACTGTTTGCGGGCTTTCTTGTGCATTATCTTTAGAAGAGGCTTCCTTCTGGGATGACAGCCATGCAGACCAATTTGATGCACTGTGCTCTGAGCACTGGCAGGCAGACCCCCCACCCTTTCAACCTCTGCAGCAACCTCTGGATATGACGCTGAGCACGTGCACTCAACATCTTTGGTAGACCATGGTGAGGCCTGTTTTGAATGGAACCTGTCCTGATAAACCGCTGTATGGTCTTGGCCATCATGATGCAGCTCAGTTTCAGGGTCTTGGCAATCTTCTTATAGCCTAGGCCATCTTTATATAGAGCAACAATTCTTTTTTTCAGATCCTCAGAGAGCTCTTTACCATGAGGTGCCATATTGAACTTCCAGTGACCAGTATGAGAGAGTGAGAATGATAACACCAAATTTAATGCACGCAAATTTAACGTTCCCCATTCACACCTGAGACCTTGTAACACTAACGAGTCACATGACACCGGGGAGGGAAAATAGCTAATTGGGCCCAATTTGGGCATTTTCACTTAGAGGTTGTAAGGGGATTGGGGGTTGTTTAGCTTAATGTAGAGCCTACCAGTGAGCTGAGTCCATGCTAGTTGTGCCAATTAAGGGCTTGTTAGCCCACTTTTATTAAAGGAAAAATAAGTCCAATAACAGAACAGTTGCCAACGCAGGGGTTTCAGTTTTCCACAGCAACAATATAAATGAAAAATGCCAAGCCACCTGGCTCTCTTCAGCAGCAGCACCACCGATCAGGCTCCCACACGGAGCCCTCCAGACTCCTGTCAGCGACCTCAGGCTTGGGTCTCTGGCTTTCACAGTGCCGCCTGCATTCTCTGGCTACTCCAGTGCACACCTGCACTCTCTGGGTTCTCCCTTGCAAGCCTGGACTCCTCAGGAGGGTGGAGCCCAGAACCATGGTCCTGACTCTACTATCAGGCCCACACACACCTGAACAATCAGTGTGTCATTGAGTCTCAAAACCCGGACCCAGGAATAGGGATTTCATCCCACCCGGATCTCTAAGAAATCCCTGGGCTCCAGGTCCCAAAGTGGACTTTACTAAATAATGAGGAAACTGAAAAGCCAGTTTCCTCCAAAATAAGCAAATACACTGGAGCCCCTCAACCTGCCTGGTTGAGAGTCCTGCGTCCATACATTGGTGGAGTACCACACTACCACAGGGTGTACTCACTTTTGTTGCCAACCATTATCATGGAAACCACTTTATAGGGCACTCCCCCTGAATCAATTGTTTCCCTTTTTTTTTAGGGGTTCGGTTAGCATTATACAATATGTTTTGTCCCATATTGTTTCATCTACCTCTTTCGCTTTTGTTTTCCCCTTTTTGTTTTCCTTTTTTTCTTCCTTTTTCCCCCTTCCCCCACTTGGGTGCAACCACACGGTGTGCCTCCGAGGGGCCGACGTCTGTTTGGCAGCCCTTTGTTCGGTGTCCGGGAGCTGCGAGGCGCGGCTGGGATCCCTCCCCCTTCCCCCCTCATCCTCCTTGACGGGTGATTGGGGCGGGCTTCCTGCTGCGCGTCGTCATCACGCCCCCCTTGTCACACATGTGACCTCTGCGTGAGTGTCACGGCGTTGACGCTGTGTTTTCCATTCTCGTGCAGACACGTTGATGGCGGCCCCCCCAGCAGCTGTGTGCGGTGGTTGCCGCTGCGCTGGAGGAGTCCTCCGTCCGCTTCTGTGTCTGCACCGCGTGATGCTGGGGGGAGCTCTCTGACTGGGGCGGGGACTGGCTGTATATAGGGTCCTCATTCATGTTCAGCCTGTTCTCATGGAAGCATGTCCATCATCGGGTCAGATACGGCTGGCCACTTGTTACCATCTTTAGGTAAGGGGGTTATTATATGGATATTGCTGTACTCTTCTGTGAGTAGGGGCCCCAGCTTGGTTTGGGGCAACACCTTATACAGTTTACTTTTATTACTCTAGAACTCCATTCTCACCAATTTACCAGTGTGGACCCATTACTTCCTGGGGACCCTTGTGTTGTGTTTGAGTCTCTCCTGGCCCCTCCCTTTGAGCTCCTCCCTCAGCTCCCGGACCCGACCTATTTGGAGGCCTGCAGTCGTGGACTCCCTGAGATTCACAATCCTGTGGCATGTGAGTACTCATTGAGGATTAGGGGTTCTGCCTCCCCTATTATTTTTATGTTTTTTCTTGCTTTTCCTCATCCTTTTAGTTTTTACCATACTGTCCCTTTCCTTTGTAGATTCTGGTGCTATATCCCCCCTGAGGAGTGTTTAATACACGAAACGCGTCAGTCTTACGACATGCACCAGACAAACATATACCTACAAGTTTTTAATTATTTTGTGATCCTATGCTACTCAAGTGAATATCTTTACCAGATTAGGATTAATTGCCCTGCATCATTTGGGGGCTGTTTACCATGTCTGCAATGTATCGGTTAGGCTGTAACTGCCATATGTTGTGTTACTACAATCTTCACTTGAACTCTAATTGTGTCATTGTACTACTATGTATCAATAAAGTGTTTTTATGCAATTTTGACTATCCCTCTGGCCTCCTTTGCTCACCTCATTTAAAATCCCAACCCTCCTGTTTTATGTTCTTTGTACGCATAGGGATGGAGACCTAGTGTCTCATTTAAAGTCCCATTCTTCTATTCACTTTTGTTGCCAACGGTTTAGGCATTAATGGCTGTGTGTTGAGTTATTTTGAGGTGACAGCAAATTTACAGTGTTATTCAAGCTGTACACTCACTACATTGTTGCAAAGTGTAATTTCTTCAGTGTTATCACATGAAAAGATATAATAAAATATTTACAAAAATGTGAGGGGTGTACTCACTTTTGTGAGATACTGTATCCACTTAGGAATATTTCTAGCTACAACTTCTACATATAATGGCTCACTGCCATATTTTCACCATTACAAACACAAAGTATCTTTTGGAAATATATTTCTTTAAAATGAACAAGCAATAGAAGTAGAAACTTCTGGGGTATTTTAACCTAATGTGCACTACAATTTGGCACATAACAATGTTGAAAAAAAAAACCACTTTAAATAATGCTATTAATTATCATTAAAGCTATGGCCACAAGCGTATACATGGTCAATCTAATGTATCAGGAGAAGGGGTTGCTAACAAGGGACAATAATACATTAATCTCAGAATAGTTCAGGATTAGGCCATGTATGCCCTATTTCTAGTCTGCTAGATCCTCACCCAAATACTGTATGTGCAAAACCTCTTATAAAAAAACCCACCCCCATTTTTCCTCAGGCAGTGGCCCTTTGAGGGTCCTATAATTGCTTTGCCCACCATTTCTAGTAGAGGGGGTGCGGGAGACGCAGGCTCACCAGACCAGCCACATAGTGAAGTTCTTCCCAAGGGATTCCAAGGCCTGTCTAGGCACAATTGGAGATTTACACCTGTCACGGACCCCCATACTCAAGATGAGTCTGTCCACCGTATACACTTCCTTTTTCCAGTACCAACACGATCCAAGCCACATTCTCAATGTCCATTATTTTCTTAGTTACCCTGTGCCCCTAATGGACACAGGGTTATTTAGACATAGAAGGTGCATGGGGAGCTGAAGCAAGGGTTTCTGGGTTCCACCAGACCCCTGCCCAATGTGACTCCAGTCACAACACCCAAAATAACATTTTGTGACATCTTTAAGATTGCTCTGCTATCAGGATGCATCTTAAGCAGCTCACCTTGGAGCCTCCTGAGGGCATCCACACTATATGATCTAAACACATCGAACAGTAAATATTCATTTGACCAATATCAGGGTAGTGTAAAGTCTGCCTAATGGATGAGCCTAATATCCAAGAAAACTAGAATAGTCCCAAGAAAATATGGACTGTTGTTATGCAACAGTATTGACAGGCTGCTGGGCATATGTCAGTGAGAGGGTTAAGGCCTATGCTTGTTGCAGATGCAGTGCCAATGAATCCTCCCCCAGCTGATGTCTGCCGTTAGACAAATGTGTAACTATAGTGTAATGTGTATTTGTATGGTTGTTCAGCAAGGCTCAGACGGCTGTTAGCAATCTAGTTAATTTTGCCTTTGTAGGAGGTAGCCTTAATTTGTTATATCTTTTGCCAATAAACGCCGGTTGATGCCCCCTAAACGAGCATCATGAAGAACTTGTCTGCTTGCTCATTCAAACTCAAGTAATCTCCCATTTTTAGCTGATCCTCAGTCTCCTCGATTCCCCTTTTTTTGAAGAATTATGTAGCATGATGCAGCTTGAGTCAGCCACCATCTTGAACTAGCAATGAACTTTGCTTTCTACATATAAATACAGATAGCAATCACACCCCAATCAGCGTGCAGGCTTCAGGGCATCATCTTTGCAACTCTAACGTTCCCATTACGATAATGTGATTTTCACTCAGTCTATAATATTGCCTGCCATGAATAAAACAACTGCCTTTTTTCTGCTCTGTGGCTAGATTTCCTAGCTGTTTGTGTGTTTTCATTTCCTTTTAGCTTACTTTATTTTTATTTTTGCTCTCTTTATCAATAAGGCGCTTTGTGCATACGCCTGAGTGAAGACGCTTCATAGCCTGACTATTTTTTACAAAGCACCTTCACACGTTACAAAATAGTGGATCTTTAGATGACTGCCTGGAGGTAACGGATGCTGTGGCTTTGTAATTTCTGCATACCGTTGGGTGCTAAAGTCCCATTACACAGCCTTCTGTAATTGCTATTTGACGTAGAGCCACTGTACAGTAATGACTTCAAAAGCAGCATCTTCAGGGAAACGTCTTACGCCTCCTAAAGCCAAGTGACTGATTTCAGATCAAGCTGTCATTATGGCATTCAATAATATTTCATATTGATCAATCAGAGAATGGTAAGACCATACTTTCATTTTAACCAATGCAGATGTTTTAGTATTAGCCACACACTTACATTGTAGGTAAGGTTGAAAAAAACACATGATGTGTCCATAGAGTTTGACCAAAGGACTATAAATTAACCCCGGCCCTACCACAATCTGTAGGTTAATGTTTGCCAGCACAATGCTCCATGCTTGAAAAACAAAATCTGCATTCCCCTTTTGCAAGCAGAAGACAACACTGTGGGGTTTATTTACTAAAGGCAAATCCACTTTGCATCACTTGGAAGTGCAGTCACTACAGATCTGAGGGGGACATGCAAGGAAAATATAAAAGAACATTTTTGCTTGTATATGATTGGAAGATAGAAATCAGCAGAGCTTCCCTTCATTTCAGATCTTCCCCTCAAATCTACAGCGACTGCACCTTCAAGTGCACTTCCAAGTGCACTTGCAGTGCACCTGTAGTGCAAAGTGGATTTGCTTTTAGTAAATCAACCCCTGTGTGTCTGCTACCTGTCAGACTGGGCTTTTACTCACAGCTATGGTCCCCAATGATGATTAGGAACCAACCATAGTGGTTCCTGATCGTGTGATTGCTATGTCAGCTATGACATAGTAATCACATGCTTGCTGGTGGCTTCATTGAGAAAATATGCCTTCAAATGGCATCTTAGGAGGCACTGCAGTCTTAAGTATTGTGTATCTCTTACATAATGTAATTGTCATATACAATTACAGTATTTAGAAAAATGAATTCCTGTATATACTGTATGCATTTGCCAGTCACTGATGAGAAAAGAGCAGGTTTTTTTACAACAGTGTACCCAATAAAAACCTTATATGCCTTTTTAAAAAATATAAAAATCATTTAGGTATGCAATTTTGTATTTAATGACAAGAAGCAAGAAGGGTGCACCAGCCTCCTGCCTCCTTGCTTCTTGTCATTTAGTTTTTAGGATTCCCCATATCTAAAGAAGTCAGCAAGACCTGGAGTGTTCCTGGTTACCTGCTGAAGTATGAAAACAGCAAATGAGTACAGCCAAGTTAACAAACGCATGCTGATGCTTTGGCCCAGGCATCTAGGCATCAATGACCTCCAATCACTTAGGAGTTAAAGGATGCACTCATATAAACATGTTTAAAGCTTGATGATATAAAATCTGTTTACATTAAAATTATTTTAGAGCTTTTTAACAAAAATAGTGCAAAAAGGAAAGTAGGCATGTTGCTTATAGAAAGTAGTTTTTTATGCTAAATTATATGGTGTATCATACTGGGCTTGACAGACAGATTGTATTGTCCTAGGCACGTAAGAATAGTGATATTTTATTTTTTAGGGACTTTAGAATTTTAGAAGTATGCTGTTTGCCCTATGTTGAAAACTACCTATGCCTGATAGTCGAAATCTGTCTAAAAGAAAAGAGGATCTGTATGCATGTTTGCTGGGTCTTGTGACTCCTCTCAGTAGCCTTTAATCCCACACCTGCAATATAGTTAAATCTACAGATTCCCAGAAGTGTACATAAAACACAATAATAATAAAGAAAAGTGAACTTACACTGTAAATATTGTTTTGACAGTACCCTCTGTTAACCCACTGTCCTGGGCACTGGCTCACTATATCCCTATATAGCAACACATCCCAGCAATATTAATATACTCAGGTAATGTGGATTAAGTGCAACACTATGAGACTGTACATATAGTGCCTAAGTAAAAATAATCTCAAGACTAGAAGATGAGTTGCAGTACAGAACTCTATAGAGGGGTCATATAAAGGGTAGAACCACTGATGCATTGTCTTATGCTACAAACCTAAGTGTGTTTTCTATACAGTATGTATAGCGGGAGGCTGGATTCATGTGAACTGAGTTTGTTTCTAAGATAGATATCAAAAGACATCTCTTTGGAATATATGTGCCTTGACTACTTTGATTTTTATGCTGTCTTTATGTTGACTTACTCACATTTGGGTCTGGATTTACTGATTGTACCTGAATTTCCCACCCAAGAGGCAATGGCTTCACCTTGGCTTACTCATTTGCACCTCTATGGGCAACAAACACATGCTATGAATTCTAGTCTATCCTACTAGCTGATAGTACTCTAATAAAGATTAGGAGTTTGTTACTGTGTACTGATTCTCTGTCACATGTACTCCTGAAGAAGGATCTCAGAAATGCATCGAGTTCACATGTGAACTGTAATCGGAATCTTTGCACCTTGTGAACCCCTATGTGGAGAGTAATTTTTAATGTTGTGTAATAGATTTTTAATGGTATATAATAAAGTTGTTTAATGGTACAATGTTTCTTATTTGTATATTCACACAAGGTCCATGACTACACATTCTGTTCATAGATGTATGTGTTTTGTATGTGATGTACTCTATGTGTTGCAAATTAACCTTAGATTCAACAGTCATCTGAACTTTTCTCCTTATCCTCCTTAGCGGTAATCCCGAGTGTGGCTCGGGGTGGATTTTCAGTACCAAAAGCAGTACACTCGCATCGCAGAATACAGACAAAGTTACTTACCTTGTCCCCAGGATCCTGTGATGTCTCCTGTGTGTGCGAGCCGTGTCTCCACTCGATCTATCACAGAGCCCAGCTCCGTTCCCTGCGAGCATTGCGACGCACAGGGACAGAGCATGGCGCCAAATTCAAAAAGTTAAAAACACATTACACATACAGTACACTGTAATCTTACAGATTACATTACTGTATCACATTATTTCACCTCCCTTTTGTCCCTAGTGGTTTGTCCAGTGCCCTGCATGCAGTTTTATAATATATATATATATATATATATATATATATATATATATATATATATATATATATATATATATATATATATATATATATATATATATATACTGTTGTTTCTGCCTGGAAACTGGAGATTGTCCATAGCAACCAAAAAGCAGCGTCCCTTTACATCAAAAGCAGTTTTAGACCAGCTAGAAAACAGCGATAATTAATTAGATTCACTTGCAGAATTGAGCGATAGTGATTTGTGGGGAAATTCGTCATCAAACACTGAAAGTATTGACAGCGACAATTCTGAAACAAATTTCAGTGTTTTTGATTTGATTACATTATTGAATAATTTTTATTATTATTATTATATTATTATTTGTTATAATTATTTATAGTTATTTATTATATTATATTATAATTTATGATTTCGTGTTTCAAATTTTATCATACAAGGGCTGTCTACTAGACTCTTTTTTGGACAGATTTAAGCGTGTTATTCCTAAGAATTACAGGCCTACAATAACGCCAAATTTCAATGCAAAACATTGTACCACTTTGAGGATCAAAAATCTGACATAATCATACCGCCAGGGAGGTTAACCAACTGTTTTAATTGGATCACAGAGACAGAATTTTTTTTGTTATTTTTTTCATTGTCCAGGAAAAGCACAGAAAATGTTATTTCCAAATAAAAGATTCACTGTCAAGGAACTTTTCCTTTTTCCCAAAGAAACGATATTTGGAATTATATTGACAAAGATAGTGGCCAAATTTTTTTGCCTTACAGCTCTGTAAGGAATGTTCATGCCTTTTATAAATGTGTTCAGGATATTAGTTATTAGCATGCAGAAAAGAGTGTTTATTTGTAAATATTAGACAATACTAAAACACCTGTTTGCTTAATATAAGTGTTTGAACATTACTTTCAGCCATAACTCACAGTTCACCCTCCTCCATTGTCCACATAGAATTTTAAATCATTTGGTACCACATACATGAAAAAAAAACACCAGAAGACAACACTTATATTGGAAACAGGATCATGATACAATGGTGTCACATCAATAAAATAACCAAGTGTGTGCATTCTTTAACATTATATATATATATATATATATATATATATATATATATATATATATATATATATATATAAATCCTAATATTTCAGCCAGCCATTGTTAGCATAAAAAATGCAGCTCTCTCTGCAATACTCATCTATCAGACTGGATCTGGGCATTAAAGAGCAATTATATTGTTTAGGTTGAATTGCATTGCTTTTAAGTTTTGAGTGTTTAACCTGATATTTCACAACTTGGTATTGCATTTAATCATTTAATACAGGGTGCACTCATTACATTTTGTTTCACAGAGCTTTAAGGGGGGTTCCAGAGAGCAAGCCAAGCAAAATTTGTTTGCCTTCAGGCTCTTTCTGTCTTACAAAAACGCAATACAGCCTGGTTTAAACAGAGCAGGCAGTGAGAAGGAATGAGTTATTCTTCTGATTCATTTATTTGTGTTTTAAACTTGATCTACTGAACTCTGTTGACAAACAGAATACCAAAGAATATACAAGCAAACATGTTAAAAGCTTGCTTGCTGGTTAGTAATTAAAATACTAAAACATTTGCTGCAGCACTTTATATTCATCTAACTAATGAACTCCAGCCAACTTTATTGTATTTTTGGATAATCTGGGGAGTGGGAAGGCTTAAAACCTTTATTGGGATTGTATTTTTGCCTGTGTACAATTCAAGGAAATTTCTTTTCACTTTTTGTCCAGGTGACAGGTGTCGGAAATAGGAGAAGGAGAAATATCCTCTATGTGGACTTATAGAACTTCTTCAGCATGGATATAGCATTTAAACCTGACACAAGTTTTTCCCTGCAAAAATTGCTTTGGTGGCTTGAAGGATCCAAGAGATGAGGTGCGTAAAATGACATTATAATGCGTAATAATATGCAGTGTGTTAAGGCTGCCCATTTTTTGAATAGGCTGCCAAATGCACAACAATTGATCTAAAGTAGTACCTGCTGCGGCTGCCAATGCACTTAACGTTTATTACTTCAACACATCGATGTAAACAGGCTCTTCAGCTTAGACTGGATGCCAGGAAATCAATACAAACACAAATTGGGAAAGCATTGATATTTCTGTTTCAATGTTTTTATTAAAGTTTGAAGTACAAATAGAGAACAATACAGCCATAGACCTTTAATGGTAAATTTAGGTAGAACTCGCAACGCAGGCGAGACACAACTGAGAAAAATGTACAATAGTGGCGTACTTAGTGGGTATAGCACACTCTGAAGAGTCGAAGTAGCAACAAAAGGAAAACAACCAGGAATGGTGAAGTAGAGAACAAAGGAGTGAGAGGGCTAATTCCAAAAGAGCGGGTCAAGTAAGCTAAATGTCTGCTGATGTCTGCTCCATTCTGTTCCGGAAGATGATAGATACAAAACTAACAGGTTGCTACATGACTCTTCATAAATTATGAGAGAACATTATTCTATCAAAGGGAGAGGGGATAATAAAGGAAAAGAAGGGGGGGAAAGGGAGTAGGAAAGGAGGAGCTAGGAGAGAGAGGTACAATCCACCCACCCAAGTTATTTTTTTCTTAAGATTGGGTTTGTATGTAACTAATCCACAGGTTCCAGATCTGCTCAAATCTTGTAGAGATACCACATAAGGTGCTAACCATCTTCTCATTGTTCATGATCCACAAGAGTATATGTTTCATCAATGTTAAAGTGGAAGTCCATGCTAAAACTAAAATCCCTGCATCTATAGCCACCAACATTCTAACACTAACTTCTCTAGCCCTGTAAAGAAAAAATGAGTATACATACCTTTTCTGCAGGCGATCTGACCCGATCTCCAGCGGCAAAAGCTCTGCAGAGGGCACGGCTGACAAATGAAATAAATGGAATGAGACATCACCCATAGACTTACTATAGAGCTTCCGTTGTCGGATGTGTCCTCTGCACCCGCCTCCACAGTGAAGACGCGGCTGACAGCTCAGCATGGGATTGGGTCGGATCACCTGCAGAAAAGGTATGTATACACATTTTTTTTTTTTTTTTTTAGCATGGACTTCCACTTTAAGTCCACCACTGGACTTTTCCAGGCAGTCGCAATGGCAATTTTAGCCGCTAGGAACATCTGGGGATTTTAATAACATTAATCATGGTCACCATAAAGATCAGGGCATGAACTCATATCCAGTACCGCCTGACCTTAGAGCAAGTCCATCGCATATAATCTCTGATTATACCACCAATGATGTATAGAGCATACACCCTTTATATGTGATGACAAGATATATCAAAATATGATATATGTCTTTGTTCCAATACAGTGAGACCTGTCTTTTACTTACATCACCCCTTCGTGTGTACTGATGAAGTGAACCAGCGGAATGTGTTGACGCACAGGGGCTCACTCATCTGATATAGTGTAAAAAACACTTTTTAAAACATCTGGTCATTGCGGCCTGTATTCTATGCATATGTGATGCCATGTTTTTAATTTTAATGTTTTTGCATTTTGCTTTTGCAATTTTTTTATACTGTACGAATAAAATATATTTTTTACAATTCATGTGGTCCAAATTGCCTTTAAAGTCGGAACCTTTAGCTGTTTTCCTTTGATTACTCTGTTATAAGGAGCGGAGAAAGTGAAGAATTAGCTGCAGGTGGTAAAACTCTGCATCAGGCATTTCAAGCTGTTGTGTAAAATATGTGGTGGGTGTATCCCCCTGTGGTCCAGAAAAAAACCTACATGGTAGAGGCTTTTGTTTATCCACCACTGGAATTCCCATGGGTGGAGACCAAGAGTATTCCATACTTACCTGTCCCTGCTCCACCAAGATCTTTGTTGTTGACTTGTCTGTTTGTGCACAGCCTATTTTTTATATCCTCTCAGTCATGCCCTAAAACTTCTGCATATGCATGCGACATGTATCGCTAGATGATTTACCGTCTTTTCATTGGAATAAATGAAGTCTGCCGTGCACATGCAGGAAAGTCCAACCAGTGGATTTTTAGGAAGAGGTTGTGCACACCAGGCATACTGCACAGCAAAGGTCTCAGCAGAGCAGATTGGGTGCACATGTGCTCAAGAAGAGGAGGTGTTGCTAGATGTAAAAAAAAACAGGGGCTGCAGCCTGAAGGTAATCTCGATAACCCCTTCCACATTTTAAAGTAAGTACAGCCCAAGCTCCACCCAATGTCCCCCTCACCCCTGCCCAATGCCCCATATTAAAATGTTCTATGAACCCATTATGACAAAAAATCTTGGAATTGTTATTAATTAGCAATTAATTCAGAGTATTATATAAACCTATATTTAAGATGGTAGTAATCTCATGCAGGGAGCAGGATATATAGAATATATGTGCGTACACACACCCCTTTGTGCACACATCAAAACACACTGGCAGAAGAGAAAAGTCAGACTCAAGTAAAAAAAATGCATACATAAATTTTTAAACACTTGGGCATGCGCCAGTATTTTCCCCACCACAAGACTCTTATGGCCAGGTCAGCCCACTGCTGCTGCTCCTCCGGCATCATTGGGAGGGGGGTTTAGGCTCACTTGCTGGTTGCTGCCTGGCTGGGCTGGGCTGGGCTGTGGCCTGTTCCAGTGCTGTCCAGTGAGCCTTAGTGACAGGCAGCACACTGAGTCTGGGCTGAGGGGTCACTTTAGCTGGCTGTGGAGCTGCTGCGGCCTGTTGTTGTGCTGTCCCGCGGGCGGCAGACTGCAGCACAGCAGATGTGGAGGGGAGAGCTTTAAAAAAGACCCAGAAGCCCAAACCGGAACTGGTTGGAGGCCACACTAAAGCCGTGTAACCGCCCCCCCCCCCCTCTGCCCCCACTAAATCATTCATTTAGTTTCTGACATTCTCCTTCTGGGAACTGCCTGGTGAGTGAGTGGTGATGTGTGCAAACTGCATACTATAGCCCCGAGTTCCCGGCCAACCCCAGGCCTTGGGACTCGTGCTAATAATTCTCAATGAGCAAAATGAGATCTGGGGCTTTTTGGGGGCCCACTCAAGGCTATAGCCCAGTTCAGCCCCCCTCCCGACGCTACTGGTGAGGACACTTACCCTTTAGAAACCTGACAAAAATTCAAAACTGTCTCATACTGTATTAGAGCTTAAAAGAAAAGAAATTTGATTGTAGGTCCACTGTAAATATAGTGATTCTGTATTTAAACCACTGTCTGTATTGTATATACTGTGTATATAAACCCAAAACTTTTTTTTTCATTTTGGATAGAGTGATGAAGGATTAGAACCCCCTATATCTCTCCCACTAAGGAGGCTCAGTCCTTCTGATTTTCCTGGTCAGTGATTTTTTTCTCAGAAAAAAGGTGGATAGGTATAGGAACGCCCCAAATTTAACTTAAGTTAATTTGTGTCTCTGTCCCCTACCCACCTCCGAGCACCTGCCCTTGGTCCCGCCCCTACCCACCTCTGAGCACCGACCCTTGGTTTCACCCCCTACCCAGCTCCCAGCATTGCCCCTTTCAGAGAATATAGCGTCAAGTATCATTTTGTAGTGCTAATTTGTATAAAATACAAATAACAAACAATAAAATATCCCCTGCAGCCAGTGGCAATAGACCCCCCCCAGCAACAATAGAACCCCAACAACAGATTTCCAACACCCAGCATAAATAGATTCTCCAGCTTCCAGCAATAGTAGACCCCTCGCCACACAAAAATAGATCCACTCCAGCAAGAATAGAGTCAGCAGTCAGCACCAGTAGACCCTCCATCACACCCTAACACCCCTTGCCATTGCATGCATTCAGTGCTGAAGGGACTGAATGTGAGAGAAAACATAATTTTGAGTTGTCACCAGAACAGGAATAGAGAGGAAATCTTTTAATGGATTTTTTAGGTAACACATTGAGGAGATATCCTCTAGCTTCTTTAGTTATGTCTATAGGACAAGAAGTGAAAGAAAATGGGAAACAGAAAAAAAAAAAATGAAAGAACGGGTGTTTTAAACATTACTTACATTATCCAAAATAAAAAAATAGTCTTTAAATATACATTAATCTATGCAATAGTGGTGGAATAGGGTTGGCTATACAATGGTTACAAGGGGCCCTTCCCTATAAAATACAGAATTTCAATTTTTCCTGGAAATCCTCTTAAACGCAATTATAAAATAAAAAAAAAGATTAGATGCCTTTTAATTACAAATCTCCTGGAAAGCATTCTAGAAGGTGAATTGCTTGCGATGAAGTTTTCTCCTGCAGCTCAGCCCTTTGCTAGTCGCGATGCCCTTAGAATGCACTTGCCCTGTGTGCGACACACAGCTCTTTATATGGCTAACTGAGTAGACCAGCGAGTGTTGCACACCAGCCTCTCTTAGCAAATTTGGTTTACCCAGCATGCCTTCTTTTTATGAGTCTTCTGTTATAGTGACTGCACATAATAATTGTGGCAAGGAAATAGAATCACCACATAAAAGGACACTTATATTTTTTTTTTCTTTATTCTACAAAAACAAGGGAAATGTAAACCTTCTTTCAATACATAATCCAATCCAATTTATAATTTCATTTTATCCTGCACAGCAAAAAAAAAAAAAAAAAATGTAAGGTAGGAATACCTGTTTTTTTTTCATATAAATTTCTTTTTTTTCTCCATGTTTTTTAAATTAGTGCTAAACTGCAGCATCACTTTTGGTGGGCTGTCAGTGTATTGGAAACATCGTATATAACCTTCACTGTTTGCAGTTTAATCTCCCTTGCGTCCCCGCAGGCAATGTTTTGACATTTTAAACCCCATAAATGACAGCAAGGCTTTGAGCCATTGTGAGAAGGAGGGAAGATGAAAAAAAAAAGTCTGAAAAAAAAAAGCCAGACACAAACGAACACGTTGG
This sequence comes from Aquarana catesbeiana, assembly GCF_042186555.1. Taxonomy (NCBI): domain Eukaryota; kingdom Metazoa; phylum Chordata; class Amphibia; order Anura; family Ranidae; genus Aquarana; species Aquarana catesbeiana. Next base: position 96,159,401 of record NC_133331.1, read on the forward strand.
AAGGATGCTGCTTCTTCAAATGACCATGCAAAAAACTGGCAATATCAGATGGAACTGACACCAATTCAAAGGAGTACGATAATGGGGATTATAAGTAATGAGTAAAATTAGATTGAGTGATAATACAAAGCTGTGTCATTGGCTTATTGTCCTCCAAACTATGAGACTTCAACATCGTGTCTTTAGAATAAAGAATGTGTCTATCATACCCGAACAATGATGTGCTCACAGATGGGCACTACATTGTGTTCAATTTATTCTTTTTTTATATGCACATTGTTTCTGCTAAGATAGCTATAACAAAATAACAGTAAAAAGTATCTGGGTATTTTACCTTATCCCATGTGTAACCATATCTTAGCCAAAAACTCCAAAATAATATCTAAGAGGGGCCTTTGTTGGTGCTAAAGCTCAGTACAATAATCCACAAAAGTTAAGATGGCCATATAAACCTTTTATTTACAAGTGTTGTAAAGATTTTGAGCATTGCTTCCAACAATTAGACAATACAGACCCCAAGTTTATGTAAAAATTAAGTACTTTTTATACTATATACAGTACATAGCGGTTGATTTGCCAAAGGCAATTAGACTGGGCACTTTGCAAATACAGTTGCACTCTGCAATGGAATTTGCTCCGGAGCTTAGTAAATGAGGGGAAACTCTACTTACTTCTATCATTCAATTATGTGCAGGCAATGATGCAATACTTTTTATTTTCCTTGCATGTGATTGGGTAGTGTTTGAAAAATGAGAAGCTTCATTTCATTTACTAAGCTCTGGAGCAAAGTCCCTTAAAGAGTGCAACTACACTTGCAAAGTACACAGTCTTTTTGCCTATGGTAAATCAACTCCAGTATATAGCTGGAAGCCTAATTATATCTTGTTATGAAACTAGTGTGATTAGCATTCACAGCTATCCTCACAAAGGGTCTCTTATTCCTTTGTGAAATAAATAGACTGCAGTGACCTTCAGAGAGTTGCTCTGTGTTGGCAGCCTTGTAAGTAAAAAGCTTATGTTTTGTTGAGCTAGTGTTTCTCAACTCCAGTCCTCAAGGCGCACCAACAGGTCATGTTTTCAGGCTCTCCATTATTTTGCACAGGTGATTTCATCAGTTTCACTGCCTTAGTAATTACCACAGCCTTTTCATCTGAGGGAAATCCTGAAAACATGACCTGTTGATGACTGGAATTGAGAAACACTGAGATAGACACAAGGTTCAACTCGCTAGTAGAGAGGGACTTGTCTATGTAGTAAGTGATGGGAAGGCTGTGATTTATTTCATGTCTTATGTTTTTTTTTTCCTGTAGAGACACTGCCCAAGCTGTTTTTGATGCTGGAGCTAATGCCAATATTTAAATGAACTCATTTGATGCAGTCTGCCTCAACAGACAAAGCTTTTATCCTTACAATGTTTGTGTATGGGTATATGGGAGTACTGCATTTACCTATTTACCCGGGGTTACCTTTTAGGGCTTGTTCACATGTGCAGGCCCCTCTGAAGAGCAATCTGTGTTGTATAACTCTTCCGAGGGCAGGGCACTTGACAGGTGGTGAAGAGGCATTATTTGAGCTCCTCAATGTAATGGAATCGCTTCCCACACGCTTAAGTGCTTTTGTCATATACCGCTTCCTCCAGTCTGAATATAGATATTAGATATTATTGCCGCATATTACAACCAAGAACAAGGCAGGACTCGTTTTGGCTGCAAAGCTTGAACATGAACTGTTTATTTGAACAAAGGCACACAGATATACACTCAGGGGAAATTCCCCTTATTTGCATAATGAAACAGGGCAGGGTAGACTTTACCTCCACCAGTAGCATGACACAGGTGTGATCAAACTTCTCATCAGTAGAATGTCTTTGGGAGGGGCTGCTGGAGAACCCCCTCCCCTCTCACAGCTAATCCACAGAGACATGTACATTCCATTATTATTATTATACTGGTTTTATATAGCGCCAACAGTTTGCGCATTGCTTAACAAAAAATAAAGGCAAACATTACAGTTACATTACAACTTGGTACAAGAGGAATCAGAGGGCCCTCCCATAATAGGTTGCTCCCAAGGCAGACAGAAACAATAGAACAATGGGATACAGCCACACTTCAAACGATCTAGTAAAGAGTCTACAACAGTATATGAGACAATATACAATATATATATTATATACACACACACACACACATACACACAATATTCCAGTGTGGTTGTACAGTGAGTCTGACTAGTGCAGATCAGACTTGGGTTTTTGGTCACCCTGTGCCCCTAATAGACACAGGGTAACTTACACATAGGAGGGGCCGGGGGAGCTGGACAAGGAGATTCTAGTGCTCTCCAAGGAAAGTTGGGTTCCACAAGCCCCCTGCCAAAAGTGACTCCTGTCACACATCTCCCCTTTCGGCAGAAGACTAACACAGAAGGAGACCCCAAACGGGTGGACTTCAAAGTTAGTCCGCAGTTCCAGTCCCCCAATGCCCATCCCACACAGTACTCCAAACACATTGTCCCAAACAGAGCGTTACTCACCCAGCCAACCTCTGCCTCTCTCGTAGAACATGTCCGTTGCTGGGGAGAACACAGGATGGCTGGGCTCACTTCGTCATGCTGTTGGGGATCTGGGCCGACTGCCCAGCATCCCTGGGGTATACAGGTGGTGACTGAAGTCCTATCCACTTTTGATAGATGAAAATCCCCCAGTGCTTGCAAAGCATGGCTGACATCCTCCTGTCTCAGTGCTGGACCATTTTCTGAGGTTGTGTCAGTGGAGACCGAAGTCCCATCCACTTTCACAGGAACTCTATCTTCTGTTAGTTGAGGGCAGAGGCCAGCAGCGCTCTGTCTTGTTGCCAGCGGTTCAGCTGGGAGTAGGAGCTTCACTACATCATCTTGTCACTGGGGAGGGAGGCCGACTGCCACGGCTCCCTGGAACTCCGCAGTTGTTGCCGGTGCTGAGCAGAGGTTGGTAGCACTCTGGCCTGTTGCCAGCACTTCTGCTGGCTTTCTGTTAGTGGAGACTGCAGGACCATCTACTGACACCAGCTCAAGCTGCCGTTGTGAGGTGCCGATTGCATTCTCTCCCTGGAGCTCCTGCGGAGTGGATTGTTGTGCGCAGAGGCCAGTATTGTTCTGCCCTGTTAGCGCTTTAGCGCTCACATCATCCATTTCAGGTAACTGTTGGGGAGGGAAGGCAGTTTCCTCCAATCTGGCTGACTGTTGGGAAGGGAAGACGACAACCTCCTCTCCCTTCTCCTACTGGATCCTGATCTGCTGCTCGGGTGTGACCGCCACCTCCTCACCCTGGGCCTTCAGAACTGCCTAAGGTGTGGGGGAGAGGTCTTGGACCCTCTGTCCGGTTGCCAGAACTTCAGCTGGGTTGGTGTCATCATTCTGGGGCGGCGTCTGCTGCTGGGATGCCCTTTCTCTGATACTGTCTCCCAGGTGCACAAATCCTTGTTGGGGAGGGTGAATGGCTGCTTCCCCTCCCTGCATCTCAGAAATCCACTGGGGAAGAACCACTACCTTTCCACCTCGAAACTGCCACGGGTGTGGAACAGGGGTCTGCAGTACTCAGTCCTGCTGCCAGCACTTCTGCTGGGGGTTCCTCCTCTACAGAAGAGACTATTAAATCCCTAATCTCTGGAATTGCCGAATTCCAGGGCATGGGCTGGTGGCCCTTGGGCCCAGTGCCAACACTTTGGCAGGTGACTCATTATCCATAACATTCTCTGATAAAATGATCCATGCCTGAGGAATGAGGACAGCTTCCTCTTCTCCTGAGCCCTTGAACTGCCGTTGCACAGATGCATTTCTCCATCCAAGCTGATCCTGTGCAGAGATAAGTTTGTCAAGGTCAGTCTACACTTGCTGCATCCGCCATAAGACCTCCGCTTCCATAGCTGCAGGCGGAGATGGGCAAAGCACACTGTTACTCTGCTCCATTGCTAACACTTTTCAGGACTGTCGGCTGGTACTTCTAGATAGTCCCAGGCAAAGGGAGTCCAGCCGTCTGTAGGCAATCTCCAGCTCCCATTCCTGCATGGCCAGAAACTCTATATCTTCCAGTGTCCAGTGCACTTCCGAGACATTCAGTATCTCTTCTCTGAAATCCATGATTTTGTCCAACTGCCACTCCAAATCGCTCCCGAAGTTAGGGTCCCCTGACAGCTTCATATACAACAGTCCCAGGCCTCCGTAGCCAAAGCCTTCAATTGGGCTGTCATCTGCTATCCAAGGGCATGCTTGGGATAGCTCTCATCCAACCGCATCTCTGCCCAGTCCAGCCTGCTTAACTCAGCTGTCTGCTCCTTGTGCGGTTTTTCTCCCCAAAATCCCGCAATCCATACTGCGACCAGTACCTTTCCTGGATGGAGGGGAGAATTTTACTCTGGTGGCGCTGCTCAGGGGCTAGAGTTTCCTTCCAGAGTTCGCAGCAGATTGAATCATACCATCCCAGCAGGACCTGCTTTAATACTGATCCCCTGTACTGTATCTGCATCTCTTGCAACCTTCTTCCGAATTCCTCCTCCATGGCAGCTGGTATCTGTATCTCTCCTCTTCTGCTATCCGGACCTTGGATACCAGTGGAGGTTTGGTTGTCCCAGACTGCAGGAAGCATCCCACTGCTGTCACCAATGTTGTAACGGAATTGCTTCCCACACTCTGCTTGAGTGCTTCCATCATAATAAGTGCTTTTGTCATATACCGCTTCCTCCAGTCTGAATATAGATATTAGATATTATTGCCACATATTGCAACCAAGAACAAGGCAGGACTCATTTTGGCTGCAAAGCTGGAACATGAACTGTTTATTTGAACAAAGGCACACAGATATACACTCAGGGGACAATCCCCCCTTCTTTGCATAATGAAACAGGGCGAGGTAGACTACCTCCACCACTAGCATGACACAGGTGTATTCAAACTTCTTATCAGTAGACTGTCTTGGGGGGGGCTGCTGGAGAACCCCCCCCCCAGCTAATCCACAGAAACATATACATCCCATAATAGGTTGCTCCCGAGGCAGACACAAACAATAGAAAAATGGGATACAGCCAAACCTCAAACAATCTAGTAAAGAGTCTACAGTATATGAGACAATATATATAGATATAGATATATAGATATATCTATATCTATATATAGATATAGATATAGATATAGATCTATATCTATATATATAGATACTGTGTATCTATATATAGATATATATATATATCTATATATAGATATATCTCACAAAAGTAAATACACCCCTCACATTTTTGTAAATATTTTTTTATATCTTTTCATGTGACAACACTGATGAAATAACACTTTGCTACAATGTAAAGTAGTGAGTGTACAGCTTGTATAACAGTGTAAATTTGCTGTCCTCTCAAAATAACTCAACACACAGCCATTAATGTCTAAACTGCTGGCAACAAAAGTGAGTACACCCCTAAGTGAAAATGTCCAAATTGGGCCCAAAGTGTCAATATTTTGTGTGGCCACCATTATTTTCCAGCACTGCCTTAACCCTCTTGGGCATGAAGTTTACCAGAGCTTCACAGGTTGTCACTGGAGCCCTTTTCCACTCCTCCAGCTGGTGGATGTTAGAGACCTTGCGCTCATCCACCTTCCATTTGAGGATGCCCCACAGATGCTCAATAGGGTTTAGGTCTGGAGATATGCTTGGCCAGTTCATCACCTTTACCTTCAGCTTCTTTAGCAAGGCAGTGGATCATGCTCTGCTTCAGTATGTCACAGTACATGTTGGCATTCATGGTTCCCTCAATAAACTGTAGCTCCCCAGTGTCGGCAGCACTCATTCATGCAGCCCCAGACCATGACACTCCCATCAACACGCTTGACTGTAGGCAAGACACACTTGTCTTTGTACTCCTCACCTGGTTGCCGCCATACACGCTTGACACCGTCTGAACCAAATAAGTTTATCTTGGTCTCATCAGACCACAGGACATGGTTCCAGTAATCCATGTCCTTAGTCTTCTTTTCTTCAGCAAACTGTTTGCAGGCTTTCTTGTGCATCATCTTCCTTCTGGGATGACAGACATGCAAACCAATTTGATGCAGTGTGCAGCGTATGGTCTGAGCACTGACAGGCTGACCCCCCACCCCTTCAACCTCTGCAGCAATACTGGCAGAACTCATATGTCTATTTCCCAAAGATAACCTCTGGATATAATGCTGAACACATGCACTCAACTTCTTTGTCGACTATGGCGAGGCCTGTTCTGAGTGCAATCTGTCCTGTTAAACCGCTGTATGGTCTTGGCCACCATGCTGAAGCTCAGTTTCAGGGTCTTGGCAATATTCTTATAGCCTAGGCCATCTTTATGTAGAGGAACAATTCTTTTTTTTCAGATCCTCAGAGAGTTCTTTGCCATGAGGTGCCATGTTGAACTTCCAGTGACCAGTATGAGAGCGTGAGAGCGATAACACAAAATTTAACACACCTGAAACCTTGTAACAGTAACGAGTAAGATGATACCAAGGAGGGAAAATGGCTAATTGGGCCCAATTTGCACATTTTCACTTAGGGGTGTACTTACTTTTGTTGCCAGCGGTTTAGACATTAATGGCTGTGTGTTGAGTTATTTTGAGGGGACAGAAAATTTACACTGTTATACAAGCTGTACACTCACTACATTACATGGTAGCAAAGTGTCATTTCTTCAGTGCTGTCACATGAAAAGATATACTAAAATATTTACAAAAATGTGAGGGGTGTACTCACTTTTGTGAGATGCTGTATATATACAATACTCCAGTGTGGTTGTGCAGTCTGACTAGTGCAGATCAGACTGGGGTTCTCGGTCACCCTGTGCCCCTAATAGACACAAGTTGACTTACACATACTGTAGGTGGTGATGGGGGATCTGGATAAGGAGACTCCAGTGATCTCCAAGGTAAGCTGAGTTCCACAAGCCCCCTGCCCAAAGTGACTCCTGTCACATGCCTGATTTAACCTTGTAAATGCCACACTACTGTGCTGCAATTGTGTGGGCTGCACATGCATTGGTTGCATTTGACAGAATTAAAACCTGAAGAATGCGACATGCGTTTCATTTTTGCAGCGGCAGCCCAGCATATAATCATGGCCATGGCATGTGTACAGCCCTGAGCGGCTGCATGCTCAGATTCAGGCAGGCGGTTGGGGGGTGGTAAACCCATACTTCAACTGCCTGGTTTTAAAGCCCCCCAAGCTGCACATGTGAACAAAGCTTTAATCCAGCGTTTGTAGCATTCCGAGGCACAGGTGGCAGATATTTGTCTTACATCATTCAGTCTCCAAACACATTTAAATGCATGATTGGGCTTTTTTAACAAGGCTCATTAATAACCACCACAGACGAGCTTTCAATTAGCTTTCATATAATCAATGGCCCTTCATGATTTTAACATTTGTTTACTGTATACAGTAAGGTGAGCCCCAGTTACTGACCTAAAGGCTGGCATCTCAAATGAGCTGAAATTTTAATGCTAAGTAATTTTCAGAATAATGACATGAGATTAATAAAAAAGAAGCCAGCTAAGATAAATAATCAGGTATATTTAACTGTGTAATTATCTTGCTCTCAAATAACAGCTTCCCAATTATAATCCAAGGTGATTAATGCATCCTCTGCGTGACAGCTTCAAACAAGAAGGTTGTAACGTTGCAGTAATTTGTTTTTTTTTTTTTTTTTTGATCCAACAATGAATGACAAAATGATACTAGAGCGTTAGAGAAAAAAAATCAATCTGCCTTCTAATATAGAAAATGGATTGGAGCTGATCCAAAGACCTTGTTAAGGAAGGAACCAGTCCTAAAGAAAATCAGTCACCACCGCACTTGCAGTTTTTAAAACAGTGCAGTTATTTATGACTCTTCAGCTTAAAGCGAAACTAAACCCTCCTATCATTTTGAGCTAAGGAAGCTGCCATCTTGGCCTCTGTTGGATCTCCAACTGCTATGATACTGCACATGTGATCAGTTATGACACCAGCCATCTGATGATTTGACAGTTTGGTCAACCAGTGTAATAGTTACATTCCCGCCACCTGCCAGGAATGGAACTGTTTTTTTAAATTATTAAATCGATGAGTTTAGTTCCGTTTTATAAAACAGGGGTCAGAGGTATGGAGAATTTAAACATTGCTTCAGTCGGGCTACCTAACCCAGGGCTGGCACTGGGGAGAAAAGGAGAGACAGCTGCCCTGGACACAGTGTTGTGTTGGGGGGAGGAACACCATGAGACAGAAGCCTGTAGAATACATTCAACTGAGCTGAAAGCCTGACCTCACCCCTTCCATCCTTTACTGACCCACACTGCCATCTAGGGGGCTTCTCTACCTTACGGGAGGAGCCTGAGCCAAGAAGCAGTGATGTCTCCGGAGCCGAGGTCCATTAGCTGCACTGGTGGCATATTTAGGGGGGTGCAGGAGTGCTGTCCGGGTACTGGCACCATGGGAATGTCAGCCGATCTCCCGACTTTTTATTTTAATCGTACCTTGCAACTGTCAGACAGACAGAAGCAGTGCAGTGATGCTAGTATCATAGATCCTAGCTGCAGAAGATGATCAGGGGCACCCACATTAAGAGGGGAGGGTGCCATTTGGGATCTTTACCCTAGGCGATGGATGATAGTGTCCCAGCACTGACCTGACCTCAGACAAATTTTTGCAACTCCTAAAAGCCAACATTATTACATTTCAGAGCTTTCTAATGTTATGTATTTCTCTTACCTAAAGAGTAAGTTTATTTGATATTGCTATCTACTGTCAGCATCTAGAAGACATTATCAACCTTAATGTGACCTCTGACCCCTAATACTCAAACTGAAATGTCAGAATCAACAAAATAAGCAAAGCTAAATGGTGGTATTGAACATGTCTTAAAGAAAAACTCCCCCTTTCTTTTTTTTCCTTTCCACTCTTACCTTGTTCGCTTTGTTGTCCTTCGAACAACATACTCAAATGGCCAGCGGATCCAGTGTTATCTGGTGTAATATGCCACTCTATTGCTCAGGTCCCACCATGCCATCTTCTCTTCTTACATCATTAGGGGATGGCTGTTTCTTTCTAGTTTTTGTATGACACGACACATAGCGTGCATAGTGGGGTGGAGTTTGCATGAAAACCTCCTGGGATTTGTGACATGGTGGTATCTCAGAAGGCTGATGTCATTCTCACCTAGGCGAGAAAGCAGAAAGTGCAAGGCCAGATATTTAAAAAAATTAAAATGCCCAATTGTGTAACAGGAAGGGGGGGGGGGATTATGTAAGTGTTAAAAAGGGTGAAGGTCTACTTTAGGTATAACTGCACAGTAATAATTTAAAAAGTGTATTTCAGGGCAATATATATATATATATATATATATATATATATATATATATATACACACACACACACACACACACACATTGCTCAAAAAAATAAACGAACACTCCTTAATCAGACTCAAGTCAGTTAAACTCATGGGATATTGATCTGGTCAGTTAAGTAGCAGAGGGGGTTGTTAATCAGTTTCAGCTGCTTTGGTGTTAATGAAATTAACAACAGGTGCACTATATGGGCAACAATGAGACAACCTCCAAAACAGGAATGGTATTACAGGTGGAGGCCACTGACATATTTTCCCCTACTCATCTCTTGGAGGAGATTCCAGGAGACAGGCAATTACTCTAGGAGAGCTGGACAGGGCGAGCACTGCCAGAGCCCTACAAAATTACCTCCAGCATGCCACTGGTGTGAATGTCTCTGAACAAACAATCAGAAACAGACTTCATGAGGGTGGCCTGAGGGAGATCCTCTAGTGGACCCTGTGCTCACTGCCCAACACCGTGGAGCTCGATTGGCATTTGCCATTGTACACCAGAATTGTCAGGTCCGCCATTGGCTCCCTATGCTTTTCACAGATGAGAGCAGGTTCACCCTGAGCACATGTGACAGACAAGAAAGGGTCTGGAGAAGTCAAGAAGAACAATATGCTGCCTGTTACATTGTTCAGTATGACCGGTTTGGTGATGGGTCAGTGAAGGTCTGGGGAGGCATATCCATGGAGGGACGCACAGACCTCTACAGGCTAGACAATGGCATTCTGACTGCCATTAGGTATCGGGGTGAAATCTTTAGACCCATTGTCAGATCCTACGCTGCTGTAGTGGGTCCTGGGTTCCTCCTGGTGCACGACAATGCTCGGCCTCATATGGCAAAAGTATGCAGCCAGTTCCTGGAGGATAAAGGAATTGGTACCATTGAATGGCCCCCACGCTGACCTAACTCCAATAGAACACCTCTGGGACATTATGATTCGGTCCATACAATGCCACCAGGTTGCACTTCAGTCTGCTCAGGAGCTCAGTGATGCCCTGGTCCACATCTAGGAGGAAATAACCCAGGACACCCTTCCATCGTCCCATTAGGAGCATGCCTCAACGTTGTCAGGCATGCATACAAGCACGTGGGGGCCATACAAATTACTGAGTACCATTTTGAGTTACTGCAATGAAATTTCAGCAAAATGGACTAGCCTGCTGCATCATTTTTTCACTTTGATTTTCAGGGTGTCTTTGAATTCAAACCTCTGTAGGTTGATAATTTTCATTTCCATCAAACTGTAGCACTGCCCCCGTAGGGGTTGCTGAGTATGGATTTCCCTGGGCCTCCCTCTCTTTATCCTGAAGCCAGATGCTTGGGTATTTTCACATGGCCAGATGCACACTAATCTGCTCATTATTCAATTACCAGTCTAGGGGATTTGTTTTTTGTATTTATTGGTAGAACTTGGATAGGAGAACGGATTAGTGGGATACTCCAACTTTAACTATGCACAGATGAGGACAACTCTCACTTGGCCTCCCTTGTTTCAACTGAATAGCAGACCCTCTGCTGAATCATACAACATGTGTATGGAAGAATAAGTCCTTTGCTTGCTCTGGCAACAGCATCGATGAACTCGGATTCTTCGGGACACTAACCAGTATCCCTTTTAGCTGGCACCCGTGTACTGACTTTACTAGCTTGCAGGGATGGCCCTCTCAGAACAGGCCCATAAACTTAGGACTGTACTGACAGTCCCCCTGTTAAGCAGGGAAACCCAAAAACTATGCACTCTCTAGCACCTACCTAGGAGGGTGCTACAAAATGATGCGGCATCCTTTCGTTCCTAACACATTACCCAGTGCATATCAGTATAGATATCCAGCATGATATTTTTCCCCATTGAGATCTGATGTGTTTTCATAGTGTTCCCTTACTTTTTTTGAGCAGTGTATATATAAATGCAATACATCACTGCAATGCATGCACTTTTCTCCATGTTGTATATCTTTAAAAACACTGCAAGTATGGAAACATTGTTGTCAACTTCCTGTTTGGATGAAAAAAACACAGTGAATTTGCTGCTTTGAAATGCCTGTTGGATTACAAAATACCACCTATTTGGCCCCTCTCCACAGCATACATTTATTTCTTTCCCATAAAAACAATATTGCTTCTTTTTGACTCCTAGGAACCAGTTCACACTGTAGTAGGGAAAGGGCTTTTTTTAGAGATGTAGTTCTGGGGGTATGCTTACCTTAAAGTGGAACCTTACCCATAACCACTTGATAAAAAAATAATGTTCTTTAGCAAGGAACATACATTCCACATTAATCATTATGCTACCAATATTAGTGTGTGCTGTAAATTGCCTTCAGTATTGTTCCTGTTTTTACCTGCTGGAGGCTGACATTTTGCTGAAGCCCAGAGCCCCTATGCAGCAGTAAATCTATAGGTTGCCAGAAGACCGGCCTCTACCTTTTTGGCACAGTGCTGAAAAATAAAGAGCAACTGAGAATGTGCAGAGCAGGGTGAGACAATGTATTACTGGATTTTAAACAGTATAAGCACTTATTTTTATTGTTTTACATAGCTATACCTGCAAAAGGGACCAGCCTATAAAGGAAATCTATAAACACAGTATATATTTTTATTCTATAACATCAGCATTGTAATAACAATACAAACAACAGTTTTGTTTTTTACAATCCAATATAAACTTACTTGAAAAATCTTTTTTCATGTTTGCTGGCCAGGACTCCCTGCATACGTTGCAGCTTCTCCTCTGCTGTTTAATTTCCGTTTCTTAGGACTACATATCCCATGGTACCTTTGCTGTCTGCAAGCAGTGATTCCTGTGCTGACTCAGCCTCCTGAAACTCCTCCTTTCAGCACCTCTGTAGATCAGAAGGCAGGCTCTGTGAAATGTATGGCACAGCAGTTCCTACTCAAGGGCATAGTGTATATGTGTCACAGAATTCAAGGAAGTAATTGTATGCTGATCTTCACAAAGTAAATTTACAAACTTCAAGATTGTTCAGATTAACAGGAGTAGGCTTGCAATACCATGTGGAAATTAATATATGATTCTACATTTTGCCCATAGATAAGCTAATAGGATTTTTTTTCTGCGCAGAAATCTGCAAGGTATATAAAATTCACTGAAACGTGCAAGAAAACTGATGGAAACTTGTGTTTCCATCAGTTTTTCTGCATGTATGGTGTGAATAAGGCCTTACTGTATTAGGTTTTCAGTTAAATTGCCGAAGCACATTCTTAATTTTTTGAATAATACATAAAGGTCCACTATTTCAAAATAAAAATATTTATTTCATTTTTTATTTTACATATTTCTATTTTTATTTTTCCCCCCATTACTGTAGACTAAGTTGTTCTGCAAAATTGACAGTGACAGAGGACAGGATAAACTATGACTCTGCAGGAGGGCTTTTAATTATCACCTTGTATTCACATGGTTTAATCTTCTTAAAATATATATAATTCTGCAACTTCTCAAGCACCCCTGGAAATGTCCACCACCATTAATCATCACATACAAAAATTAAGCATTGGAATCTCCCAGAATCACAATCTGTACGCCTCTTCTACCATAATAAATCTTTATGAGATTTAATAATTCAGTGAACAAAACAGAGCCTTTGGATTATCTGTTAAAAAAAAAAAAGACTACTGAAGTATGAAATGAAAGGATTTATCTGAATAAATATTTTTATTAGAATAATTGGTTTAATGGTAATGGTTTTTCAATTGGCATTTTGTAACAAAAATGTGGTGCCCAAACTATATCCCTAGCTATTCACTAGGATGGGAAAAACTTTTTTGAAAAATGATACTGTTGCAGTATATTGTGATTTATCAATAATTATTTACATATCTAGGAACTTTTCAAAGAGAGAGAGAGAGAGAGAGAGAGAGAGGCAGGCCAAGGGGGTAATAGCAGCACCCTTGTAAAAATGATTAAACAGCAGAGTAGAAATTCTAGTTCCACTTTAGGTTTAAGGCTCCATGCAGCCTTGACCTGATAGTCTTTTATCAATTCTTACATTTTTTTAGCATCTGAACAGGTTTTGTTTTTCTTTTTTGTTTTTTTTGCCAATGGAGCACTAGCTAATAGCAAAAAATGTCACAGAAACACTTTAAGTTTAGTTTTGAATAGAGTGGAGAAGGATTAGAAAACCGGTCAGTTTTTATTGTTGTCTGCGCCCCCGTTAAGGAGATTCACCCACACAAATTGTCCTGTTTATCAATATCATTGAAAGTTAAAGTAAAAGAAAATCCCAAATTTTGGATTGTCCCCAGAAAAGTAATAGAGGGGAAATCTTCCAATGAGGACACTATTTCTGGTGATCTGGGGGTCCCCAAGGAATTCCCTTAATTTGCAGGGATTTCCTCTCACTTCCTGTTTGGCTATGGGACAGGAAGTGAAGGGAAATCTCCCCAATGGGACACAAATGGCGAAAAAAAATATGACGGGTTTTAACTCTTCCTTACTTCCAAAATAATAAAAAAAAGTTTTGCCTATAGTTCTACTTTAAAACATAACTCCTCTGGGTGATCTATGTATATTACAGGGATTTTAACAAACTTTGTTGCAGATTCCCAGATTCCTACCTTTTGCTATTCTGAAGAAATCCCTGTGTGTTTCTCTGTGCCCCTGTGAGAAAGTGAGTCTGATTGGAGTGGTTTTCTAATTATCAATCAGCTGTGCACCTGCAGAGCACTAATGAGGAAAACTGCTGGGCCTGCATCCCTTTAGACGTGTTCCTATTGGGAGTATATTACCAAAAAATGACATTTACAGTATGTTGCAGGGGATGCCTGAAATCTGACTTGTATCTTAGTTCAGACTTCTGGGAAAATCAGTGAGCCAATCACACAAGCAGGAAATTATGTTTCTAAGGGGGTGTTCTGTATACATTCTGTGTAAAGTACACCTCCAGGTAGCCATACTGCATTGCATTTTAATAAATTTACAGAGCTGCAGATTGAAAAGGAAAGGTAATTTTAAAAACATTCAATAACAATATGACTTGTGTCGCAATTGTATACGCTATATTATTTTTTATTCATTTGCTATTTTTTTTCCCCACGAAAGTGGAGTAACCCTTTAAGTAGTCTTTCAGACACTCCCATTGAAGTCTCTTGAGGTCAAAACAAGTGAGTCTGCCCCAAAAGAATCTCATGAACATGCAACACTATGCTGTGGTGTGAACAGGCACCATTGATTATAGTGGGAGCCCTAGTGTCAGTCATTGAAGCGCTTCTGGGGACAACTGAAATTGCTCAGGTGTGAAAAGTGGTCCCAGAATAACATTTTACTTTAAAAGGCTAGGTCAAAGGTAAAGTAAAGTGGAACTAAACTGTCTCAGTCTACATTATCTATTTTTAAAAATTCTTTATTTAGATAAAGAATTCAAAGTTCACAACCATGATACAGGTACAGTAATACTTCAGATTGTGAGTAACGAGGTTTACAAATGTTTTGCAATACAAGCTATTGTTTTTTTTTAAATCCTGACTCGGTTTGCGAGCGTTGTTTTGCAAAACGAGCAGGATTCAAGCCTCTGGGGTGTGCAGTACCGCATTTGGCCAGAGGTGCGGGGGGTGCCGGCGACACTCTGAGCCATTCAGAAACACTCTGAATGCTCTCCAAGTTTCCGAATGTCTCCGGCACTCCCCCACCTCTGGTTACATGCGGTACTGCATACACTAGCAGTGCCACTGGAACGGGTTATCTGAGTTTGATATACGAGTGCTTTGGATTACAAGCATTCTTCTGGAACAAATTATGCTTGTAATCCAAGGTACCACTGTATTACAAGAGTACACAGCAACATAAATTCGTGTACAAGTCCGTACTGATAAAACCTGAGGTGGAATATGCAACAGTGAGAACAACAGTACAGCTATGTGAAAAAATACAGTGTTCAAAGACCATCTAGATCAGCAGCAGATTGAGTATATGACCAGATAACCCCCAATAATGGAGTTATCCAGAAGAATAATGGGTTTTATGCGTGCCAAGAAAAGGTAGACATATACTTAGATATAGGGGTCTGGATTCTAATTTTTTCATATTTTCTGCAGGGTACAGGGAAGGATAGTGATGGAAGGGAACATCAGTAGTAGGGGAATAGAGAAAAAAAAGTGTGTGTGTGTGTGTGTGTGTGTGTGTGTGTGTGTGGGGGGGGGGGGAGTAGGGATGAAGGAGGTGGAGGAGGGAGGTTAGGGAGCATCTGGGTTGACGATAGGCATGTCCTCTGGGTCAGGTCCAAACAGAGTCTTTTAGAATATTTAAAAGAGTTCCAGTGAAACCACAGTTAGGTGTAGGCCTCGTGTTGGTTGTGAGAGGATGAGATATTCCATGTTGTTTATTTCTTCAACTTTAGAAACCCATAGTGATATTGAGGGAGGGTGAGGGTATTTCCACTTTAATCACTTTACCCCCTTCATGACCAGGCCATTTTTTACGATACGGCACTGCGTTACTTTAATTGACAATTGGGCGATCATGCAATGCTGTACCCAAATAAAATGTATGTCCTTTTTTTCCACAAATAGAGCTTTCTTTTGGTGGTATTTGATCACCTCTGCGTTTTTTATTTTTTTGCGCTATAAACAAAAAAGGCCTACAATTTGAAAAAAAAAAATATTTTTTACTTACTCTGCTATAAAACATATCCAATAAAAATTTTTTTCAAAAATCACATTTCTTAATCAGTTTAGGCCAAAATGTATTCTGCTACATATTTTTGGTAAAAGAAAATCCCAATAAGCCTATAGTGATTGGTTTACTCAAAAGCTATAGCGTCTGCAAACTATGGGATATTTTTATTTATTTTATTTTTATTTTGTACTAGTAATGGTGGTGAGCGGCAACTTATAGCAGCACTGCGATATTTCGGCAGACCTTTTGACACTAACTGACACTTTTTGGGGACCAGTGATACTAATATGCCCCGTACACACGGTCGGATTTTCCGATGGAAAATGTCCGATCGGAGCGTGTTGTCGGAAATTCCGACCGTGTGTGGGCTCCATCGGACATTTTCCATCGGATTTTCCGACACACAAAGTTGGAGAGCAGGAGATAAAATTTTCCGACAACAAAATCCGTTTTCGGAAATTACGATCGTGTGTACACAAATCCGACGGACAACGTGCCACGCATGCTCAGAATAAATAAAGAGATGAAAGCTATTGGGCACTGCCCCGTTTATAGTCCCGACGTACATGTTTTACGTCACTGCGTTTAAAACGATCGGATTTTCCGACAACTTTGTGTGACCGTGTGTATGCAAGACAAGTTTGAGCCAACATCCGTCGGAAAAAATCCATGGATTTTGTTGTCGGAATGTCCGAACAAAGTCCGACCGTGTGTACGCCCTAATACAGTGATCAGTGCTAAAAATATTTACTGTCACTGTACTAACGAACTGGCTGGGAAAGGGTTAAACATCAGGGACGATCAAAGGGTTAACTGTGTGCCTATTTAGTGTTTTACCATACTGTGGGAGGTGCTTTACTAGGGGGAGAGATGGAATTTGTTCCCTGCTTTGCGATCTGCCGTGTTTACGCTGTGTGTAATTATAGTGGGAGCGAGCCGCCGGCAGTACGCATGCGCAGCCCCTACCCAGAAGTGTTGGATCACTTATATATACGTGATGCGGCACACAGGTGCCGTCCTGTAGCAGTAAAATTGCTATAGGGTGGACCTGAACTTGATGCATTGATTAGGTGATGCAGAACTGATTTCTTATATATTCTAGTTGGTATCTCTGAGACATTGAGGAGGAAAAAACTTGTTGTCGGAAATTCCAAGCGTGCCAAGTCCGATGCACAAAATTCCACGCATGCTCGGAACCAAGCAGAAGAGCGGCACTGGCTATTGAACTTAATTTTTCTCGGCTCGTCGTACGTCTTGTACGTCACCGCGTTTTTGACGTTCGGAATTTCCGACAACATTTGTGTGACCGTGTGTATGCAAGACAAGTTTGAGCCAACATCCGTCGGAAAAAAATCTCAGGATTTCGTTGTCGGAAAGTTCGACCGTGTGTGTGCTCCATACAACATTTGCTGTCAGACTTTCCGACAACAAATGTTTGAGAGCAGGTTCTCAAATTTTCCAACAACAAAACTTGTCGGAAATTCTGATCGTGTGTACACAAGTCCGATGCACAAAAGTCCACACATGCTCCGAATCAAGCAGAAGAGCCGCACTGGCTATTGAACTTCATTTTTCTCGGCTCGTCATACGTGTTGTACGTCACCGCGTTCTTGGCGTTCGGAATTTCCAACAACATTTGTGTGACCGTGTGTATGCAAGACAAGTTTGAGCCAACATCCTTCTGAAAAAAAATCCACGGTTTTGTTGTCGGAATGTGTGATTGTGTGTACGCGGCATTAGTGTTTTATTGGAGATACTTTATATTTTAATGACAATTATGGGATCTTCCACTTACTGTTGTTGGGTTCATTTGCTACCCCAGCCACAGTTTTACTGCACTTTTTAGTTCAATTGAACCAAATTTTCACTGCCCATTTTTTACTGAATGTTGGAAAACTTTTTTATCTCAATAAATCCTATATCCTTGTTGGATTTACACTATGTGGAGGCTTTCTTTTTTCCTTTACACCATGAGAACTACCTCTGATTGAGCGGAGCTCGGTTGACGACTAAAGCCAGCCCTTGGACAGCAAATCAAGACAGCTGGAAGTCCAGGCTCAGCCCATCTCCTTCGGTGGCGAGTAGGTCTCCAGGCTCTCCGTCTGCTGAGAACTTTCGACCAGTCCGGATTCGATCTATCCTCACTGCTTGGCGGTATAAGCACATTTGACTCACCGCTGACGGCCTGTGAGTCCACCATTTCTGGTAAGGGTATTTTATCTTTCTTTCCCAGAAGCTGTTTGATGAGAAGATAGTACCCTATATGTCAACGCACTTCCAGCGGTTCCTGAGAAGCATATAAGATTAGAAGTATTACCAACATCATGGTTTCATCCCCATGAACCCTCACCCTGCATATTGATATGGACTTTAGATGTATAATACTATATCTATATGTTAACATCTGTTTATGTTTATGATATACATTACCTTGACCCATTAGGCACGTGGCGTCGTCAGTTTTATTTATTCACTCACTTTTGTATATTTAAGGTATCCTTTGCTTTTGAGGATGGTTCACTTTGGGTGCGTGGATCCTGATTTTTATTATATTTTTTTTTATTATTATATATTTTCGTTGGTTTTGCACTGATGATATGACATTCACTGTGATCTACAAACATATTCCTGTCATCATTATTATCTATATTTTTCTTTCCACTTTAGATTTATGATTATTTGGTACACAAGTCAGAACGATCTCTGTGGCTACCACTGTCCATACAATCACTTAAATTGATATATGTTTCATTATATACATTCTCATGTGTATACATATTTTTTGCTTTCTAAATATCACCATCACGGTTTAGATACTGTACATACACATTGACTACTTTATTAGCGCTGCACATTTTTGTTCACATTCTTCTACTTACTGTGCCAACAATGGCCAACCAACACCCATGTACACTATACTTTTATACCATCGAAGGGGTCAGGCCTTGTGTGTGTGCGAATATCTAGGGTGATAGAAAAGAAGATTTACAATGGGACCAGGAAGCTTGAATTAATTTCCCCCTCTAAATATTTTTTACCTCATTACAATTATGTACGTTTTAAATACATGGAATTATTCTAGCAAAAATAGATAAGCGCGTGAATAGGGAGGTCTGCATGAGTTAAGCAGCAGCCAGCCATCTCTAAATGCTGCTCTCTCTCTGACAGATGCCTTAGAGCCTGGGGCCACAGTTAAGGTGACAAGATGCTGCAATTCTTTATGAACATTTCATTCCCACTCGCTACACGACGTAAATTAGATGGTGTGTTACATTCGGGCGATAAGAGAGATATGTCACTGCAGTGCTGCCCCATTGGATAGAAAGGGTAATCCTGCAGTGAATTTCATTACTGCCTTGATATAGTCAGAATTAGCTAGTTGACAGCGATGGTGATTGTCTTTCACTAGGGGTTTTGGCTGGAAGCTGGTAGAATCTCATCCTGAAGCAAGCCTTGCAAGCCACTGACCTCCCCTCACTAGTCGTTTTTGCCGAGCTTGTAACGTACCTTTTGAACTCCGAACAAATACTTAGAAAATTACTGAAACGGTTTTTCCCTCAGGTCAGCAGTCCAATAAAAACATGTCCAACAAGTTCAATTCCAGAGCCCACAATGTAGGAGAGAAATTCTGTTAGCGTCTTAAAAAGATGGGGGTTTTAACTGTATAAATGCCAAGACAGTGAAGCGGGTAAGCCTGCTGTGAAATAAAGTAAGAGAATTTATGGACACAATCAGGCCTTGATGGGAAAAGACATAACATAACATAAATTGGGGTTCTTTAGAAACATTAGTGCTCGTATCACTGTACATGGCTCTCATCTGTCAGTCACTGGGACTATGTCCTATGAGCCTTGTTGCTGGCAATTAAATAATGAAACATGATCATGACGATAGGAAAGGGAAAACTGCATAAAACATTGCAGATTTTGAAGAGAAATGAGTTAGACAGAGGGAAACCAAATGTGCTGTATCTTGATCAGCTTATGTACATTCTGTTCATTTTGGGTTTATCTCTAATTCATAGCACTTTAACAATGTGCTGTATAATGCTGTGCAAGAAAGGCCATTAAAAACTGGTGTTTAATGTTAGGGCTCCTATATTTTTCACTCCTGGTATTATACTGACTGTCATGGAGTTTGGTGGATCCATCATGTCACCAGGGGTGACAGCTGACTAACAGGGCAGGGCAGACTCAAGAGCAGGGTAAATCTTCACACAGATGGCAAAAGTAAACAGCAGATGGAAGCAGAATCAGCAGGCAAATGGCCAGATAACACACAGAAAAAAATAGTCTGAATGGAGTCCAAAGTTCAGATAGGTAGATAGAGAAATGACTGAGAATAACTGTTATAGCAGGTTAATAAGCAAGGCAAGCACAAGCTGAGTACAAATGCAGCCTAACCAATTTACAGTGATCATCCAGGGCATGAACTGACAGACATAAGATAGACCTTGATCCAGGACATGAGCAGATAGAATACCCTGTAGATCATGCAAAAGCTACATGTCTAGCAGTCTATTTAGGCTTTCTTAATTAGGGCAGATGTGTGTGTTAGAGACCAGAACTGCAGTGCTAAGTATTGACCAGCAGATGGCAAAAGTTTAAAGCAAATTTCAACTTTTGCAGTCAAATTTTGGAAAATCCCACTATATGTTTGTTATGTGTTCCTATTCACAGAGCATACCTAAAAAAAAAGGTTACAATTTTTTTCTTATATTTTAGATGTTTCTAAGGAGAAGGTGTCATTGCTGATTCTAATGCCGCGTACACACGATAGGAATTTCCGTCAGAAAAAACTTGGATGGTTTTTCCGACAGAATTCCGCTCAAGCTTGCCATGCATACACACGGTCACACAAAAGTTCTCTGAAGTTTCGACCGTCAAGAACGCGGTGACGTACAACACTACGAGGAGCCAAGAAAATGAAGTTCAATGCTTCTGAGCATGCGTCAAATTGTTTCCGAGCATACGTGATTTTTTGCGCTTCTGAATTGCATACAGACTAACGCATTTTCAGATAGGAACTTTTCCCGACCGAAAAATAGAGAACATGCTCTCAATCTTTTGCTGGTTGGAATTCCGCCAGCAAAAGACCGACGGAGCATACACACGGTCTCATTTTCCGACAAAAAGCTGTCATCGGAGTTTTGCTGGCAGCTTTTTCGATCGTGTGTTTGCGGCATAAGCCATTCTTAGATCTGTGAGATCCTAAGTCGCAGGACATGTGCATTGCCAAATAAATCTATGAGAGCCATTCCAATTGACACTACTGAAGTCGCTGTGACCTCAGAAAGGGTTCCTGCATTACTTTGATCCGATTTTAACATGACTTCAATGGCAGAGAGTGTAAAAGTCTTATCAAAGTCACTTCAAAGTCGTATTCCACAGTTGCTGAAAATCACGCAACTTTGGAATCGACTAGTGTGAAAGGAGCTTAATAATTGAGAGTCTTTATGTTGGATCACATATAGCAATGGATAAATTAACAGAAAATCCTGGTTCACACTGGTGCGTGGTGCGAGATCACATTTGATTTGCACTGCACTGCAATGTAAATCACATGTGATGTCCGTGCGAGGCAATTTCAGCCAAACAAATAGTATGGCTGATATCGCATTGCATTTGGACCAAACTCGCACTGGACCCTTTTTTTAGTCGGCACCAGAATCAGATCGCATGGGTGTTCACACCCATGCGATCCGATTCATGTCTGAAATGTCAGTTTGCAGTGTGATATGTGAGCTGAAATGGGGGTGTCATTAACAATGTATTGACACTCCCAGCAGTTCGCATATGGCAGTGTGAACTGCCGTGAGAGTCGGGTGCGATGCGGGAACCCGCAGTGGATTTGCAGGGTTCCCACATTGCACAAGTGTGAACCGAGCCTAAGTATGTGAATTCCTGCTACTATTACTTGTCTGCCCCCTTTTAAACAATACAAAGGTGGGAGAGCATGTACAGTGCCTTGAAAAAGTATTCATACCCCTTGAAATTTTCCACATTTTGTCATGTTACAACCAAAAACGTAAATGTAATTTATTGGGATTTTATGTGATAGACCAACACAAAGTGGCACATTATTGTGAAGTGGAAGGAAAATTATAAATGGTTTTCAACATTTTCTACCAATAATTATCTGAAAAGCGTGGCCTGCATTTGTATTCAGCCCTTTTACCCTAATACCCCTAACTAAAATCTAGTGGATCCAATTGCCTTCAGAAGTCACCTAATTAGTAATTAGAGTCCAACTGTGTGCAATTTAATGTATATGTATAAATACAGCTGCTTCATTAAGCCCTCAGAGGTTTGTTAGAGAACCTTAGTGAACCAACAGCATCATGAAGGCCAAGGAACACAACAGACACCTCAGGGATAAAGTTATGGAGAAGTTTAAAGCAGGGTTAGGTTATAAACAAATATCCCAAGCTTTGAACATCTTACAGAGCACTGTTCAACAGGGGCGGACTGACCATTCGGGCACTCGGGCACTGCCTGAGGGCCCCATGCCCCATGCCCTAAGGGGCCCCATCAGGGGTGCCAGCCTCAATAAAACCAGGGACAGTATGTAAAAATCTGTGTTTTTTTTTTTTAAATCCCAAGATTATAGCTGCCCCGCCTCTCCAGTACCTTTTAAGTGTGTGTATACTGTATGTGTGTGTGTATACTGTGTGGCCCCATAATCTATTACCTGGGGGCCCCATAATATCCTATTGCTCGGGGGCCCCATAATCTTCACCTATTGCCTGGGGGCCCCATAATCTCCTATTGCCTGGGGGCCCCATACTCTCCTATTGCCTGGGGGCCCCATACTCTCCTATTGTCCGGGGGCCCCATAATCTTATCCTATTGCCCGGGGGCCCATAATCTCCTATTGCCCGGGGCCCCCATGAGTTGTCAGTCCGCCCACCTAAACTGACAGGCCGGGCAAGGAGAGCATTAATCAGAGAAGCAGCCAAGAGGACCCATGGTAACTCTGATGAAGCTGCAGAGATCCACAGCTCAGATGGGAGAATCTGTCCACAGGACAACTATTAGTCGTGCACTCCACAAATGTGGCCTTTATGGAAGAGTGGCAAGAAGAAAACCATTGTTGAAAGAAACCCTTAAGAAGTTCAATATGCAGTTTGCAAGAAGCCATGTGGGGGACACAGCAAACATGTGGAAGAAGGTTCCCTGGTCAGATGAGACAAAAATTGAACTTTTTGGCCTAAAAACAAAACACTATGTGTGGCGGAAAACTAACACTGCACATCACCCTGAACACACTGTCTCCACCGTGAAAACATGGTGGTGGCAGCATCATGTTGTGGGGATGCTTTTTTTCAGCAGGGACAGGGAAGCTGGTCAGAGTTGATGGAAAGATAGATGGAGCCAAATACAGGGCAATCTTAGTAAAAAAAAAAGGGACCTTGACAGTGAAAGTAGTGAAGAAGAACAAGAGGACTCCAGCCAAGCTCAAACTATGAGAAAATACAAAAGGAAATCACACAGATTTCCACCATTGAACCAAAATCCAGCTATAGCCCTATTTGTAAGACAGGTCACCAAAGAAATTGATATGATGGGAAAATACAACAAAATAAGCAATTTGAATCGGGAACAACAACAGGCACTTAACTCCCTTAAAAACAACACAGAAATTACAATCAAAGCATCGGACAAGGGAGGAAACATTGTCCTCATGGACAATGCCAAGTATGAAAAAATGTGCTTTAATATATTGAACAACACTAAATGCTACAAAAAGATCTCTCCAGCTATAGTGGACAAATTCAATCAAGAATTCTTTTCTCTGGTGGATGAATCCCTAAATGAAGGGGTAATAGATAGAGATATGTGGGATTTTATACGTACCAGACATCCACGTCAACCCACCTTTTATGCACTACCGAAAGTGCATAAAAAATTAAACGATCCACCAGGAAGACCCATAATCTCTGGGAATGGCTCCATTACAGAGGGAATTAGCCAAATAATAGATCAATACCTGAGACCCCATGTAATGGATTTACCATCATACACAAGGGATACCACACACCTGTTGCAAATTCTTGATGGAATATCTATTCCTAATTCAGCCTTACTTGTTACAGTGGATCTGGAGTCCCTCTATAATAGCATTCCACATAACCTAGGTATAAAAGCCATCGAAAGTGTCTTACAACAAAGGGCAACAACTGACTGGAAATTTAACGCATTTGTCTTAACCATGCTGGAATATATCCTCAGACACAACACCTTCCTATTCAAGGGCTCCCACTACCTCCAGGTGCAGGGTGTGGCCATGGGGACATGCTGCGCACCCTCCTATGCCAGCCTGTACCTGGGGGAGTGGGAGAAAGACTTCCTGCAGGGGGAGGCAGCGTCTATGTACACTCGCCACATCTGTATGTGGCAGAGGTACATAGACGATCTCTTCATCATCTGGGACGGTCCCCCTGAACAATTGAGGGACTGTCTCAAATTGATGAACAACAATAACTATAACCTTTTTTTTACGATGACATCCGACATTCATGAAATAAATTTCCTGGACGTTACCATTTTTAAAAATCTTGATGGTGGACTGTCCAGTAAACTTTTTAGAAAGGAGACCGCGGGCAACACTTTGTTTAACGCGGATAGTTTCCACCCGGAACCCTTGAAAAGATCTATTCCATACAACCAGTTTCTTCGTCTTAAAAGAAACTGCAGTAATGACGGAGACTTTCAATGTGAAGCGGATAAACTTACCAGCAGGCTTATGGACAGAGGTTATACCAAATCATCTTTGAAGAAGGCGTTTAACCGAGTCAAACTAACCAATAGAAGGGATTTGATTTTCTCAAAAAAATCCACTAAAGAGGATACTTCTACAAGGATCATTGTAAGATACTCAAATGAGCATCTTAAAATCAATAAAATAATCTCCAAGTATTGGTCTATCCTTACAGATGATCCAACTTTGAATGGACTAATTGGTCCCAAACCCCAAATTACCTACAGAAAATCTGGCTCAATAGGAAATGCACTTGTTCAAAGTGAATACAAGGGCACGGCAAGAAAGGATCCATGCAAAACTTGGGGCACTTACCCATGTGGATCCTGTGCCCAATGCAAAGTTATTGGTAGGAGGACCACACTGGCACTGCCTAATGGGGAGAGCTTCTCCCTGCACCATTTTGCTAACTGCAAAACGCAGGGTGTGGTCTACCTCATGCAGTGCCAGTGTGGTGCCTTCTACGTAGGTAAAACCAGACAAGAATTTGGAAAACGGGTCGACAAGCATATGCAGAGCATGTATATTGGCAATCTATACTTACCCTTGGGAAGGCATGTTGCCAGACATCATAATTATCGACTACCTTCTGTGAACTTTACAGTCCTTGATAGGATTCATCTGCCAATCAGGGGGGGTGACTGGAACAAGGTCCTCCTCCAGCGGGAAATGCGCTGGATAAGGTATCTTAGGGCCACCACCCCCCCAGGTTTGAATGAAACAGAAAGTTTCAGACCCTTCTTGGAGGGTTTCAGCTCGGGGAAAACGGACTAATAAATAGTCTACTATATCTTTTGTTCTCTTATCCGTATAAAAATGGGGGTCATTTTCTGTAAAAATTATCATCTCCACTCAAAGTCTCTGGGTTACCCATATAAAAAGGGTCCCATTAACAACAAAATAGGCCTATGGTCTTCAGAGGGGATCTCTTTGCCTACTGTAATGTGCTCCAAATTGCCAGGATTTTAATCCTACACCCCACCCGGTAAAAAATTTAGAAGAGTTTTTTCTTACCCTAAATTTACTTATTTTCTGTATTATTATTTTTCAATTTAAACTGTTTGTCAATCATGTATAATATTTTGATCGCTGTTATCATTATAGAAGCATTTTC
Source organism: Aquarana catesbeiana (assembly GCF_042186555.1). Classification (NCBI taxonomy): domain Eukaryota; kingdom Metazoa; phylum Chordata; class Amphibia; order Anura; family Ranidae; genus Aquarana; species Aquarana catesbeiana. The sequence goes on from NC_133331.1 coordinate 96,185,272, forward strand.
GCATGTAACCATGTTCTATGATTATGCCTCTCAGTCCTGCAAAAATTGGGTCCAGGCCACCGTTGTCTTCCCCGCTCTTCTCATCCCTACCCGGCACAGGGGGGGCCATGATGGTTGATCATGGCCCAAATACCCCGTAGACGCCAATCTCAATGTGGTGTCGTGGGGTTTTTCCACTGTGCCGGTGGTTATAAGCCCTAATATTCGTTCTCTGCCACTCGGGGCGAGTGTCAGTTAAAACGTAATATGGGGGGTTGGGCTAAGTTTAACAAATCAATAATGCATCTAAAGTTTCCATTTTATCTAAATTTAATCCATCATTTTCCAGATTGAATGCAACTACAAAGAGCCTTCTTTAATACACACTCCTCCTTATTCTCTTCCAGTCTAAATCACTCATTAAGGAATATAGAAAACGCCACCTCCATAGTGACCCCCATAACATCGCATACATCAGCGGTGTTTATATTCTTAGATGCCTTATAGACAGGCAGCAGGGTCTCTATGCTCTGACGCCATGTGCGTCACTGATTAAGCAACCAATAGCGCTGTATAAGATCGTACAGCGCCCCTTCCTCTCAGTGAATGGACGTCGGAGCCATGTGACTCCGACGTCATACACACCAAATATCTCTCACAGGAGAGGTTGCCTCGGTGATTCGACGCACCTCTCTCCCCGCCTCCGGCCGCGCCCACACTCCATGGGAAAGTGGAAGGCTTTCAACCTGACATCACGGCCAGGGAGGAGAGAGGGAGGGAGTTAGGCGTCTATCACCTAGACAACAGGAAGCTAGGTGACGCTTCCTTGTAAGATACTACATAAGGATGTTATTCAATACTGACGGCGGCCAATTGAGGCCGCGCCTCTCCCACTGCACCACCAATGATCTAGAGACTATCCATAGATGCATATCACGCCCATTACACAACCACGCCCATACCCCCTATATTAGGACGCCAGGGACGGCGCCACAGGCAGCATTCTATAACTGGCCTTTCTACAGAGAGGTACTCCAGGACCTGAGCTCTCTGTCACTGACAATCTGGAACTCCTTCCTAACACCAGCGTAGCCTCCCTGGCGGTTTTCCCGAGTGTGGCTCGGGGTTAAATTTCAGTCCCATTAGCGGTAACCCCGAGCCACACTCGGGATCGCATTGCAGGATCCTGGGGCAGCGTTACTTACCTTGTCCCTGGGATCCTGCGATGTCCCCCGCAGTGTCCGAGAGCTCCGTCCTCCTCCGAAGCCTCTCCGTGCCAGGCTCCGTTCCCTGCGAGCGGCGCGACGCACGGGGGCGGAGCCTGGCGGCAAATTCAAAAAAATGTCAAAATCATAACACATACAGTACTGTAATCTTACAGATTACAGTACTGTATGAAATTATTTCACATCCCTTTTGTCCCCAGTGCTCTGGCCCATGCCCTGCATGCAGTTTTACATGATATACACTGTTCTTTCTGCCTGGAAACTGGAGATTGTCCATAGCAACCAAAAAGTGTCCCTTTACGTCAAAAGTGGCTTTAGACCAGCTAGAAAACAGCGATAGTAAATTAGAACACTTGCAGAATTGAGCGATAGTGAATTGTGGGGAAATTTATTTTATTACTATTTTTTTTTATTTTTTTTAATTATTTATTTTTATTTATTATATTATAATTTATGTTTTTGTGTTTCAAACTTTATCATACCCGGGATATCTACTAGACTCTGGTTTGGACAGATTTAAGTGTGTTATTGTTAAGATTTACAGACCTACAATATAAAACGCCAAATTTCCATGCAAAATAATTGTACCGCTTTCAGCACCTAAAATCCGAAATAATCATACCGCCAGGGAGGTTAAGGTATTGAACTTTTTCTATATATTTTTTTTTTTTATGACCTTGGGAAATTTGGTTCCCCAAGAAATATCATCATTATCATTTTTGATTCTTTTGAAAACTTTTTATTTAATACTTTTTTTTTTTTTTTTCGTTTATGTCATTTCAGCCTTCTATGCTTTTTTGGCTGCCAAATATTGTTTTTTTCAAAAATACACCAGGCCGCCCCGTAGAGGATTCTTTGAGCGATACAGACGATGGGTGATTAGGGCCCCCGCCAGCACTGGGAAAGCACTTTTCATAGCTACATGCCTCAATGTAAGTCGCATACAATTTCTCTAGCGGGAATGCGATTGTCTTAGATATAGGCGACATGTACACATATATTTATATTAGTAATCATATTGTTATTTGAAATTTTAGAAAGTGATGCAGTCCTTCCCTGAGGAAGACTTCATTTTGATATTAAAAGTTGAAACGCGTTGGAATCTGCTATCAGGACGCCATCGCATCAATTTCGGTGGTACTTGTATTTAGCAGCAGGACGCATCATCTATTCTTATGTATCTGATGTTTTTCATAATTATCTTGTATTTTAAAACACATTTGATTTGTACATTTATTTTGTATTCTATTCGTTTTTTGCATTAATAAAATTCTTTTTCTTTTTAATAATTTCTCTATCATTACATTGCCCTTAAAATCCCAATTGGAGGTATATATTTTCTTTTAAAGTTGTAAGGGATGTTGGCAATGACACACCCAACCGTCTGAGCCATATATTTGTATCCCAAAAAAAAACTGTAATGCCGCGTACACACGGTTGGACTTTTCGGCTACAAAAGTCCGACAGCCCGTCCGACGGACTTTCGACGGACTTTTGGCGGACTTGCGGCGGACTTTCTAACGAACGGACTTGCCTACATACAATCACACAAAAGTCTGACGGATTCGTACGTGATGACGTACACCGGACTAAAATAAGGAAGTTGATAGCCAGTAGCCAATAGCTGCCCTAGCGTGGGTTTTGTCCGTCGGACTAGCATACAGACGAGCGGATTTCTGGGTCCGGCGGAGTTACGACGTAAAGATTTGAAGCATGTTTCAAATCTAAAGTCCGTCAGATTTGCAGCTGGAAAAGTCCGCTGAAAGTCCGGGGAAGCCCACACACGATCGGATTGTCCGCCGGATTTGGTCCGTCGGCGTCCGTCGGACTTTTGTAGACGAAAAGTCTGACCGTGTGTACGCGGCATTAGTCTGCAAAAGACTTGAGACTGAGGTGGAGGTTCACCTTTCAGCAGGACAACGGCCCTAAACATACAGCCAGAGCTACAATGGAATGGTTTAGATCAAAGCATATTAATGTGTTAGAATGGCCAAGGTAGTTCTACAAAGTATTGACTCAGGGGGGCTGAATACAAATGCACGCCACACTTTTCACATATTTATTTGTAAAAAATTTGGAAAACCATTCATCATTTTCTTTCCACTTCACAATTATGTGCCATTTTGTGTTGGTCTATCACATAAATCCCAATACAATACATTTACCTTTTTGGTTGTAACATGACAAAATGTGGAACACTTCAAGGTGTATGAATACTTTAGATTTATTTTACTTTTTAAAGCTGCAGGCAGATGTAAAAGACACAAATGTGTGAAGCTCCGTAATCATTAATATATTATTAAAGTATAACTAAAGGCAAAACTTTTTTTTAGTTTTGGATAGAGTGGAGAGAGATTAGAACACCTGTCAGTTTTTATTGCTGTCTGTGCCCCGTGAGGGAGATTCACCCTGTCTATTTGTCCTGTTTACCATTATCATTGAAAGTGAAAGTAGAAGAATTTACCCAAATTTTGGGTTGTCCCCAGAAAAGTAATAGAGGAAAAAGCTTCCAATGGGGACACTAAATCTGGTGACCCAAAGAATTCCCTTAATTTGCAGGGATTTCTGCTCACTTCCTGTTGGCTATGGGACAGGAAGTGAAGGGAAATCTCACCAATGGAACAGAGATGATGAAAAAATATCTGATAGGGGTTATAACCCTCCCTTGCTCTATCCAAAATGGAAAAAAAATGTTGCCTATAGTTCTACTTTAAATTTAAAGTAGTAAGTAAGTAAGTTCGACTCAAACATCGGGTGTTCATTTGTTTGTAGAATAAACTAACATATGGGGTGCTCGTCAGGTATTCGCTGGCCGACGAGCGCCCCATAATGCACTGTGAGAATGCAGTGCATTGATGGCTGCTGATTGGCCAAAGCATACACCTGACCTGTATGCTTTGACCAATCACAACGCAATGTACTGTCAGAGCCATGATTGACCAAAGGCAGGGTGGATTGGCCAAGTGACGCTGCCATTACGCATGGGAGTTTAAATAGTCCCGTGGCGCCATTTTAGATACTGGCCGCTCCGGATAGAATGATGGAAAGGAGGAAGGCGCCACTATATTGCCTGCTGGCTACCTATGCAAGCTTAATGTACAAGGCGAAGGGAAGCCAAATAAAAGAAGAAAGAATATTCCGCCAACTTGTGGCCAAAAATATATACATATAATTTACTGATGGGTTACAATCCAGCAAGCAAGAAGTCAGGGAAACGTTGCATAGTATACAAAATAAACATTGATAGTGTATATAAATAAACATGAAACTATAATGACAATCAAATGAAGCAACATTGTACAATTCATGAAAAGAAATTCAAAATTCCCATAAGATTAATAAAATTCATTAAAAAAATTTTTTATTAAATTATTATAAATTTAATAAAGGGAGTATAAAATAAAAGCACTAAGAATTATTGATAAAACAATTAATATCCCAGTCAACGTTTAAGCCAAAGGGCACATAGGATTTCATGTCAAAAATCCATCTCGTTTCAAGTCTGGAGATGGCTCTAACTTTATTTGTGCCTCTCCAGTGAAGTCGAAGTTTATCTAAGGCTACAAAAAGAGTCCCTTTTAGCTTTTTGTCATGATATTTAGCGTAGTGTCTGGATAAGTTATGTTTACTGAAACCACACTTAATGTTACCCACATGCTCAGACAAACTTACATGTAAAGCTCTTTTTGTACGTCCAATGTACTGTTTGGAGCATGAACACTGAATCATATACACCACGCACTCCATTGAGCAAGTAATGAATGACTCGAGATAGTATTAGGGGGATCAACTACGTTGTGAGCAATACTATGGCGTAGAGAAGGTGCTCCTCTGTAAATAACCACAGGACGTTCTGGAAGGGTAGGACCAAGCACCTTATCATTCTTCAATAGATTACAATATTTATTAAAATTCTTTTTAACCAAAAAATGTTGATTGGAATACCCTGTCATTATTATATCTGATGCATTTTAGTTTTCTTTGTGGTATTTGCCTTAGTTTTTCCAGTTGAGAGTTTTTTCACTATTACTTTCCGATCATTGGTTTTTCCATTTCACATTATTAGCGTTGCATCAGTGTTACATGGTTACATAGTTACATAGTAGGTGAGTTGAAAAAACCTATGTGTGTGATTATATGTGATTATATGTCAGTATTACATTGTATATCCCTGTATGTTGCGGTCATTCAGGTGCTTATCTAATAGTTTTTTAAAACTATCGATGCTCCCCGCTGAGACCACCGCCTGTGGAAGAGAATTCCACAACCTTGCAGCTTTTACAGTAAAGAACCCTCTACATAGTTTAAGGTTAAACCTCTTTTCTTCTAATTTTAATGAGTGGCCACATGTCTTGTTATACTCCGTTCCGCGAAAAAGTTGTATCCCTATTGTGGGGTCACCAGTATGGTATTTGTATATTGAAATCATATCCCCTCTCGAGCGTCTCTTCTCCAGAGAGAATAAGTTCAGTGCTCGCAACCTTTCCTCATAACTAAGATCCTCCAGACCCTTTATTAGCTTTGTTGCCCTTCTTTGTACTCGCTCCATTTCCAGTACATCCTTCCTGAGGACTGGTGCCCAGAACTGGACAGCATACTCTAGGTGCGGCCGGACTAGAGTCTTGTAAAGCAGGAGAATTATCGTTTTATCTCTGGAGTTGATCCCCTTTTTAATGCATGCCAATATTCTGTTTGCTTTGTTAGCAGCAGCTTGGCATTGCATGCCATTGCTGAGCTTATCATCTACTAGGACCCCCAGATCCTTTTCCATCCTAGATTCCCCCAGAGGTTCTCCCCCCAGTGTATAGATTGCATTCATATTTTTGCCACCCAAATGCATTATTTTACATTTTTCTACATTAAACCTCATTTGCCATGTAGTTGCCCACCCCATTAATTTGTTCAGATCTTTTTGCAAGGTTTCCACATCCTGTGGAGAAGTTATTGCCCTGCTTATCTTAGTATTGTCCGCAAATACAGAGATTGGACTGTTTACCCTATCCTCCAGGTCGTTTATGAACAAATTAAATAGGATTGGTCCCAGCACAGAACCTTTGGGGACCCCAGTACCCACCCCTGACCATTCCCAGTACTCCCCATTTTATCACCACCCTCTGAACTCGCCCTTGTAGCCAGTTTTCAATCCATGTACTCATCCTATGGTCCATGCCAACGGACCTTATTTTGTACAGTAAACGTTTATGGGGAACTGTGTCAAATGCTTTTGCAAAATCCAGATACACCACATCTATGGGCCTTCCTTTATCTAGATGGCAACTCGCCTCCTCATAGAAGGTTAATAGATTTGTTAGGCAAGAACGATTCTTCATGAATCCATGCTGATTACTGCTAATGTATGCAGTTCTAATTACTAAAATCTTGTATATAGTCCCTTATCATCCCCTCCAAGTGCTTGTATACTATTGATGTTAAGCTAAATGGTCTGTAATTCCCAGGAATGTATTTTGGGCCCTTTTTAAATATTGGTGCTACATTGGCTTTTCTCTAATCAGCTGGTACCATTCCAGTCAGTAGACTGTCAGTAAAAATTAGAAACGGTCTGGCAATTACTTGACTGAGTTCCCTAAGTACCCTCAGATGCAAGCCATCTGGTCCTGGTGATTTATTAATGTTACGTTTCCAAGTCTAATTCTGTCCTCTGTTAACCATAGAGGTGCTTCCTGTGATGTGTCATGAAGATAAACACTGCAGTTTTGGTTACTGAAGCCCCCTGATTCCCTCGTGAAGACTGAGGAGAAGAATAAATTCAATACCTTCACCATCTCCCCATTCTTTGTAACCAGACGTCCTTCCTCATTCCTTATGGGGCCAATATGGTCTGTCCTCCTTTTTTACTGTTTACATACTTAAAGAACTTCTTGGGATTTTTTTTTTGCTCTCCTCTTCTATGTCTTTCGTGTTCTATCTTAGCTGCCCTAATTGCACCCTTACATTTCTTGTTGCATTCTTTATAAAGTCTGAATGGTGATGATGATCCCTCAACTTTGTATATTTTGAAGACCTTCTCCTTTTGCTTTTATATGCATTTTTACATTGGAGTTAAGCCATCCAGGACTTTTGTTTGCTCTTTGAAATGTTATTACCCAATGGAATGCATTGGCTAATATAATCTTAAAGCAAACCCATCTCTCCTCCGTGTTCTTTGTTCCTAAGATTTTATCCCAATTAATGCCTTCTAGCAAGGTTCGTAGTTTAGGGAAATTGTGTCATGAGAGGGTTTACCCGTTGGTGGCGCTATCGGTCTCTTGGATCGCAGTACCAGTGTCCACCAGCGGGTGTCCTCCAACACCTGGGACCTGTAGTAAGAGGTCTCTCCTGCTGGTGGCACTGTTGCATCCTTGGGCCGTAGTACCGGTGTCCACCAGCGGGTGCACTCCGGCAGTGTGGAGCAAACAGCACACTCTGCGCTCAGCTGTAACATGAGGTCAATTACCACAGCCTTATAAATACCCGGAAAGCCCTCATAGGCTTGCCTTGGTATCTTTCTTCCTTGCGCCCTGACCTGTTATCCCGTATCCTGTAAACCTGTATCTCCTGTATCTGAACCTGAGCCTGCTCCTGAGCCTGTATCCTATCCCATCCATTATCCCCCTCTCCTAACCTGCCCTTGTTCAGTTGCTTATCTCCTGTGTATGACCTTGGCTTGGCTAAACGTTTATGTTTCTGGTATATCCCTTGTTCCTGCTGACCTGCTGTGTATGACCCTGGCCTGGCTGACATCTGTGATTCCGGTATTGCCCCTTGCTGTATATATTGTTGTTTGTAGTGGGTTTGTTGTGTTGGTTTTGCACTGTTTGTATTTTCTGAATTATCACCTATTTTAATAAATATTATTTATTCACTTACATGCGTTTTGGGTTATCTTCGTGCAGTCCACACAGTCTGGTCTACTAGTCTCCTGACAAGTTGGCCCTTTTGAAATTCAGTGTCTTTGTATTCCCCTTATGTTTTCCTACTTGTGTGATTTATACTGAAGCCAATTGACCTGTGATTGCTGTTTCCTAAATTGCCCTGTATTTCCACATCCGTGATCAGGTCTGTATTGTTGGGAATCAGTAGCGATTTATTTCTAGTTGGCGCGTCTACCATCTGAACCATGAAATTGTCCTGCAAGACATTTAGGAACTGGCGAGCCTTAGTCAAATTTGTGGTTCCCTTCACCCAGTCTATGTCTGGATAATTAAAATCCCCCATTATGATAACACTTCCATCCTTGCTGCTAATCCAACTTGTGATAGGAGATCCGACCGCCAGGCTCCTGGCATTGGTGATCTTGCCATATTCTGATATTGCAACTAGGACTTGTTACTATACTTACTTTGGGTTTGTGTGCTTTAGTCAACCTATCACTAATGCCCCCAAGACTACCCTCTGGAATATGTTCTGCGCTGACTATATCTACCTCTGCCCCCCCCCCCGTCGCCTAGTTTAAAAACCCCTCTAACTTTTCAGCCATCTTCACTCCCAGCAGATCTGCACTCTCCTCATTTAGGTACAGTCCGTCCCTTCTATACTGAGAAGTATAACAAGTGTGTTATAGTGGGGACTGGAGAGAGATTAGGCAGGGTAGTTAGTGGAGTGTGTGCAGTGCAAAGTATGTAATACAGTGCAGTGCAGAGTATATAATAGAGTGGAGTGCAGAGTATATAATACAGTGTAGAGTAGTGTGAATAACACAGTGTTGTGGTGCTACTGAAGTGTTGGTGTACAACACTTCTGTGTCACTACCGATCCAATTTTTGATTTCTGGTTCCGTTGCAGCATTATTAGTACTCCCCCTTCTGTGTCGCAGGTGTTATTCCTTCTGCGTCAGTACAGCAGTGGTTTACAGTATACCACCTATTGATTTCAGCAGGCAAAGTTCACTACCCCAGTTGCTGAACCATAAAAAAAAACTGCCCCAGCCATCCACATGCAAAGTGTCTAAATGCCAGCTTGGCCAAATTGCTAGCACTACAACTGCTGACTTTTCATCTGCCCCTTTCGTGAAATTGCGGAATGTGCTGTACCACAGTGGCAGGTTCCAAAAAGAAATTTATTTTCATGTAAGGCCATTCCAGCTCTGTACCGTCATGTGGAAGTTAATGTTTTAACCTCGTTGGTCAGCAGCAAGGTTCACATTACTGCTGACTCATGGTCCACCAGGCATGGTCAGGGACGTTACATTTCCTTCATGGTGCACTGGGTAAATCTGCTGACAGCTGGGAAGGATGCAGGACAGGGTTCAGTGTTGGAGCTTGTTCCGCCACCATGCCTCCAAAAAGCTGTCTGCTCCACCCTCTCCTCTTTTTCTTCTTCTATGGCCTCCCATAGTGCTCCCTAAATGTTCATGGAGCTACGCAAGCAGTCAGGCTAAAAGATGCCATGCGGTGCTTCAGTTGGTCTGTCTAGGGGACAGGAGCCACACCGGGGCAGAGATTCTGTCAGCTCTGCAGGGGCAGGCTCAGAGGTGGTTGACGCTACGGCAGCTTGAGCCAGAAATAGCTGCACGCGACAATGGCACTGACTTTCTCTCTGTTCTCCGACAGGGACACTTGCTTGGCACATGTCCTGAATTTGGTGGTGCAGCGTTTCTTGAACAAATACCCAGGCTTACAAGATCTTCTGAGGCAGGCCAGGAAAGTTGGTGGCCATTTCCGGTGGTTATACAATGCCAGTGCTTGGCTGGCTGACATTCAACGGTAATTAAACCTGCCCACCAACTGCTTCATTTGTGACATGCCCACCAGGTGGAACTCAACATTGGCAATGCTGCAGTGGCTGCACATGCAGCAGAGGGTCATCAATGATTACCTGTGTGAGTATGGCACAAGGACATACTCAGGGGAGCTTGGCTTCTTTTCACCATTCCAGTGGCTACTGATAAAGGATGCATGCACTGTCCTGTCACTATTTGAGGAGGCCACAAGGATGGTGAGCTGCGACAATGCATGCATCAGCAACACTGTCCCTCTAGTGTTCCTGCTGGAGCACATGCTTTGTGGAATCATGGACAGAGCACTGGAGGCAGAACAGCGGGAGGAAGAGGAGGACTTCCTTTTCCTCTTAAGGCCCCCTTTATGCAGATACCATTCCCGCGGGCCGCCAAACACACAGGAGAATGATGAGGAGGAGGATTGTGTCAGCGTGGATGTAGAGGATAACCTACAGTAGTCTTTAAGGGATGGTTTTCAGTCCCCAGAAACCGCTGGAAATTGTACGTGACTGGGAGGAGGTAGTTCCTGATAATGTCATCCTTAGTGACAAAGAGGACTCAGAATCTCATGCCTCCTCAAATTTACGCTGCATGGGCTCCCTGATTTTGCAAAGCCTGCGAAAGGACCCGAGGATTCGTGGTATCAAGGAGAGGGATCATTACTGGCTGAAAACCCTTCTTGATCCACGTTACAAGGGTAAAGTTGCAGAGCTCATCTTGCCTTCGCAGAGGGAGCGGAGGATGAAATATCTTCAGGACACCTTGAAGAAAAATTTGTGTAACACTTTTCCAGACACTGAGAGGTTACCATTTTCTGGACAACTTGTTTCTGAGGCTTTGTTCGGTCAGAGGAAGAGCGGTGGAGAAGGCAGCCGGCAGACCGATACCTTTAAACAGTTCTTTAGTCCTTAGTGCCCAGGCCTGTTAAGTTTAAGCAACCATCGGTAGCATCTGCATCATATGGCGTAGGATTATCTAGGGGCAAGAGCAGACTTGGAGACCTTTCCAACTGAGCAACCGCTGGGTTACTGGGTCTTGAGGCTGGACCACTGGCCAGAACTTGCTCAATATGCAATCGAGCTACTGGCCTGTCCTGCACCCAGCTTGCTATACAAACGGACATTCAATGCTGCTGGAGGTGTTTGTGATGGATAAAAGAGTGCGCCTGTCCACAGACTCCGTTGACAGGCTGACATTTATCAAAATGAATCAGTCCTGGATCAACAGCGGCTATCAAGCCCCTGATGCTGAGGTAACTGATTGAATTTTCTAGGTATCTGGGATCCCTTGAAGACTGCCTATGCTGCCTATCCTATTCCTGAATCTTGATTATGCTAACTTCCAACAATATTTTTGGTTTAGGGCACCACCAACACAAAGGGCCCAATTTTTCTGCACCTGTTTGACAAAGTGCATGTAATTAAAAAAAAAATTCACATTTTTAACAGTAGGACCCGTTCCTGCACCCAACAAGAGTAAAGCCTCGTACACATATTTCCGACGAAAACTTTGTGATGACAGGCTGTTGGCGGAAAATCCAACCGTTTGTGCGCTCCATCAGACAATTGTTGTCGGATTTTCCACAGACAAATGTTGGATGGCAGGCATTAGAATTTTCCACGGACAAATGTCTGTTTTCGGATTTTCCGAGCGTGTGTACACAAGTCCGTCAGACAAAAGTCCAAAGTACAAACACGCATGCTCGGAAGCAAGGACGAGCCAGAAGCGGTCGGTCTTGTAAACTCGCGCTCGTAATGGAGAATTAACATTCGTAACGTGACAAATTATGAAATCTCGAAATGCAGCTCATATTCTCTTCTTCTTTAATGGGATAATAATGAGGCTGTTTTGCTGGTAAAACTGATGGAGTTATTGCAAACCAATTTTCAAAGGCTTTTTTTTTCTAGTGATATCAAGAATAATATCATTATGCTTGTTTTTTTTTTTTTTTTTTTTTTTTGGTGCAAGTTACCACAACACCATTATCCCATAGTTTTTAAGATCAAAGATACAACTATATTGGTGTCCCTTGTTAATTTTACATTGTATTTTTTTATTTACACACTATTTTATTTGGTATAAAAGGTGGTACAAAAAGCTTTGACATATGCCATAGAAAGGTATAATACAGGTATTGTGGCCTACTCCCAAACTGTCATTTGAAGTAAAACACATAGCCAAGTATTATTCTACAATTCTATTCAATTTTTTTATCGTGCATTAAAAAAAAGAAAACAAATAAAATTAGACATGCAATCTGCCAATAGAACTTAATCAAAAAGTGCTTTCTATGCATCCAAAAATATAGAAAATATACCAAAACAAATCATTATTCAACCAAAAAATAAAATAAAAGCCTCATGCATGTGTCCTGCTTCTTAATATAGGGGTCAAAAATGCCAAGAGTTGGTGAAAGCAGGGGTCCGTCATCCTGGAGCTCCCGCAGCAAAGGCATATGCCATAATTGGTCACGATTAATAAAGCAACCAATATTTGGCCCAAGAAATCCTCCTCCTCCTGTTCCTGGACTAGACTTGGGTCAAAGCAATAACTCCAAGGCCAATAATAAATAACACATTATCTCCTCCAATTCCGCAAACTGCTGCAAACGAACTGAAAAGCGTGAACTGAAAAGCGCGAAATGAAAAGCGCGAAATGAAAAGCGCAAATCAACACTCAGCAAACTTCTACTAACATGAAATTAGCAGAAGAAAAACCACGTAGTACATCACTACGTTTGTGTTTGTTGGCCGACAATTTGCCGTTTGTATGCAAGACAAGTTGCTGGCCAACGCCCTTCGGAAAAAAGTCAGAGGTTTTGTTTGCGGAAAATCCGATCGTGTGTACGAGGCTTTACTGTGAGGGGTTACAGTGTTCAGGGCACCACCAACACCTAAGGCTCAATTTTTCTGACCTGTTTGACAGGTGCATGTAATTTCAATTTATTTTTTAATTTTTAACAGCGGGGCTAGTTCACCACTAGGGATGGGCAAAAGATTTTGGACTGAGCATAAGTTTGCCCTGAACATCACCCATTCAGGTAGTCGCTTAACACCTGAACTTTCTGGGCTCTTAGTGGGATGTTCGCCTGTCGAGCACACAGTCAATAGGTTGTTAAGGCTTCCTGCTGAGAGCTAATTTAAAAAAAAATTGGTAAAATAAAAACCCAGTGGTGATTAAATACCACCAAAAGAAAGCTCTATTTATGTGAAAAAAATGATAAAAATGTTTGGGTACAGCGTTGCATTAATGAGTCATTCAAAGTGTGAGAGCACTGAAAACACCCCAAGTCCCCCCCCCCCAATGTGACTGGGTATCGGGTACATTGTACCCCTACCCATTTACCAAAAAAGTGTCAAAAAGTAAATACCACAAGAGACAGTTTTTGACAAATCCTTTATTAAAAAAGAAAAACGTCCCTCGATGTAAATCCACAGACAATCACACCGTCGGACAGACTAGAAAAATAGTAAAAAATTTAAGACGCTTCCGCCCCCTGGGAGGCTACTCGTATGTGCTTTCTTCTCTTGGACAGGGGTGGAGCCACCTGGTCACATCACCCGGTGACCCTGCCCCCTTGTGACGTCACGAAACATCAGTAGGGGGCGGGGTCACCCTGTTACGTAACTGGGTGGTCCCGTCCCTTGCCCATATAAGAGCTGTCAAAGCAAAGAGAGCGCATACGGCGGGTAGCCTCCCAGGGGGCGGAAGCATCTTCAATTCTTTTCTATTTTTTGGGTCCGTTGGGCAGCGTGGTTGACGATGGATTTACATGGAGGGACACTTTTTTTATAATTTAATAAAAAAACTGCCTCTAGTGTTTTTTTTTCGTGGTTTTTACTTTTTGACACTTTTTTTTGGAAATGGGTAGGGGTACGATGTATCCGATACCCATTCACATAGGGAGGGGTCTGGGATCTGGGGGCCCTTTGTTAAAGGGGCTTCCAGCTTCCGAAAATCCCCCCACCTGCAGACCCAGACAACCACAGCCCCATCAACATGGGGACAAGGTGCTTTGGCTGGGGGTGCACAGTCTCCCTGCCCCAAAGCACCCACCCCCCCATGTTGAGGGCATGTGGCCTGGTATGGTTCAGGAGGGGGGCACTCGCTGATTCCCCTCCTTTTCCTAACCTGCCTGGCTGCATGTTCTGATAAGGGTCTGGTATGGATTTTTGGGGGGACCCCACGCCGTGTTTTTTTTTATTTTGGTGTGGGGTTCCCTTAAAATCCATACCAGACCTGAAGGGCCTGGTATGGACTGGGGGGGGGGGTACTCCATGCCGTTTAAAAAAAAAAAAATTTAATCTGTATTGCTGCAAGTTTAAATTACATTTTTTCCTTTAGAAATGTCATTATTGCTGTGGCATGTTCTATAAATTGTACAGATGCGCCACTTTACAGGCAGACTAAGGGGACCCCCCAGGCACAATATTTACAGGAATATTTAATGTTTATTGTTTCACTTTAAGCATCATTAAAATCACTGCTCCTTTAAAAACGATCGATGTAAAAACCTTTTTTTTGCATTAATACATGTCCCCTAGGGCAGTACCCGGGTCCCCATACACTTTTTATGGCAATAATTCGCATATGAGCCTTTAAAATAAGGATTTTTCATGTTTGTGTCCTATAGACCCTAAATAGAGTTTGCATGTTCAGTAGAACTTTTTGCCTATTCGAGATGTTCTAGTGCGAACAGAACCAGCGGGTGTTGGGCCCATCCCAAGTCAGCATATGGCGTTCTACAAAATGTTACTCTTTTAATGGCTTTAGATATACTTTAACCGCTTGCCGACCAGCCACCGTCATTTTACTGAGGCAGGTTGGCTCGGCTGCGCAAATCGCCGAAGGTGTACGTCAACTGCTTTAAGAGCAATAGCAGGCATGCACTCACACCCGCGGTGCCTCGCCGAAGCCGATGCATGTGGCTGGTGGCCGCGATGACCGCCGGCCACCCACGATCGCTCCACAGAGAGCCAGAATGGGGCTCTATCAATGTAAATAAACAGATTCCCGTTCTGACAGGGCAGTAGAGAGAAATTGTCTGTTCCTAGTGATCAGCCAGAATGGGGCTCTATCAATGTAAATAAACAGATTCCCGTTCTGACAGGGCAGTAGAGAGAAATTGTCTGTTCCTAGTGATCAGGAACAGCGATCTCTCTCTACTCCCAGTCAGTCCACTCTCCCCACAGTTAGAAACACCTCCCTAGGGAACACTTAACCCCTTAATCGCCCCCTAGTGTTAACCCCTTCCCAGACAGTGTCATCTATACAGTAATCAGAGGCTATTTTTAGCACTGATCGCTGTATAAAAAAGTGTCAAAAGTGTCCAATCTGTCCACCGCAATGCAACAGCCTAGACTAGCAAACACAGTCATGCAGGCCTTCCACTTATGCTGTATACACAGCTCCCAGCCTATAGCTGTATAAAAATTGAGCAACCCTGCAGTGTTCTCAAGTTTAAAAGCAAAACTTTAAAATTTGATTTGCGTGAAGGTAAGACACAAACGTTTGTAAGAATTACGTAAAACTAAATGTCTACATTTTCCTCTTCTTCGTAAAGTGAACTAAAGTCTTGTTTTTTTTTGTTTACACATAACAAGCATGTTATACTTACCTGCTCTGTGTAGTGGTTTTGCACAGAGCAGCCCAGATCCTCCTCTTTTTGTTTCCCTCACCAGTGCTCCTTTCCCCTCCCCTTAATGCCGAGTACCCCCACAACAAGCAGCTTGCTATGGGGGCACCCAAGCCGGCCCCACCCCTCTCTTTCCTCATTGGCTCACTGACTTTGACAATAGCAGGAGCTAATGGTGCCCACTACTGTGTCTCAGTCAATCAGGAGGGAGAGTCCCAGGCAGCCGAGGCTCTCGTGCAGTATCTCTGGATGGAGATGGGGCTCAGGTAAGTACTAGGGGGGCTGAGCCCCAATAGGGGGCCCCGCGGGCCTCAGCCAAGTGTGCTCGGCTATACTCGGCTAGTTCCGCTCACAGTCACGCCTAGTCCCACCTTATGATGGACATAACACAGGGACTGGGCGTGACTGTGAGCGGAGCTAGCCGAGTACACTCGGCTATGTATGTATATCGGCAGTGCTCGGCTACGCTCACAGTCTTGCCCAGTCCCGCCATTGGACTTGAGTTATGTCCATCATAGGGCGGGACTGGGCGGTATTGTGAGAGGAGTCGAGAAAAGCCGTCAGGAGCCGAGATACACAGGACTGGCTCTGTGTATCTCGGCGGCGCCATATTTAAACTGCAGTGACACTGACATGTCACTGCAGTTTAACTGCAGCCTAGGCAAGGCTGCAAATGACACGGACAAGGCTGCAGATGGACACTGATGCAGATGGAGGCTGCAAGGCTGCAAATGACACTGACAAGGCTGCAAGGCTGCAAATGACACTGATAAGGCTGCAAATGACACTGACAAGGCTGCAAGGCTCAAAATGACACTGACAAGGCTGCAATGTCACTGAACAATGCTGCAAATGACACTGGACAAGCATGCAGATGGACGCTGTGCAAGGCTGCATTGATGAGCATTTAAATGTAAGTTTTTTTCCTTAAAATTCCCTAAACTCTTATCATGAGGTTTGCTGATTGGTTATTGGCAGTTACGTAGTGCCTCGTTTACTGCCATTGAGAAAACCTGTCTGCATTAGACAGTGATGTAATGGTGGACAAACGGTATCAGAGTGGCACGCTTAAAAGAAAACTAAAGGTTTAAAGTAATGTATAGAAGGTAGGGCCGAAAGTGACTCAAGCCCAGGAGCCCCCACCACCCTAAGTCCTTCCCTGCCTATGAGGCTGCAGGGCTTCTGACCCTCTGTCTGGTCATGTCTGGACAGTGCTGATTGGCCTTGTGCCCTGTGCTGATCACATGCACTCTCCCAAGAATAAAAAAAAAACTCTCTAGCAATACACACCAAACTGGGCATGTGCAGCTTGACTCCAAAGACTCTGTCTTATCCAGATTTGTCCAGGGGGAGGATCTGTGCATACAAGATCTAGCAGCCTTTTGACACAATGCAGAGAATTAACCCTTTAGGTTCCACAGTGAGTATAACAAACCTGATTTACTGCATATACAGTACAGACTGATTTTACCATTGTGGGTTTAGTAGCACTTTAAAGCGGAGGTCCGCCCACCACTGCAAAAAATTAAAAGCCAACAACTGCACATACTGCAGCTGCTGACTTTTAATAATAGGACACTTACCTGTCCTGGAGTCCAGAGATTTCAGCACCAAAGCTGACGTTTCCATCAGCTGTCGGGTGCTGCCGCCTCCATTGTGAGTAAGGGAGCCCAGCAGTGTAGCCTTACGGTTTCACGCCTGGACCCCTACTGCGCATGCCTGATGCTATGCCCCTTTCTCCTACTGGCCCAGCAGCCGGGGAAGGAGAGGGGAGCCCGAGCAGTGACGCAAATATCCGTGGCTGAGGCTCCCAGAAGTTTGGACAAGATACATGTGAAAGACAGCTAACCTCTCCCCCCTCCCCCCTGAAAGGTGCCAAAAGTGTCACCAGAGGGGGGAAGGAGTACAATGAGCAAAAGTTCCACTTTTGGGGGGAACACCGCTTTGAGTAGAGCATTGGGCCTCACACAATAACAAAAGCTTGTCTTCTGTCACTTGGTTTTGCTTTGATGTGGTTATGACTCCCACCAGTTATTCATTAGATACAATGTACTCACTTAATACATTTATAAACAAATTGATGTAAATGGGGAAACACAGTGAGAACAACCACCAAACTAGCCCTACTTTCGCTCACAGCTTCAAAAAGCTCATTTACACTTGCAGCCGGAGGGGGGAAAAATAGGTGAAAATAGGTGTTTGCCCTAAGCTGCATATTCAGCTAAGCGAGGGTGTACACATGCTGCAGCCATAATAAAAATTATCCCCCTGTCACGTTTGTTGGGCAGTACTTCTGCCAAATGCAATACATTAAAGTGAATAGGGCAGCACCGCAACCACCCTGTAACCCTGTGTAATGCAGCGTTGTATAAACATACGCAATTTGTTTCAGTCCAAATACCAATTCGGACAAAATTTTGGTTGTTCAGAGATTCGGATGTATCCAAATGAAATAGTAACGAATAGTAATGAATTTCATTGAAATTCTTTAACCACTTGCCGACCGCCGCACGACTATATACGTCGGCAGAATGGCACGGGCAGGCAAAGGGACTTACAGGTACGTCCTTGCCTGCCCGCGGGTGGGGGGTCCGATCGGACCCCCCCCCGGTGCCAGCGGCGGTCGGATCGAGGTCAGGGTCGATCGAAGGTGAAGGGGAGGCCACTCATTCGTTGCTCCCCCCTCACAATCGCTCCTGGCCAATGATGGGCTTCCTCGGCTTCTGTGAATGTAAACAGAAGCGGAGGAAGTGATGTCATCTCTCCTCGAGCCGGTCTTTTTGATCCGGCGCCGAGGAGAGAAGACATCCAAGTAAGTGCACCAACACTACACTAACAGTAGAACACGCAGGCACACTTGTCACCCCCCTGTCACCCCCCAATCACCCCCTGATCACCCCCCTGTACCCCCACACATACTGACACCAATAGCAGGTTTTTTTTTTTTCTGATTATTGCATTGGTGTCAGTTTGTGTCAGTTACAAGTGTTAGGGCAGTTAGGTTAGCCCCCTTTAGGTCTAGGGTACTACCCCTTAGGTCCAGGGTACCCCCCTAACCCCCCCTAATAAAGTTTTAACCCCGTGATCACCCCCCGTCGCCAGTGTCACTAAGCGATCGTTTTTCTGATCGCTGTATTAGTGACACAGGTGACGCTAGTTAGGGAGGTAAGTATATAGGTTCGCCGTCAGTGTTTTTTATAGCGACAGGGACCCCCATATACTACCTTCTAAAGGTTTTAACCCCTTGATTGCCCCCTAGTTAACCCTTTCACCAGTGATCACCATATAATTGTTACGGGTGACGCTGGTTAGTTGGTTTGTTTTTTGTAGTTTTTTATACTTTATTATAGTTTATTATAGTTTTAGGGCACCCGCCGTTTATTACCTTATAAAGGTTTAACCCCCTAATTGCCCGGCGGTGATATAAGTTAAGTTTTTAGGGTCAGATAAGGTCTGCGTCGCCCCAGGCAGCGTCAGGTTAGCGCCAGTACCGCTAACACCCACGCACGCAGCATACACCTCCCTTAGTGCTATAGTATCTGAACGGATCGATATCTGATCCGATCAGATCTATACTCCCCAGCAGTTTAGGGTCCCCCAAAAAAACGCAGTGTTAGCGGGATCAGCCCAGATACCTGCTAGCACCTGCGTTTTGCTCCTCGGCCCAGCCCAGCCCAGCCCACCCAAGTGCAGTATCGATCGATAACTGTCACAAAACACTAAGCACACATAACTGCAGTGTTCGCAGAGTCAGGCCTGATCCCTGCGATCGCTAACAGTTTTTTGGTAGCGTTTTGAATCAGTCGCTGACAGTCAGGAGCTTTTTTGCCTGTGAGTCTCACTAGTGTACCCCTAAATTTAGAGCCCAAAATGGCAAATCGAAGGTACACTAGTGAAGAGGCCTACACGTTTCTGAGCATGACAGATAGTGAAGAGGAAGTCACTCATCTGTCAAGTTCAGGCTCAGAATACGATCCTGTAGAGGACAGCGGCTCCATGACAGATAGCTCTGACGACAGAGTTGTGGTCCCTGCTAGGGTCAGGCATACCAGACCCCGAACTTCTTCTTCTGTCCTTGAAGTGCAAGAACCACAGGTCCCTCATATGGAGCAGAGCAGTACTAGTGCCGCTATTCCTTCTGGTGAACTGGCAAGCACCAGCGGCCTAGTACACCCTGGTCGTACATCCAGCACTGCAGTATCACGTGGTGACGTGGCGAGTCCCATAAGTGCAGTTCAAGCTGGTGAGGTGGCAAGCACTAGTAGGGTCCCGCTGCCACCAAGATGACGAACACAGGCCCGTCGTGCCCATAGTGCCCTTCCTGCTGCATTCGCCAATCCGAATTGGGTACCCACCACTTCTGCAGCACCCGTATTGCCCCCATTCACTGGCCAACCCGGAATTCAGGTGGAAACAGTTGATTTTACGCCACTGGATTTTTATTCACTGTTTTTCACCGAAGATCTCTATAGATCTATTGTGGACCAAAGCAATTTATACGCTGGTCAACACATCGCCACTATTCCCCAGTCCTCCCTTGCCAGAGATTGGAGACCAATTACGGTCTCCGAATTTAAGATCTTTCTGGGCCTTTCCCTCAACATGGGCATAACCAAAAAGAGTGAGTTGCGGTCATATTGGTCCACTGACCCAATTCACCATATGCCCGTGTTCTCTGCCTCCATGACCAGGCCACGATACGAGCAGATTTTGCGGTTCATGCACTTCAACGACAATGAACTCTGTCGTCCTCGTGGAGACCCTGAATACGATCGGCTCTACAAAATTCGGCCCCTCGTAAACCACTTCAACCAACGTTTTGCAGACTTGTTTACTCCCCATCAAGTTGTCTGCGTTGATGAGTCCCTGATTACATTTTCTGGCCGCTTGTCATTCAAACAGTACCTTCCCAGCAAGCGTGCCAGATACGGGGTCAAGATGTATAAGCTCTGTGACAGGGCCACAGGCTATACATGTAGATTTATGGTTTACGAGGGCAAAGATAGTCACGTAGAGCCGACAAACTGCCCTGACTACATAGGAAGCGCTGGCAAGATAGTGTGGGACTTGGTGTCACCCTTATTCGGAAAGGGGTACCACTTGTACGTGGACAATTATTACAAGAGCGTGCCACTTTTTAGTCACCTTTTTGATCATCAAATTGGAGCATGTGGCACCGTGCGACCTAATCGCCGGGGCTTTCCTCAGCGGCTTGTAGATTCCCGTCTTAGGCTGGGGGAGAGAGCCTGCTTGCAGTGTAATAACTTGCTCGCTATGAAGTGGAGGGACAATAAGAATGTTTTCGTTCTTACCTCCCTTCATGCAGACACGACGACCCAAATTACTACGGCGACTGGTGTTGTGGAGAAACCCCTCTGTGTCCACGAATATAACCAAAATATGGGAGGGGTGGACCTCAACGACCAGTTGTTGGCGCCGTACCTAATTGCCCGTAAGGCCAGACGCTGGTACAAAAAAGTGTCTGTATACTTATTTCAATTGGCTTTGCTGAACGCTCATGTGCTATACAGAGCTTCAGGACGGACTGGATCCTTCCTTAAATTCCAGGAAGAGATCGTCAGAGCCCTTCTGTTTCCAGACGGTGCTCCACCTCACCTTCCCCAACCAAATGCAGTAGGCCGGCTGCATGAGAGGCATTTTCCTTATGCCATCCCGAGTACCCCTACCCAACGAGCCCCCCAAAGAAAATGTCGTGTCCGCAGCAAGCGCGGATTTAGGCGTGACACCCGGTATTATTGTCCCTCCTGTCCTGGCAATCCTGGTCTTTGCATTGGTGAATGTTTTGAACGCTACCATACACTAGTTGAGTTTTAGCGTAGGGTACAGCACTGCACAGACTAGGACACACTTTCACAGGGTCTCCCAAGATGCCATCGCATTTTGAGAGACCCAAACCTGGAACCGTTACAGTTTTAAAAGTTACAGTTATAAAAAAAAAATGTAAAAAAAAAAAAAAAAATACACAAAAAAAATATAAAATAAAAAAAACAAAAATAGTTGTCGTTCTATTGTTCTCTCTCTCTCTATTTTCTCTCTATTGTTCTGCTCTTTTTTACTGTATTCTATTCTGCAATGTTTTATTGTTATGTTTTATCATGTTTGCTTTTAAGGTATGTAATTTTTTTATAGTTTAATGTGTTTTAACCATTTTTTTTGTTTTCAGGTACGCCATTCAGCTGCAGCGCAGATTTATTTATCTTGACAGCAACAGCGTTTGCTCCCACGATACATAAAGCCGTGACTCCAGCGCTGTCGGAGGTGATTTCACCACCACAGTTACATACTTCA
Organism: Aquarana catesbeiana; assembly: GCF_042186555.1. Lineage (NCBI taxonomy): Eukaryota > Metazoa > Chordata > Amphibia > Anura > Ranidae > Aquarana > Aquarana catesbeiana. The sequence goes on from NC_133331.1 coordinate 96,207,137, forward strand.
GCATATATGCCGAAGCGTGGGGGCAGCAGTGGGTGGAGGAGCGATTTGCTCCTGCCTTTTGTGGGAGGATGCCCCCATGCTTCGGCATATATATATTTTAGGTAGGCACAGGTTGCGTTAAATGATTTATTTTTTACTATGTTTTTTTTTTTTTGTATTTGCTTTGCAGGTATGGTAAGTATTACTGTTATACTGTAATGTTACTTTGTTTTTTGTTAACCATCATTTGCTTAGCAGGTACGCCATTCAGTTTTTGTAATTCCACATATGCCCATGGCATGTTTGAGCAATATATCATTTAGTGACAACTTTGTGCAAAAAAAAAAAAAAAAAAATTGTCACTTTCCAGCAACTTGTGTCAAAATATAAAATATTCCATGGACTCAACATGCCTCTCAGCAAATAGCTTGGGGTGTCTACTTTCCAAAATGGGGTCATTTGGGGGGGTTTTGTGCCATCTTGGCATTTTATGGCCTTCAAAACTGTGATAGGTAGTGAGGAGTGAAATCAAAAATTTATGCCCTTAGAAATCCTGAAGGCGGTGCTTGGTTTTCGGGGCCCCGTACGCGGCTAGGCTCCCAAAAAGTCCCACACATGTGGTATCCCTGTACTCAGGAGAAGCAGCAGAATGTATTTTGGGGTGTAATTCCACATATGCCCATGGCATGTTTGAGCAATATATCATTTAGTGACAACTTTGTGCAAAAAAAAAAAAAATTGTCACTTTCCCGCAACTTGTGTCAAAAAATAAAATATTCCATGGACTCAACATGCCTCTCAGCAAATAGCTTGGGGTGTCTACTTTCCAAAATGGGGTCATTTGGGGGGTTTTGTGGCATCTTGGCATTTTATGGCCTTCAAAACTGTGATAGGTAGTGAGGAGTGAAATCAAAAATTTATGCCCTTAGAAATCCTGAAGGCGGTGCTTGGTTTTCGGGGCCCCGTACGCGGCTAGGCTCCCAAAAAGTCCCACACATGTGGTATCCCCATACTCAGGAGAAGCAGCTGAATGTATTTTGGGGTGCAATTCCACATATGCCCATGGCTTGTGTGAGCAATATATCATTTAGTGACAACTTTTTGTAATTTTTTTTTTTTTTTTATTTATTTTTTTTTTTTTTGTCATTATTCAATCACTTGGGACAAAAAAAATAAATATTCAATGAGTTCAACATGCCTCTCAGCAATTTCCTTGGGGTGTCTACTTTCCAAAATGGGGTCATTTGGGGGGGGGGTTTTACTGCCCTGCCATTTTAGCACCTCATGAAATGACATAGGCAGTCATAAACTAAAAGCTGTGTAAATTCCAGAAAATGTACCCTAGTTTGTAGACGCTATAACTTTTGCGCAAACCAATAAATATACGCTTATTGACATTTTTTTTACCAAAGACATTTTGGCCTAAATGTATGACTAAAATTGAGTTTATTGGATTTTTTTTATAACAAAAAGTAGAAAATATCATTTTTTTTCAAAATTTTCGGTTTCCGTTTATAGCGCAAAAAATAAAAACAGCAGAGGTGATCAAATACCATCAAAAGAAAGCTCTATTTGTGGGAAGAAAAGGACGCAAATTTCATTTGGTTACAGCATTGCATGACCGTGCAATTAGCAGTTAAAGCGACGCAGTGCCAAATTGTAAAAAGTGCTCTGGTCAGGAAGGGGGTAAATCGTTCCGGGGCTGAAGTGGTTAATATTAATTTTGTTTATTCGTTTTCTAACAACTTCTAAATTTTCAGAACGATTATAATTCAGATCGGTCCAAAAATGATCAGCCAATTAGAATTCTGTGTGAAGAACAGCTGGTTGTTAAGCAGCAGGTCGGGAAGCTGGCCACCACGTCCTTAATAACCGATAACTTATCAGCTGTCAGTGGGCTTGAAATATAAACAAAACAATGCTGGCAATAGGAAATTCAGAAAAAAAAAAACACGCCAAAATAAAAAAAACATGGCCTGGGGTCTCCACCAAAATCTATACCAGACCCTTATCCGAGCATGCAGCCCGGCAGCCCAGGATATAGGGGGGACAAGCGAGTGCCCCCCTCCTGAGCCTTACCAGGCCACATGGCCTCAACATGGGGGGGGTGCTTTTGTCGATGGGAACAAGGGTCTCTTCCCCACAACCCTAGGGAGTGGTTGTGGGGGTCTGCGGGCGGGGGGCTTATCAGAATCTGGAAGCCCCTTTTAACAAAGGGCCCCCCAGATCCCGGCCCCCCACATGGGAATTAGTATAGGGTACATAGGAATTTTTTATTGTTTCACATAAGTGGGAACCCACGTGAAACAATAAAAATGAAAAATTCCTTTAAGTATAGTGCCTGGGGGGGGGTCCCCTTAGTCTGCCTGCAAAGTCTGCAAAAAATACATTTCTAAAGAAAAAAAAAAGAGTCAAATCACATTTAAATTGACTCGCGGTTGCAATTGCCGGCCCAGCTATTTAAAAAACAAAATAAAGAAAAAAACGGCATGGGCCCCCTCAGTCCATACCAGGCCCTTATCCGAGCATGCAGCCCGGCAGGCCAGGAAAGGAGGGGGAGCGAACGCCCTCCCCCTTGAACCATACCAGGACACATGCCCTCAACATGGAAGGAAATAATGTCCCTGTGTTGGTGGTGTCACTGGAAGGAACAGATGTCCCTGCATTGGTGGTGTAACTGGAAGAAAAAATTTCCCTGCTTTGGTGGTGTCACTGCATCAGTAATAGTAAGGGAAAGGTTTTTGTTGCATCTGTAATATCTGTCTGAGAAGAACTAATATGGCATCTGTGTTAGTGGGATCAAGAAAAGGAGAGAAGATAGGAGGTTGGGAGAAGGACGCATCCATGGGTGCATTAAACTCAATAAGCCCTTTCCTAGACAGTATGTCTCCATAAGACTTGTCTGCCGGACCAACCCAAGTCCTAGACATTCTCCTAGCATTAACCCCATGCAGCCTGCTATTGGGAGATAATGCTTAGTTGGCAGGCTGTCTCTTGGTCCAACCTAGAGGGACAACAGTCTTCTGTTCTCGCCAAGTTCAAATTCTGCTCCAGTGAACAGAGGCAGGCCGGTGAAATGGGAAGGGGTGTTACAGCAGCATGGCTGGGTAGGCAGAAGAGCTGTATCAGCAAAAAAGGGTGCTTGTGCTGAGAAGGAGACATGTTCTCAGTAGATGCCCTCCCGTCTTCAATTCAGAGTAGGCTGCTACTGCAGGGAGTAAAGTGCAGAATCACAATCCTCCCTCCAGCAGTTATCAAGGCCTCTGCTCCTGTTGACAGGAGTGACACTGCTGTCCATCCTGTCTGCGAAGCAGCTGGAGAATGGCGTTTGCGCAAGCTGCCAGGGCGCCCCCACTTTACATAATTACAATGCGCCCATGGCACATGCCCCTTCTCTCCCTCCCCCCTTTGTCAAAGTCCTGCATTTTAACCACTTGCCCACTAGGCACTTTCACCCCCTTCCTGACCAGACCAATTTCAACTTTCAGTGCTGTTGCAAATTGTGTAGTCATGCTAAACAATTGAAAAAAGACCAAAAATTTGGAAAAAAAAACCTTTTCTTTGTTTCTGTTATAAAGTTTTGCAAATTGTTTTTTTCACTGATGTGTGCTGATGAGGCTGCACTGATGGGCACTGATACACTGCACTGATGGACACTGATGAGGCTGCTCTGATTGGCACTCATGAGGCTGCACTGATGGGCATTGATGAGGCGGGCACTAAAGGACACTGATAAGCTGAACTGATGGCCACTGATGGGCACTGATGAAGAGGCACAGATGAGGTTGCACTGATTGGTGGCACTAATATGCACTGATATTCTGCACTGATAACCAGGGCACTGATGATCAGTGCCCTGATTATCAGTGTAAATGTGCCCTGTCACAGAATAGCTGGTTACCGGCTTTCTTTTCCTGACACACTGACAGCGTCGAGGAAATAAAATGGTAAAAGGCCGCTGTGATTGGTGTTTTACCTCGGTCTGTGATCAGCTGTATCCGACGGACACATCAATCACAGAGCACACCTATGCTCGCCCCGAGGGCACGCAGATTGGCGGGGTTCTGAGAGAAAGTCAATAGACGCCCTCCCAGAACTGGACGACCGCACTGTAGCCGTCTTTCGGCTATAGCGTGGTCGGCAAGTGGTTAATATGTTCTGTCCTGGGCCCTGGAGGCTTTCTAGAGCTTTTGGTGGGAGAAAATCTCCATCTCTAGGTCTACATTCTCCCCGATGTACAGACCTCATTATTCACCTCAGCTGTCCATAGGCCTTTAAATATGCAAGCTGACTGATGCTCTCTCTCTCTCTCTAGCTCTGCTGTGTGGAAAAGGTGACTGCTTACAGAACACTTAGGGCTCATTCACACCAGTGAGCCATGATAATTGTGTGGATGTTGGCGTGCACTGTGGCTATCTGTGTCCCCATTAGGGAGATTTACCCTCTCTAATTCTTCAGTTTACCATAAACGTCGAAAATGAAAGTGAAAGAAAATCCCAAATTTTGGGTTGTCACTAGTACAAGAATAGAGGAGAAATCTTCCACTGAGGACATTGGTTCTGGTGACAACCAGTGATTACCTCACTTTGGGTGGGTTTCCTTTCACTTCCTGTTTAGGTTATAGGACAGGAAATGAAAGGAAATATTCCCAATGGAACACAGATGGCAAAAAAAAAAAATGGCAGGGGTTATATCCGTCCTTTACTCTGTCTACAAAAAAAAGTTTTGCCTTTACTTCTACTTTAAGCTTTTCCCCCTTACAACTGTGACATGTTGGGGATTGATTAATGTAGTCTAGAACTGATTTAGGCAGACTTGCAAAGTTCCTGAAAGGTCCACTGTAAGACATGTCAAATGACATGATACAGTATGTAAGAGGCTTCTTTAGCATGCCTTCAGAGCTATTCAGCACTCCCTAAAGGCTCCATTCACACTAACGTGTTTTTTGATGCATTTTGCATTTTGCAGAAATGCATGGGAATTTTTTAACATGGGTTCCTATAGAACATGTTCACATCAATGCATTTTTGTACCTCTGCGTTTTTGGAAAGGGTCAGGGACTTTTTTTCATGCAAAATGCAGCGTTTTGCATGTAATAGAATTCAATGGACCAGCATCAAAAACGCAAGTACAGCTTTTTTTACAGCTTTTTTACAGCATTTTTGACGCGTTTTTTGCCTTTTTTTTTTTAGACTGTATACAGTCTAAAAAAAAACTGTAAAAAGAAAAAAAACGCAAAACTCAGCAAACACGCTGTAAAAACGCTGTAAAAACGCGGCGAGCACCACAAAAAACACTGCAGAAACTCTCAAAAGCAACATGCATAGATGTGAATCGAGCCTAATGCCTGATTCACACCTATGCATTTTTCTAGTGCGTTTTTAGTTTTGCAGAAACACACTACAGTCCATTTAAGCTGGTTTCCTATGGGTCACATTCACATCTGTGCATTTTATAAAAAGGGCCAGGGACTTTTTTCTGGTTTTTGGTTCCATAGACTTCAATGAGTCAAAAACGTGTATTGAAAAATGCAAAATGCACCTAAATTATGCAAACTGCAACTTGCATAGGTGTAAGGCCTGATTCACACCTATGCATTTTTAGTGCTTTTTGCATTTTGCAGATTTGCACTACAGCCCATTTAACATGGTTTCCTATGAAACATGTTGCACTAAAAATGCATAGGTGTGAACCCAGCCTAAGACCTCTTTCTCACTGGGGCCGCCCGTGCATTAGCGGTAAAGCGCCGCTCGTTTTAGTGGTGCTTTACCTTTGTTTAAGCAGCACTTTTCGGCTGCTAGCGGGGCGCTTATAACCCCAAAGAAGGGGTTAAAAACTCCCGTGTTGTGGTGCTTGGAAAAGCTGCCTATTCATTGCAATGGGCAGGGGCATTTTGGGAGACCTGTATATAGGGCTCCCAAACCGCCCCAAAGATGCTGCTTTCAGGACTTTTTCTAATGTCCTGCAAGTGCACCGCTACAGTGTAAAATGCAATGAATGGGAGGCAGTTTTCAGGCGCTTTACAGGCACTATTTCTAGCACTAAAACGCCTGAAAACTGCCTCAGTGTGAAAGGGGTCTAAGGCTGGATTCACACCTATGCATTTTTAGTGCTTTTTGCATTTTGCAGATTTGCACTACAGAATGTGTTCCATAGGAAACAATGTTAAATGGACTGTAGTGCAAATCTGCAAAATGCAAAAAGCACTAAAATTACATAGGTGTGAATCCAGCCTAAGTGCTAAAGCAGTTTGATGAATAATGTCCACAGTGCAATTTTAACATGTTGCTTTCAGAACACCTTTTAAAATATGTTTGAAGGGAAATTCTGAACACAAATGCTCTTTGGCACCTTCAATCTTGTAATTCATATGTTCCACTTAAAAAAAAAAAATCATATGATTAGCTCAAAATGACATAACAGTTTATAAGTAATCAGAATCTATGACAATACTTCCCCCAACTGTTTTCCATTCCAAAACACCCGCAGTCCAAAAAAAAAAAAAGAAGCGGGGGTATCATTTCCGGCCCATGTGCGTATGATAAAAAGATTGGCTGTCAATCGAAGAATTGAATTTTTTACAGTTCCCAGCACAAGCCCTCTCATTTATATGTAAAATAGCCATTAGTCATAGTTTTGCTCTCTCACACTGCCTGATGTACAATCACATTTTACAGAGAATGAATCTTTCAGCACAGCTGCTCTGTTATGAATAATCCGCATCGGCATCTATAAATCACAAAAAATCATACACCTCATTTTCTTGATTCTTATACAAAGCCATATATTTTACATGAGGATGAGCTAAATATTCATGAGTATGTTTAAAAGAAAGCGTTGCAGGCATTTGACTGTGTGTTTTATTTATTTCTAAATATTTCTGTCGGGCTCCAGATTCCTTAAAGCAGTTAAGCTTTTAAAAAGTGTTCTGTTTTTTTGTTTTTTTTGCAGCCGTATCAAGTGTGTATCATCTTAAAATTTAATTTATTCAAAGCTTATGAGAATTTATTTAACACTTATAAGAAATAATGCCTTTAATTCAAATAACAGTTGTGTTTAGACCTGTTTTGGAAAACTGTTTTACATGCACATTGTATATTAAAAAGAATATATAGATGTACATGGGCAAAAATTTATTGGATGTACAGTGTAAGTGAGATTTCTGTCAACATCTTTAATAAGTTAAGGCATATTTTGCCTGCATGCCGTCAGGGAGGCAAAGCAATAAGTCACAAAAGTGCCTGACGCCTAGCAGTACTAGTAAGATATAGTTATTGCATAACCGCCTATACTAGCTTTTGGGTTTCAGCAGAAACTGTAAACTAAAATGAAATAACCCTCTCCTTAAGGAAAACAGGATTCTGGGTAAATTACATTTTGAGTGTGGCATGTGAACGCCCCACCCAATGTGTTTTTGAAGCAGTCTTTGTTGAGACAGAACATCTAGATGTGGACAGTATTGTGCACAAGTTCTTGGCCCTGGATAGCTACCAATTGTCTTGGAGGGACTAGAGCGACACTCAATTCCATTAGGGGCGTATGGGCGCCGCCCCCCCCATCCATGCATCCGGCCCCCTAATCTACATACGGGGTGCCAGATGCATGGATTCCAATGGTGGGGGGTGTTTTTTTTTAAGCACGTGTTTCGAGCCAGAGGTTTTAATAGGCTTCAAAAAAAGGGTGGTCTCGGGGCGCAGAGCACTGTGCTCTGAGCCCACCCAGTTGTGGGTTAAATATTCGCTATTTTTTACACTGAATCACGTACCCGCCAATCATGAAGCAGGTCATGAGACCCGCTTCCCGATTGGCCAAAATGCTAAGCGATCCTATTGGATGCCTAGGAGTAGGAGAGAGGAGAGCACGGCCGGAGGAGAAAACTGACCAACCCACCAGCTGCCACTGTGACCATGGATGGCTCACCTGCAGTTGCTCAGCCATTTGGCACTCCCCGACTCGGACAGGGGAGGGAGGGGAGATCGAAGTGTCATCCCGGACAGGTAAAGAGGCCATCCATGCCGCATTCCCTGCATTAATTTCCCCCCGGGGGGTGGAACGGCCTTGTCTCCTGCCGGAGGGGGGTGCGTTGGTTTGCCAATCCCCCCCCCCAGAATTATTGAGCACCATCCACCACTGCTCAACTCCCCCCTGCCATCTTGGTCCTCTTCAGCTGGCTGCCTCTTCTAAGTAAGCTGTTACCAGTGACATGCAGGGCATCCTGCAGCCATCCGCTTTATGGGCCCCAAACAGCTGCCTCCTGGGAGATGTGATGAAAGTATCCCAGGAGGGTGCAGGACCAGGGACACGTCACTTTAGGCTAGGCCAAATAAAAAATAAGCACAAAAAATAGCAATTATGCTGGGGGGTTAATGGAACTAATATTCTATGGAAGTTAAAGTGATTGTAAACCTTTTTTAAATGAAAAACTATCCAATACTTACCTGCTCTGTGCAATAGTATTGCACAAAACAGTCCCTTACCTCCTCTTCTGGGATCCCCCACCAACACTCTCCACTATTCCTCTCCTGCGTAGGCCCCCATAGCAAGCCCTGTGCTATGGGGGGAGCGGGCTACCTCCAGAGCTAGGCTGTGTGCATCCATAGACACACACAGTGAGGCTCAACCATGCCCCCACTCCATCTTCCCAGGATTTGATTGGCAGGAGCAGCCAATGGCTCCCGCTGCTATCATGTAGCCTGTGAGTGCAGAGAGAGAAGACCTGAAGCCAGGCACAGCCTGGGATCAATAAAAGAGTCAGGTAAGTGTTTAGGGAGTGGGGTGGGGGGAACAGGCAGTGGAAGGTTTAGAGTTTAGAATTACCTTAAGTTCCACTTTAAGGAACCAATTCCCTCTATCCCTCTTTCCTTCAAAGCTGTCAATTATTATGGTATGATCTATAGACCTCAATGAAAAAAATCACTATAGTAATTGTACATTTAGGTGTTAGTGTAGTTATATTACCTGTGTTCTTTGTTTGCCTTACTTTGTAATGATGGACTTACATGTTGTGGCTGCAGTTTGTAGTGTTGTAGCTGATCAATTCCACCATGTCCTTGCGTTCATTAACCTAGCTTGTACCTATTCACTAAGGGAACAGATAACTTCTTGCTCTGGATCACACAGAATCCAATGCATGCTTTGCCATTTCCTCTGTGTTGCATCACAAATGTGGGAATGCTAATGTAATAAAACCACGTCTCTTCCAACATGACGAGCTCTCTGATAATTGCTCTGCCTGTTTGTGTTTGTTTTAGATCTAATTACTGTTTAGCATACCTCCCAAATTTTTGAGATGGGAATAAGGGACATCTATTGGCAAAAGTATGTAGGCATAGGACACACCCCCTGCTACACCCACTTAAAGGACAATTAGACAAAAAATGTATTAGTTAAGCCCACAAGTGCTTTTTTTTACCATTACTATTCCTTTATATTGGCTTTTAAAATTTTCAAATGTGGCAATTTAGAAATTAGATGAAAGGTTAGCACTAGGAAACACTTTTTGAAAGATAAATAGTGCATTTTCTATAAAACTATATAGATCAGACCAAAATGAGTCTGTGGGGGTCATTTACTATAGCGCCAAAAAATTCTCCTGCAGTACCAAAAAATAACTCTCAAAAAAGGCCAGGAAGACTTCAACTCTCAGAAAGTCAGCGCTAATGCAAATGGAAAGCAGCGCTATTGCGGCAATAATGCCTGTCAGATCACATATGCTGGAATAGTGGAAGTCAGTGGGGCTCAAACCTGCAAAATCCAAAGTTCTCACTGAAGGCTTATATGCAAGTTCTTTGCCATAAAAAGTGTTTGGAGAACCGGGTTCTGCCCCAGGGAACATGGATCAATGCCAATTTTTTTTTTAAAAACGGCCGTTTTTTCGGGAGCAGTGATTTTAATAATGCTTTGAGTGAAACAATAAAAGTGTAATATTCCTTTAAATTTCGTACCTGGGGGGTGTCTATAGTATGCCTGTAAAGGGGCGCATGTTTCCAGTGTTTAGAACAGTCTGACAGCAAAATGACATTTGAAAGGAAAAAAAGTTATTTAAAACTACTCGCGGCTATACTGAATTGCCGGCTCGACAATACACATAAAAGTTCATTGATAAAAACTGCATGGGAATTCCCCAAAGGGGAACCCCGAACCAAAATTAAAAAAAAAATGACGTGGGGGTCCCCCTAAATTCCATACCAGGCCCTTCAGGTCTGGTATGGATATTAAGGGGAACCCTGGCCAAAATTTAAAAAAAAAATGGCGTGGGGTACCCCCAAAAATCCATACCAGACCCTTATCCGAGCACGCAACCTGGCAGGCTGCAGGAAAAGAGGGGGGGACGAGAGAGCGGCCCCCCCCTCCTGAACCGTACCAGGCCACATGCCCTCAACATTGGGAGGGTGCTTTGGGGGTAGCCCCCCAAAGCACCTTGTCCCCATGTTGATGAGGACAAGGGCCTCATCCCCACAACCCTGGCCCGGTGGTTGTGGGGGTCTGCGGGCGGGGGGCTTATCGGAATCTGGAAGCCCCCTTTAACAAGGGGACCCCCAGATCCCGGCCCTCCACCCTGTGTGAAATGGTAAGGGGATACAAAAGTACCCCTACCATTTCACCAAAAAAATGTCAAAAATGTTAAAAATGACAAGAGACAGTTTTTGACAATTCCTTTATTTAAATGCTTCTTCTTTCTTCTATTTTCTATCTTCTTTCATCTATCTTCCTTCGGTTTCTTCCTCCATTTTCTTCTTCTTCTGGTTCTTGTTCTTCTGGTTCTTCTGGTTCTTCATCCGGTCTTCTCGTCCGGCATCTTCCTCAGCGGCGCCGTCTTCACTTCATCTTCTTTCCTCGGGCCGCTCCGCATCCACGATTGGATGGGAGGCTCCCGCTGTGTGACGCTTCTCCTCTTCTGACAGTTCTTAAATAACGGAGGGCGGGTGACCCCGCCCCCTCTGACGCAGGGCGGGTGACCCCGCCCCCCTCTGACATCACGGGGAATGCCACAGGGAAGTCCCCGTGCGTCAGAGGGGGGGCGGGGTCACCCGCCCTGCGTCAGGGGGGGCGGGGTCACCCGCCCTCTGTTATTTAAGAACTGTCAGAAGAGGAGAAGCGTCACACAGCGGGAGCCTCCCATCCAATCGTGGATGCGGAGCGGCCAGAGGAAAGAAGATGAAGTGAAGACGGCGCCGCTGAGAAAGATGCCGGACGAGAAGACTGGATGAAGAACCAGAAGAACAAGAAGAACCAGAAGAACAAGAAGATGGAGTAAGAAACCGAAGGAAGATAGAAGAAAGAAGATAGAAAATAGAAGAAAGAAGAAGCATTTAAATAAAGGAATTGTCAAAAACTGTCTCTTGTCATTTTTAACATTTTTGACATTTTTTTGGTGAAATGGTAGGGGTACTTTTGTATCCCCTTACCATTTCACACAGGGGGGAGGGCCGGGATCTGGGGGCCCCCTTGTTAAAGGGGGCTTCCAGATTCCGATAAGCCCCCTGCCCGCAGACCCCCACAACCACCGGGCCAGGGTTGTGGGGATGAGGCCCTTGTCCTCATCAACATGGGGACAAGGTGCTTTGGGGGGCTACCCCCAAAGAACCCTCCCAATGTTGAGGGCATGTGGCCTGATACGGTTCAGGAGGGGGGGGCCCCTCTCGTTCCCCCCTCTTTTCCTGCGGCCTGCCAGGTTGCATGCTCGGATAAGGGTCTGGTATGGATTTTTGGGGGTACCCCAAGCCATTTTTTTTTTTACATTTTGGCGCGGAGTTCCCCTTAAATTCGATACCAGACCTGAAGGGTCTGGTATCGATTTTGAGGGGGACCCCACGCCAATTTTTTTTAAAATTTTGGCCGGGGTTCCCCTTAATATCCATACCAGACCTGAAGGGCCTGGTATGGAATTTAGGGGGACCCCCACGTCATTTTATTTTAAATTTTGGTTCGAGGTTCCCCTGTGGGGAATTCCCATGCCGTTTTTATCAATGAACTTTTATGTGTATTGTCGGGCCGGTGTTCTGCCGAGAAAGTTCCTCTCGGCGGATAAGGAGCCGGCGGAAATAGCCGAAGTGAAATAGAGAAGAAATCAGCTGTACACGGCGCCTGTAAGAGGGTCCCCCGCGGGCTCGCTTTGCTCGGCACTTTTTTATTCCCCCTCTAGGTCCACTTGGATGGTGGGGCTTCAGCCTGGACCCAGGGCGCAGGCGCCGTGTACAGATGATTGAAGATTTTCATCTTTGGCTATTTTCGGCGGCTGCTAGTCGTTGGTACTGCGCAAGCGCAGCACTTGCGTAGTACAGGGGGGACCTTATCCGCCGAGGGAACTTTCTCGGCAAGACACCGGCAATTCAGTATAGCCGCGAGTAGTTTTAAATGACTTTTTTCCTTTGAAATGTCATTTTGCTGTCAGACTGTACTAAACACGGGAAACATGCGCCCCTTTACAGGCATACTATAGACACCCCCCCAGGTACGAAATTTAAAGGAATATTACACTTTTATTGTTTCACTTTAAGCATTATTAAAATCACTGCTCCCGAAAAAACAGCCATTCTTAAAACTTTTTTGCATTGATACATGTCCTCTGGGGCAGGACCCAGGTCCCCAAACACTTTTTATGACAATACCATGCATATAAGCCTTTAAAATTAGCACTTTTGATTATTCATGTTCATGTCCCATAGACTTTAACCACTTGCCTACCAGGCCAATTCTGACATTTCTCTCTTACATGTAAAAATCATAATTTTTTGGCTAGAAAATTACATGGAACCCCCAAATTTAGCAGAGACCCTAGAGAATACAATGGCGGTCATTGCAACTTTTTATCTAGCACGGTATTTGCGCAGCAATTTTTCGAATGCGTTTTTTTGGGGAAAAAAACAGTTTTGGGCTTTAAAAAAAAAAACAAGAAAGTTAGCCCAATGTTTTTGCATAATGTGAAAGATGAAGTTACGCCAAGTAAATAGATACCCAACATGTCACGCTTCAAAATTGCACACGCTCGTGGAATGGCGCCAAACTTCGCTATTTGAAAATCCCCTTAGGCGACGCTTTAAACATTTTTACTGGTTACATGTTTTGAGTTACAGAGGAGGTCCAGGACCAAAACTATTGCTCTCGCTCTAACGTTCGCGGCGACACCTCACATATGTGGTTTGAACAACATTTTCATATGTGGGCGGGACTTATGTATGCGTTCGCTTCTGCATGCGAGCTCACAGGGACAGGGGCACTTTAAAAGTTTTTTTATTGTTAATTTTACATTTTTTATTTTAGCTTGACACTTTTTTTCCAAAAAAAATTTTTTTGATCACTTTTGTTTCTATTACAAGGAATGTAAACATCCCTTGTAATAGGAATAAGCATGACAGGTGCTCTTTACAGTGAGATGTGGGGTAAATAAGACCCCACATCTCACCTCTAGGCTTAGAAGCCTGAAATAGAAAAAAAACAAAAAACGATCTCTGCTTCCCAGCCGAAGCGGCGCCGTTTTTTTTTTCAATACAGAGGCCGGGCGTGACGTCATAACATCACGCCCGGCCTCTGAACGATCATAGAGATTCCGGCGACCATCTGGTCCACCAGAAATCTCTATGCTAAACATCCGGGGCTGGCAGATCCTGTGACCGACTCACCGATCGTAGCGGTAAGTCGGTACAAACACCGGAGGGTGGCGGGAGGGGGGGGGACGTCCCCTCTTGCCTCCTGTTAGAATGATCAAGCAGTGGAACAGCCACTATGATCATTCTTATGGTATGCAGATTCGCAGGCTCTAAAAGACGATATCTGGATGATGTCTGTAGCTACAGGCATCACTCAGATATCCCCGCTCAAAGCCGAGGACATCATTTGGCGTACGGCGGGCGGGAAGCCGTTTTAATGGTGTTCGCACAAATTTATTTAATTTATTTGTCTGTTCGCATGTTCTGCTGCGAACCGAACAGGGGGGATGTTCGGCCCATCCCTAGTTCTCATTAGGAATCATGGGGGTGCAACTCGGAAGTCCAAAGTCGCCCAACTGTGAAACAAGTCATATATATTTTAATAGAAAGGAGCTCTCATTTATACTTGCATTTACATCAGCAGAACAAATGCAGGAAGTGATGTGTGCACATGGGCCAGAAGCAAATGTGTGGGGATGCCAAACAAATCAATGAACCCCACCCACACCAAATCTAACTACCAAATCCACCCCGCATTGATTAAGCACAAGTACATATCTTGCCCTTATCCGGAAAATGAGCCGCACCTCCTCTTTGCTAAAGAGGGACCTCGCCATGTCCACCTAGATGGAGATCTTGACCAGCACAGGGACTTCTGGGTGATTACAATGACTTATTTCTGGGTCAGAAGGCGAAACTACACTCTTTTGATCGCTGCTGCAAATATTTGATCGCAACCACTATTAGAATTTTATTATTTTTGTTTATTTGCAGATATGCAAATTTGTATTTCTACTTATGATATTTAAAGGCGTTCGATAAGAAATGGTGTCCCTGGGTTAGCAGCAGGAGGAAATCGTTCAGCTGAAATCACACACTTTCATTCCCGCATGTCAGTCCCGACTGCAGGGGCAATTTCAGAGACATCTGTGCAGGTTTCTGCACTGATATCAATACAAATTGCACCCCAAAGTCACACCAATTAAAACAGTGCAATTGTCACCGCTTTGACATGTCAAATCGCACCAATGTGAACTAAAGCTGACACAAACACTGCCTATCCACCAGCTGAATTCATTACCTGCAATTCTCCACAGCTGTTATATATAAAGATTTTACCTTTATCATTTACTTGCAGGTGTGCAGAAGCCTAGGTTTACATTGGAGCAATTTGTCATGCAATTTGAGAGATCAAATCGCATGACTATTGGCAGCAATGGCACTGTTCCAATCGATGCAACTTTTTTTTGTGGCACCGCACCAATTTGCTAAAGTAGTTCCTGCACTACTTTTGCCGATTTCTGGTGCGACTTATAGTTACATAGTTACATAGTAGGTGAGGTTGAAAAAAGACACAAGTCCATCAAGTCCAACCTATGTATGTGATTATGTGTCAGTATTACATTACATATCCCTGTATATTGAGGTCATTCAGGTGATTATCTAATAGTTTCTTGAAGCTATCAATGCTCCCCGCTGAGACCACCGCCTGTGGAAGGGAATTCCACATCCTTGCCGCTCTTACAGTAAAGAACCCTCTACGTAGTTTAAGGTTAAACCTCTTTTCTTCTAATTGTAATGAGTGGCCACGAGTCTTATTAAACTCTCTTCTGCTAAAAAGTTTTATCCCTATTGTGGGGTCACCAGTACAGTATTTGTAAATTGAAATCATATCCCCTCTCAAGCGTCTCTTCTCCAGAGAGAATAAGTTCAGTGCTCGCAACCTTTCCTCATAACTAAGATCCTCCAGACCCTTTATTAGCTTTGTTGCCCTTCTTTGTACTCGCTCCATTTCCAGTACGTCCCTCCTGAGGACTGGTGCCCAGAACTGGACAGCATACTCCAGGTGCGGGCGGACCAGAGTCTTGTAGAGTGGGAGAATTATCGTTTTATCTCTACAGTTGATCCCCCTTTAAATGCATGCCAATATTCTGTTTGCTTTATTAGCAGCAGCTTGGCATTGCATGCCATTGCTGAGCCTATCATCCACTAGGACCCCCAGGTCCTTTTCCATCCTAGATTCCCTCAGAGGTTCTCCCCCCAGTGTATAGATTGCATTCATATTTTTGCCACCCAAATGCATTATTTTACATTTTTCTACATTGAACCTCATTTGCCATGTAGTCGCCCACCCCATTAATTTGTTCAGGTCTTTTTACAAGATTTCCACATCCTGCGGAGAAGTTATTGCTCTGCTTAGCTTAGTATCGTCTGCAAATACAGAGATTGAACTGTTTATCCCATCCTCCAGGTCGTTTATGAACAAATTAAATAGGATTGGTCCCAGCACAGAACCCTGAGGAACCCCACTACCCACCCCTGACCATTCTGAGTACTCCCCATTTATCACCACCCTCTGAACACGCCCTTGTAGCCAGTTTTCAATCCATGTACTCACCCTATGGTCCATGCCAACGCACCTTATTTTGTACAGTAAACGTTTATGGGGAACTGTGTCAAATGCTTTTGCAAAATCCAGATACACCACGTCTACGGGCCTTCCTTTATCTAGATGGCAACTCACCTCCTCATAGAAGGTTAATAGATTGGTTTGGCAAGAACGATTCTTCATGAATCCATGCTGATTACTGCTAATGATACCGTTCTTATTACTAAAATCTTGTATATAGTCCCTTATCATCCCCTCCAAGAGTTTACATACTATTGATGTTAGGCTAACTGGTCTGTAATTCCCAGGGATGTTTTTTGGGCCCTTTTTAAATATTGGTGCTACATTGGCTTTTCTCCAATCAGCTGGTACCATTCCAGTCAATAGACTGTCTGTAAAAATTAGGAACAACGGTCTGGCAATCACCTGACTGAGTTCCCTAAGTACCCTCGGATGCAAGCCACCTGGTCCCGGTGATTTATTAATGTTAAGTTTCTCAAGTCTAATTTTAATTCCGTCCTCTGTTAACCATGTAGGTGCTTCCTGTGTTGTGTCATGAGGATAAACACTGCAGTTTTGGTTACTGAAGCCCCCCGATTCACTCGTGAAGACTGAGGAGAAGAATAAATTCAATACCTTTGCCATCTCCCCATCCTTTGTAACCAGATGTCCTTCCTCATTCTTTATGGGGCCAATATGGTCTGTCCTCCCTTTTTTACTGTTTACATACTTAAAGAATTTCTTGGGATTTTTTTTGCTCTCCTCCGCTATGTGTCTTTCATGTTCTATCTTAGCCAACCTAATTGCACCCTTACATTTCTTATTGCATTCTTTATAAATTCTGAATGCTGTGGATGATCCCTCAACCTTGTATTTTTTGAAGGCCTTCTCCTTTGCTTTTATATGCATTTTTACATTGGAGTTAAGCCATCCAGGATGTTTGTTCGCTCTTTTAAATTTATTACCCAATGGGATACATTGGCTAATGCCCTTATTTAATATGCTCTTAAAGCAAACCCATCTCTCCTCCATATTCTTTGTTCCTAATATTTTATCCCAATTTATGCCTTTTAGCAAGGTTTGTAGTTTAGGGAAGTTGGCTCTTTTGAAATTCAGTGTCTTTGTGTTCCCTTCATGTCTCCTATTTGTGTGATTTATACTGAAACTAATTGACCTGTGATCGCTGTTACCTAAATTGCCCCGTATTTCCACATCTGTTATCAGGTCTGTATTGTTGGTAATCAGTAGATCTAGTAATGTTTTATTTCTAGTTGGTGCGTCTACCATCTGACCCATAAAATTGTCCTGCAAGACACTAAGGAACTGGCGAGCCTTAAATGAATGCGCGGTTCCCTCCGCCCAGTCTATGTCTGGATAATTAAAATCCCCCATTATGATAACACTTCCCATCCTTGCTGCTAATCCAATTTGTGATAGGAGATCCGTCTCCACTTCCTCCCTCAGGTTAGGGGGCCTATAGCATACTCCCAGTATTATTTTCCCCTTAGCTTCATCCCTTTGGAGCTCTACCCATAAAGATTCCACCTCCTCAGTGATGTCATCTCTCACATTCACTTGTACATTATTTTTGATATATAGGCATACCCCTCCCCCTTTTTTACCCTCTCTGTCCTTGCGGTATAGGGTATACCCTTGAATGTTTGCCAGCCAATCATGAGAGCTGTTGAACCAGGTCTCTGAAATTCCCACAAAATCCAAATCCTCCTTGTACAACAGTATCTCTAGTTCACCCATCTTGTCCGCCAGGCTCCTGGCATTGGTGAACATGCCACATAGTTTAGACCGGTCGCATATTGTCTTCGTATTGGGTGTTTCAAGATTGCAACTTGGACTTGCTACTATACTCACCTTGTGTTTTTGTGCTTTGGTTAACCTACCACTAATGCCCCCAATACTACCCTCTGGAATATCTTCCGCGCTGGCTATCACTGTCTCTGGACCCTCCCCCCCATCGCCTAGTTTAAAAACCCCTCTAACTTTTTGGCCATCTTCATTCCCAGCAGATCTGCACCCTCCTCATTTAGGTGCAGTCCGTCCCTTCTATAGTACCGGTTACCGACTGAGAAGTCGGCCCAGTCCTCCAGGAACCCAAACCCCTCCTTACTACACCAGCTCTTCAGCCACTTGTTTACTTCCCTAATCTCCCTCTCTGGTGTGGCTCGATGTACCGGTAGTATTCCTGAGAACACTACCTTGGAGGTCCTTTTCCTCAATTTAGCTCCTAAGTCCCTAAAATCGTTCTTTAGGACACTCCATCTGCCTCTGACTTTGTCATTGGTGCCAACGTGCACCATGACAGCCGGGTCTTCCCCAGCCCCTCCCGGTAATCTGTCCACAAGATCCGTGATGTGCCGAACCCGAGCGCCCGGTAGACAACATACTGTTCGGTGCTTCAGGTCTTGGTTACAGATTGCCCTCTCTGTCCTTCTAAGAATTGAGTCCCCTACCACCAGAATCTGTCTTTCCTTTCCCTTTGCTGCCCCCCCACTCTCACTGGAGGAGTTCTTCCCCTGGCAGCTAGGAGAGTCCCTCATCTCCAGCAGTGCTGGTCCCTGACTGGTTACACCAATGTCACTCAATGGAGCGTACTTATTGGGATGCTCCAGTCCTGGATCGGCCTCCCTGGCACTTCCCCCTCTACCCCTCCTGACTGTCACCCATCTACTCTTTGCTAGTGCCTGCACCTCTTTGTCTCCACCCGCCTCTGTGCTGGCCCCTGCCGTGTACGTTCCTGGCTCACCTTTAGTATGGAGGGACTTCTCAGTGCTGACAGTTGCTTCCCCAGATTCAGAACCTGGGCTTCCAGGGAAACAATGTGCTTACATTATGCACAGCAGTATTCGCCCTCGATCGGATGATCAAGGAACGCATACATGCGGCAAGATGTACAAAGAGTCGCCTCTCCACACCCGCCGGGCATCGTACCTATTAAATTTGGTGAGGATTTGGGGATTTTACCCTGTCCAAATTACCTAACAACTAGCTTCCTGGCACTAATACTCAAGACAATACACAGGTACACAATACACAAGTACTAACGATCCACACACACTACACAGGTACTATGACCCCTGTTATAACCTCCTGTTTTAAACTCTTGTTTTTAACTCCCACTTAATCCAGCTCCACAGCTTCAAACTGAGCACGCTCAGACTGAGTCCTACAACAAGTTAAATAGGCACCTGTGAGCAATTAACCACACCCCTTAATTGATAGACTGATGAAACAAGAAAAAAAAAAAAAAAGCTATTTAAAAAGTGACAGCAAAAGGCAAATTAAAAACTAAAAAGGAAAAGTCCCCAAAAATGCAACCCAGCAAACACCAACAGACAGCAACACACACCAACAGACAGCAAGACTTGTATACTCTAACACTTGTTTTTAACTCCCACTTAATCCAGCTCCACTTACACCAAGCTCCACAGCTTCAAACTGAGCACCAATAGACATTTGTGTATGAAGCCACACGGATGTCTATCAAGTAGCACCTAAAATCACGCTGACCTTGCTACTTTGAAATCGTGCTACTTCAAGTGAAGTAGCGCGATTTCAAAGTAGCATCAATGTGAACCAGGGCAAAGAGATTAGTTGTTTGGTGCACAAATACATATTGAAATAAAATATAAGAGATTGCACTTTCCCAAAACCACCACCCACAAACTAAAGAGAAGAAAGTAGAAGAAAAAAAAAACCAAAACACCACAACAAGGCTCAGTAATGTACTTTTATTATACCAACAGAAAAACAAAAAATTACATTCATTTACTGGCTTCAAAAAATTTTGGACAGGATATATGATGCTACATTTAGCAATGGGATTTTAAGGGCCCTGCTCATAGGAGCTTACAATCTAAAATTAGACAAAACCTTGGAGTGGACACAGCTTTAATTTCTGTGTATAATGGGCAACACATCACATTGTTATCTGCAAGATTATAGAAACATACTTAACAGTCATTCTTACAAAGCATTCCCACATATTACAAAAGACTTATTCAAAACACCCACCACCAGCCCACAATCCACACATACATACATTGGTGACCATGTTCTGCTGGAAGCTGCATTTCGGTGTACACGATTAAAAGAGATAAAAAAAAAAAAAAAAAAAGAGTAGGTCAGCAGATGCTTCCAAACGATGTTTGCATGATCAGACAGGAACAATACACACACAACATTGACAGCATGGCCACATAAACCCACTTTTGATTGAAAAAATGCACAAGAATTTCATCAAATCTCCCAATATCATTCCTTCTCCCCTACAAATCACAGCAAAAAAAACCTGACCTTCTCAGGCCAAACAAACCCCCTACTGCAGGCCTTTATATAAGAGAGGTTGTATTGTTAGCACACTGACACACCCAATAGAAGTACATGCCCACCAGTATCTTTCAATCTGTCTCTTCATGTATGTCTAAAGTGATTGCACTTGATGGGCAGGAACACATAATAGTGTTCGCAACTCTGTTAGCCCTTGGCTATGTGCATCAAATCTCCAACTACAGGACAAAGACCAAAGTCCATTTGCATCCACATAAACAAAGCAACAGTTTTCTAAGCATATGTACCTGTGCAGTGTAAACCCTAAAATTTGAAATGTCCAAGTCCCTGGGCATGATTAGTGCTAATAAACATTAACATCAGTCCCTGGCTGCAATGAGCTTCCAATATAAAGTCCAAAATTAACGTTCTTACATTAGAACCTATTTCGACAGGAGACAAATAAGATGCCAGCAAGTCTTTAGATTGTGGTGAGAAACCCACATAGAGAGAACATATAAACTTCAACACAAGTATTAGCATGTTGGGGAATTGAACCAACATCTCAGGTGCTTCTAGACAGAACTGCTCCCCTCTAAGCCACCAGGCAACCCCACACATGTTCTCTGCATCTCTGTGGTGTGAACCAGCCCTAAGTCCATAGCCATGCTCAGTGTCACAAGCAATATACAGTATATTGGCCTAAGTATTGGGATGCCTGCCTTTAAACACACATGAACTGTAATGGCATCCCAGTATTAGTATTGGGTTCAAAACTCATTTGGCCCACCCTTTGCAGCTATAACAGCTTCAACTCTTCTTGTCCACAAGGTTTAGGAGTGTGTCTATGGGAATGTTTGACCATTCTTCCAAGTGCATTTGTGAGGTCAGGCACTGATGTTGGATGAGAAGGCCTGACCTACAGTCTCCTCTCTAATTTATCCCCAAGGTGTTCTGTTGTGTTGAGGTCAGGACTCTGTGCAGGCCAGTCAAGTTCCTCCACCCCAAAATCACTCATCCATGTCTTTATGGACCTTGCTTTGTGCACTGGTCCAAATGATTTGGTGGAGGGGGATTATAGTGCGGGGTTGTTTTTCAGGGGTTGGGCTTGGCCTCTTAGTTTCAGAGAAGGGAACTCTTAACCTCCCTGGCGGTATGATTATTTCAGATTTTAGGTGCTGAAAGCGGTACAATTATTTTGCACAGAAATATGGCGTTTCATATTGTAGGCCTGTAATTCTTAGGAATAGTTCACTTAAATCTGTCCAAACAAGAGTCTAGTAGACATCCCGGGTATGATAAAGTTTGAAAAACGAAATAAAAAATTATAATATAATAAATAACTATAAATAATTAAAACACATAATAATATAATAATAATAAAAATTATATAATAATGTAATCAAATCAAAAACACTGAAATTTGCACAGTTGCAGAATTTTAGCTTTTATTACTTTTATTGTTTGATGACGGATCTCCCCACAAATCACTATCGCTCAATTCTGCAAGTGATTATAATTTATTATCGCTTTTTTCTAGCTGGTCTAAAACCACTTTTGATGTAAAGAGACAGTTTTGGTTGCTATGGACAATCTCCAGTTTCCTGGCAGAAAGAACAGTTTTATATATATAAAACTGCATGCAGGACACTGGGCAGACCACTAGGGACTAAGGGGATGTGTAGTTATTTGATACAGTACTGTAATCTGTAAGATTACAGTATGCTGTATCTATACTATGTGTTTCACTTTTGAATTTACCGCCGAACTCCGTCCCCGTGCGTCGCAACGCTCGCAGGGAACGGAGCTCGGCACTGTGAATCGAGCGAGACACAGCGGCTCGCCGATCACAGCGGGGAGACATCGCAGGAACCAGGGGACAAGGTAAGTAAACTCTTCCTGGATCCTGCGATGCAAGCCCGAGTCTGGCTCGGGGATACCGCTTTTGGTATGTAAAATCCACCCCGAGCCAGACTCGGGAATACCGCCAGGGAGGTTAAGGCGTCAGCATACCAAGACATTTTGGACAATTTCATGCTCCCAACTTTGTGGGGACAGTTTGGGGAAAGCCCCTTCCTGTTCCAACATGACTGCACACCAGTACACAAAGCAAGGTCCATAAAGACATGGATGAGCAAGTTTGGGGTGGAGAAACTTGACTGGCCTGCACAGAGTCCTGGCCTCAACCCGATAGAACACCCTTTGGCTGAATTAGAGTAGAGACTGCAAGCCAGGCCTTCTCATCCAACATCAGTGCCTGGCCTCACAAATTCACTTCTGGAAGAATGATCAAACATTCCCATAGGCAGACTAAACCTTGTGGACAGCCTTCCCAGAAGCTGTTCTAGCTGCAAAGGGTGGGCCAAATCAAATTTTAACCCTACGGACTAAGACTGGGCTGCCATTAAAGTTCATGTGTGTGTAAAGGCAGGCGTCCCAATACTTTTGGCTATATAGTGTATCTGGAAAAGACTTACAATGGTGGTGGAACCCTCCTACACATAACTACTACATTTAGACATAATTATAGGACCTGGGAGATGAGACAACTTCTCCACATGCAGTAACATGGTTGGGATTTGAACCCAGACCCTCAGAGATATTAAGCAGAAGTTCTAACCTCTAAGCCACAGAGCTGCCTCGTGTGAGAGCCTCCTACACATAACTACACATAAATACACATAAAAACACATTAATACTGCATTTCTATGGACATACAGGTGATGGAATTACATTACTCAGGAGTTATTCTTCTTGATTTATTCTGTGATATTTGGTGTTTTTTTGTGGGTGAGAGTAGAATATTACCCTCAAATTTTTGGGAATTACATTTTGATTTCTGATGTTGGTACACATATCACATTTTTTGGGCTCAAATTATGAATATTTGGAAATAATAAAAAGCACAAAAAATTGTGATTCATTTTAAATTTTCATCAGCAATGGTATTGTTTGTGGATTGTAAAGACACCTGTGTGAGTTTGGGGTAAAGATTGTTGTGAGATGAAGAGTAACAAGTGAAAGTGACAGAGAAAAATATATTTTACCAAACCATCAAAACATTCCACATTGTAGCATTATTAAAATCAAAATATTTTAAGTAGAAGCAACAATGTTGCAAAGGAAAATTTATTTCACAGAAAGATACATTTCATCTCAACATTAAAAGGTTTTTTTGTGAAAGTTAGAATTGTTCCATTAGAATCAATGACTGAAACTTCATTTGGACTAAATTAGAGCAGATTTTAACTCCCAAAAAATGCTCTCTAATTAGCTCTCATTTTGGTATTTACTATACCTCCAGGTAAAAAAGACACTTGAGTTAAAATGAGAGTTATTTTCAGGTCTGAGCATGCTCAGTTGTGTTGGCACCTAGTTGTCCAAAACGGGGAATTTTTCACTTTTCAGACTTTTAAAGATATTTCAGTGTAGAAATCACTTTTTCACACAGTTTAAAAGCAGATAATCTTTAAATAATATACCGCATATTTCAGTACCATTTAGGCAATTATATCATGCTCTAAACATTATTTCCATGTGCAATTCTCTAGGTTTTAGCAGAGTAAGGGTTTGGGCGCTATTTAGTTTCAGGGAGCTATAGTAAATTCGATTTTGGGAGTATTTTCTCACCAGCGCTATAGTGAATACCGTTTTAGCACGAATTAGCGCTATTAGCGCTAATTCACGCTAAATTGCCGCGAATTAGCGCTAATTCGCGGCAATTTGCGCGAATTAGCGCCATAGCGCTATAGTAAATGACCCCCTGTGCGTCTTTCGGTCTGTTTCAGGTCCAAATTCAGACCAAAAATTGGGGCTGAAATCGGACTTGAAATAGTGAACGGGGGACGAACCGGACCCCTGCTGTGAGCTGTATGCAGAAATAGTGTGAACCCAGCCTCAAGGAGACGTAGCAGGCGGTGTACATACTTTTGCTAATAGGTGTTCCCCATCCCCATCTCAAAAGGTTTGAAGGTATGGAAATGTGAAGATTTTCTCAAGAGCAGGGCCCTACTATTCCTTCTGTATTGAACTGTATTGTAATTCTTCAGTCTACCTTTATATTGTAAAGTGCCACATAAACTGCTGATATAAATCCTGTATAATAATAACAGTTCTATAGGCAGTGTGTACAGGGCAACAAATGACGCCATGGAATTACATGATCAATGCACAACGTATACAGGTAAAAAATACATGGTGCAGTTAGGAAAGTTTCAATGCTATCAAACATATTATACAACACTAAACCTTTCATCCAGTGTCTATATTAATGCATTTATTATTTTGAAAACCTAGTATAAATAATAGTGATAGAAAAAAGCAATTGTGGGTTTAACCAATGATTTTTTGCATAAGAATTTCTTATGGTCTGCATAACTTCGGGCATGGCAAAGGTTTATCCTTTATCTACCTATTTTTTTGCTCAAAAGATGCTCCTCTTTGTCACATCAGAAAGCTGAGAGGTATTCACGTGGATGACTTCACTGGGGTACAAACACAGGCGTGCCAAGTGTGCCTGGGCACACTCTAATCACCCTGTGCGGCTCAGATTCGCCCTGCTGATATTTTACCGAAGTCCCCAATGGGGCTCCTAAAAAAAAAAAATTATAAAAAAATAAATAAATAATAAAAATAAAAAACTGACACTGTCCACTGCCTTACTGACACCAACCTCTGCCCTACTGACAAGTCCACTGCTCTACTGAAACATCAACTGCCCTACTTACATCGTTCATGTTTAGGAAGATGTCAGACAATATACCCTGGAGAATGTATATAAATTGTTTACCAAAAAAAAAATGATATATAGAAGACTCATGTAACTGCTAGGCAGTAGGGTAGGGGAAAACTAGTTTTTGAGCTGGGTTCACACTATTGCGAATTGGATGCGGTTCACCGCGTCCAGTTCGCAATAGCAGAAGATTTTGACCGGCTATCTATGGAGCCAGATCAGACATCTCCACAGCAGGTCCGGTGCGTTTTGCACAAAAACGCTGTGTGTCTTTTGATCTGTTTCAGGTCAGAATTCAGCCAGAAAAGGACACACCGGACCCCTGCTGTGAGCCGCATGCAGCAATAGTGTGAACCCAGCCTGAAGGGTTTTTTTTTACCTTAATGGAGAGAATGCATTAAGGTAAAACACTTTAAAAACCTAGTTAATGAGCCATTCACTTGAAGATCTGCTATACAAAATTAACATTTACCTTCAGGTCTTTACTCTTTCTTGTCAGCAAAATTTGCATATATTCATGTAAAAAAGTAAGTACACCCCAAAGAAATGATCAACTTTGTAAACATTTTTGAATAGGAAAACATTAGCGCTTCGTTCAAACAGTGCCTACAGATAAAGGTAATGTACTTGAACAAGTAGAAGATAAAATTGGTGTATTCCTTCTCATAATCGAAATTAACAAAAATGTAGATGTGTCACATTCAAAAAGCAAGTACACGCGACCTCCATTTCAAATCCTCGAAACTAGAATCAGGTGTTCCAAATTAGGTGCCAATGATTAGAACCTTTTAAGGCACTTTTCACATGGGCTTTCCGATCGGGTCCGCCTGTCAGTTTTTCAGGCGGACCTGATTAGATGCTCCATTCACCTCTATGGAGCGGCGGATGTCAGCGGTGACATGTCCACTGACATCGCCCAATCCTGTCCGTGAAATCCAGAAGGATGGAGACCCTATTTTCTATCCGTCTGGCAGATCAGATCGGATGAAAACGGATAGGCAGTCCATTTTCATCCGATCTTCCCATAGAGGACAGCGAGACTCTGACAGGTCCATCTCAGTACAGTGAGTGTAGACGGACTTGTCATCCGTCTACTTGGCAGGTACCATCGGAGCGATCCCCTGCTGAGCAAAGCGGAGTCCGCTGGGCAGATCGCCTGTGTGAAAGGACCCTTGGTGAGACCTGTCTTAATTTTTTTTAACGTATAATTTTTTATTCATTTTTTATTACAAAACATAAGCAATAATGAATAATAAAGGAGTAACATACATTAGAATAGGGGGCGGATCTAGCCGTCAACCTAGATCTGATATTCAACAGCATCACGTAATAGGTTACATAGAAAAAAGATAAAAATAAAAATACAGATAAATTCAAACCCTTAATATTGTTTCATAACCTAATCAACCCAGAATAACACCCGGAAGCATGCATTAAAGTCCAAACATTATCTTCATTACCATGCTATTGGATGAGATGACCTAATTCCTGTATACAAAAGATCACTTTATAATCACAGGGTGTTTCTAATATATGTGACACCGCTATTAACCTAAAATGCTTTACTTTCTTATCGCAACTTGAATTCTTTCTTTATTATTCCTTTCGTACTTTATAAGGACAAAAATACCCTCTCCTGACTCCAACACTTGGGGATCTGAAAAGGACGTTTACCTAAGAGGAAGAGAAAATAGAGAAAGAAAAAAAACAAACCAAAAAAAACCAAAAAGACAAAACCAAAAAAGTTGGTAATTAATGGGAAATTATAAAGGACCAGGAACTTCAAAATGAATTTTAGTGCAAACACACACAACAAAATGCCCATTTTTTGGTAAAATATAAAGGATAAGGTTGCGTTGAGTAAAGAATTACCAAACATGCCAAGTCCTAAAATTGTGTGCACTCGTGATATCGCAAAAAACAACATTACCCAAATCTCAATGCTTTAAAAGTCTTTACAGCTCATCAGTTAAGCGTTAACTGTGAGCACTTTTGCAAGTTGTGTGGTGTGACTGGTGTTTACATGTGCATGTGCACCCATGTGTGTGGGGCAAAGAGGGTTACAGCAATTTTATTTTTAATTTTATTTTTGGTTAGATGTGTACCTTGGCTGTACCGGCCAGGAAATGGTGAATATGAAACCAGAAGTGACAAAATCATTGTTGCTTTTGGTTCCTTTATTTACATGTGAGATTGAAGCATGGATTTACCCTCACACCACTCTCCATCTTGAATCCAGCATTTGTGGTCCCAGGCTCCCGATAAGAGCGGGAGAGTCTGGGCACCATTGCTGCCCGGGCAGGGGTAGGTCGCCACCCACTCTGTGTGAAAGTGATCGGCAGTCAAAGAGCTAAACTGTTTAAGCATAACTCCACTTTTGTTGAGAGAAAAAAAGAATCCCCTCTGGGTGATCTATGTACATTGCGGGATTTTTACAAACTTTGTTGCAGATTCCTACCTGTTTCTGTTTGGTTATGTCAATTTGCAAAGTGAATCTGAATGGAGGTAACTTTTTCATTATCAATCAGCTGATGTACTTGCAGCATTCTAATGAGGGAAGTTGAAGGATCTGCATTCCTTTAGAAGTAATTAACATTTTGGGGAGTATTTCACCAAAAATCTTTTTTTTTTGCAGAGGATTCCTAAAATCTGACTTGTATCTTAGTGCAGACTTCTGGCAAAATCAGTGAGTCAATGACACAAGCAGGAAATTACATTTCTGGAGATGTTCTGTATACCAGCTGTGTACAGAAGGCCTCCAGGTTGCCATATTGCAATGAATTTTACAGAAAATTACAGAGCTGCAGATTGGAAAGGAAAGGTCATTTTTAATAACATTCAAATGCAATATGGCTTGCATATCAATTATATATGCTATATTCTTTTCTATTTGCTATCTTTCCCCACAAAAGTGGAGTTACCCTTTAAACCACAGATATCTAGGGTCTGGTGTTCTTTGCTATTGACATGTATAGTATGTTGCCATCATGCAAAGATTAATAGGGCACTTTAACATTTTTTAGAAACAAAGTTGTGAATGTCTATGCCACATTGACAAAGCAACAGTAGACATGTAGGGTGCAGAGTGAAGACAGCGTTTTAGGGGAATACCAACTGTGTAACATGGTGGTGGAAGTGCTATGGTTTGGAGTTGCTTCATGGAGCTGTTTCAGGGCTGGGGTAGCTTGCAGGTATTGAGTCATTTTTGAATTCAACAAGTTGAACCAGAATAGGATTCTTCAGTGTGACACTGATATAAAGCTCGTTAGCAAATCCACCAACAAATGGGTAAAAAAGAAGAAATAGAGGATTTTGGAGTGTCTTAGGCCCCTTTCACACGATCGGACCATTCAGGTCCGCCTGTCAGTTTTGACGGTGGACCTGAACGGGTGCTCCATGTTAGCCTATGGAGCGACGGATGTCAGCGGAGACATGTCCGCTGACATCCGACCCCGTCCGATCCGCTAAAAGCAGACGGATGGCCCTACGTCCAGGTCCGTCGCTGGCGGATCGGATCGGGTGAGATCTGATGAAAACGGACATGCTGTCTGTTTTCATCCGATCCCTCCATAGGCGGCAGCGGCGCCTGACATCAACGGACTGATCTCCCGCTGAGCCGGCGGACCAAGGCGGACTCTGTGGAAGCGGAGTCCGCCTCGTGTGAAAGGGGTCTTAGACAAAGCCCTGTTTTAAACCCATTGAAATAATGTGAGTATATTTGAAACGAGCTGTTGGTGCAAGGAAACCCACAAACATCTTGCACCTGAAGGAATTTTCTATGGATAAGTGGTCGTATAAAATGCCTCAAGATGTAATTTCTGATAAAAGGGGCAAAACAAGCTTCTAAAGCAGAGGGTGCGCTTACTTTTTCCACAGTTCACCATTACATTTATTTTATAATAGTGCATCAAAATATTTGAAAATTTTATGTTGGAAAACAATTATTGTAAATACAAATTTCTCTTGTGTTTTATTCAAGTATATCACCTTTATATGAAAGCAATGTTTGAATGAAGATATAAAGAAAAAAAAATGTTGAAAAAAATGACTGAAAATGAAAATTTCCTGTGTGTTTTTTATTCAAGTATATCACCTTTATCTGAAAACAATGTTTGAATGAAGATATAAAGTTTGCATGTTCAAATGTATTGAAAAAAAAAATCATTTCCATGGGGTGTACTTACTTTCTTTTGGCTGTATATTTCTCAGAGAGCATTGCTTGAAGGCTCTATTCCATTTGAGGGATGTTTGTGCAAGCCTATTCTGGTGTTTAGCTTGTTTAGTTAAAGAGTAACTCTACTTTTGTTGAGAAAAAAATATTTCCCAAATATTTATTTGTTGCAGTTTGTTTGTCTGTGTTCGTGTGTAAAGTGAATCTGTATGGGATCAGGTGCTGCACCTGCAGGGCTCTAATGAGGAAAATTGCCTTTGGATGTGATTCCCCTTTAAGCCCTGGTTCACACTGACTGCGGGAATGATATTCAGTTCAGCTGAACTCGCACAATTTTATTCAAGCATGTCAGTCCGGGGGGGGGGGGGGATTTCAGAGACATCTGTGCAGGTTTCTGCACAAATGTCAATGGAAATCGCACCGATTCCGACAATGTCATTGCTGGCAATTGCCGCTGATTTGGCATGCGATTTGACAAATCACATCAATGTGAACCAGAGCAAGAGTATGATACCAAAAATTACCTTTTTGTTGCAGGGGATGCTCAAAGTCAAATTTGTATCTTAGTGCAGACTTCCGGGAAAATCAGTAAGCCAATTACAAGCAGGAAATTACATACCTGGAGGAGGACGCTCTGTACACCATCTCTGTACAGAACACCTCCAGGCAGACATATTGCATTGCATTTTACACAGTATTACAGAGCTGCAGACTGAAAAGGAATGCAAATTTTATTTAATAACATTCAATTGCAATATGACTTTTGTCACAATTGTATATGCTATAAAAAAAAAATGTATTTGCTATTTTTTTACCCTTTAAAGAATAAATACAATTTAACACTATGCATTAGAGTCCATAATTAACTAACTATATTCTGGATGGCCTGCTCAGGACAACTACACCTGATGCTCCTTTCAATCTACATCTTAAAGTGGAGCTCCAACCAAAAAGGGAAGTCCTGCTTATTTGCTTCCTCCCCCCTTTCGGGGGGGGAGCGGGTATCTGTTTTTACCAGGTACCCGCAGGGCTGCTGATAAGGCAGTACAGCCAGCCCTCCTGTACTGGGCCCAGGCCTCATCAGTTCACAAGGGGGGCCCGGGCACCAGCCGAGCAGGAGAGCCAGCAGTACTGCCTTATTACTGACCCTTGTGACTCTTGTGCACTGCTGCCGGCTTCTACTTTTCTTTTCTTCCTCCTGCTGCACTGCAGGAGGATCAGTTCTAGTATCTGCGCCCCCTTCCCTCTGCTGCCTGGGACCTCTGTGTGCCCTTTTCCCCCACAGTGCTGCCCTTTCTCCTCCCCTCCAGCTGGCAGCTGCTCAGGGCACACAGGTGGGTTATTTCAGGATGGTAAGCGGGGGGGGGGGGGGGGGGCTCATCATCCTGAATGAACACACCACCCTGAATGAACCCAGTGAGCAATTGGTACCGTTTGATCACTGTGGGGGTTCAGATATTGCCTTTGTGCCACTATTTACTTAAATGGATCTTGATCAACGAGGGTATCATTTCTGCCATGGCTGCAAAGCATAGCATTGTGGGCAATTTTATTTAAGCAAAAAAAACATTTGATATTTTCGGAAAAGGGGGGGCCTGTCAGGTAGGCTGTATGGGGCCCCATTATTTCTATCGGCAGCCTTGGGTACCCGTCCCCACTGCCAGGAGACCTTACTGCGACGAGATCCCTTGGAAGTTCGGCCCCCCTCCTGCTTCCCCACTGCCAGGCCATTCAGAAAGCGCAGTGCGCTTCGCGCATGCACAGTGAGGGAACCAACTGTGAAGCCAGAAGGCTTCAATACCAGTTCCCCTTACAACGAATAGCGGTGGCAGCACTCGAGAGCTGATTGGGAAACTGGCTGGGGTGCCGACATCGCGGGGTCCCTGGACAGGTAAGTGTCCTAATATTAAAAGTCAGCAGCTACAGTATTTGTAGCTGCTGCTGACTTTACATTTTTTGGTGGGGGGCTGGACATCCTCTTTAATTACAGAGCCTGCATGCACTGGGTTAAGACTTGAAACTGTTGTGAAGCCTAGAAAAGCTTGTCTGCACCATGGGGCATGCACCAGACTGAAAGTATACTATAAGACAGTTCCCTATCATCCAAAAATGAATGCTTCAATCATTCTTAATGGAATTTAAATGACAAGTAGAATAGACTGTAGCAGAGAACACCTCACACTGTACAAAGCCACCCTATAAAAGCACGCAGGTTTGGGTTCCTAGAAGTCATAGAGGTGCAAAGGCCAAAGAAAATAAAGTTTAAGCACTTTGTAAAGTGTGATTATCCTATAAAGAAGTGCACCTAAAGCCAAAAACGCTTTTTTTTATTATTTGGATAAAGGGGAGATGGGTTACAACACCTGCCAAACTTTTTATTGCTGTTGTGCCTCTGCTGGTCTGATACACACACTGGGGTTGATTGACTTAAGCTGGAGAGTGCAAAATCTGGTGCAACTGTTTATGGTAGCCAATCAGCTTCTAACTTCACTTTCACCTTCACCTTCACCTTCAATTAAGCTTTGACAACAAAAATCTGGCAGCTGATTGGTTTCTATGCAGAGCTGCGAAAGATTCCGCACGCTATAGTTTTATTACATCAGCCCCACTCTATTTATCCTGATGACCAAGTAAGACAAAAGTTTGAGCTGTTTCCAAAACAGCAATAGAAGGGATATTTTTGAATGAGGACACCTGTTACGGCACTAATTGCACACAGATGCCCAAAAAAACTGACATCTACCCACTCCTATGCTATCCAAGAAAAAAAAAAGAGTTTATTTTTAGATATACATTTTATGTCAGTGTATGTAGGAAGTAATGTTTGCGTACTGTACAACGTATATCAGACCACATAGATTCATTGTTGGGACTATATTATCCCATTGATTATAAATATATAAACAGTAAATAATGTAATTGGTGAATCAATTAATTTGCATACTATTATATGACTCGTTTTGTGATCATTAGTGCTTTATTGTTATCAGGGTATCATTAAAATATAAATTACTTCATCATAACATTTACTCTGGTAAAAACACAAAAAATGTGCACAGAAATAACAATGCTTCACTTTGTTACCTGATCAAGTGGTCATTATTGTCACTAATCGGAAGGGATCTTCGGTTCTCTTGACTGGCTGGCGAGGAATGACGTCAACCTGGAACATGGGCACTGGGTGTCGGTAAGGTTGAGCTCAGGCGTGTTCACAAACGGCACATGCCGAGCCCGCCAGGAAGTCTGCACGGCGCTGTGCTAATCACAAGTGAGACATTGTCCCGATGCGCAGCTGCAGAGATCGGAAATGTCTCACTGCCTGTGATTAGCGCTCCACAGTGCCAACTTCCTGGCGGGTTCTGCACGTGCCATTTGTGAACACGCCCGAGCTCATCCTTTGGTGCCGGAATGTAAACAGAGCTGCATATGCGTGAATAGGCAGGTAAGTTTACTTTATTTCAATAGAGACATCAGGGGTTATTTACTAAAGGCAAATCCACTTTGCACTACAAGTGCAAACTACAAGTGCAAAGTGCACATGAAATTGCACCGAAAGTGGACTTAGAAGTGCACTTTTAGTTCATTTCAATTTGTAGTGCATAGCGGATTTGCCTTTCGTAAATAACCCCCACTGGATCCATATTTTGCAATAAACAGCCTGCCTGTTTACATTTTTTTTCTTTTTCAAATTTAGCTTCAAAGTGTGAATTCATCTTTTCACAAAAAATTTAAAGGTAAACTAACTCCAAATATCCTGGCTGGCCCACGTTGCACATAAAGGCCATGATGTCCCATGCTGCCGGTATAGAATGCTTTCAATAGCAAGCACGCAGAGGTGGGGGACTCGAGTCACATGACTTGACTCGAGTCAGACTCGAGTCACCTGTTTGAGGACTTGCGACTTGCTTGACAAAATTAAATAAATGACTCGACTTGACTTTGACTTGTCACCAATGACTTGCGACTTGACTTTGACTTGGGCTATTTGACTTGCAATGACTTGGCACCACCAGTGCTGTGTCTTGGCCTAGGCAAAAGCTGCCCCCCCTCCCCCCCACAAAAGAAAGCTCCCCCCGAGTCCCGGCTTCAGGGTAGAACAGTATTTTGACTTAATTTGTGACTTGACCAAAATAAATGACTTGACTTGACTTGCTTGACTTCTAGCAGGGACTCGACTTGACTTGCTTGCTTTTCGCCACAGTAACTTGGGACTTGCTTATGACTTGAAGGTTAAGACTTGAGACTTGCTTGTGACTTGCACATGTGTGACTTACTCCCATCACTGCAAGCACGTATTGGTCAGCATGACCACAACTACCAATGAGAAGTGCTTCTTTCTTCCGGGCCACCTTACCATAAGAGGAGGCCTCAGATACGCTTCTCATTAGTCAGCATGGTCACATAGCTGCGTTGACCAATGAGAGCTTGCCATTGTGAGCAATATCATGGATACTCGCTCTGGGGCTGTGTATTGTGGTGTATAGTGTATGGACCCCTACATTAGAAGCATGGGGAATTAAGGTGGATATGTGCAGAGAGGTACAGAGGGTGCTCAGGATATTTGGAGTTAGTTCAAAAAAGGTGAATCAACTCTTTAAGTCAAACACTGCCAGGCAACTAACCTTCACAGCTTTCAGGTATCTGCCCCTATATATCTCTGGCCTCCTGCTCCATCTGGGTTGAAGCTGTGGAAGCCTTGGTATGTGATGGAAATTTTCATATGATGTATAATTTTTTTATGATGTATGATTTTATTATTTTGTGTATGTATTAAAGTGATTGCAAAGTCTTGTTTTTTTTTTTCTCTAAAAATAACAAACATGTTATACTTACCTGCTCTGTGCAGGGGTTTTGCACAGAACAGCCCAGATCCTCCTTTTCGGCTCTCCTGGCCCCTCCCTCCTGTCGAGTGCCCCCACAGCAAGCAGCTTGCTATGGGGGCATCCGAGCCCAGTCACAGCTGCCTGTGTCTATTTAGACACGGAGCCCCAGCTCGGGCCATCCCCTCTCTCTCCTGATTGGCTAACTGACTTTGACAGCAGCGGGAGCCAATTCCGCCGCTGCTGTGTCTCAGCCAATCAGGAGGAGAGTCCCGGACGGCCGAGGCACTCGTGGACATAGCTGGATAGAGATGGGGCTCAGGTAAATATTAGGGGGGCTGCTTCACACAGAAGGTTTTTTAGCTTAATGCATAGAATGATAATAAGAAATATTAGTCACCACAAGTATGACCAATCCCAGCGCTCCTAGGATAAAATTGTACACTAAAGCAGCTATTATACAAATACAAAATATATAAAACAAATATGCAAAGATAAAAACCTCAGCATTAACAGCGCTAATAAATATCTAAAATTAATAAGTGCAATACTAAGACATTCAGTGGGCTATGAACATTGCACACACACAAAGTGAGCTAAATCAAAGTCCATGCAATAATCCTTAAAATAGTGTATGGTGCCGCGTCCCATCAGAAATATGAAACAGCAAAAGTTCCTGTCCTGAATACCATCACCAATCCACCTCATGATCACTCCTTTGGTGATGCACTCACCGCAATAATGAAAAAGATGAGCCTGATATCTCCCAAAGGATATTAGACACTCTCCCAAGGTTTACCAAAGGCTAATCCTGGACCGTCTCATGTCAGGAACTTGGTAGGAGGCCGAGATGCTGGGAGGGCTCCCCTTGCGGCCGAGTGCAGCACACCACTGACGATGACACAGCAGGTGTGGTGCCCACAGAAGCACGGGGGCCTGGTTGCTGGAGACAAACGTGCTTGGGCAAGTCCAGGAGACAGGGACCAGTAGAGTAACTGGATAGCAGAGCCGGGAGCCAGGCCAGTGGTCATACACAGGAAGACAGTCTGGAATCAGAATGACCAGAGGTGAGCCAAGTCTTATTATAGGGAGCAGGATAAGCAGAGTCCAATAGCCAGGCCGGGATCAGATGCAGGGAGCAGGCATAAGGAGGTCAGGTGCAAGCCAAGGTTCGAGCCGGTGGATCAGGAAGAGCAGGTCAGAACAAGCCAGGTCGGTACACAGGAGATCAGATCAGCAGGTAATACAGGGCACAGGAACTGAGCTGAAGATAAACCAGCAGTGCATTGTTGTAAGCAGTGGCGCCCAGATTACGGCGAGCGTGCATCGTTGCGCATGCGCGTTTGCCCGTTCACGGCGCCACGCGTCCCTGTGCGCCAATGCCCGCCAGCGTGCCCTTGCCTGTGCTGGTTTGCCAATCCAGCACCATTGCACACAGGGATGTGTCTATTTCCCTGACAGCTCAGCTCATCAGGTGTAACATAAAAAACACAAGGGAATACTGGAATACTGTAATTTATTTGGAGACTCAACCCCCGCATACATAATGTACTTACAAGATAAATTAATAAAAATAGCGTATCAGAATTTAGCCTGTACAACACTACTTTGCGTCATCTCACCACTTCCTGGAATTCCTAGAATCGTTGACCGCGGTGAGACCCGGGATGACGCACGTTGTGATTGACAAGAGAGCCGCGTGGTCACATTCTAACACATTTCGTCATCACGTCTTTGTCGGAGGGTGTGGCCACGCGGGACCGCTCATCCATTAAATACCAGAAGGGGGCAGGTAATTAGCCCTGCAAAAGATGAGGCACGTCATGAGTATCACCACTGCCAGTGATGAGATGACCAAAATAGATCAAAAGGCGTGTGTTAATTCACACACAGTATGATCATTTAGAATGATAAAAAACCTTCTGACTTTACAACCACTTTAATTATATCTACTTTCTCTATAGTTTGTACTGTTGCACTTTAATACTTCCTGAAGAAGCCAACTCGAAAGATGTAGTAGACCTAAGTGCATTTGGAATCCAGTACAATGCAACACTATTGGTTGCTTAATTATTTACATGTATCTGTAAGTTGTATGTGTATATGGAATTAAATTTTTTTACGAATAAAATGTACATGTTTTAAATCTTACTTATTTGGTGGACTTACCTGGCACCTATAAAATCCCATTCCATTCCTGTATAAAATATTTGATTTTCAAAAGCAGGGTTACATTAGCAGCTTCTTACTTCTCTCATGACAGAGTCGCTTAAACCATTTTTTTTTTTTACCTATATAACTTGAGAAGTGACCTGGATGTATTGTTAAAGGCAAAGGTGGTCTAAACAAATATTGATTTGCTTTACTTTTTTCTGTCAATTGCTCTTCCTCAAAGGTTCTTGATTAATCGCTTGCCAAACAGCCACCGCAGTTATACTGTGGCAGGTTGGCTCGGCTGCGTGAAATGGCATAGGTGTACGTGGGCTTGTACATGGCTTTCTGTGGGCGCGCGCGCCAGGGGGGGAGCCAATTAGCGGGTCCGGCCGCCCACGATCGTTCCGCGCAGAGACAGAACTGGGATCTGACAAAGCAAACAAGGCAGACCTCCGTTCTGTCAGGAGATGACACAGAGATCCTGTCTTTCTGCTATGCAGGAAGATGGATCTGTGTGTTGTCCCAGGCAGCCCCCCCCAGTTAG
Source organism: Aquarana catesbeiana (assembly GCF_042186555.1). Lineage (NCBI taxonomy): Eukaryota > Metazoa > Chordata > Amphibia > Anura > Ranidae > Aquarana > Aquarana catesbeiana. Next base: position 96,243,859 of record NC_133331.1, read on the forward strand.
TAAAGACACCCAGGGGACACATTTAACCCCTTGATCGCCCCTGATGTTAACCCCTTCCCTGCCAGTGCCATTAGTACAATATCAGTGCATATTTTTAGCACTGATCACTGTAATAATGTCACTGGTTCCCAAAAAAGTGTCAATAATGTCAGTTAGGTGTCTGATCTGTTCGCATCAATGTCGCAGTCCTGCTAAAAATCGCAGATCACCACTATTACTAGTGAAAAAATGATTGGGTATGTTTTACAGCAGAAAGTAAAAAATATTGTTATTTTTTTTAAATTGTCGGTCTTCTTTTGTTTATAGCGCAAAAAATAGAAAGGTGATCAAATACCACCAAAATAAAGCTTTATTTGTGAGGAAAAAAAGGACATAAATTTTATTTGGGTACAATTGTCATTTAAAGTAACGCAATGCCGTATCGAAAAAAATGGCCTGGGCAGGAAGTGGGTAAATCCTTCTGGAGCTCAAGTGGTTAACAAAAGCTATTTATTGCATTACCTTTGAAAGCATTATTGCTTCAGTGCCTGAAACATGTGGACAGTACTGTATATTGTATATATAGAATAATGCTCCCCTAAGCTATGTAGTAATTACATTAAAATAATAATAAATGTGCTATTTTGACCATTGGTAATCACAAATCGTTTTCACTCACTTGATGCTACACTGGAAGGAGCAGACTCCATTTCAGTTTATAACGCTAGAATTCAGTTAAATTATATTCTGCTTTGGCATTTTGCTGCATGGTTTTGAGTGAATTATGCTTGGATGCAAGCAATGCCTGGCAGCCTTTGAGTAAACATGTGCCTGGATCCAGCCAGATCTGGCATGGGCCGAGTGAGTAATGTCGGGTTCTGACAGCGACCAAGTTATGTCTTGATCTGGCTGTATTTGTGTGATCAGCAGGATGCATATAATTTCCCGTGAATTATGCATAGGCCCACCTGACTGAATTATGCCTGTATGTGAAATGGGCTGCCTTCTAAATTGTTATTTAGAATGAGCTGGGATTACAGCTATAAATCCTGTAAATATCTGGAAGTGTGCTGTAAGAAATACACCTCTGTACGTACTTCACAAACTCTTCTTAAAGTGGACTTGTGACATGCACATGATGGAAGCAGATGTCTATCATCTGACCTGGACTAGTCTTTACAAGAACCTTTCTTGGCCATTTATTACAAGTTATACGGCCGGCAATACTAAAAATTAAAGTGAATGTGTGCTTCATTTTAGGAGTAAACATATCAAGATGTATGCTATTACATTTATCAGCCAAGAAGCCTCTTCTTCTCGGAGCTGAGGCAAGGAACCCCGAACCAGATGAGAAAACTTCCACATAGCATGCTTGATCACCACAAGTGTGGAGATGATTTCAAACATGGTGTTCTGAAAAAAAATGTGTAAAAAATTGTGTAAAAAAATTCTGTAAAAAAAGAACACCATGTTTGAAATCATCTCCACACATGTGGAATGTGTGGTGGTGATCAGGCATGCTATGTGGATGTTTTCTCGGCTGGGGCAGGGTTCCTTGCCTCAGCCCCAGAACAGACAATCAGTTTGGGGTTCCATCTTCCTCAATGCTAGCCAAGCACAGTGTTTTAGCCGACCTGTAAGTATAGACCCCTATCTCCCCATGGGGTTTTTTCTCCCCTTAGGGGTAGAACATATTAACTAATATTATATACCCATTTGTATTTACAGTTTATTTCTGTACACAATTCCTGATGAATGGCATAAGCCAGGAAACGCGTTAAGTTTTTTTGGGGTGCTCAGTCAAGTCTGGCTCATTATCTACTTATTGGCCCATATATACCTCTACAGTCATATGCAAAAGTTTAGGAACCCCTGACAATTTCCATGATTGTCATTTACAAATATTTGGGTGTTTGGATCAGCAATTTCATTTTGATCTATCAAATAACTGAAGGACACAATAGTATTTCAGTAGTGAAATGAGGTTTATTGAATTAACAGAAAATGCGCAATATGCATCAAAACGAAATTAGGCAGGTGCATAAATGTGGGCACCCTTATCATTTTGTTGATTTGAATACCTGTAACTGATTACCTGGAACACATAATTGGTTTGGTGAGCTCATTAAGCCTTGAACTTCATAGACAGGTGCATCCAATCATGAGAAAAGGTATTTAAGGTGGCCAATTGCAAGTTGTTGTTCTCTTTGACTCTCCTCTAAAGAGTAGGGTTGCCACCTCATCCCTTTAAACCCGAACACATATTAATTACACAGATTCTGAGGCTGATTAAGGTGGTAATTGAACTCACTTGGTGCCTTATCTGTATTAAATCAGCCTCAGAACCTGTGTAATTCTTATGTGTTCGGGTTTAAAGGGATGAGGTGGCAACTCTACTGAAGAGTGACAAAATGGGGGCCTCAAAACAACTCTCAAATGACCTGAAAACAAAGATTGTTCTACATTATGGTTTAAGGGAAGGCTACAAAAAGTTATCGCAGAGATATAAGCTGTCAGCGTCCACTGTGAGGAACATAGTGAGGAAATGGAAGACCAAAGGCACAAGCGTCTAGAGGCTGTTATTTCTGCTAAAGGAGGCTCTACTAAATATTGATGTGATTTTTCTGTTGGGGTGCCCAAATTTATGCACCTGTCTAATTTTGTTTTGATGTATATTGCGCATTTTCTGTTAATCCAATAAACCTCATTTCACTACTGAAATATTACTGTGTCCCTCAGTTATTTGATAGATCAAAATGAAATTGCTGATCCAAACACCCAAATATTTATAAATGAGAATCATGGAAATTGTCAGGGGTTACTAAACTTTTGCATACGACTGTACGTTTGTAACTTTGTTATTATCCACTTCAGCCCAGGAAGAATTTACCCCCTTCCTGTCCAGCGCACTTTTTGCAATACGGTACTGCGTCGCTTTAACTGACAATTGCGACGTTGCACCATAACAAAATTGGCGTCCTTTTTTCCCCCCATAAATAGAGCTTTCTTTTGGTGGTATTTGATCGCTTCTGCGGTTTTTATTTTTTGCGCTATAAACAAGAAAGCACCACAATTTTGAAAAAAAAGCAATATTTTTTACTTTTTGCTATAATAAATATCCCCAAAAATATATATAAAAAAAATTTTTTCCTCAGTTTAGGCCGATCTGTATTCTTCTAAATATTTTTGGTAAAAAAAAAAAAATCGCAATAAGTGTATATTGATTGCTTTGCGCAAAAGTTATCGTGTCTACAAAATAGAGGATAGATTTATGGTATTTTTATTGTTAATTTTTTTTATTAGTAATGGCGGCGATCTGCGATTTTTATCATAACTGCGACATTATGGCGGACACATCGGACACTTTTGACACTATTTTGGGACCATTGTTATTTATACAGCGATCAGTGCTATAAAAATGCATTGATTACTGTATAAATGACACTGACAGGGAAGGGGTTAAACACTAGGGGGCGATCAAGGGGTTAAGTGTGTCCTAGGGAGTGATTCTAACTGGGGGGGATGGGCTACCACTGACATGACAGCGATCACTGCTCCCGATGGCAAGGAGCAGTAGATCCCTGTCATGTCACTAGGTAGAACGGGGAAATTCCTAGTTTACATAGGCATCTCCCCATTCTGCCACTTCGTGACACTATCCTGGGACACCGGCGGACATCGAGTCCTCGGGACCCGCAGGCATGGTCACGGAGTATGCACTGTATGCGTGAACGGACAATGCCACATTTTAAGCGGGACGTACAGGTACGCCCATTTGCGCAGCTGCGCCATTGTGCTGACATATATCGTTGTGCACTGGTCAGAAAGAGGTTAAAATTAAAAAAAAAGAAGCCTCTTCTGTGCCCCACTCTGATTCAGTTTCACTTTATTACTGGGGCCTGGGACATGATGTTCCCTGACTTTATGGCTAAGCCTCCCCAGATCCCACTCTCCAGTCAAATTAGAAGCTTTTATTAGCCACTAAACTCATTGGACAGTGGAATGGTATTTGGCAGGGCATAGCCATGAAGTTGGGGATATTGAAACCAAAGATTTGGGAGGAGGGACCGCTAGAAAAATCCCTCTAATTAATAGGTGTACATGATAATTGTCCGGTACCACATCCTAATTAAATCATGCACAAAAGAACCCTAACCACTAATTCAAGCACTTAGACGGTACTATTGGAATAAAGTATCAAAAATGTTATTGTACAAAGAATAAAAACGTATCAGTGACATAGAAAAACACATTAATACATAACAAAAATTATAGGAAAACATTCCTGTGAGAATATTATACATTTATCATCACCCTACTGCAGCTAGGTGGTGATTAGCTCACAGTAAATTCACTTCAACGCAGGTGCGTTTCACGGGTACAAAAAGCCCACTTCTTCAGGGAAATAGAACTACAGCGTGAGCTCTGAATAAAATAGAAACAGAAATAACAATGGTCGTTCTACAATCAGCTGTCACCAACTCCCTCAGCACATGGAGTAGACCATATGGACTCTAGGTCTGCCATCACCCAGTGTAGTCAAAGAAAACATTCAAATGAACAGTAATCTCATGTCCCTTAGGTGCTGGTAAAGTAACCAGAAAGTGTTCACTGGATAGATGGAATGGTCGAGCCGTGAGAAGCGGTGGGAGGAAGAGAGCCTTGTGTCACTGCCTCCATCTTGCAGAGGGGGTGGCTCTCTTCCTCCCACCTCTACTTTCACAGTAGAGTCCCATAGAACTCTATGAGCCTCTACTGTATAGCCCCAAAAAAAACAGAATAAGTGCAGCGCTAAGACAAGATATGAATTGTATAACATACTAAAAATGACCATAAACAAATAAGGTTAATCCACCAAAAATGAAATATAAGTATACAGAATAAGTCTCCCATAAAGGACAGAGACAGATGTTTCACCATATAACAAGTGTGAAAAATTATAAAAAATCACATATAAATAAATAAAAAATGTGATAGAGCGAGTCCCAATTGTAAATATTCAAAAAAGTCCATAAGTAAAGTGAATTGATGCTCAAGGTGCATATAATCAGGAGAGATGTGACACAGGTGATACAGGTGAATCCAGCATCCAGTGTGACTTGCACCCAAGTGAGGTATGAGGCTCCTTACCAGCTCAGAATGACCACTATGACAGTGGTCTCACCAGGCATTTGGGAAATTATCAGGTCACCCACAACCTATACCGATCTATCCAGTAGTAAATGTGGAACTCAAAAGACAAAATCAAGAAAAAGCTCCCATAGCGTAAAATTGCAAAACAGCGTAATTTATTAAGCTAAAAGATTGCACTTACAAAAATCTTCTTTCAAAGACAGCGTGTAACCAAACATAACGATCGCGGCGTCTCCACGAGCTTCCGCCTGCCTACTGTGTTATTACTGCTCACCACACTGGTTACAGAAGCTGCTGGCAGCGATGCAGGTGATGATGAAGGCTCTTTCAGGAACTTCCTCTGAATCCTGGCTCTGGAAATGGTGTCTGACCTCGTCACACCACACCACGGCTTACCCGGATGTGCAATGCAGGCGTCGTTGGAGGATCTGGAACAGTCTCCTTTCCGCTGCATGTGAAAAGTAATGCTGTCTGCAGAGGTACCTCCCTCTCTTGGGACGCCAGCTTGGATCTGCCAGCAGGAGCTCTGTGTCAGTGTGAGCTGCTGCAGAGTTGTGGCCTACACAGCGGGGAATCGTACAGATGCATCCAGAGGTACCTCTGCAGACAGCATTACTTTTCACATGCAGCGGAAAGGAGACTGTTCCAGATCCTCCAACGACGCCTGCATTGCACATCCGGGTAAGCCGTGGTGTGGTGTGACGAGGTCAGACACCATTTCCAGAGCCAGGATTCAGAGGAAGTTCCTGAAAGAGCCTTCATCATCACCTGCATCGCTGCCAGCAGCTTCTGTAACCAGTGTGGTGAGCAGTAATAACACAGTAGGCAGGCGGAAGCTCGTGGAGACGCCGCAATCGTTATGTTTGGTTACACGCTGTCTTTGAAAGAAGATTTTTGTAAGTGCAATCTTTTAGCTTAATAAATTACGCTGTTTTGCAATTTTACGCTATGGGAGCTTTTTCTTGATTTTGTCTTTTGAGTTCCACATTTACTACTGGATAGATCGGTATAGGTTGTGGGTGACCTGATAATTTCCCAAATGCCTGGTGAGACCACTGTCATAGTGGTCATTCTGAGCTGGTAAGGAGCCTCATACCTCACTTGGGTGCAAGTCACACTGGATGCTGGATTCACCTGTATCACCTGTGTCACATCTCTCCTGATTATATGCACCTTGAGCATCAATTCACTTTACTTATGGACTTTTTTGAATATTTACAATTGGGACTCGCTCTATCACATTTTTTATTTATTTATATGTGATTTTTTATAATTTTTCACACTTGTTATATGGTGAAACATCTGTCTCTGTCCTTTATGGGAGACTTATTCTGTATACTTATATTTCATTTTTGGTGGATTAACCTTATTTGTTTATGGTCATTTTTAGTATGTTATACAATTCATATCTTGTCTTAGCGCTGCACTTATTCTGTTTTTTTTGGGGTTTTGGAGTTTAGTATTGGACTTTTAGTGCTGGCAGCTTTTACTATTTCACTTATTAATTTACACTGTTCTAGCGCAGCGTTAACCCTTCTCTTGGGTTTTTTTACTCTACTGCATAGACATGACCAGGGAAAGAGGGCTTGTGACTTTGCATGTCAACAAACACATAAGGTTGCAGTTGTTGGATCTTAGTATGTGTACTTCTGCTTTGTTTGAATCGGCACTTATTTTTTAAAATAGATCAGAGAGGGGCACAGAAGAGGCTTCTTTGGCTACCAAAGATAACATTCAACTTGCAGTGTCCCTTCATAAGCAGAACCTTTAGGCCTCATACATACGGACGTTTTAACAGCGGATATTTTGAGCTTTTTTTGCTGCTTAACCCTTTCATGACTAAGCCTATTTTTGAATTTTGGTGTTTACAAGTTAAAATCCGTATTTTTTGCTAGAAAATTACTTAGAACCCCCAAACATTATATATTTTTTAGCAGAGAATCTAGAGAATAAAATGGAGATTGTTGCAATATTTTATATCACATAAAAACGCAAATTTTTGGGAAAAGGGACACTTTCATGAATTTTTAAAAATCCAAACAGTAAAGTTACCCCAATTTTTTTGTATAATGTGAAAGATGATGTTACGCCGAGTAAATAGATACCAAACATGTCACGCTTTATAATTGCATGCACTCGTGGATTGGCGACAAACTACGGTACCTAAGAATTTCCATAGGCGACGCTTTAAATTTTTTTTACGGTTACCAGGTTAGAGTTACAGAGGAGGTCTAGTGCTAGAATTATTGCTCTCGCTCTGACGATCACGGCGATACCTCACATGTGTGATTTGAACACTATTTACATATGGGGGCGCGACTTCCGTATGCGTTTTCTTTGCTGCGCAAGCTCCCGGGCACGGGGGCGCTTTAAAAAAAAAATTTTTCTTATTTATTTTTATATTTATAAATTGTGTTTAAAAAAAAAAAAATTTTGATGACTTTTATTGCTGTCACAAGAAATGTAAACATCCCTTGTGACAGTAATAGGTGGTGACGGGTACTCTTTATGAAGGGATCGGGGGTCTAAAAGACCCCCGATCCCTCCTTTGCACTTCAAAGTATTCAGATCGCTGAAAACGGCGATTCTGAATATTGTGTATTTTTTTAAAACCTGCGCCATTGGCAGCCGAGTAAACGGGAAGTGACGTCATGACCGATCGAACGGGAGGCCCGGTAAGAGCGGTGGGAGGTGGCGGGAGGGGGGGGACGTTCTCTCCCGCTCCTCCGGTATAACACCCGAGCGGCTTTTAGCTGCATCGGGTGTTATACTCAGATAGCCGATCGCCCACTCTAAACAACGGTACCGGGATGATGCCTGCAGCTGCAGGCATCATCCCTGATAACCCCAGAAAGCCGAGTACGCACATCTGCGTACGCTTGGCGGGAAGGGGGTAAGAACGCCACTCCATGTTATTCAATGGGCTCATAGACACCATGGTGTTTTTGAACTGTAACAGACATGGTCGTTTTTAAGCTCCAAAAAAAAAAACAAGGACCAGCGCATTCTGAGGCTCCAGCGCTAGAGCTGTTTTGACGCCGAAAAAAGATCAAAAACACGCATTAGCGCTATACCGACGTTTTTTAGCGTCAGCATTTTTAAGCTGTAAAAATGTTTATGTGAGTAATTTGGGAGTGGAAAATAGCAGAGGTTTTTTTTTTTTTTAAATTAGCGTTAACGCTTACAAACGACGTTAAACGCGCATTGACGCCAAATCAAAACGCTAATAAAATCACGGTTTTAACGCTGCTTTTTTTCCAGGTGTTGTTACTAGCTTTACAGCCCGTTTTTTAAAAAGTCCATGTGTATGAGGCCTACTTTTAAGGCCTCATGCACACTGGATGTTTTTTGACGTTTTTACAGCAGCTGTTTTTGGCTGTAGATGTTTTTTTTCTACAGTCATTAAAAAAAATTTTGCAAATTTAAAGTGTATCTTCATAGGGTGACACTGTGGATACACAAGTAGTAGTGTGCCAGTGTCCCAATACTGTTTAGAAGAGAAAATGAAACTAGGAAAATGGACTTTAAAGTCCATTTTCCTAGTTTCAATTTCTCTTCGAAGCCAGGATGTAGCCAAAAACTTGAGAAATACTTTTTGTTTCTTTTACTGGCTCTGGATCTCCTTTTTGGAAGAAATCAGCCGGCCACCTGTTCCCCAGATAGAGAGAGGACTGCTGCCATCGGTGTGCAAATACTGTAGCATTCTCTCGGCAGCAGTCCGACACGTACCCTGCTGAATCAAACCAATAGCTCTGGAAACAGCAAATCAGAAGTGGATAGTTCAATCTGATTGGAGAGCTCTAGCGCTGGCTAAGCAGGGGCATTCTGGACCGCTGCTTACACACACACATCCTCTTTACAGCTGAATGCCAATAGAAAATTGGAGCTAGTGCTCATCCGCAAAGGGATTACTTTTAATCCAGACACTTGATTCAGATTTACTTTCTGCTGTTGGTGAAATTTTACAATAAACAATTTTATGGATACAAGTGAAACAAATAGAAAAAGCACGTAAAACAAAATATACAAAAATATGCACCTTGAATACATATAATACTACTTTTCTCATAGCTCCCAACTATCCCTGATTTCGAGAGACTGTCCATGATTTAGGGCAATGTCCCTCTGTCCCTCTTTCCCCCTCATTTTGTCCCTCATTTTGGTCTGATCTATATAGTTGTGTATAAAATGCACTTTTAATCTTTCAAAAAGTGTTTCCCAGTACTAAACCTTTCATCCAAATTATAAATGGCTGCATTTGTAAATTTTAAAAGCCAATATAAAGGAATAGTAGTGGTAAAAAAAAAGTCCCTTGTGGATTTAATTAACCTTTTTTTTTAATGAATTCTCCTTTCAGGGGGTGTGTCCTATGCCTACATACATTTGCTAGTAGGTGTCCCTCATTCCCATCTCAAAATGTTGGGAGGTATGCTTTTCTTTTGATCATAACTGCGAGCATTTGAAAATAACGTTAGAGTGGCCGATCCCTAACAATGCAAGTGATTTCATCCATGCACCCTCTTCATTATTGCATGTGAGTGCAGGAGGATGTCATGCTAATACTCTCTCAGGGGACAGCGTGACTATATTAAGGTCTGTTATACCCCATATTATATAAAAAGAATTGTTGTACTGAACACATACCACCCTAAAGTCATTTTAAAAATGGTCAGATTTAAATCTCATGTTTGTGCTTTAACATCCCTAACTAAAGCAGACTAATATTGCACTTAATATAGCACAGGCCACATAAAAAAGAATGCAGAGATGTCAAAAACCTCCACTAGCAAAGTGTTCAAAGGACTCCTAATGAGGGCCCTGTTGTAAATAGCCTTGTTATTCATAAAACTTTATTGATCCCAAAGGGAAATGATTACATACAACAATGCAACACACATTCTCCACTTGCATCCAACACAAGAAGTCAGTCCTTTGGCTGTGTTTCTATGTTTTATTAGGGGTAACAACTTGGATGGGGTAAAGAGATATACAATGCCTTGAAAAGGTATTCATACCCCTTGAAATTTTCCACATATTGTCATGTTACAACCAAAAATGTAAATGTATTTTATTGGGATTTTATGTGATAGACCAACACAAAGTGCCACAGCCCAGTCTAAATAATGTTTCAGTCCACCTGAAACCCGGACACATGATTCAAAACCCTGGCAACCCTAGTTCCAACAGTGCCATTACTCCAGTCAGAGTAGTTAAATCCCCCATTATTATCATTGTCCCAGCCCTTTCTATCAGTGCAAGGAGCTGAGTCTTCAACTCTTGGTTAATACTGGGTGACCTGTAACAAACTGCAATAAGTGACTTTGAAGTACGCACACCCATTCAGCCAAGTGCTCTAGAAACCCAAATCCTTCCCTCTCCACCACGCCTTCAGCCATGCATTCAGTTCTCTAATCTCATGGTCTTTCCTGTGTTTTCCATGGCACAGGCAATATTCCAGATATTATAACTTTGGAGGTCCTTCCCCTCAACTTCAAATTGAGGCTTTAGTTTTATTTTTTTTTCAACAGTAAACTATTTAATGGCTTGTAGACTCTTTGTGATATTGTGCGGGGCGATTTTCATTCATTTCCACCTGTCACGCATAGGGTAGCCCATTCACTTCAATGAGCTGCCCTGTGCGCATTTTTTTTTAGCGACAAGCTTCATGCGATTTTTATAATCGCGTTTTGCTGCAATTGCAGCGCAAACCCTGTCGAGCGACAATCGCCGCATAATTGCACCGCGTTCAGGGTGCCACTTAAAACTGCACAGTTTGCACCATGTACCATGCGATTTGGGATCACAGGTGGAATCGATGTGGTTCTGCCCACAATTCCAAACCGCAAAGTGTGAATGGAGCCTAGAGGCATCTCCTAAGCATGTCATTGAAAGAATTGGTGTTTTTCCCATGTTGCCCTCAAAGTCACAAAACCCCACTCCCTTATGGACAAATAGTTTTTTTACACTGGTACATGTCCCCCATGGCAGTGCCTAACACCCCATGCCCTTTCTTTGGCAATCCCTTGCCTATTAACAGAGGCCACAGAAGCTGGACAAAGTAGCATCAACAAAAACCACGAAGGGACGTGAACCCTCAATCTTCTGATCTGAAGTCAGATGCCTTCTCCATAAGGCCACACAGTCTTTTAATAAAACTTTGGGCCCTTGAACTCCTTTCCTCTCCCTTATTTATCCTCCATAACCTCCAACGCACCTGAGGCTAATTCATTTAACATGGTTTCCTATGGCACACATTCACATCTATGCTTTTTTTCACAGCCGCTGCGTTTTTTGGAAAGGGTCAGAGATTTTTTTTAAATGCAAAACGGTGCTTTTTTTAGTTCAATAGACTTTAATGGAGAAGCTGCAGAAAAGCATGTGGTCCGTTTTGCAGTGATCTTGGTGCGATTTGCATTTTTTAATCTGCCCAAAAAGGAAAATCATAACAAAAATGCAAAACACAAATCGCAGTAAAAACGTACAACAAAAAGCACCGTAGAAACGGATCAAAAACAAACTGCATAGGTATGAACCTGAGCCTTAAGGTCTGATCAGTTTAGGGAAAGTCAATTACTATAATCTCTGTTGTAGGATGAACATTTTTTTAGAGCTCAATCCACCCAGAACTAAATTTCTCTTTTGGTCTTTTGTGGTTTAGATGTAACCTTTCATAAAATGAAAATGTAAATTCTTTTTGAAATTAACTGGACTTCTGACAATGAAAGGGGGCCCATCAAATGGGAGGAATTACACATTCTATTCTATTCTCTCTTCTCTGTCACATTCTATTACAAATATATTGAATGGGTTTTTAAAACAATATAAATGACTTTCTTCTTTACGTCCTATTGTTATATTCTCTGTACCTTTTCTTACCAATATTTTCTTCTCCAGGTGTCTCAGACAAAACAATGATGACTACAATCAAGCCATGAACATTTTCCAGAAGATGAAGGCTGAAGATAAAATCTCACGCCATTTCTTCCTCAATAGGGGAAAGTTGGAATCTATCCATGATGAGCTCCGTGACACATTCATTGAAGTCACTGGAATGTTTGAAGAATACGCCGACAAGTACGTTTCTGTTAAATCCGTTGAGACTCCCTGTTTCTGGGGAATGGTTTTCACACACGTTTTTTTTTTTCCATTCTTTAACATCTAGGTCTGACGAATTCTCATATGAGATTGTCAGTCCCATTTAGCTTTAGCAAATAGTTTACCCCATTTTACTTTTTTAAATGGGTTCATATGTTATTTATTTTTTACTTTCATCAAAATAAAAAATGCTCTATTATGACTTCTGCAACCCGTCCTAACCTCCATATTTCTTTACAGGTGTCTTCGGGAAAACAACTGGGACTGGGTACCATCTTTGAATGATTTCAACTTCCTGAATTCAGAAGGCCAAATTCCTCCACAATGTTTTTACCGACATGAGGGACAGACCATCTTCCCATCAAACAAAAACATGATGGTCTTTGAATTTGCCAGCATGACCAACATGCGCCCTCAGTGGGTGGAAAAGTAAGCTGGGTTTCTATTTCTATTTTATTGTTTTTTATGTAATTAAAGCTGGCCATACACTAGGAGATTTTCATCAGGAGCCAGCTTAAATTCGCTCCATGTGTGGCCCTGTCTCCACCCTGCTGCCTGACAATCTTTGGTTGAAAATGTTTGGACCAACAAGGACTGGATGCAGCTGCTGTTTGGGTATTCTGAAGGCCATCCCCAGCGGCTGTCAGAATACACTAGGAGTAGCAGAATGGATGGGGAAAGCTATTCAATTTTATTATTATTATGTCTCAGAATTACTCTAGTGATCTCCAAGTTTGCTTTTTTTGTTGAAGGACTTTTGTTCATGTCAGGTGGGCTTTGGATCCACAAACAAGTCTATAGGAATGTAAAAGCCATATGAAGCAGGTCAAATGCAGGTCAGAAGGAGGCCAACTGCAGGTCATATACACCTGTCAAGCAATTCTTAATCATTTCAGAAATATCTTAACCACTTGACCACTGGGCACTTAAACCCCCTTAATAACCAGACCAATTTTCAGCTTTTGGTGCTCTCACATTTTGAATGACAACTACTCAGTCATGCAACACTGTATCTATATGAAATTTTTGTCCTTTTTTTCACACAAAAAGAGCTTTCTTTTGGGTTCTTTATTTTTTTCACTATAAAAGAAAAAAGACCGAAAAATCTGTTTAAAAAAATGCATTTTTCTTAGTTTCTGTTATAAAATTTTGCAAATTAGTAATTTTTCTTCATATATTTTGGCCAAAATTTATACCGCTACATATCTTTGGTAAAAATAACCCAAATTGGTGGATATTATTTGGTCTTTGTGAAAGTTATAGAGTCCAAAAGCTATGGTGCCAATATCTGAAAATTGATCACACCTGAAGTACTGATGGCCTATCTAAATTCTTGAGACCCTAACATGCCAGAAAAGTACAAATACCCCCCAAATGACCCCTTTTTGGAAAGATGACGTTCCAAGGTATTTAGAAAGATGCATGGTGAGTTTTTTGAAGTTGTCATTTTTTCCCACAATTCTTTGCAAAATCAAGTTTTTTTGTTTTTTTTACTTTTTTTTTTTTCACAAAATCATATTAGCAGGTTATTTCTCACACATCGCATATGCATACCACAAATTACAGCCCAAAACACATTCTGCTATTACTCCCGAGTACGGCGATACCACATGTGTGAGACTTTTACATAGCGTGGCCACATACAGAGGCCCAACATGCACGGAGCACCTTCAGGTGTTCTGGAGCACCCAGGCCGATTCTGACATTTCTCTCCTACATGTAAAAATCATCATTTATTAGCTAGAAAATTACATAGAACCCCAAAACATTATATATTTTTTTTTTTTAGAAAAGACCCTAGAGAATACAATGGCGGTCATTGCAACTTTTTATCTTGCACGGTATTTGCGCAGCAATTTTTTGTGCTAAAAAAAAAAACAAAACAGTAAAGTTAGCCCAATGTTTTTGCATAATGTGAAAGATGAAGTTACGCCGAGTAAATAGATACCCAACATGTCACCTTTTAAAATTGCACACGCTTGTGGAATGGTGCCAAACTTCGCTACTCAAAAATCCCCATAGGCAACGCTTTAAACATTTTTACTGGTTACATGTTTTGAGTTACAGAGGAGGTCTAGGGCCAAAATTATTTCTCTCGCTCTAACGATCACACCGATACCTCACATGTGTGGTTTGAACACCGTTTTCATATGTGGGCGGGACTTACGTATGCGTTCGCAGGGACAGGGGTGCTTTAAAAAATTTTTTGTTTTTTTTTATTGTTCATTTTACTTTATTTATTTTAGTTTGATGCTTTTTTCAAAAAAAAAAAAAAATTTGACCTCTTTTATTCCTATTACAAGGAATGTAAACATCCCTTGTAATATGAATATGGCATGACAGGTGCTCTTTACACTGAGATATGGGGTCAATAAGACCCCACATCTCACCTCTAGGCTGGGAAGCCTGAAATTAAAAAAAAAAAAAGATCCTGGCTTCGATCGTAGCAGTGAGTCGGTAGAAGCACCGGAGGGTGGCGGGAGGGGGGACGTCCCCTCTCGCCTCCCGTAAGAATGATCAAGCAGTGGAACAGCCGCTATGATCATTCTTATGGTGTAGGGAATCGAAAAAAGTTGATATCTGAATGATGCCTGTATCATTCAGATATCCCCGCACAAAATCAAGGACGTCGTATGGCAGCCGGCGGGCAGGAAGTGGTTAAAACGCATTTTTTTTTAACACAAAGTTGTCAATTTATACAATATTTCTAACACATAGCATGTACATACCAAAAATGACACCCCAAAATAGATTCTCCTACTCCTCCTGAGTACGGCGATACCACATGTGTGAGACTTCCACAGCCTGGCCACATACAGAGGCCGAGTACAGCCGAGTATGGCTGAGCATGGCTGGGTATGGCTGAGCATGGCTGGGTATGGCTGAGCATGGCTGGGCATGGCTGGGTATGGCCGAGCATTGCAGAGTATCTCTGGGTATGGCTGGGTATGGCAGGGTATGGCAGGGCATGGCAGGGCATGGCAGAGCATGGCTGGGTAGGGCAGGGTATGGCAGAGTATTGTGGGGTATTGCAGAGTATGGCAGGGTATTGCAGGGTATCGCCGAGTATGACTGGGTATGGCTGGGTATCACAGAGTATGGCAGGGTATTGCGGGGTATTGCAGGGTTTTGCTGGGTATTGCGGGGTATTGCAGGGTTTTGCTGGGTATTGCGGGGTATTGCAGGGTATTGCAGAGTATTGCACAGTGTTGTGGGGTATTGCAGAGTATTGCACAGTGTTGTGGGGTATTGCAGAGTATTGCACAGTATTGTGGGGTATGGCAGGGCATGGCTGGGTATGGCAGGGTATGGCAGAGTATTGTGGGGTATTGCAGAGTATGGCAGGGTATTGCAGGGTATCGCCGAGTATGACTGGGTATGGCTGGGTATCACAGAGTATGGCAGGGTATTGCGGGGTATTGCAGGGTTTTGCTGGGTATTGCGGGGTATTGCAGGGTATTGCAGGCTATTGCAGAGTATTGCACAGTGTTGTGGGGTATTGCTGAGTATTGCACAGTGTTGTGGGGTATTGCAGAATATTGCACAGTGTTGTGGGGCATTGCAGAGTGTTGTGGGGCATTGCAGAGTATTGTGGGGCATTGCAGAGTATTGTGGGGCATTGCAGAGCATTAGGGATGGCTGAGCATGGATGGATGGATGGCTGGATGTCACTGAGCAGCGCTGTGAGCACTACAGATCCAGCCCACAGCGCTACTGCCGTCCATCCATCCCCCTCTCCACTCACAGTGTATCGATCGGTACACAGGAGGGGAGGAGAGGAACCGGCATCATGAGATGACGGCGGTTTGTTTACATGTGATCGCTCCGTCATTTTGACAGAGTGATCACATGGTAAAGCGGTCACGGATGTGTTCAGGTGCGCGCCCCAGGGGGCGCGCAAGAGGGGTATTCTGGGAAGACGTCATATGACGTGATCCCAGAGTTAAGCAACCGCCCTGCCGCTGTCATTCGGCTATGGGCTGATTGTAAAGTAGTTAAACTAATATTAAACTGATGTCATAGGCACAAGCCCAAAATCCGTCTACACAAGCCCTTTGACAACAGTTTTACCTTTTCTAACGGCCTACTTTTTCCTGGTGGTACAAAACCTTTATTGTACTAGTCCATGGTGGAATTGTGTCCTGCTCAGAGCAGAGTGTAGTCCTTTACTGCTGAAGTCTAGGCTGTTTACATTAACAATGAGATAATCGATTCACTGGATCTCTGAAAAAATGGAGGTGACCTAGGAAATCAGAGGGAAATTTTATACTTACCATTGTTTCCACTATATTTACATTTATATTTACATACATATTTATATTATATTTACTGCTTGGAAATTAAATGTTGAGTTTTGTGTATAAACCTTATATATGTCCTGTCATTCTATTGTCTATTACTAATCTCAGCGACACTTTACTTTTCAGGTGCCTTTCTGACATGAAGTAGAGTTGGCAGGACGCAGAGGCCATCTTTAAAAAGATGAAGGCAAGTCTATCAGTATATAACTAAGGGGGGTATTTATAAAGCGCAGCCATGGGGTTGTGAGAGGAAAAAACTGGGGGACAGCCTGGTTATTTGAACGATCGAATACACATGACCAGCTCTCCTCCAATCACAGAGCAGCTCTGTAAACTACCACAGAGTACATACTGTGACCCCCACATTGTAAGTTAGCTGTAAAATGTGGACCACGGTGTACATAGCCCTATGGAGTATAATGGAGGGCAGATAGAGACATCTGCCCTCTGGTATAAATAGGCCCCTAAATTTACTTCTTTCCACAATAGCTTCTTCTCCAGTTTTTTAACCACTTCAGTACCCGCCCATAGTCATATGACGTCCACAGATGGGATCTCCCATCCTGGGTGGACGTCATATGACGTCCTGGAATTCCCGGCCGCGTTCCTCGGGACCCGGTGCGTGTGCCCGGCGGCCGCGATGTCCGCCGGGCACCCGCGATTGCCCGTTAACCGGGCCGGCATGTGGATCTGTGTGTGTAAACACACAGATCCACAGCCTGTCAGCTCTGAGGAGAGCCATCTGTGTTCCCAGAACGGAGGAACACTGATTGGTCTCCTCCCCTAGTGAGTCCCCTCCCCCTTCAGTTAGAATCATTCCCTAGGAAACATACTTAACCCCTCCCCACCCCCTAGTGGTTAACCCCTTCACTGCCTGTCACATTTACACAGTAATCAATGCAATTTTATAGCATTGATCGCTGTATAAATGTGATTGGTCCCAAAAATGTGTCAAAAGTGTCCGATGTGTCCGCCATAATGTCGCAGTCACCAAAAAAAAATCGCGATCGCCGCTAAAAAAATACATTTTTTTTTTTTTTTTTAAATGCCATAAATCTATCCCGTATTTTGTAGACGCTATAACTTTTGCGCAAACCAATCAATATACGCTTATTGCGATTTTTTTTTCCAAAAATATGTAGAAGAATACGTATCGGCCAAAACTGAGGAAAAAATGTGTTTTTAAAAAAAAAAATTGGGATATTTATTATAGCAAAAAGTAAAAAATATTGTGTTTTTTTCAAAATTGTCGCTCTTCTTTTGTTTATAGCGCAAAAAATAAAAACCTCAGAGGCGATCAAATACCACCAAAAAAAAGCTCTATTTGTGGTGAAAAAAGGACGTCAATTTTTTTTGGGTACAACGCCGCACGACCGCGCAATTGACGTTTAAAGTGCGACAGCGCTGAAAACTAAAAATTGGCCTGGGAAGGAAGGGGGTGAAATTGCCCTGTATTGAACCGGTTAATCATATTTCATTTTGATGTTTTGCAGATAGAAAATCAGATACCGGAGGACTTCTTCTACAGCACCAATGGCGATTATGATTTGGACAGCCCAAATGCAGCTGCCGACTTTATTAAAAAGTTCTCAATCGCATCTGGACTTGCGGAGGATTGGGCCAGAAAGTATGTTTCCATTATAACTTCTCTTTCTATTCGGTTTCTTTTCTATGGGGTTCAGAATCACATCAGCTGTAAATAGATGGTGCTGCCTGTTCTGAACATCCTATAAAGTCTATTGCCAGTTTTAGTGGTCTGTTCATTATATTTATATGTTTTACTTCTTTATCTTTCAGAATCTTGGAGGATGCCCAGTGGAATTACAATCAGGCAAGACGTGACTTTGCATATATGAAGGTAAGAGCATTCAACTAGAACTAGATTTGATTTTTTTCACAATACTTTATCACCTAGTAAGCCCTGGTTCACACTGATGCAATTTCATATGCATTCCAAAATGCATAGAATTGCATGACAAGTGAAATAACATGACTTTATAAGGTGGCCGTACATGTATATGCACTCAGAATGCAATACATTTTTAAAAAGGGTCGTGTGTGTGTGTGTGTGTGGTGCGATTTTCCTCTCCATAGATTGTAATGGAAACTGCATGGAAAACGCATAGGTGTTCAAAGGCTAAGCGATTCCAGTACGATCTATAGCAGGCTATAGTGTCTCTCTGAGGTGATTTTCAGAGAAAGAGAGATAGAGAGAGAATTGTAACCGTATCCAAATCGCACCTGAATCCGCATGAAGTCACATTGGACATTATCCTTGCAATCACACTAAAAACCTCAGGTAAATTGCACCACATAAGTGTAAACCTAGGCTAAGGGTTTGTTCACACAAGCAGTGTTGCCCAACACAGTTTAAATGCAAGCACAAGGAAAATAGCATGTTTCCTATTTTTTCAGATCACACTAATGCCCTCCATTGGTTTGCGCTGAAAAAAATAAATAGAACATAGTATTAGTATATATTACAAAAAAGAGAAAGGGATAACAAAATGCACTAGAACACCTGCAAAAATGTATTACAGTGCAACTTAAAAACACATACCAGCACGCACGGTAACAAACATAACTTACACACTTTCTTTTTTATATTTTGCAGGCACACCAGGACATTCCAGACGATGCCTTAATTCCTCAGATTCATAGGAGCTTTCAAGTCAAGACTTTAGGTGGAAACAGCCAAGCTTCTTACACTGCTCTACAGAGAATTTTGATGGAAGCCGACAAAGCATATTGTACCCTGTTCTACAGAGAAACCACCAAGCTCTGCAATCCAAATATATAGATGTGTTGTGTGGTGTGGTGTGTGTTGTGTGGTGTGTGTGTGGTGTGGTGTGTGTTGTGTGGTGTGTGTTGTGTGTTGTGTGGACTGGCAAGAGAGGGATTACTTTGACACAATTGGCCAGCTTAACCCCTTCAATACAGGGCACTTAGACACCTTCCTGCCCAGACCAATTTTCAGCTTTCAGTGCTGTCGCACTTTGAATGACAATTGCGCTATTATACAACACTGTACCCAAACTAAATTTTTATCATTTTGTTCCCACAAATAGAGCTTTCTTTTGGTGGTATTTGATCACCTCTGGGGTTTTTATTTTTTGCTAAACAAATAAAAAAAGACCGAAAATTTTGAAAAAAATAAAAGTTTTGCTTTTGTTTCTGTTAAAAAAAATTGTAAATAAGTAAGTTTTCTCTTTCGCTGATGGGCACTGATACGGCGGCACCGATGAGGTGGCACCAATGAGCGGGCACTCACGGGCACTGACGATGGGCACTGATATGCGGCACTGATGGGCACTGGTAGGCGGCACTGATGGGTGGCACTCATATGCAGCACTGATGGGCATTGATAGGCGGCACTGATGGGCACTGATGGGTGGCACTGGGTGGCACTGGTGGGCACTGATAGGCGACACTGATGGGCAATGAAAGGCGGCACTGCTGGGCACTGATAGGGTGGCGCTGATAGCCGGCACTGATAGGCCGCACTGCTGGGCACTGATGGGCACTGATACATGGCACTGATATGCGGCGCTGATAGCCGGCACTGATAGGCGGCACTGCTGGGCACTGATGGGCACTGATAGGCGGCACTGCTGGGCACTGATGGGCACTGATATGAGGCACTGATGGGCATCCCTGGTGGCACTGACAGTGGTAGGCATTGAAGTGGGCACTGATTGGCAGCTGCCTGGGCACACAGTGGCATTTCCCTGGGGGTCTAGGGGCATACCTGGTGGTCCAGCGTGCATGGCTTCCCTGGTGGTCCTGGGCGGCTTCCCTGGTGGTCCTGGGCGGCTTCCCTGGTGGTCCTGGGTGGGATCCGAGGGGGGGCTGTGCTGATAAACAATCAGCACTGACCCCCCCTGTCAGGAGAGCAGCCGATCGGCTCTCATCTACTCGCGTCTGTCAGACACAAGTGAGGAAAAGCCGATCACTGGCTCTTTCTATTTACATTGTGATCAGCCGTGATTGGACACGGCTGATCATGTGGTAAAGAGTCTCTGTCGGAGACTCTTTACCTAGATCGGTGTTGCAGGGTGTCAGACTGACACCCCGCAACAACTATCGCCGCGATGCGCTCCCCCGGGGGCGCACAGTGGTTCGATATTCCTGATCACGTCATATAACATCCGGTCATGAATATCAAACCACTTTGCTGCCGTCATTTGGCAATAGGGCGGGCGGCAAGTAGTTAAACATGTATTGCAATGCATGTGAACCAAAAATCCCTGTTTTTATGCAAAGTTTGCAAGAAATGTATAAAAATGTATAGCAGTGTGCAGAGGATTGATGCACATGATGGGTTATGTATACAGTATGTGTAAAGCTATTTGGATTTGAACAAAGACATATTTCTATTCTACAGAGAAGATAGATTGATAGAAACCACTAAACGTATGTATCTTGTTCTACAGAGAATCTATATTATCTAATAAAAAATATTTTTGACCATTTATTAAAATGGAGTTATGAGAAAAAACTGGGAGTCCTGGTTATTTCACTTGTCAGACACACATGACCAGCTCTCCTCCAATCACAGAGCAAGTCTGTGAACTACCATGCCACTTTTCGCATGTAGTCACACACCGATCATTTACCTGTGGATGTCGGGGTTGGACACAGCTGACTGTATCAAGGTTCAGACATCCGCAGGTAAACACGCAGTGTGCGGCTATATGCGAATAGTGGTGACCACTGTCAGCCTGTCATTAGTTTAGAGGCTGACCGGCCGCTGCTATTCACATTATGAGGTCATTATACTCACACAGAATCCATCGAATGCAGATAACCAGCCATGTGAAGGAGGCCTTAAACTCCACAGATCTGTTATTAACCACTTCAGGTCCGCCCTATTGCAGTTTTACTACAGGGCATTACCCGTGCGCTGGATCAGGTATATACCTGATCCGGCTCTTCCGCGTAGGGCGTGTGCATGCGCAGCACCGGTGGCTCGTTCCTGCTGTGATTACACAGCAGGAGCCCAGTGGCGGGTACCGCAGACATGATACCCACCGATCGTTCATTACAGAGGCAGAGCGGCGGTCTACCTATGTAAACAAGGCAGATCACCGTTCTGTCACTAGGGAAAGCATGGATCTGGTGTTCCTGCAAAGCATGGACATGGATCCATGCCTTCCCCTAGTCCAACACCATGCACAAACACTGGCTGGGCACACATGTAACCCTTTTATTGCCCCTGATGTTAACACCTTCCCAGCCAGTGTCATTTGTACAGTGACAGTGCATTTTTTTTTTTAGCACTGATCACTGTACTAATGTCACTGATCCCCAAAAAGTGTCAAAAGTGTCAGAAAGTGTCCAAATTGTCTGCCACAATATTGTCCCACAATAAGTCGCCGATCGCCGCCATTACTAGTAAAAAATAAACAAAAATAAAAATATCCAATAGTCTGTAGACGCTATAACTTTTGCGCAAAACAATCAATATACACTTATTGGGATTTTTTTTACCAAAACTATGTCGCAGAATACACAATGGCCTAAATTTATGAAGAAGTTTGATCTCTTAAATTTATTTATTGGATATGTTTTATAGCAGAAAGTAAAAAATATTGTTTTTTTTTTTTAAATTGTCGATCTTTTTTTTGTTTATAGTGCAAAATATAAAAACCGCAGAGGTGATCAAATGCCACCAAAAGAAAACTCTAATTGTGGTGAAAAAGAAATACATTTAATTTGGGTACAGCATTGCATGTCCGCGCAATTGTCAGTTAAAGTAACTCAAAAACCAGCCTGGTCATAAGTGGGGGGGTAAATTTTCAGGAAGTCAAGTGGTTAAGCTTTACACCATGTATAGGTTCTCTTTAAACCCCCAGTTGCAATTGTCTCAATCAGGGACAGACCACACACACAATTCTTGATCTTACAGTTTATTTTGTATATTGCACACGGTAATGAATAAAGACAGTTATTTGTAGGTACTGATATAGGACAATGTAGACCTCAGTAGAAAAGTCTGTTTGTGTTCTTGCCTGGAGTTTCCCTTTAACAAGACTTTAAAGTTGTTGTAAAGGGTGAAGTTTTTTTTATCTTAATGCATTCTATGCATTAAGGTAAAAATCCTTCTGTGTAGAGGATCCCCCCAGCCCCCTCATACTTACCTGAGCCCATTTTCGATCCAGCAATGTGCACAAGAGCAGCGGCTCTCTCCCTTCTCACTTGGTAGATTGATAGCAGTGGGAGCCATTGGCTCCTGTTGCTGTTAATAAAATTATGTGATGTGGGAGCATGGGGCGGGGCGGGGCGGGGCCGAGCCTCCATGTCAATAGATGCAGACAGGGCGGCTGGGGAGCGAGCCCACATGAGTGCCCCCATAAAAAGCAGCTTTCTATAGGGGCACTCGCTAAAGAGGTGGAGCAAGGAGCGCCGGGGTGGGACCTAAAAAGAGGAGGATCAGGACTGCTCCGTGCAATTCAATTGCACAGAGCAGGTAAGTATAATAACATGTTTATCATTTTAATACAACAAAATAGAAGGTTTAATAACATTTTAACACTTGCTAATTGTTCACACATGCAGAGGCTCCTACAGACTATTCCTTTAGTACCAGGTCTATATGAAAGGTACAAACCTTCGGTTATGGAACTGGAGGAAGTAATCAATGGACTATGAGTGGAGCAATGTCACCACACTTGTACTCCACTGAAATCTACAAGTACCTCTGCTATGGTGGCATATGGAACTTGTAGTCATTCCTAACACAGATCTGAGTAAATTATATGACTGAGGATGGGGGGGGGGGGGGCAGATAGAGGATTGGAGGCTGGAGAATGGCACCATGATTCAAGCGAGACCCGGAGAAGAAAAATGGCCGAAGGGTCTGCATAACTAGGGGAGGAACTGGGTCAGGGAAAGGTCAGCTAGGTCAGTTGGGCAAGGGGGGGGCAGATAGACTTACCTGATTGGAGGCAGCAGACCAGGGGGGTGAGTGCTGCTGTAGGTGCTATGTGGTAGACAGGCAGATCAGGTATTCTGGGAGTTTTCAGGTAGAGAAGAAACTTCCCTCCCACCCTTATGTAAAAAAAAAAAAGTTTCATGAGGTGTCAAGTTTGGGGAGTACTTGTCTTGTTTTGTGTTTCTGTTAATAATAAAAAAAATGCCCAGTGAGCACTTGTGTTGGTGGTGATTTTGTCATAGCAGCTTGTCGGGTCAGGGGGTCTTTGGGGGAGGTCAGTGATTATTGACATTGTTGCTAAATTGTGGGGTTCATCCAAGGTATGGCACCTACACGTGGTTGGTTAGTGGTACACCCCCCCCCCCCCGGAGTAAGGTCCCCTGGGGGGGGGGTGGAAGTATGGTGAGGTTGTAACGTACTCGAGCCAGTTGAGGTGTGGCTGAGGACATGGACGATTTCAGTAAAATTGTGCCTTATGGACACCAAAGACCCCTTGTTTACATTGTTAGAATTACATTGTTGAATGGTATTTTCGTTGTTACGTTATTTATTCAGTGTTAATAAATTGGCTGCTGTGGCCATATTAAAACGCATCTTGCGCAGTTTGTGTCTTTATTTTAGGGCAGGTTTTAGGACCAGGTTGACAAATCCATTAGTCATGTTATACTCCAAATATCGGTCTAACATTGGCATGGTCAGAAAGGTGGAATTCGCCTTTAAGAGGAGCTACCGGTGATAGTATCTGAAGTTCCTAACCAGACAGCTATACAGAGCTCTAAATTTTAAAGGCCAGCGTGGAGCAGCGGAGGGGTTTGGAGCATCTGCTACTGTCAGGCTAAGAGAGCCACCAACACTCCCGGATATTCCACAGGATGAAGAGAACTTTGGAGTCCTTAATTGACAAGAGGGAAAACAAACTTCCAGGATAACAGGAACATAAATAAGTGCTTCTTTCAAACATTCTAATGCTGTGTTCAGGCTACAAAGTGTAAGATGGTAGGAGGGCCACGATATGGAACTAACCATGTCTCTGAAGCCAAGAGCATTCCAGCCTCCTATGCCACCCGCCAGCTCATCCGACATTGAACCATTATGGTCCAATGGGCAGGCAGGTGACACACAAAGCTATATATGAATCTGTGGTGTCACCTGCACGGCCTGTGCAATGTGGCAGGGGTGTGTGAATCACAGAGAAGGACAACAAAACTAATAAAGGGACTGGAGGACCATAGTTATGAGGAAAAGTTATAAGCACTGAACTTATTCTCTCTGGAGAAGAGACGCTTGAGAGGGGATATGATTTCAATATTCAATTAACGAACTGGCGACCCCCCAATAGGGATAAAACTTTTTAGTGTAAGAGAATTTAATAAGACACGCGACCATTCACTAAAATTAGAAGAAAAGCAGTTTAACCTTAAACTGCTAGAGGGTTCTTTACTGTAATGCCACTACACACGGTCGGACATTGATCGGACATTCCGACAACAAAATCCATGGATTTTTTCTGACGGATGTTGGCTCAAACTTGTTTTGCATACACACGGTTGGACAAAGTTGTTGGAATTTCGGATCGCCAAGAACGCGGTCACGTACACCACGTACGACGAGACTATAAAAGGGCAGTTCAGAACCAAGCGCTGTAACTTTTGGGCTCCTTTTGCTAATCTCGTGTTAGTAAGAGTTTAGTGAGAGACGATTCGCGCTTTTTCAGACTTGTGGTTTTCAGATCGTTTTCTGCTGTTCAGTTTGTGCTTGTGGATCTGTATCTGGTCTTCAGTGCGTGCAGTGAGTTCGTATTTGATTATTCAGTGCGTTCTTGTCCGCTCATTGCTGTTTTTCAGGTTGCTCTTCACAGGCCTTGCTGTTCTTCAGTGCGTTCTGTTACTTCGTTCTGAGCAGCCGACCGTTTTCTAGCCATGTTTCGTATACGTACTCCTCGTAGAATTCGTGCTGTGCGGGGGCTTGGTGTTGGGGTCCTTACCTTGACACAAGTCCAGTCCATGAACAGGGTGGGGAGGAATTCATGGACGAAGAATTGGTTGCTCCAGTGTGACCAGTTCTGTCATATCCCTTTGCTCCGTGAAATCTGTGAGAATAATCCTGATGATTTCAGGAACTTTCTCCGGATGACGGACCCCGTATTTCACCGTTTGTTGGCTTTGCTGACCCCCTATATCATCAGGCAGGATACCTGCATGAGGCAAGTCATCACTCTGGAGCAGAGGCTAGTCGCCACCCTGCGGTACTTGGCGACGGGGAGAAGCCTGCAGGACTTCAAGTTCTTGACAGGCATCTCCCCCCAGGCTCTGGGGATCATTATCCCAGAGACCTGTTCTGCCATCATTCAGGTCCTGCAGAAGGAGTATATTAAGGTAAGGTTTTTATCCTTTAATATCAAATTTTATTGTCTAGAATGTTTGTTAATATATTGTATTTCTTTCCTCATTCCCTAATTATCATGATTGTAATATGCTGTGAATGTCCCCTTTGTCCTCATGCATGCTGGAATTTTAGGTATTTTTTTTTGTCCTTCATACATATTTGCCTTCACTTACCTCCCCAGCATGCTCTCCTGGCCCTATATCCACCTTGTCTACTCAATTAACAATGTATTTTCTCAGCTCCATAGTAGTGCTTTACCCTAAAACCCCCCTAAAATGTAGAAAATGGTGATGTGTGTTTGAAATTCAGGCAGCGTGCCAGAGGCTTTTTCTTTGTGTCCCAAAATCATTTGGAACCCTCCCTCCCCCCAACTGCTAACTCAGCTGATAACAATCCTCTATTTGCTGACTTTGCCAAACCCATACACACTATACCCACCTCTTTAGTGGTTATATTTATGGATGAGTTCCCCAAAGCATGTAGTGCAAGGGCGTACCTGAATACTTTCAAATGGTACTGTTTGAAGTTTTTGTATCCTATTATTATCTTGATAGGTAATGGCAGAATGTAAAAATGTGCTAAAATGTGTACAGTGTGTATTTATCTCTTTGTATTATGACACTTCTTACCTGTCCAGTGGGCTGCCAATAGTGTAAAGTAAGGAGGGGCTGGCCAAACTAATACACATTATTTAGGCATTCATCTCTCAATCAAATGGAGAGGGTTACCTGTCCAAAACATCCCCCCCCATAAAATTTTACAAATGGCCCATGAGGGGGGGGGGGGGGAATCTGATAGGTGGACCTTATACCTTGGTCTTTAAATACTCCCAAAAATAAATGTTATACTGATGTTGGCCAAGAATGTTTGTGTCTAATCTGCTTTCCATGTTTATGTGCAAAATGATTCATTTCTTTTTCTTGTTTGACTCCACAGTTTCCTTCCATGCCACAGGAATGGCAGACTGTGGCCTCCCACTTTGCCCAGCGGTGGGACTTTCCTAACTGCAGAGGGGCAATTGATGGGAAACACGTCCACATCATCCCACCACCCAACTCAGGGTCATACTATTACAACTGCAAGGGGTTCAATAGTATTGTGATGTTGGAAGTGGTGTCGGCTACTTATGAGTTCCTATATGTGGACGTGGGGAAGAATGGCCGGATGTCCGATGGTGGAGTCATCGCCCAGACGGAGTTCTACAGGTGTCTCCAGAATGGAAGCTTGGACTTGCCACCTCCAGAAGACAATGTGGAAGGACTCCCATTCATCTTCGTTGCGGATGAAGCGTTTGCGCTGGGGGACCATCTTATGCAGCGATTCCCTATGAGGACCCTCACCCCGGACCAGATGGTTTTTAATTACCGGCTGGCCAGAACCAGAAGTGTGGTGGAGAACACGTTTGGAATCATGGCCAGCTGGTTCCGCCTATTTCTTACACCCGTACACATGGCGGAGTATAAACTGAATTATATCATCCTGGCGTGCTGTGTTCTCCACAACTTTTTAAGGTGAAATTCTGCCAACTATGCTGCCTCAGTTGGGCCTGAGGCCGGAATTCAAGTAAATGAACCAACCCTGATGGCGCTTGAGGCTGGCCGTCCTGGCTTGCCCCCCCTGAGTGCCCGCGAGGTCCGTCTTAGATACCTTGATTACTTTGCGGGTAGGGGGGCCATCAATATGCCTGACAATGTCTGATACATTTTTAAAATAAAAAAATCATTTTAACTACTAAAATCTTTGGTGACATTTACTGCTTGTGTTTCTTTTAGCTGACCCTGACAGAAATGTGGGGAGTCCTGAAAATGTCGTGGTTGTGTAACATTAGAAAGCACTGTTGGGTGTTATTTAATAAAGGAAAATACACTTTGCACTACAAGTGCACTTGTGCCTGCACTGAAACTGCACTTGTAGTGCAAAGTGGATTTGCCCTTAGGAAATAACCCCCATTGTCACTGAAAACAACAATTTTACCACTACAAAATTTTAGGAGCATTGAAACAATAATCCACACATTCTTGAGTATCGATCTTTTTAATACCAGCACAATCACATGTGCATTTATAAAAGGTTTTTAAAACAAACCAACATGTTTGTTGTATAACAATTTTTTGGGTCACATTAATAAAAGTAGAAATGTCCATTTAAGGTAAAACAGGCATGTTTCAAACAAACAAGAAATACACAAATCTGGAACTTACAAAGTTCAACTTTTCTAGAAATTGAAGGCAATATCAGACATGAGTATTTATAAACTGTGTTTGATTTTGCGTTCAGATGGGGTGAAGTCACCCCTGGAAAAGCCAAATTTTGAAGATGCACACAAATTGCCGAATGTCAACATGTGCTAGCTGCCATCACGGGGGATCAAGGGACGTGTTTTGGGGGTGCAACCCCTTCCTCTCAGCTACTTTATTATTGAGGAAGGGGCTGCACCCCCAAAACGCCTACATTGATCTCCCGTGATGGCAGATAGCACATGTTGCCACACTGTGTGCATCTTCAAAATTTGGCTTTTCTATAAAATGGCAAAAAATGTTAAAAATTCTTCCATTACAAATACCACAAAAAAGTCAGGGATTTGGAGGTGTTTTAAACTTTCCCTAAAACATCAATGATGTTCTTCATTTTATTTTTAACATCATAGGTATACTTAGCACACAGATATTTGATGGCAGAAATAGGAATATGAAACATTGCTTGCAAGTGGGGTACAATTGTCTATTTTGGCAGAGTTACAAGATGAAGAAATATTTTTTGACTTTGTCAAGCTTGAATACTTACCTGTTTTGTACATGCTTCTCAGATGGAGACACCCCTATAGTATACAATGGAACACCTGTGTGGGGCCCCCTAATAAAAAGGGTGTTCTGGTGCCCCACACTAGTGCTCCAGCGTCCAGATGTGTAAACAGCTGCTGAGTGTCCTCTCCTTACACAGAATCTAGTTTGCATTACATTCTAGTTACAAACCCATCTAGACTCCAAAATTATTTTAAGAGAAGTAGGCTAGCAAAAATGTATTCAAATGCATATGGCCAAAACAATGGTGTTTTCTATGCCGAACGAACAATGTTTCATACGAACGAACAATGTGCCCATGAACATGAAAGTTGCCATTTTAAACTGTACAACAGTAAAGAAAAACACATGGAGCAGCACGAACGTAATCAAAATAAAGAATAGGAACACAGCACAACTACTTACTTTTTTGCAGCACTCTCCTGATCCTTCTGTACTGCTCGTGCTTCCTTAATTTGAGGTCCGACCACCACTTCCTGAGTTGATCCTTGGATCGTTGTACCCAGAAATTCTTCTGCAGACTTTTGACCACTTTCGCCATGATCTTGGCCTTTCTGACATTGGTGTTGGGGTAAGGTCCATACTTCCCATCATAGTCGGCCCTCTTCATTATGTCGACCATCTCCAACATCTCCCCAAAGGACATATTTGAGGCCTTAAATCATCTCTTCCAGGATCAGGACATTTCTGGCTCTGGGCTTTCCTCCACCTTGCTGTAATTAGCACGCACCTGTTGTGTCTCCACCATGTGCTCTTCCCCCACTGTGCCGAACGAGAAGGGGTGGGGAATAGACTAGAAAGAACGTCAGGGGCGGGCGGAGTTTCACGCATGCGCAGTGTATATAAAGCGTAACACCCGTGCGTAGTACGTATGATCTGTGAGCGGAGGAAGGAGTATCGGAGGCGCCGATCGTGATAACGAAGGTAAGATCTAAACTTGGACCTGTACTGCTTCTAGATTGAGGCCTATATTGTAACAAGATTAGGAGACTTTAGCCTGACATTAGGGTTTGTGTTGTGTATTGCAGATAAAATGGATGGCTTCAATTACCACAACTTCCTCCCCCTCTTCATAGACAAGTACAGGGAGCTGCCCTGTCTGTGGCAGGTGAAACACCCACAATATAATAATAAACAAAAGAGGCAGGCAGCGCTGGAGAAACCGCTGGAGTTGGTGAAGCCGGTGGTCCCCATGGCAACCATCCCCTATTTAAAAGCCAAAATTGGTGGCCTGAGGAGCACTTATCTTAGGGAGCGCAAGAAGGTCCAGGATTCCCAGAGATCCGGAGCTGCAGCAGATGACGTTTATGTCCCCAGGGCGTGGTACTATGAGAGACTGCGATTTCTGTCAGACCACACTGGAGTCAGGGAATCCCTCTCCACTCTTCCTTCCACTCTTCCTTCCACCCTACCTTCCACCCCAGCTGAGGCTTCCGATGTCCAACCAGGGACTTCCAGCCAGGAAGAAGTGGAGGAGCCCAGCTGGAGCCAGGTATAGCATTCTTCTACAGATTTCTGGTCAATAAATAAATGATGTTTACTAGATGTTATTATTGATCAATAATTGCTGATTTCATAAAGTGTTTTACATATCAATTTACAGTAGTGGGCACAAAAAATTGGGACAAGAATGAAAAATGCTGGGCTCAGAATGATAGTCTGTTATATTTGTTAACTTTCAATTAGCAACAGTCATGAGGTGAAAATTGTGTGTGATTGATGAAGAAAAAACTAAAACTATGTCCCTTTTTCATACACAGGAAGACCTCAGCCAGGACGAGGCTCTGGAATGTGGCATACAGGAGGAGGCTGTGGAATGTGACAGCCAGGAGGAGGCGGGGTTAGTGGCAGCCAGGAGGAGGCAGGGCTAAGTGGCAGCCAGGAGAAGGCCGGGCCCAGTAGGAGCCTGACCGAATCACAGGTTCCTCCCCTCCGCCTTCCAAACAAAAGACCCAGGAAGGAGAGTAATGTGGAGGATTCAGCACTCAGGCTGATTCAGGAGGCTTCTGCGTCCCTCAGAGCCACCCCCACTCCTGAAGAGGCCTTTGCCTGCATGGCTGCCACCAAACTGCAGGGCATGCAGAAGGGCCAACGCCTCATGTGTGAGGATCTTCTTTACAAAACAATAACTAAGGGGGTGAGGGGCGAAATCACACACAAAACCCACCTGTATGAGTTGGACCATCCTCCTCCTCCTCCTGCCATAACTCCACCACCAGAGCCACAGCATGGAAGGAAGCGTGGAAGGAAGACCAGAGAGTGATGACCTGGGTTCAGTCTGGTCTGACAAAAGATGCAGGCTCTTGTATGACCACATCCTGGGAACATACATGTCATCTGCTGCTGCTCAGGATCTTTTGGACTTCTGGACCAGACTGCACTCCCTTAGATAAGGACTCCTCAGGCCACCAATTTTGCAGTAAAATAATTGATGTGTGCCTTGGGGGCCAAAGGCTTCGCCAATTTCTGCTGTTTCTCCAGCGTTGCCTCCCTCTTTGTTTGGTTCTGATCCCTTAATAAAGGATTTTTTGTTTCAATTATACTCGCCTATGTGGGTTTTCATTCAAAAAGGACAGTTTGTTTGTGAGGAGGCAGGTACATTTCAAAAATACAATGTGAAATTAACAAGAGACACCAACACCAAGCAACCTTCTTGAGATTAAATAATACAAGATATCAATGGTGTTGTGGTAACTTGACACACAAAACACACCCAAAAATATTCTGGAGTAAAATAAAAAAAAATAAAAAAATAAAACCCCCAAAAAAAACATATATCTTTTTTGTCAGATGTGACAAATCAAATATATTGATGAAATCATGATAAATAATAAAGAAAGAAGTTTGTGAGAAGTCGTTGTGAACATCAGCAGCAAAACTACTTCATTCTTCTAGCATTATAAAGAAGAAGAGAGTGCGCTGCATTAAACAATTTTAAACATTGCAGCGTGACGAAAGTGCTATATCCATTCCGAACGCTAATTTTAGCAGACCGAGCTGTTCCGTCTCGGAATTTCTTCTGAGCATGCGTGGCACTTTGTGCGTCGGAATTGTCCACACACGGTTGGAATTGACGCGATCGGATTTTGTTGTCGGAAAATTTTATAGCCTGCTCTCAAACTTTGTGTGTCGGAAAATCCGATGGAAAAAGTCCGATGGAGCCCACACACGGTCGGAATTTCCGACAACACGCTCCGATCGCACATTTTCCGTCGGAAAATCCGACCGTGTGTACAGGGCATAAGAGCGGTTAAGATGTGGAATTCCCTTCCACAGGCGGTGGTTTCAGTGGGGAGCATTGATAGTTTAAAAAACTATTAGATAAGCACCTGAACAACCACAACATACAGGGATATACAATGTAATACTGACATAAAATCACACACACAGGTTGGACTTGATGGACTTGTGTCTTTTTTCAACCTTGCCTACTGCAGGGGGTGATAAGGGGGGACCCCCCTCGGGAACTTCCCTCCCTCCCCCCTCCAGTTAGAGGTTCCCCAGCTAGGAGGACTGCAGGGGGACCCAAACACAGATAACCCTGCCCACAGCCCACCAATTGAAAGGCCAAGAGGATGACAGGCAACTGCCATGCCACCGCTAGAAGGTGAATGATGTGTAGTGAGTAAACAATCAGCTGCCATGCCTCCCCCCCCACTGGAGAAGGTGAATGGTGTGTACGGTGAGTGAACAGCTGTACACACACAGCAGCCCCGATCAAAATGCGGAGGGGGAAGAGTACCAGTACAGGTGGAGAAAGAAATCCCACACTGTGCAGCCATTGTTGTGATGGATGTCAGGGTCTCTTGCTGCTGCTCCCACTACTTGCTCTGTTTTTCATGCTGGGAGCAAACACTTCCTTCCCAAGCTGTAGGCAGAACAGCCAATCCGGGCTTTACACAGAGGGGTGGCTGAAGGATCCAGAGGGGAGGCAGGGAAGGTGCTAATCTTGTTCCTGTGCAGTAAGTTCAAGCGTGCCCCTGTGCCACTTCTGCCTCCCTTGCCCTGACTGGTGGCGCCCCTCTCAATGCGGTGCCCCCCAAATTTTGGCCTTGGTTGGGATCAAGTGGAAACATAGTCAAGGAACAAGCCAAAGATCAGTAATGTGTGGTAATGAAGGTACAGATGGCAGCAGGAGCGCAAAGAACAAGATATTGGCTGTAGAAGAGCACAATAATCTGGCAAACAGGAAGTGCACAGACATGGCTTAAATAGGAGTTCATGCAAAGAGCAAGGAGGTCAAGTTTCACCAGAAACAAGATATAAATGAAGGCTGTCCAAGGGATCAGGCACTGAGATGTTTAGCATCTCAGATGGCACAGTTGGAAGAAGCAACAGAGGTCCTCACTTCAGATCCCGATCCTGACATTGGTGGGGTAAGTTCATAGGAGCAACAGAGGCAGGGAAATTACTGGAACCAATCCCCCCATGGACCCTCTGCAGCCCAGACAGCTTTCCTTCCTCTCTCCCCCAACGGCTTTAAGCTGTTGCAGGGCTAGGTTTGCCACCTGTCCAGGATTCACTCGGACAGTACAGGTTTTGAATCATTTTGAACCATGTGTCCGGTTTTCAGTCTCCCTGGAACCTGGACACATGATTCATTCAGATGGGATTGTGGCAGCTGGGGATCGGGGGAAGGAACATAGCTAATGCTTATCGGGCAGCAGCTAGGGGCTGAGGAAGGAACAGAATGCATGGTTATGCAATAGAGTTTGTCTGTCAGCTTACCTGTCTCCGTGTGTTCATCTCTAGAGATCAGCTGACCCTCACCTGACTGCTTTTATAATCTCTCCTCTTGCATGGCTCCATCCCAGCTCCTATCAGGGAACCCTATATTAACCTGTGCACTGCAAGCCAGCAGTGCTGATCAACCATTGTGTGTTAGCTTTCGTGTGTACTTGCTGTGTTTCCTACGTCTGATTCCAGTTACCGACTTTGGCCTGTTCTCGACTTTCCCTGTCTGCTTGTGACCCTGACCTTTGGCGTGTTATGTTATGTTTATCCTTGTCTGCTAGTTGCCCTGACATTTGGCTTATTCCTTACTTTACTTGTTGTTCCAGCCTTCTGCCTCCTTCCTCTACTCCTGTAGTCTACCGGGAGTGTGAGCTGTGAGACCCTGGGGGCTGCGACCTGGAGCCAGACTGCAGCTTAGTCCATCCTCACCACTAGGGGCTCTGGTGAACACCTGCTGGCTCTTAGACTCCGTGCCCTGGGGAATCTATGCTCTAGCTCCCAGTGGGATCTGTTTTAGTGATCCAGTAGCCTGCTTCCTGAACCTCCCAGGGTTCAAGCCGCAGCAGTCAGTCCAAGGGTCCACTACCTAGCGGTGCTCTTCCGACTCCTGCAGAGTGCATCTGTCACCTAGCCTCAAGGTGACCTGACACAGAACTAGTTAAATCAGTCAGCAGTGCAGTAAGATTGTGCAGCGGCTCCCGACAATTAAACTATAGTCCCGGTCCCCTTGTCTATATCAATCCACCGGGGCATGTAATTGCTGGGAGCCGCAGCACAAGGATTACTCAGCGGGGACTATTTGATGATTTTCTAGAACTGGTGAAGTAATCCTTTTACTGCGGTTCCCGGCAATTACATTAGGGTTGCCACCTTTTCTTTAAGCCAAACCCGAACACTTTTGCAGCACAGGGCAATATTTTATTTTTTTTGCAGTAAACACTATAGGATTATAAAAGACCTTGGATACATTTGGGTGCCCCAAGGAGTGTAGTAAAGTAGCGCAAAGAGAGCGCCTTGGCAAACAGTGGGTGTGGCCAAACTGCTCTTGCTGACATTATCACCCCACCCTTCAGTCAAACCTGCCCCCAAACAGCTGCCCGCAGCTCCCGGATGGCAACGGATTTGTGTATGACTCGGGAGCCACAGCCTGGTCTGAATATTGCGTCCGGGTTTCAGGTGGACTGAAATCCGGACACATGATTCAAAACCCGAACTGTCCAGGTGAATCCTGGACAGGTGGCAACCCTACATGCGGGTGACCCTAAAGGAATTCAAATTACCGTATTTATCGGCGTATAACACGCGCCGGCGTATAACACGCACCCCAAGTATAGGAGGGAAATATAAGGAAAAAAATGTTTTAAGGAAAAAAACTTACATTTAAATGCCCATAAATGCAGCCTTGCACAGCGTCCATCTGCATGCTTGTCCAGCGTCATTTGCAGCCTAGCAGTCAGCAGCCTTGGTGTCATTTGCAGCCTTGCAGTCATTTGCAGCCTTGCAGTCAGCAGCCTTGGTGTCATTTGCAGCCTTGCAGTCAGCAGCCTTGGTGTCATTTGCAGCCTTATCAGTGTCCATTTACAGCCTTGCAGTTTTGCCAGTGCCGATCTGAAGCTTTTCTGTGTCCTTTTGCAGCCTTGCCCAGGCTGCAGTTAAACTGCAGTGACATGTCAGTGTCACTGCAGTTTGAAAATGGCGCCAAAATACACAGAGCCGGTCCTCGGCTCTTCTCGGCGGCTCTTGTTCACTTTCGGCCACTTTCGGCCCCACTCGTAGTCCCATCCGGGATGGGCGTGACTGTGAGCGGAGCTAGCCGAACCTAGCCGAGTACACTCGGCTAGGTTCGGGCGGCGCTCGAGTGAAGCCAAAAGTGGACGAGAAGAGCTGAGGACCGGCTCTGTATATTTCGGCGCCGGCGGCGCCATTTTCAAATCGCGGTCGGCTATCGCTCCGCTCAGTCAGCGGGGGATCGCAGGGGATCAGCGTATAACACGCACCCGCGATTTTCCCCTGATTTTAAGGGGAAAAAATTGCGTGTTATACGCCAATAAATACGGTAGGTTTTTCTATATTTCCAGTATATGTTTGTTGTTTACAGCTTACATTAACCACTACAGCCCCGGAAGGATTTGCCCCCTTAATGACCAGGCCATTTTTTGCAATACGGCACTGCGTCGCTTTAACTGACAATTGCGCGGTCATGCAACGCTGTATACAAACAAAATCCCTTTTTCCCAACAAATAGAGCTTTCTTTTGGTGGTATTTGATCACCCCTGCGGTTTTTATTTTTTGCGCTAGAAACAATGAGCGACAATTTTGAAAAAAAACAATTTTTTTAAGCTTTTTGCTACAATACATATCCAAAAAAAAATATATAAAAAAAAACGAATGTATTCATCAGTTTAGACAATATATATTCTTCTATGCTTCTACATATTTTTGGTAAAAAAAAAACGCAATAGGCGCATATTGATTGGTTTGCACAAAACGTACAAACAGTCTACAAACTATGGGATAGATTTAGGGACTTTTTATTGTTTTTACTATTAATGGCGGCGACCTGCAGTTTTTAGCGGGACTGCGACATTGCAGCGGACAAATCTGACCCCAAATGACACTTTTTGGGGACCAGTGACATTATTACATTGATAAACAAAAATATAACTGCGCTAACCCAGTGAGAGAGAATAAAGCTGCTACACAAAAATGTGACAAATATTTCAAAAATAGAATAGTGTAAAAATGTAGCGCTAAAATGTGTCAAAAACATGTATTAAAATGAATGTGATACAATAACCTGTGGGTGGCCCCCACCATAATGTGAGTATAAATAAAGTCAATGACAAAGTCCAACAATATAATAAAAAGTGAAATCCGGTAATGTGGAAAGGTCTCCTAGTGTGTGATTCATCAACATGGAAATCTTGAGAGCAGGAGATAAAATTTTCCGACAACAAAATCCGTTGTCGGAAATTCCGATCGTGTGTACACAAATCTGACGGACAAAGTGCCACGCATGCTCAGAATAAATAAAGAGATGAAAGCTATTGGCCACTGCCCCGTAAATTAAATTGTGTTATGGTCACAGATGTTCTTTTATATGAACATTAGTAATAAGCTCTGCAAGTTTGAGGTTACCAGGTCCAGCAGAGCATCATTCCTAGTCGGGGCCTCTATGAACTATGTACCATAAAATTGTCTTGTAATTGTTGTATACATTTCTGCCCTTTTACTGTTCCAGCTAGGGTTGCCACCTTTTCTTTAAGCCAAACCCGAACACTTAGTAATGCAGTGCACATAGCATGCTGTAGCAAAATGTGGGTGTGGCCAAATTGCTTTTGCTGACATTATAAACCTGCTCCCAGACAGCCACCTGCAGCTCCCGGATAGCAACAGATTTGTGTGCGACTATCTTGCTTACTTGGGGAGCCACAGCCCAGTCTAAATAATGTGTATGGGTTTCAGGTGGTCTGAAACCCGGACACATGATTCCAAACCCGGACTGTCCGGGTGACTCCCGGACAGGTAGCAACCCTAGATGTATCTACCAGCTTTGCACATTTAGAGAGTGAAATTTTTGCCCATTCTTCTTTGCAAAATATCTCAAGCACTGTCAAATTGGATGGAGAGCGTCTGTGAACAGCAATTTTCAAGTCTTGCCACAGATTCTAAATTGGATTTAGGTCTGGACTTTGACTGAGCCATTCTAACACATGGATATGCTTTGATCTAAATTGTTCCATTGTAGCTCTGGCTGTATGTTTAGGGTCGTTGTCCTGCTGGAAGGTGAAACTCTGCCCCAGTTTCAAGTCTTTTGCAGACTCTAACAGGTTTTCCTCTTATGCCCCATACAGACGATCAGAAATTCCGTCAGAAAAAACTTGGATGTTTTTTTCCAACGGAAGTCCGCTCAAGCTTGCCTTGCATACACACGGTCACACAAAAGTTCTCTAAACTTTCGACCGCCAAGAAAGCGGTGACGTACAAAACTACGACGAGCTGAGAAAATGAAGTTCAATGCATCCGAGCATGCGTCGAATTGTTTCCGATCACGCGTGATTTTTTGCACTTCCGAATTGCATACAGACTAACGCATTTTTGGATAGGAAATTTTTCCGACTGAAAAAAAGAGAACCTGCTCTCAATCTTTTGCTGACTGGAATTCTGCCAGCAAAAGTCTGATGGAGCATACACATGGTCGGAATTTCTGACCAAATGCT
Source organism: Aquarana catesbeiana (assembly GCF_042186555.1). Classification (NCBI taxonomy): domain Eukaryota; kingdom Metazoa; phylum Chordata; class Amphibia; order Anura; family Ranidae; genus Aquarana; species Aquarana catesbeiana. The sequence continues at coordinate 96,281,442 of NC_133331.1, forward strand.
CACATCCGACGTTTGCTGGCGGAATTTCTGATCGTGTTTACGGGGCATAAGGCTTCCCTGTATTTGGCTCCATCCATCTTCCCATCAACTCTGACCAGCTTCCCTGTCCCTGCTGAAGAAAAGCATCCCCACAACATGATGCTGCCACCACCATGTTTCATAGTGAAGACGGTGTGTTCAGGGTGATGCAGTGTTGATTTTCCGCCACACATAGTGTTTTGCTTTTAGGCCAAAAAGTTACATTTTGGTCTCATCTGACCAGAGCACCTTCTTCCACATGTTTGCTGTGTCCCCCACATGGCTTCTCGCAAACGGGACTTTTTATGGCTTTCTTTCAACAGTGGCTTTCTTCTTGCCACTCTTCCATAAAGGCCAGATTTGTTGCGTGCACGACTAATGCCGCGTACACACGAGCGGACTTTGCGGCAGACTTTGCCCGGCGGACGGGATTTCGTCGGACAATTCGATCGTGTGTGGGCTCCAGCGGACTTTGTTTGCTCAAAAGCTGGACGGACTTAGATTTGAAACATGTTTTAAATCTATCCGACGGACTCTTCTTTCTAGCGGACAAACCGGTCGTCTGTGTGCTAGTCCGACGAACTCAAACTGACGCATGCTCTGAAGCAATTACAAGACGGAAGCGCTCGGTCTGGTAAAACTAGCCTTCGTATTGAAGCTAGCACATTCCTCTTCTGTGATCTTTTAATACAGCGCTTTTTTTTTTCTTTATAATGCGAGAGGAATGAAGTTGTTTTGCTGCTTTATATTCACACAGAGTTCTCACAAACTACTTTCTTCATGATTTATCCTCATGCCATGACTAATATGATATTTTAAAAAAGCCAGATCTCCATAAATAAAATATTAAATTCGATTTTGGACTTTTTTTTTTTAGATTTAAACCCTATCTATTTTACAATGTGTGCTAAATTATACAAAATGTTTTTTTTTTCTAATTTTATTTTTGTAGTTTCAAGTTACCACAATAACCTTAATATTTTGTGTTGTTTTAATGAACCTTAATGAGGTTGGTGTCCCTTGTTAATTAGACATAGGGGGGTTTATTTTCCCAAGTCAAATTAATTTTTCACTACAAGTGCAAATTGTACTTGGAATTGCACAGAAAGAGCATTTTGAAGTGCCTTCGCTGTGGATCCGAGGGGCACATGCAAGGAACCACAAAAAAAAGTAAAACCTTTATCTTGCACATGATTGTATGATAAAATCAGCAGAGCTTCCCATCATTTCAGCTCTTCCCCTCAGATTTACAGCGACTGCACTTCCAACAAGTGCACTTGCAGTGCAATTTCTAAAGTGCACTTTTCACTAGTACTTTGCACTTGATTTTCTAAATGATTTAGCCTTTTGGAACAAACACACATAGGGGTTGATTTACTAAAGTTGCCCTCTGCAAGAGCAGTTGCTCCAGAGCTTCGTAAATGAGCAGAAGCTCTGCTGACTTCCATCATCCAATCATGTGCAAGCAAAAATGCTGTTTTTTGAATTTTCCTTGCACAGGATTGGGTACTCTTTGCAAAGTCAAGCCTTACCTCATTTACTAAGCTCTGGAGCAATTGCACTTGCAGAGGGCAACTGCCCTCTGCAAAGTGCAGAGTCTATTTGCTTTTATTAAATCAACCCCATAGTCTTTTTGACCTGTACCTGCCTACTCCCAAACAAAATGTCATTTTGAAATCAAAACACATAGTCAATAATGTAAGGTAACTAAAAAATCCATTTATTTTGGTTAACAAAAAATTAGGAAGGCAACACTGGAGACACTTTTGGAATCTGTGAAGCCTTTCGTCCCCCAGGACACACATCAAGTTTTAGGACAAGAAAATTGTTATCTTACAACTAGGGAGCACAGGGAGCACAGTCAGACCAGACAGAAGCCAGGCAATCACTTTCGAGTCTTTTTCCGTGGAGCCTTCCCTCCACGCTTCTCTGCAGCCTTCCCTCCACGCTTCTCTGCAGCCTTCCCTCCACGCTTCTCTGCAGTCTTCCTTGGAGGCTGTGCCTCTGGTGGTGTACTTGGGGTAGGAGGAGGAGGAGGAGGAGGAGGAGGAGTGGCTTCATCTGCTAGATAGGTTGTAGCAGTAAGCTGCCCTCTCAAGCCCTTCTGATAGGCCTGCCAAATCAGACCCTCACAGAGGAGGCGTTGCCCCTTTTCCAGTTCCAGCAATCTGCTGGCCATATATGTCCCATACGCCTCCTCTGCATTGGGTGGTGTGCTTATTATTTTGCTGGCTTTAAGAATGAGGGCTAGGGATTCCTCCTCAGTTTGTGTCATTCTTCTGGGCCTTTTGGTGGTAATGCGGAGGGGAGGCACCTGACACTCCGTGCGGCTTCTACTGGGCCCAGCCACAGCCTCCTCCTCTCTCCTACTGGGCAAGGCCTCCTCCTCTCTCCCACTGGGCAAGGCCTCCTCCTCTCTCCCACTGGGCAAGGCCTCCTCCTCTCTCCCACTGGTCAAGGCCTCCTCCTCTCTCCCACTGGGCAAGGCCTCCTCTTCTCTCCCACTGGTCAAGGCCTCCTCCTGGCTGAGGTCATCCTGTGTCAAAAAAAGGGACATAGTTGTAATTGTGGGTTCAGCAATCACACACAATTTTCAGCTCATGACTTGCAAATCTAATTCTAAACAAATAGTAAAGGCTATCTATTTGACCCCACCATTATTCCAGCTGATCAACAATATCTGAAGTACATAGGCGTGCGCACAGGGTGTGCCAGGTGTGCCTGGGCACACCCTAATCGCCTTGTGTGGTGTATATTCCCCACTGTTTAGACCACTGATATTTCATCCCCCAAAAAAATGTTACAAAATAAAATAATTTATAAAAAAAATAAAATAAAACTACTGACACTGTCCACTGCCCTACTGACACCATCAGTACATATACACATGCATATGTATTTGAGCTTTGGGGTGCACACCCTAATGCAAGAGGCTGCGCACACCTATGCAGAAGTATATTTTTGGCCACTACTATCTAGTGATATGTCTACATATTAATATTTGTGATGAAGTCATTTTTTATGAAGCACTTAAAAATTTGAGACGTTAACATCATTAATAACATTTACACAATCACAAATTCCACAAAAAAGGATACCTGGCTGAAGCTGGACGCATCCACTTCATCAAGGATGAAAAGGCCCAGTTCTTCCTGGGACTCCTCAGCTGGGGTGGAAGTGGATGGAAGGCTGGAGGGAAGAGTGGGGGGAAGGCTGGAGGGAAGGGTGGGGGGAAGGGTCGAAAGTGATTGCCTGGCTTCTGTTTGGTCATCCATGAATCGCATTTCGTGGTAGTACCAAAACTTGGGTACATAAACTTGGTCGGCTGCTGCTCCGAATCTGAGCGACTCCTGGATTTTATTGTGTGCCCAGTGTTGCCTTCCTTACAGCTCGATTGAAATATAGTGGGTGTTTGACCTCCCACAGGTTTTTGTTTTCCTGATATAAATCTATAAATCTGGAAAAAAATCAGCCTCTTTAAAGGGATTCATTTTTGCTGAAAGACAAGACACAAGATCAAAACTGTAATGTCAGTCACAACTCCCAGGATTATTTTGTGAAGAATCTAGGGGACACATATACACACACACACACACACACCCACGTTTAATCTTACCTTCGTTTCTGACGCTCGCTACTTCCGCACGGACATACGTAAGCCATCGTAATAGCTTTATATACACTGCGCATGTGTCATGCTCTGCCTGCGTCGCCCACCCCTGACGTTCTTTAGTACAATTTGTCCCCGCCCCTTCACTCTTCGTTGCGCAGTGGGAGTAGATAGAGAAAGATGGCGGAGAGATTAACTGGAAGTAGCGCGGAGGAAAGCCCAGAGCCACAACCATCCACATCCCGGAGGAGATATAAGGCCACCAACATGGCTTTTGAAGAGATGGCGGAGATGGTGTCCATATTGAGAAGGGAGGACTACGATGGCAAAAAAGGACTGTACACACGACCGAATATGCGTAAGGACAAAATAATGTCCTCAGTTGTCACCGCTCTAGAAGCTAAATTTGGCACTAAACGTTCTAAAGAACAATTGAGGAAGCGGTGGTCTGACATCAAAAGTAGGGAGCCAGAACAATATTGGCGAATAAAGAAGCTGCTTAAAAAAAGTAAGTACTTGTTGTGTGTTCCTATTGAGATACTTAACTTGCATGCTGATCCATATTTTTTTCGTTTATACAGCATTGTTCGTAAAGACCGTTCTTTGTAAAATACATATGATACTAAAGAAAATGACGTTATTTTTTCGCCAAATATGATGGTACAGGGTTGGACATACATTTAGGTCTTGATAATTTGTCGTATTCCCAAAATTTGTTGATGTGGTGTAGATGTGTTTGAAAATATAATGCTTCTTCAAAAATGATTCAGTGTAATGTAAGGACAGGACACAGCAGCTGGTTCCACATCTGGACTCACGAGCACTATAGTGTACTATGTGACCATAAAGAAATTTTTGAGGGGTAATACACATAGGAGATGATTGAGGTGTCTGCATCTGTGAAACTTGCATGAAAATGTGTATTGTTTAGAATTGTTGTTCAGAGGGAATTTTCATCCTGTCTTCTAAATTTTTGAGGACAAAAAAAGGCAATTGTCCACAACTCATAACCGTTTCATATTAATTATAAAAATATAAAATATCACTGTGTTTTTTTCACTATACCTTTTGTTGAATTATCATAGGGGGGAAAAGACTCAGACAACAGTCCAAAGATCCCAGGACCCCCCCAAGTCACCAGCCTGAGGCTGAAGATACCCCAAGCCCCAGCCCAAGACCACGCCCACCCAACAAGCTGGAGGAAGGAGAGGTGGAGGAAGTGTGCAAGCTTTCAACCCCACCAAGTGAGTGACTGACACCCCAGCTTAAGGTAATGTATTTAGGCGTGCATATTTTAACCCATTTTTTTTACACACATTTTAGGTGAGCTTCTGGTTGTGGAAGGCCAAGCGGCAGAGTCATTCAGCACAGACAGTGCCCAAAGACTTATTGGCCAGATAATGTTGTGGAATGGCCAAATTGATCAAATGCGTGACCAAATTGACAGCATGAAAATTCGCCTGGACTCCATGCAACAGGAAATGAAGAACATGATTGATGTTTTGGGCAGAATATAATAACGTTTTGCCTAAAAACATCAATCATGTTCTTCATTTCTTTGTCAAGTTTGTTTCTTCTTACAATTTTGTAGTTTTTTCCTTAAAAACAATATTTTTGCAGATGCACACGGTGTGTCATCATGTGCTATCTTCCATCATGTACTTGTTTTGTGTTTGCAACCCCTTCATCATCAAAATTTTATTTTGTGAGAGGAACAAAGGGATTGCACACACAAAACACGTACATTGCTCCCCCATGATGGGAGATAGCACATGTTGACTTGACCCTTTTTTAATACACAATTTTGAGCATCTGGAAATTTTAGGATTTACAAGGGTGACATCACCAGCACCGTTATTAACATGTTGAACTTTGTAAGTTCTTTTATTTTTTTGTATGTTTTTAAAAACACTGTTGTTAATTGTAATTTTGTAAACAAGGTCTATTTTTGTTTAAATATACCTTTAATAACCTAAAAAAAAATATTATTTTTTTAAACAAAAAATTTTTAAAAAAATAATAAAAAAAAAGGTTCCAAAAATGCACCTTTCAATGTGCACACAGTAAAATGTTTTTACTACTACAATGTGTGTGGCTGATTATTTATCAATAAGATGTTTTGCTAATTTTTGTGTGGTTACAGTGACAAAGGGCCTTATTAACTAAAGGTAAATGCACTTGCCACTGCTACAAGTGCACTAGGAGACAGACAAAACTAAATGTAAACAAGAAGAAAAACAAGATATTTTAGCCAAAATTTATTTTCTTTATTTTTTGTAAAAATTATAGCTCTTGTTGAATAGCAATGGCCCCCCAACCATTAAAATAATTCACATATCGGTCACGCACTTGACGTGCGGTTTGGGGGGGCCAAGCCAATACGGCCAATTTCCAGGCCTGTCAGTGTTTGATCAAGTACAAGTCCGGCCTCAGGCCCAACAGAGGTCATATATGTAGCGGAATGTCTTCTTAAAAAATTATGGATTATGCAGCAAGCCAGTATGACATGATTAATTTTATAGTCCGCCAGATTTATGGCTGAGAGGAACAAACGGAACCGGCTGGCCAGAATCCCAAAGGCATTCTCCACAACTCTTCTTGCTCTGGCCAGCCGGTAATTAAATACCCTCCTCTCAGGGGTGAGTGTCCTTTGGGGGAACGGCCTCATTAAGTGCTCGCCGAGAGCAAACGCTTCATCAGCGATATAAACTGAGGGGAGTCCATCCACATTCTGGTCATCAGGTGGCAATCCCAGGCCACCAGTCTGGAGATGCTGTCACAGCTCGGTCTGTGCAAAGACTCCTCCATCAGACATCTGGCCGTTCTTCCTCACGTCCACAAACAGAAAGTCCAAATGTGCCGAGACCACCGCCATCAAAACTACACTATGAAACCCCTTGTAGTTATAGAAATAAGACCCCGAATGGGGTGGTGGCACAATGTGGACATGTTTCCCATCAATCGCCCCGACACAGTTGGGAAAGTCCCAACGGTCAGCGAACTGGGAGGCCACAGTCTGCCATTCCTGTGTACTGGAAGGAAACTGTGGAGTGAAAAAAAAAAAATAAGATAAGTACTTTTAAACATAACTTGGATATCAGATTACACAAAAACATTATTGAACAATAGCAGTCGAACATTATTAATATGTATGTTTGTAATTTTAATTCTAAAAAACATAAGGCCCACTTATAAGATTACTCACCCCCTCTGATGGCCCATTGATCAATTTGAATGTGGGGGGAGGGGTACTAATTTGGTTAATAAACACACCTGACAGTTTCAAACATTTGAGGGGGTGGGGGAGGGGTTCTAATTAGGGTCAAAAACACACCTGACAGTTTCAAACATTTGAGGGGGTGGGGGAGGGGTTCTAAATAGGTTAATAAACACACCTGACAGTTTCAAACATTTGAGGGGGTGGGGGAGGGGTTCTAATTAGGTTAATAAACACACCTGACAGTTTCAAACATTTGAGGGGGTGGGGGAGGGGTTCTAATTAGGGTCAAAAACACACCTGACAGTTTCAAACATTTGAGGGGGTGGGGGGGGGTTCTAAATAGGTTAATAAACACACCTGACAGTTTCAAAGATTTGAGGGGGTGGGGGAGGGGTTCTAATTAGGGTCAAAAACACACCTGACAGTTTCAAACATTTGAGGGGGTGGGGGAGGGGTTCTAATTAGGGTCAAAAACACACCTGGCAGTTTCAAACATTTGAGGGGGTGGGGGAGGGGTTCTAATTAGGTTAATAAGCACACCTGACAGTTTCAAACATTTGAGGGGGTGGGGGAGGGGTTCTAATTAGGGTCAAAAACACACCTGACAGTTTCAAACATTTGAGGCGGGGGGGGTTCTAATTAGGTTAATAAACACACCTGACAGTTTCAAAGATTTGAGGGGGTGGGGAGGGGTTCTAATTAGGGTCAAAAACACACCTGACAGTTTCAAACATTTGAGGGGGTGGGGGAGGGGTTCTAATTAGGTTAATAAACACACCTGACAGTTTCAAACATTTGAGGGGGTGGGACAGGGGTTCCAATTAGGGTCAAAAACACACCTGACAGTTTCAAACATTTGAGGGGTGGGGGAGGGGTTCTAATTAGGTTAATAAACACACCTGACAGTTTCAAACATTTGAGGGGGTGGGGGAGGGGTTCTAATTAGGGTCAAAAACACACCTGACAGTTTCAAACATTTGAGGGGGAGGGTCAAACAGTACAATGGAGCTGACAATATACATTGTTCAAGGGACTATAGGCTAGAGATATAAATGGTCCCAGGATTGCATGGTGGGGAGGTTATTGAAGGTAAATATGCATGTAGGGCAAAAAATTATTAATGTAAAAAAACAGGCATGCATGAAGATAAAGGAGACATTCACAGCATATTCCAAGCATGGTAATTAGGTAACGAGGACATTTAGAAAATACATTAGCAAACATTTAATACATATCATGTAATGTTAAAGGATAAAACTTACCTTCATATAGTCCTTCTGCAGGACCTGAATGATGGCAGAACAGGTCTCTGGGATTATTATCCCCAGAGCCTGGGGGGAGATGCCTGTTGAGAACTTCAAGTCCTGAAGACTTCTCCCAGTCGCCAAGTAACGAAAAGTGGCAACTAGCCGCTGCTCTGGACTGATGGCTTGCCTCATGCAGGTATCCTGCCTGCTGATATAGGGGGTCAGCATAACCAGCAGACGTTCAAAAACGGGGTCCATCATCCAGAGATAATTCCTGAGAACGAGTATGTCCACGCGACATGGCTTCAAGACGGTCGGCTGGTCAAACAAACAAACTTATAACAAACGCACTGAAGACCAGCAAGGCCTATGAAGAACGACCTGAAAATCAGGAATGAGCGGACCAGAACGGCCTGCTAGGCAGGTTACGAACTGACCAACACGCACTGAAAAGCAGATACAAACCTCACAAGCACAAACTGAACCGCAGAAAACGATCGAAATAAGCTGAAGTGTGAAAAGCGCGAATCGTCTCTAACCAAACTTCTACTAACACAAGATAAACACGAGATTAGCAGAAGGAGCCCAAAGGGTGCCGTAGTGGGGCTTGAACTTCCTTTTTATAGTCCCGTCGTACATGCTGTACATCACCGCGTTCAAAACCAGCGGACCTTTGGAGTGATCGTATGTGTCCAAGTCCATCCGTTTTTAAGTCCGGCGCACCTAGCCGACAAAGTCCGGCGAAAAGTCCGCCGAGCAAAGTCTACCGTAAAGTCCGCTCGTGTGTACGCGGCATAATAGTTGTCCTGTGGACAGATTCTCCCACCTGAGCTGTGGATCTCTGCAGCTCCTTCAGAGTTAACATGGGCCTCTTGGCTGCAGTTCTGATTAATGTTCCCCTTGCCAGGCCTGTCAGTTTAGGTGGACGGCCATGTCTTGGTAGGTTTGCAGTTGTGCCATACTCTTTCCATTTTTGGATGATGGATTAAACAGTGCTCCTTGAAATGTACAAAGCTGGGAATATTTTTTTATAACCTAACCCTGCTTTACACTTCTCCACAACTTTATCCCTGACCTGTCTGTTGTGTTCCTTCTGCTTCATGTTGCTGTTTATTCACTAAGGTTCTTTAACAAACCTCTGAGGGCTTCACAGAACAGCTTTATTTATACTGAGATTAAATTACACACAGGTGGACTCTATTTACTAATTAGGTGACTTCTGAAGGCAATGGGTTCCACTAGATTTTAGTTAGGGGTATCAGAGTAAAGGGTGCTGAATACAAATGCACGCCACATTTTTTATTTGGAAAAAATTTGGAAAACCATTTATCATTTTCCTTCCACTTCATAATTATGTGCCACTTTGTGTTGGTCTATCACATAAAATCCCACTAAAATACATTTACGTTTTTGGTTGTAACATGACAAAATGTGGAAAATGTCAAGGGGTATGACTACTTTTTCAAGGCACTGTATGGGATGCCAAACTTGAATCGAAGAACAAAAACCAGGGATAACTTCCTCCCTATTTACAAGGTCTTAAACTATTCTCCTTTCCGCACACTGACAGTCTCTGCAGAAAAATGCAAAAGTCCCTTAAGAACTAGGAACTCTCAGTCCCTTAGAAAGTTGCACAAAGTGTTGTAGGTTGCATACTGGAGTATCTCCGACTCCACTGTAGACACTGATTCCAGCCCTGCTGACTGCAGGAACTACCAGCCTACCTGGCTGCTTCTTCACCAGCCCCACCTGGCGTCTCCGGAGATCTCCCAGGGCAAGGCAAAGGAAAGATATAAGCACATCACTGTCTTCCAGAAAGGCATGCTGTGGCTGTTTCTCACCTTGTAAGTCCCTGAGTGTGCTGATATATTAACACAGTCCTCATTGCTCCCGCTGCTTCTTGGTGAAGATTCCTTTCAAACCAGACTGCTGTCAGGATCCTTTCAAGCCAGCAAAAGCTCAAGCCCGGTTGTAAATTCCTAAAAGGTGTTCCAAGTGGCAATACTATTCCTTTAAACAGTATGCAGAGAGTACGGCCAGTGGTACCTCACTGACTCATAGGATGACAACTCCTCCTGTTCTCCAGATGAGGCTCAGTGATGCCAGTGTAGTGTTATTCCCATAGGAGCTGCAGGATTACTGGATTACTGTCCAGGTCTTCCCCACAGGCTTTGTCTCACAGCTGGGCACACAGGCCCATTCACACGTTTCTTCAATAACCAGTCTAGGGTATATTGTTTTGTGTTTTTTAGTTTTGGAGAACTTGGATAGGGTTGAGAGTAGTGGTGGGATACTCCAAAAACAAGAACTATGTACAACTGAGGACTTGCGGAATCTTCAAGATAAGCTATATTGAAGTCCAGGCTTGATACAAACAGTAGACTTCAGCTTAATAGTAGTAGTTAGAGCCACAAGGGCAGGGTCCCTTTAAGTAGGGAATAAAGCTCTTCAGGACCCCAGCCCGATGTCCCCTTTAAATAGACCCATAGCTGACTATATAGTACCAGAGGGGTGGCAAAAGCACAAAGGTCCCCAAGATCTCTCAAGCATCTGTACTCACAAGGCCCAAGTCCAACTGATAGCCTCCATCCAACTTCCAAGCGAAACCTTCCTGTTATACCAGACCAGATCTTCAGCAGACAGCCCCCCTCAGTCAGCTCTCTTTAGCTCCCCAGTCTCAGAAGTCAGGCCTCTCAGGTGGCCTACCTGAGGCATTAACAACAGCAGCTTTCACCCAAGAGGGCAGTGTGCCCCCCAGGCTGGACTAATCCACTCTGGGACCCTGAGCTCAGTGTGCTCACAGAATATATACAGTCTCCCAGCATGCCATCAGAGCCTGCCTCTCTGGGATAGGCCAGGGCTGTATCAATATTCATGCTGCCATCTGCATAGCTCTACACCTATGATCTGGAAACTTCTCCAGTTCCCTGGATACAGAGGAAGCTATAGACCAGACTGGCAGCTGCTGAACACACTAAGTAGGCCTGACTAGCAGATTACTGAATTCACTGAATATAGTGAGCAGAATATGCTTTTACCTACCAAACCAATATAGCCACACTGACTACAGTGTGACAACTAAATTTACCTATCAAAACACAACTAATTCTAACTTATCTAATCACCAGGCACCATGCAGAGCAGGACAGAACAGCAGCACACACATTAAACTCCCCCCCCCCAGCCTGAGCCAGCCACTAACTAAAACCAACACTTCTGTGGGTAACCTGCCTACAAGCAGATACCAAATAGATATGCATCGGGTCTGATTTACTAAAACTGGAGAGTGCAAAAACTGGTGCAGCTGTACATGGTAGCCAATCAGCTTCCAACTTCAGTTTGTTCAGTTAAGCTTTGACAATAAAACCTGGAAGCTGATTGGTTTCTATGCACAATTGCACCATATTTTGCACTCTCCAGTTTTAGTAAATCAACCTAGCCGTGATTTATTGCTTGGAACAGTTTCATGAGGGCAGGTTAAGCCAACGTTAGTGAATACAGTGCAGACCTATTTGCATTCAGTGCATTTGCTTACTTGAGTCCATTTATGCACAGTTAAAATCCCTAAACCTTGATGAAAGGGTATGTTCATTTGGCCCCTAAAACGCATTGAATTTTTTCTGCTATGAATCGATTTTATCATTAAATAACTTGGACTCTTGGATGTTTGTTTGGCTCTTTCATTGAACTGTAAGCAATAGAACCTTCGCACTTGTCTCAGCTTTTCCTCACCTAATGAGGAGCTCCAGGTTCCTTCAGAAAAAATTAAATTCAGCAGCTACAAATACTGTAGCTGCTGATTTTTAATATTAAGACACTTACCTGTCCATGAATCCAGCGGTGTCTTCACCCGGAGTCGATTTTTTAATCGGCTCTCGGGTGCTGCCACCGCCATCTCCACTAAGGGAAACTGAAGTTCCCTACTGCATATGCGCGAAGCACGCTGTGCCTTGTGAATGGCCTAGCGGCGGTGGAAGGAGGAGGGGGGCAAACTTCCTGCTGACTTTGCCACAGCAAGATCAGCCAGAAGTGGGAGCGGGTATCTGTCAAAACCAGGTACCTGCTCCCCCCCTCCCGACCAAAAAGTGCCAAATAAGCAGAGCTTCCCCTTTTGGGTGGAAAATGTAGTTTAAAATGTTGTGTCTGGATTTCCAGTTTAAGTAACTTTGTAAGGGCAAAGAGGAAGAAAAAGTATTTTATTTCTGATGGAAAGATTGGAGTGTTTCAGGTTAATACTGTAAAGTGGTTGAGAATTGCCTTTACCTGTTACACTGGTTCATTTTAAGCCGTTAGCTTTTGTTTCACAATGGTAGATGGCTGAGAAAAAGCTGCTAGAGACTATTATTTGTGGAGTAATCATTTGATAACGGGAAATCCTTCAATATTTCGTACACAGCTTCCTTGTTGGAGAAGATGGAAGAGTATATGAAGGTCGTGGTTGGACAACTGTTGGAGCTCATGCCAGATCCTATAACCACATATCCATTGGAATCAGCTTCATAGGATCCTTCACCAGTAAGTGATAGTGTGGGTATTGTAGGAAGACCAAAGTAAGAAGGGGCAAGCTATAATAACTTCACTTCAGCTCCGGAAGGATTTACTCCCTTCATGACCAGACCATTTTTTGCGATACGGCACTGCGTTACTTTAACTGACAATTGCGCAGTCGTGCGATGCTGTGCCCAAAAAAAATGTATGTCTTTTTTTTCCCACAAATAGAGCTTCTTTTGGTGGTATTTGATTTATTTTTTCTGCTATAAACAAAAAAAAGACCGACAATTTTTAAAAAAGAAACATACCCCGTAAAAAAATAAAAAAAAAAAAAAAATTTCTTCATAAATTTAGGCCAATATGTATTCTGCTACATATTTTTGGTTAAAAGAAAAAACAATAAGCGTATATTGATTGGTTTGCGCAATCGTTATAGCGTCTACAAAATAGGGGATTGATTTATGGCATTTTTATTTATTTATTTATTTTTACTAGTAATGGTGGTGATCAGTGATTTTTAGCGGGACTGTGACATTGCGGCAGACAGATGGGACACCTAGCTGACATTTTTGACACTTTTTTGGGGGGAACCAGTGACATTATTACAGTCAGTGCTAAAAATATGCACTGACATTGTACTAATGACACTGGCAGGGAAGGGGTTGACATCAGGGGTGATCAAAGGGTTTTGTTGCCTAATTCCCATAGACACACTCCTAAACCTTGTGGACAGCCTTCCCAGAAGAGTTGAAGCTGTTATAGCTGCAAAGGGTGGGCCAACTCAATATTGAACCCTACGGACTAAGACTGGGATGCCATTAAAGTTCATGTGCGTGTAAAGGCAGGTGTCCCAATACTTTTGACAATATAGGGTATATCTGACTAGAGCTGGCCATACACCAGAAGATTTTGATTGTACGAACATTTGTATGATAATTCTCAGTAATCTATGACCTGATGAATGTCGTTTGAAATTTCTTAAAAGTTTAGTTGAACTTACTTTACATTTGAGTTTGGAACAAATGGACTTTCTTGAATGAAAACCACATTCACTGCTAGAAATGAGTCCATTTTGAGAAATAAATTCCATCCTGCTCCTTCGAATTTTTTTCGTCACCTTGGTCAAAAACAAGTATTGATTTGACCCCACTAAAAATTAGATACCGTATATACTCGAGTATAAGCCAAGTTTTTCAGCACATTTTTTTTGTGCTGAAAGTGCCCCCCTCGGCTTATACTCGAGTCAAGCACTTTTCTGGTGCAAAGAATGACATTTTCTGAACTGACTTTGGGGCCCCGTATCTCTGGGCCACTTGGTGCTAGGAACGCCCCAGCTTTGGGTATGTTGTAGTGCTAGTTCCACTGGGTTTGCACACCAAATTTGAGGTTCCTAGCACCAAGTGGCCCAGAGATATGGGGCCTCAAATTTGGTTCAGAAAATGTCATTCTCGGCTGCAGAAAAGTGCTTGACATTTACCAAACCGAATTTGGGGCCCCGTATCTCTGGGCCACTTGGTGCTAGGAACCCCAAATGTGGTGTGCAAACCCAGTGGAACTAGCACTACAACATACCCAAAGCTGGGGTTCCTAACACCAAGTGGCCCTGAGATATTGGGCCCCAAACTCGGTTCTCTGCTACAGAAAAGTGCTTGACATCTTGACATTTTGTCAAGCTTGACATTTTCCGAACCGACTTTGGGGCCCCGTATCTCGGGGCCACTTGGTGCTAGGAACTTCACTACCTTTTTCTCCAAAACTGCAGATCGTGCCCCCAACAGTGCAGCCCTGAATGCCTCCAGACAACTTATCACTTATGGAGTGCCTAGAAATTTTATCCGAAGCAATTATGTCCTTAAAGGGCACCGAAATGTAAATCCAACGAGCTGCCCAGGAAACAGCCTCTACAGAGTCATTCAAGGATGGCCTCACTTTAGGGCTTGAGACAAGTCAAGGCAGCCAATTCACCCAAATCGATTTGCTACGTTTTGGTAGAGAAGATGCGACTAAGAAGCTGTATCTGCATATGTTTGTGTGCTTTGTATAAGCTTTTCAACTTTCACATGATTTCTCCTCTTCTGCTCTTCTATGAAGAAGGTGTTGAGCGGACATCTGGTCTATTCTTGTCCGTTCCACCTTTCTGTTTATGGCAATGGGGCTTTGACCATGTGTGCTCAATTAGAAAACCATTAATGGGAAGTATCTAGAACCAGTGGCAGCTGGTGCTCAAAATTTTTTTGGGGGGGTGACACAAACTAACACCCCCCACGGGAGACGGACAGCGGTGAACACCCAAGACCCCCCTACCCCCCTATGGGAGACAGACAGTGGTGATTCACTGTGAATGTGCCTTACCTTATGGAGGCAGGGAGAAGGAAGAGCCGGGGCCGCTCTGACCGATTCTCCGGTGAGCACACACAGAGACATTCTCCTCCTGGCCACACAGGAACAGGAAGTGTGTCCTGAGACACGATTGGCCAGGGAGTCCTAAGACTCCCTGGCCAATCGGGGCTTCCTAACTGGCCGGGAGGAGAATGCGGAAGACAATAGCGAATATTCATTTAGCTATTGTCACACAAGTGGGTGTGCTCTGCCACCCGAGCCCTCCCTTTTTTGAAGCCAATTAAAGCCTCGGGCTCTAATCACGTGCTTAAAAAAAAAAAAAACCCCTTTGGAATCCATGTGTTCAGTGCCCCGCATGTAGATCAGGGGGCCGGATGGGTGAATGGGGGGGTGGCGCCCCTGCGCCCCTATGGAGCAGCCGCCACTATCTAGAACTATATTCAAGAAAGAACTGCAGAAAGTGGGTGTAATGTGTTAATTACATTTACCTCCAGGTTGTCCTTTTTGAGATACAGGTGTCTGAAAACTCTAATAGTAGTGCAGCTGTGTAGTAAGTTCATTTTTCAATGAAATGATTTCAAGGAAATTATTCACCTCTATGAATTTCTATAGAGCTGATTAACTCCATTGAAATATTAACAAGGATCATCAGGAGTGAGATAATGGTACCACTATACCCCTATCAGAGATGAACAGCATGCCTAGAAACATAGGGGGTCTGTTTATAAAACATTCAATAAAATGTCAGACACATACATGCACGCTGCCCAAATTTTGGCAGTCATTTCTAGTAACAGGTTAATTCCTATGATTGTCAACTCCATCTAGTGGCCAAAATGAGGTATAATTTTATGAAACACCTCAATAGGAAAATATACTGCATTTTGGCCACTAGATGGAGCTGACAATCATAGGAATTAATCTATTCCAGAAATTATGGACAAAATTTAATCAGCATGCACGAATGTATATGACATTCGTCAAACAAATATTTTATAAATAAACCCCTTAGACTTACACTCACCTCCTATGCCCTGTACACACGATCGGACATTCCGACAACAAAATCCATAGATTTTTTCCGACGGATGTTGGCTCAAACTTGTCTTACATACACACGGTCACACAAATCTTGTCGGAAATTCCGAACGTCAAGAACGCGGTGACGTACAACACGTACGATGAGCCGAGAAAAAGGAAGTTCAATAGCCAGTGCGGCTCTTCTGCTTGATTCCGAGCATGTGTGGAACTTTGTGCGTAGGAATTGTGTACACACGATTGGAATTTTACGACGGATTTTGTTGTCGGAAAATTTGAGATCCAGATCTCAAATTTTGTGTGACGGAAATTCTACACATGGTCGGAATTTCCGACAACAGGCTCCCATCGAACATTTACCATCGGAAAATCCAACCGTGTGTACGGGGCATAACAGTTCTTTCCATAGAAAATTCCTGGAGATTATCTGTAAGTGCCTTCCCCTCCAATCTCCATCTTGAAGGCAGTTCATCTAGTGATACAGAATACAAGGAAATTCACATCAATCATATAAATGGTTTTTAACTACATATACAGTAAACATTCAGTTGGTCCAAGTGTATTTGCAGGTATGGATATCTACTGCATAGATAGGTTGGTCCAGCTTGTACCAATGTATGTCCCATACCTGTCCAATCCCCTCTGGCTGCTCTGATGCATTGTGAACATAGGAGGCCGGTGCTCAGAACAGGCACCATTCAGAGAACGCTTTGCATCTCCTGAATGGATCCAATGTATTGTCTGATTGGATGAGGTGGAGAGGTGGGGTGGTGATGTCACGCTCTCCACGTCATCCAATCTAGGAATGCTTTGAATTCATTCAGAAAATGTAAAGCATTCTCTGAATGGCGCCCGTGGTGGCCAACCTCCTGTGTTGAGTAAGTAGAAGTGCAGCTGCCGGGAGCAGGAAATGGAAGCAAGTGGATATCACAGAAGTAACGGTGTCTACTACAGTGATTTACAGCTTTTAGAGGGATCACAGGTATGGTATATATATAAGAAAATGGTACTTTACCCTGACTCCACTGCAGGATTCAGCTCCAGTGGTTAAGCCGGTGCACTGGCTGAAGCGTCTCCACACTCGATCTGCTAAGGGATATAATTAAAGTCAACCGTCTACTTGGTAACATCTGTTGAAATACTGTATGAATATTTATTTGCTACATAGTATAACACAAATATTACAGGGTATTGTGTTTTGGCTGTAACAGCCTTCCTCATAGCTATGAGGAAGGCTGTTACAGGAGAAACGCGTTAGCATGGTATATGCATTGTTACACTGGTCCAAGTTGGACCAATATAACTATGTACGAGTATAAAACACCCATGCCTGGAATTCTTCTTTATATGGGAGGAGGCACTATCACGTCTATCAGAAGAGTTAAAATGAAAGATCTTCATCGTTTTCCGTGTGGAAGGAGATGGGAGGGTGCTGATGACATTCTAATTCTGCAATACGCACTGGTATTACAAGCAAATAAAAATATGTCACAAATCAGTTATCTTTCGTAATCTCTGTTTAATGTTGTGGCAATTTAAATTATGTTGCAGATCAGTACCCTACACTTACAAAACTGTAAAAAATAATTATGAAAGAAGCCATCTTGCACCAGAAGAGACTCAACTGTTGCTTTGTAACCATTTTTTTTAAACCCCATGAAGAGAGCCCAATGTTAGACTTAAAGTGGTTGCAAACCTCAGCCATGAAGCGTGAACAAAGCATATCCCTCTATAGTGTGTACTTGTCTCATTCCAGAGCACTAAGTGTCATTTCTGTCTGCTTCTTCTGTAGCATCCTCTAGTGCAGGGGTCTCCAAACTACGGCCCTCCAGTTGTTCAGGAACTACAATTCCCATCATGCCTAGTCATGTCTGTGAATGTCAGAGTTTTTCAATGCATCATGGGATGTGTAGTTCCGCAACAGCTGGAGGGCTGTAGTTTGGAGATCCCTGCTCTAGTGTGCTAGTGTTTAAAGCAAAGTTCCGCCCTCCCCCCGCCCCGCCAAAAATGAAAAGCCAGCAGCTACACATATGTGTAGCTGCTCACTTCTAACATTAGGACACTTGCCTGTCCAGGAGGCCAGCGATGTCAGCACCGCAACTGATGTTTCCATCAGCTGTTGGGTGCTGCCACCACCGTTGCTGGTAAGGGAACCCGGCAGTGAAGCATTGCGCCTTCACGGCCGGGTCCCTACTGTGCATGCTTTCTTACTGGCCCAGCAGCGGGGGGAAGAGAAGGGAGGAGGAGGGAGCCAGACATCTGACAAACCTCGCCGCAGCGAGGTCCGGCGAAAGTGGAGACAGGGTACCTGCCAAAAACAGGTACCCACTCCACCCTCACCCTGAAAGGTGCCAAATGTGGCACCGGAGGACGAGAGGAGACAGATTCCACTTTTGGGTGGAACTCCGCTTTAAGTTCAGGTAAATTTATTTGGCTCACGGTAAGTATGAGTCTGGAATCTTGGTGAAGGGTTTATTGCAGGTCAGGCTGAATGACTTATACAGGCTCTGGTGCCTCCCCCTGGTTCTGGAAGTTTGGAGAAATTTCAAGAAGTTAGTGGGAGGAGGTCAGAGGGTTGATCTGCATACTTAGGGGAACTTAGCCAATCCTCAGGCAGTGGGCCTATTATGGTGGCGGAGCCAGCCCTTAAATATGGATGAGTCATGCAAGCATGGGGATCTGGTGGAAGATGGAGTGCTGAGGAGACCGTCGGTGGCCTAGGGGGGGTTCTCCAAGGTCTAGAGAAGACCCCTGCTCCAGGGCTGACTCAAAGGGATCCATTCAGCAGAGCGGTTTGACATGGAATCAGCACACCCAAGGACATTCAAGGGGAGAGACTGCCACATGTAGCAAGCCTTCTGTGCTATTTCCAAGAGAGACCGAGAGCTCCAGGATCTTTTGTACAGAGGAAGGAAGTTTTTGTTCTATTGTTGTTCTTGATTCAAGTTGGGAATCTCATGAATCCCTTTAGTTGTTACCCCTAATAAAATATAAAACAAAGCCAAGGGACTGATTTCTTGTGTCTGGATGCAAGAAGAGGATGCATGTTGCCTGGCTGTGCAGGAATGAGGGAGCCAGTTACCAGCAGCTCCTGCGGAGGTAGTGCAACAACTTTCGTTTCTCTCTTACCTGCATGAGTAATTTCTGACAAGTTTTCCTGACACCAAGAGAAAAAAAGCAGATGGTGTAGGACCTTAGCTCTGTTGCTTTGTTTTGTGTGAATGGGGATGAGCTCTGCAGAGTGTAACCTCAGATCTCCGCCCCCCCCCTTTTTGTTCTGACAGCTCAGACAAGCTTTACAAATACTAGACTTTAAACGGCTGTAGAAAAGAGAAGACTAGAGATAAACAGGCACAGCTTATGTAGGAGAATTTGTTTAATCTCTGTGTAGCAGGCTAGTCACTTCACTGGGTATATGTAAGGGTTTACAATCACTTTAGTACAGATCTATGTGGTCACTGTTGCTTCACAGTCCATTCAAGTTCTTAAAGTGATTGTAAAGCTTCGTTTTTTGTTTTTTTTTACTTAAATAACAAACATGTCATACTTACTTCCTCTATGCAAGAGTTTTGCACAGAGAAGCCCCGACCCTCCTTTTCTGGGGTCCCCCCATAGCGTTCCTCCTCTTCTTAAGTGCCCCCACGGAGAGCCGCATTCCATGGGGACACTCATGCAGGCGTGCTCCCGAGTCCTGCTGCTGCGTCTATTGACACAAACAGCATGACTCGGCCCCGCCCCCGGGCTCCAGTGTCACTGGATTTGATCGACAGCAGCGGGAGCAGATGCCTCCTGCTGCTATCAATCCATCCAATGAGGACCCGATACAGCGGCTGGAGCTGCTGTGCTCGTCCCCGCCACTGGAACGATCAAGTTCAGGTAAGAAAAGGTCTGGGGGGGGGGTACTGCAGCACAAAACGCTTTCCACCTTAATGCATAGAATACGTACCATGGCAGCAATGGCACCCTCCATATTTCCCCAGTACAGATTTTCTTAAAGAGGCACTGTCACCTTGCCCTTGCAGGGACCTGCCCCAAACCACTGATACTCCATTATCCAGTATTCCCCTTACTTCCAATGCAATCAACACCAAAATGCCCAGTGCTGGCTTGGGTCTTACCAATCTGGTGTTAGAGAGCGGTGACATCATTTTGTAAAGTCATATGACTGATGGGAGTCAGGACTGGCCTGCCATACCAATGTCACAATGGAGATGATCCCATGCTTGCTTATACTAAGAAATGCTAGGTAATGGCTGCAACATACGGTACAAGTGGCAGGGGTTTGGGGGAGGTACCCAACACAAATACTATTACTTTGCCAAATATTGTGCCACTTGCTCATATCTCAAGTTGGCTAGAGGGCAAATACTATAGCTGTTAAATACTGGATCACTTAAGCAAATCTCAAGTTGGCTCGATGGCAAATATCAGCGAGGGTATCTTTAAGTCCCGTTCACACCTGAGCGATTTTCAGCTTGTAGCTCTAATACGCTCAACAACAACAAAAATCCCATTTATTTCAATGCCCTTGGGTTCACATCTGAGTGTTTTGTCGCCTGTAGCAAAACGCTTGTCGCTCAAAAAAGTGCATGAGCTTCTTTTAGGCAGATTGGCGCCATAGACTTCAATGGGAACTCCTGAAAAACGCTCAACATGAGCGTTTTATGAGTGTTTTGTTGCATGTTTTCTGGCAAAACAGCAGCTCTCCACCCCTAATCCCATCCCCCTAGTGCTTTCTATTGGCTAAAATAAAAACAAAATGTAGGTGCCACTCAGGTAAAGAGTTAAAGTCCAACTAGACCGCTGTGAGTCCAGGCAGGGTCGGGGAGTTCGCCCTAGCTCCAAGCTGCAGCAATATCAAAAGGAAAAAGTCCATTGCCACCCCCATGATTAAGCTCCAAGAGGCGGAGCAAAATGGATTGGGGGCGTGGCCTGGTTGGAGTCCAGGCTGAGGCTGCCATTCATTTCACTTCATGCACATGGGTCTGCTTCATGATGTGCAGCTTATGGACCTTTTCCTTTGACATTGCTAAAATAAAAACACCTGAAGCTTGAATACACGTGTAAAATGCTTGTTATACGCTTCTAAAACGCTCATGTACACTGGCAAGACTCGTAAAACAAAATGCCTGAAAATTGCTCTCTTCAGGTGTGAATGAGGCCTTAGGAGGCATGGGATGTGGTGGCCAGTGGTGGTATATTTTTTTAGGCGGGGGGGTCGGTTGGGTCACCCTTTTTTTAAACCAATTAGAGCCTCTGGCTGTAATCACGTGCTTAAAAAAAAAACCACTGGAATCTATGTAGATTAGGGGGCCGGACGCATGAATGGGGGGGGGGGGCGCCCCTGCACGCTGCATGCTGGTGGCATTTTTGAGTCTTATGGAATTCAGCACAAATGTCCATTCTGGTTAACCACTTGCCGACCATCCGCCGCAGTTGTACTGCGGCAGAATGGCATGGTTGGGTGAAACAACGTTATGTAACGTCGCTTCGCCCTGTGGCCACTCGGGGGCATGAGCGTGCCGCCGGAGGCGCGCACGCGCGCCCCCTCTGCTCACCCACGGAGCCGGCGTGAGTGCCCAGCGGTCACGATCACCGCCGGGCTCCCACGATCGCTCGGAGCACACGGAGAACCGGGATCTGCGTGTGTAAACACACAGTTTCCGGTTCTCTGAGGGGAGAACAGACAGATCGTCTGTTCATACAGAGTATGAACAGCGATCTGTCCTCTCCCCTGCACAGTCCCCTCCCCCTTCAGTTGGAACACATACTAGGACACACTTAACCCCTTCACTGCCCCCTAGTGGTTAACCCCTTCGCTGCCAGTGACATTTTTACAGTAATCAATGCAATTTTATAGCACTGATCGATGTAAAAATGCCAATGGTCCCAAAAATGTGTCAAAATTGTTAAACGTGTCCGTCATAATGTCGCAGTCCCGATAAAAATCGCAGATCTCTGCCATTACTAGTAAAAAAAATAATAAATAATAATTAATTAATAATTAATAATAAATAAATAATAAATAATAAAAATGCCATAAAACTATCTCCTATTTTGTAGACACTATAACTCTTGCGCAAACCAATCAATATACGCTTATTGCGATTTTTTTTTACCAAAAATATGTATGTATATGTAATACATATTGGCCTAAACTGAGGAAAAAATTTTTTGTTTATAGCGCAAAAAATAAAAACCACAGAGGTGATCAAATACCACCAAAAGAAAGCTCTATTTGTGGGGAAAAAAGGACGTCAATTTTGTTTGGGTGCAAAGTCGCACGAACGCGCGATTGTCAGTTAAAGCGACGCAGTGCCGAATCGCAAAAAGTGCTCTGGTCAGGGAGGGGGTAAAATCTGCCGGGGCTGAAGCGGTTAAAGAAGATGGGTCATTCCATAAAAAAAAGGGTAGTAGACAATATAAAGATCATTAAATATTTCCCTAATTATCATTTTTATTATCTATAGATAAACAAATCCCCCAGAATTAGGGATTTCTATTTTTTTTAACTTTTAAACTAAAATCATTTTATTGTTTTATTGTCCATATTTACCCATCTATAGGTGACCAGCAATAGGGGACTGGTCTCCATTCTCAATCACCTTCCATGTATATCTGCTGTCTTCAGCTCTATATACTGTTTAGAAAAGTGCACCTCCTGTTAGAATTTTCACTTCCTCATTCTGCACTGGGTGTGGATATTTGCTATACACTGTGAGAGACTGCGAGACAGCTGATTGGAGGAAAGGCACACAGCCCCTCCCCACACATGCAGAGCTAATCTATTTCTAGTAGTGATGGGAAGGCCGGATCTTTGAATTGAATCGGTTCATTTCGAACTACTCACTGAAATGAACCGATTCAATGAATCGATTCTTCGGTTCACTTGCTGAGTCTACTGACAAGCAAGTGAACCAAATCTCTGACTCAATCTTCTTAAATGATTAGAATCAAAAGAATGATTCTTCACAGAAGGTTGGCAGGTCCTGGGGAGGTTTACTTGTATTTAGTTTAATTGTGTCAGACCACAATTTGTCAGAGCAGCCAGCGTCATCAAATTTGGTGTCGCACAAAAAGCTGTGTAAATGAAAAGCGGGTTTTTGTGCGTGTGAACCTCATTCTGATGGGCCAACTTCACAGTTAACATTGCTAGCCATCAGATTTTTCCGTAATCTTTACAGAGCATGAACAGAAAAAATTATCGGATTTTACTACCACGGGCGGGCGAAGTACCCACGGTAGTAAAATCCAATCGTTAGGCTCCTTTCACACTTGTGCCATTTGAAAGTCGTGCAATTTTTGCCACGATTTTTACCGTGACTTTGATGCGACTTGAAGAATTACCTATGTAATCTTGAAGTCTCTGCCTCAAGTCGCATCAAAATAGGACCAAAGTAATGCAGTGACTACTTTGAAGTCGCTGTGACTTGAAGACGCACAGATATGAACGGTACTCATTGGTAATCATAGGGTACCACTTGTCATGCGACTTTGTAGTCCCAAGTCGCAGGACAAGTCACACAAGTGTGAAAGGGGCCTCATTATGCACTGTAAAGACTATGGACAAATCTGATGGCTAGCAATCCTAACTGTGAAGTTGGCCCATCAGAATGCAGTTCACATGCACAAAAACCCGCTTTTCGTTTACACAGCTGTTTGTGCATCACGTAAGTGGCAATATTGGCTACTCCTATAGATTGCTTGATCTGACAGAACACCAGCTACCCAGGTTACTGAGCACAATCCTATACTCATATGATCATATAACCGACCCAAGATGCAATAAAGAGAACCTGTCACTTCAACAAACTATCACATAGAGGCTTGTTATCTTGACTTTGTCCTCTCTGTCTTTAAAGCAGTCTGTAGTGTAGTGCTGCTACCTGATCATTGATTTAGTGTATTGTTCTACTGGTAGTGACTCGTGGTTCTTTCAGTGTACTATGTTCTAACAACTCCTATGATTCTTTAACTCGGTAACCTGTATGATTCTTTAACTCGGTAACCTGTATGATTCTTTAACTCGGTAACCTGTATGATTCTTTAACTCGGTAACCTGTATGATTCTTTAACTTGGTAACCTGTATGATTCTTTAACTTGGTAACCTGTATGATTCTTTAACTCGGTAACCTGTATGATTCTTTAACTTGGTAACCTGTATGATTCTTTAACTTGGTAACCTGTATGATTCTTTAACTCGGTGTACTGTGTACTCCTGACTCTTGTTTTAAGTTTGTATCCAGTTCCTGAGTGTCACTGTGCCTTGAGCATGCTGATTGGTTGCAGGGAGGGGCCAAGCTCTCTCACTCTAGGATCATATTACCAGGCCTGCTCTGCTCTGCTATGCTATGTATTGAGTGCATAGTGAACTGTTTCAAACGGATCAGTTCACTCAGATTAATCGATTCATCCGGTTCACTAAAAAGAATCGATTCAAAAGAACGATTCGTTCATGAACTGGAAATCACTAATTTCTAGATCCCTCCCCCAACACACACTTCAGGCTCCCGTCTCAGGAGTTATCAGGCTGATAACAGAAGAAGGGGGCAGGACAAAGCTACAGGACATAGTGCTATGAAGAGAGATAAGAAAACACTCCAGCTCAAATTTCATGAATGAGTTTTACATCTACTTTAATTAACCACTTAAAAGACCAGCCTCGTTTTGAGATTTTGGTGTTTACATGTTTAAAAAAGTTTTTTTCTGCTAGAAAATTACTTAGAACCCCCATACATTATATATTGATTTTTTTTATAACACCCTAGAGAATAAAATGGTGGTCATTGCAATACTTTTTTCACACCGTCTTTTGCGCAGCGGTCTTACAAGCACACTTTTTTTGGAAAAAATTCACATTCTTGAATAAAAAAATAAGAAAACAGTAAAGTTAGCCCAATTTTTTTTGATACTGTGAAAGATAATGTTACGCCGAGTAAATTGATACACAACATGTCACACTTCACAATTGCGCCCACTCGTGGAATGGCGTCAAACTTTTACCCTTAAAAATCTCCATACGGCGATGTTTAAAAAATTCTACAGGTTGCATGTTTTGAGTTACAGAGGAGGTCTAGGGCTAGAATTATTGCTCTCGCTCTACCGATCCCCCACACCTTACCACATTTTTCTGGGCAGTTCCTATGTAGATATATATATATATATATATATACTATATACACTGGGGTCACTGCTATATACACAGACACTCACCTATATATATATTTTTGATTAAAAATGTATACATTATTTTGCAAGAAAATATACAAAAAACAAATACTTCAACAGGGTACATTCCACTCTGTACTGTGACACAGCGCATAAATACACTACATAACAATACATTTCCAAGCATACAAATAAATTACATTCATCCTGTGGTATGATGCCTGATGTGTTGCGCAGAGTAAAGGTACCCCAAAGCATCACATCATGCATGACGCCGCATTACCCTGAAAGCATTACTTCAACAACATGTCACAAAAGTCAGGTCATATACTGTCTAATGCCGCGTACACACGGTCGGACTTTTCGTCTACAAAAGTCCAACGGACGCTGACGGACTAAAGCTGGCTGGTAATCCGATCGTGTGTGGGCTTCTCCGGACTTTCAACGGACTTTTTCAGCCTCAAATCCGACGGACTTTAGATTTGAAACATGCTTCAAATCTTTCCGACGGACTCGAGTCCGGTCGAAAAATCCGCTCGTCTGTATGCTAGTCTGACGGACAAAAACCCACGCTAGGGCAGCTATTGGCTACTGGCTATCAACTTCCTTATTTTAGTCCGGTGTACGTCATCACGTAAGAATTCGACGGACTTTTGTGTGATCGTGTGTAGGCAAGTCTGTTCGTTAGAAAGTCCGCCGCAAGTCCGTCGAAAGTCCGTCGAAAGTCTGTCGGACAGGCTGTCGGACTTTTGTAGCTGAAAAGTCCGACCGTGTGTACGCCCCATAATAGCATTCAAGTGGGCAACAGGTGTGATGGGGGTGGGGTAGAGGAGGGAGAAAAGAGTTCACAGGCCTGAAGCTTTATTGAACTGCCAAAGGATACACAGGTGGGGAAAAGGGGGGGGAAGGGGGAATCTTCAGACCTCCTCTTCCTCCTTAACCACTTCAGCCCCAGAAGGATTTACCCCCTTCCTGACCAGAGCACTTTTTACAATTTGGCACTGCGACGCTTTAACTGCTAATTGCGCGGTCATGCAATGCTGTAACCAAATGAAATTTGCGTCCTTTTCTTCCCACAAATAGAGCTTTCTTTTGATGGTATTTGATCACCTCTGCCGTTTTTATTTTTTGCGCTATACACGGAAAAAGACCGAAAATTTTGAAAAAAAATGATATTTTCTACTTTTTGTTCTAAAAAAAAATCCAATAAACTCAATTTTAGTCATACATTTAGGCCAAAATGTATTTGGCCATATGTCTTTGGTAAAAAAAATGTCAATAAGTGTATATTTATTGGTTTGCGCAAAAGTTATAGCGCCTACAAACTAGGGTACATTTTCTGGAATTTACACAGCCTTTAATTTATGACTGCCTATGTCGTTTCTTGAGGTGCTAAAATGGCAGGGCAGTACAAAACCCCCACAAATGACCCCATTTTGGAAAGTAGACACCACAAGGAAATTGCTGAGAGGCATTTTGAGCCCATTGAATATTCATTTTTTTTGTCCCAAGTGATTGAATAATGACAAAAAAAAAAAAAAAAAATTACAAAAAGTTGTCACTAAATGATATATTGCTCACACAGGCCATGGGCATATGTGGAATTGCACCCCAAAATACATTTAGCTGCTTCTCCTGAGTATGGGGATACCACATGTGTGGGACTTTTTGGGAGCCTAGCCGCATACGGGGCCCCGAAAACCAATCACTGCCTTCAGGATTTCTAAGGGCGTACATTTTTGATTTTACTCCTCACTACCTATCACAGTTTTGAAGGCCATAAAATGCCCAGATGGCACAACCCCCCCCAAATGACCCCATTTTGGAAAGTAGACACCCCAAGCTATTTGCTGAGAGGCATGTTGAGTCCATGGAATATTTTATATTTTGACACAAGTTGCGGGAAAGTGACAATTTATTTTTTATTTTTTTTTTTTTTGCACAAAGTTGTCACTAAATGATATATTGCTCACACAGGTCATGGGCATATGTGGAATTGCACCCCAAAATACATTCTGCTGCTTCTCTTGAGTACGGGGATACCACATGTGTGGGACTTTTTAGGAGCCTAGCCACGTACGGGACCCCGAAAACCAATCACCGCCTTCAGGATTTCTAAGGGTGTACATTTTTGATTTCACTCTTCACTGCCTATCACAGTTTCGGAGGTCATGGAATGCCCAGGTGGCACAAACCCCCCCAAATGACCCCATTTTGGAAAGTAGACACCCCAAGCTATTTGCTGAGAGGCATGGTGAGTATTTTGCAGCTCTCATTTGTTTTTGAAAATGAAGAAAGACAAAAAAAAAATTTTTTTTTTCTTTTTTTAATTTTCAAAACTTTGTGACAAAAAGTGAGGTCTGCAAAATACTCACTATACCGCTCAGCAAATAGCTTTGGGTGTCTACTTTCCAAAATGGGGTCATTTGGGGGGGTTTTGTGCCACCTGGGCATTCCATGGCCTCCGAGACTGTGATAGGCAGTGAAGAGTGAAATCAAAAATTTACGCCCTTAGAAAGCCTGAAGGCGGTGCTTGGTTTTCGGGGTCCCATACGCGGCTAGGCTCCCAAAAAGTCTCACACATGTGGTATCCCCATACTCAGGAGAAGCAACAGAATGTATTTTGGGGTGTAATTTCACATATTCCCATGGCATGTTTGAGCAATATATCATTTAGTGACAACTTTGTGCAAAAAAAAAAAAAAAAAATTTGTCTCTTTCCCGCAACTTGTGTCACAATATAAAATATTCCATGGACTCGACATGCCTCTCAGCAAATAGCTTGGGGTGTCTACTTTCCAAAATGGGGTCATTTGGGGGGGGTTTGAACTGTCCTGGCATTTTATGCACAACATTTAGAAGCTTATGTCACACATCACCCACTCTTCTAACCACTTGAAGACAAAGCCCTTTCTGACACTTTTTGATTACATGAAAAAATTATTTTTTTTTGCAAGAAAATTACTTTGAACCCCCACACATTATATATATTTTTAAAGCAAATGCCCTACAGATTAAAATGGTGGGTGTTTAATTTTTTTTTTCACACAGTATTTGCGCAGCGATTTTTCAAACGCATTTTTTGGGGAAAAAACACACTTTTTTACATTTTAATGCACTAAAACACACTATATTGCCCAAATGTTTGATGAAATAAAAAAGATGATCTTAGGCCGAGTACATGGATACCAAACATGACATGCTTTACAATTGCGCACAAACGTGCAGTGGCACCAAAATAAATACATTTTTAAAAGCCTTTAAAAGCCTTTACAGGTTACCACTTTAGATTTACAGAGGAGGTCTACTGCTAAAATTACTGCCCTCGATCTGACCGTCGCGGTGATACCTCACATGCATGGTGCAATTGCTGTTTACATTTGACGCCAGACCGACGCTTGCGTTCGCCTTAGCGCGAGAGCAGGGGGAACAGGGGTGCTTTTTTTTTTTTTTTTTTTTTTTCTTTATTATTTTTTTGCTTTTTTATCTTATTTTAAAACTGTTCCTTTCATTTTTTTTTTTTTTAATCATTTTTATTGTTATCTCAGGGAATGTAAATATCCCCTATGATAGCAATAGGTAGTGACAGGTACTCTTTTTTGAAAAAATTGGGGTCTATTAGACCCTAGATTTCTCTTCTGCCCTCAAAGCATCTGACCACACCAAGATCGGTGTGATAAAATGCTTCCCCAATTTCCCAATGGTGCTGTTTACATCCGGCGAAATCTAAGTCATAAAATGCTCGTAGCTTCCGGTTTCTTAGGCCATAGAGATGTTTGGAGCCACTCTGGTCTCTGATCAGCTCTATGGTCAGCTGGCTGAATCACCGGCTGCATTCTCAGGTTCCCTGTTGAGACAGGAGAGCCAGAGAAAAACACGGAAGATGGTGGGGGGGGGGGCATTCTCTCCCACTGCTTGTAAAAGCAGTCTAGAGGCTAATTAGCCGCTAGGATTGCTTTTACATGAAAGCCGACCGCTGGCTGAAAAGAATGATACCAAGATGATACCTAAACCTGCAAGCATCATTCTGGTATAACCACTCAAAGTCGTGAATGCTGTACCTGAAGACAAAAAAATGGTTAACAATAAAGCACAGTAAACGGTAAA
Organism: Aquarana catesbeiana; assembly: GCF_042186555.1. Classification (NCBI taxonomy): domain Eukaryota; kingdom Metazoa; phylum Chordata; class Amphibia; order Anura; family Ranidae; genus Aquarana; species Aquarana catesbeiana. The sequence continues at coordinate 96,310,682 of NC_133331.1, forward strand.
GTATAAAAAATTGCATACCTGAAAAGCAAACATAATAAAACATAATAACAATAAAACATTGCAGAATAGAATACAGTAAAAAAGAGCAGAAGAATAGAGAGAGAGAGAGAATAGAGAGAGAACAATAAAACGACAACTATTATTTTTTATTTTATATTTTTGTTTGTGTTTTTTTTTTTTTTACACTTTTTTTGTAACTGTAACTTTTATAACTGTAACCGGTTCCAGGTTCGGGTCTCTCAAAATGCGATGGCATCTTGGGAGACCCTGTGAAAGTGTGCCTAGTCTGTGCAATGCTGTACCCTACGCTAATACTCAACTAGTGAATGGTAGCGTTCAAAACATTCACCAATGCAAAGACCAGGATTGTCAGGACAGGAGGGACAATAATAGCGGGTGTCACGCCTATATCCGCATTTGCTGCAGACACAACATCTTTTTTGGGGGGGTTCGTTGGGTAGGGGTACTCGGGAGGACATAAAAATGCCTCTCGTGCAGCCGACTGCATTTGGTTGGGGATGTGAATGGGGGAAGTACGGGCGCTGCAGAAGTGGTGGGTTCCCAATTAGGATTGGCGAATGCAGCAGGAAGGGCATTATGGGCACGACGGGCCTGTGTTTGTCTTCTTGGTGGCAGCGGGACACTATTTGTGCTTGCCACCTCACCAGCTTGAACTGCACTTATGGGACTCGCCACGTCACCAAGTGTTACTGCAGTGCTGGTTTGACTATGACCGGGGTGTACTAGGCCGCTGGCGCTTGCCAGTTCACCAAAACGCTACCAAAAAAACTGTTAGCGATCGCAGGGATCAGGCCTGACTCTGCGAACGCTGCAGTTATGCGTTTAGTGTTTTGTAAGTGACAGTGATCGATCGATACTGCACTTGGGTGGGCTGGGCTGGGCCGGGCGGAGGGGCAAAACGCAGGTGCTAGCAGGTATCTGGGCTGATCCCACTAACACTGCGTTTTTGGGAACCCTAAACTGCTGGGGACGCCAGTATAGATCTGATCGGATCAGATCAGATATTGATCAGTTCAGATACTATACCACTAAGGGAGGTGTACGGTGCGTGCGTGGGTGTTAGCGCTACTGGCACTAACCTGACGCTGCCTGGGGCTGGTGCTTGCCAGTTCACCAAAACGCTACCAAAAAAACTGTTAGCGATTGCAGGGATCAGGCCTGACTCTGCGAACGCTGCAGTTATGCGTTTAGTGTTTTGTAAGTGACAGTGATCGATCGATACTGCACTTGGGTGGGCTGGGCTGGGCCGGGCGGAGGGGCAAAACGCAGGTGCTAGCAGGTATCTGGGCTGATCCCGCTAACACTGCGTTTTTGGGAATCCTAAACTGCTGGGGACGCTAGTATAGATCTGATCGGATCAGATATTGATGCGTTCAGATACTATACCACTAAGGGAGGTGTACGGTGCGTGGGTGTTAGCGCTACTGGCACTAACCTGACGCTGCCTGGGGCTGGTGCTTGCCATTTCACCAAAACGCTACCAAAAAAACTGTTAGCGATCGCAGGGATCAGGCCTGACTCTGCGAACGCTGCAGTTATGCGTTTAGTGTTTTGTAAGTGACAGTGATCGATCGATACTGCACTTGGGTGGGCTGGGCCGAGCCGGGCGGAGGGGCAAAATGCAGGTGCTAGCAGGTATCTGGGCTGATCCCGCTAACACTGCGTTTTTGGGAACCCTAAACTGCTGGGGACGCTAGTATAGATCTGATCGGATCAGATATTGATCTGTACAGATACTATACCACTAAGGGAGGCGTATGCTGCGTGCGTGGGTGTTAGCGGTACTGGCGCTAATCTGACGCTGCCTGGGGCGACGCATATCACCGCCGGGCAATCAGGGGGCTAAATCTTTATTCGGTAATAAACGGCGGGTGCCCTGACACTATAAAAAATAAACAAACTAACCAGCGTCACCCGTAACGGTTATACAGTGATCAGTGGTGAAAGGGTTAACTAGGGGGCAATCAAGGGGTTAAAACATTTATTCGGTAGTATATGGGGGTCCCTGTCGCTATAAAACGCTGACGGCGAACCTAAATATTTACCTCACTAACTAGCGTCACCAGCGACACTAATACAGCGATCAGAAAAATGATCGCTTAGCGACACTGGTGACAGGGGGTGATCAAGGGGTTAAAACTTTATTAGGGGGGTTAGGGGGGTATCCTAGACCTAAAGGGGGCCTAACACTCACTGCCCTAACACTGTAAAGCCCCGTACACACGATCCGAAAGTCGTACGTAAAATGCCGCATTCGAAACGATCGTACGATAATCGGATCGTTAGTACAGAGCTTTCGAGAGCCGATCAGGACAGTTCATCCGATATTATTCTATCGGACATGCACGGAAATTTTTTCCGTACGATGCCAGATCGTACGATTTTCGTTTAATCGGTACAGCTATCGTTCGAAAATGCAATACAAATGCATTGCAACACATGACATCGCTTCCGAATTTTTATTCTGTCGTACGGGAATTTTCGGGACTTTAGTAAACTCATCAGATTCGATGTGAGATTAGCATGCAAACAAAAACGGACGATCATTCGTCCGATATTCGGATCGTGTGTATGGGGCTTTACTGTCACAAACTGACACCAATACAGTAATCAGAAAAAAAAAAAAAACAGCTTGGTGTCAGTTTGTGACGGGGGGGGGGGGTGATTGGGGGGGGATCGGGGGGGGGATCGGGGTGTTTTGTGTGCCTGGCATGTTCTACTGTGTGTGTAGTGTGTTGGTGCACTCACATTGCAGTCTTCTCTCCTCGGCCCGGAACGGAAAATGCCGAGCCGAGGAGAGATGACATCATTTCCTCTGCCTCTGTGTACAATACAGAGGCAGGGAAATGATCCCATTGGCTGGGAGCGATCGTGAGGGGGGGGCCACGAATGGATGGCCTCCCCCTCACCACCGATCGCCGTGGGAGATTTGCCGACCGCCGCAGGCACCGGGGGGGGGTCCGATCGGACCCCCCACCCGCGGGCAGGCAAGGACGTACCTGTACGTCCTTTTGCCTGCCCGTGCCATTCTGCCGACGTATATAGTCGTGCGGCGGTCGGCAAGTGGTTAAAGTCCATCAGGTGATAATCACTGAGCAGACTGTGGACCAGTCTGCAACAGTCCTCGATGGACATCCTCTCCCACTGGTGGATGAGGCGCTTTCTGGCGCACCATACAGCGTCCTTAAAGCAGCACATCACCCGCCATGCACAACAATCCACACGTTTCGGTATATTACTGTCTATGTAGTGTAAAAGCTGTGGGAGGAGTTAGGGTGGTAAATTTGGCTATAATACCAATAATAATATATATGTGAAATAACAGTAAATGGTCTTGCTATGCAAGAACACCTAATTATAACAAAAAAAAGATATGCCGAATTGTTTTCAGCGCACACAGCGGCTCAGGGACTTCAAAAAATGGGTGGAACTCCGCTTTAACATATGGGGGAGAAGTGGGGAAAAAAAAACCTATTGGTTTGATAGTGAAAGGGTTAAAAAAAAAAAAAGAAAATAATTTGGTTTGGCGATAAAAGAGTTTCAAAAAACAAAAAGTTAAAAATATCTTTGTTTTTCATAGAAAGGTTAAAAAATGAAAAAATATGGTTTGGCAGTGAAATGGTTCATAAATGAAAGGAAAAGCATTTGACCTGGCAGTTAAAGGCTTAAAAATGGGGTAAAATATGATGTGGCAGTATGATTCAACATGTGGGGGAGAAATGGGTAAAAAATTATTTGGCGGTGAAAGGGTTAATATGTGTGTAGGGGGAGGGGGGTTTACTTGGTTTGGCAGTTAAAGGGTTGAAATAAATGAACAACTATAGTTTGGTAGTGAAAGGGTTAAATCTCATTCACAACTAGAAAATGCATTTCCTGGGTAAAATGCGTGGGAAAGCTGAATAGCTGAATTGCTAAAACGGCCCCAATCAAAACTGCCCCATCATATTGCCATCAAAACTGCCCTATCAGAATTGCCCCATCAAAATTGTCCCCATCAAAACTGCTCCATCATATTGCCCCATCAAAACTGCCCCATCATATTGCCACCATCAAAACTGCCCCATCAGAATTGCCCCATCAAAACTGCCCCATCATATTGCCACCATCAAAACTGCCTTATCATATTGCCACCATCAAAACTGCCCCAGGAGACATGTATCAATGCAAAAAAAAGTTTTAAAAGCGGCCGTTTTTTCGGGAGCAGTGATTTTAATGATGCTTGAAGTGAAAAAAAAAGTGAAATATTCCTTTAAATATCGTACCTGGGGGGTGTCTATAGTATGTCTGTAAAGTGGTGCATGTTTCCCGTGCTTAGAACAGTCCCTGCACAAAATGACATTTTTAAAGGAAAAAAAGTCATTTAAAACTGCTTGCGGCTTTAATGTAATGTCGGGTCCCGGTAATATGGATGAAAATCAGTGAGACAAACGGCATAGGTACCCCCCAGTCCATTACCAGGCCCTTTCGGTCTTGTATGGATATTAAGGGGAACCCCGCACCCAAATTAAAAAAAGGAAAGGCGTGGGGCCCCCAGGCCCTATATACTCAGAACAGCAGTGCAAACAAGACAGGGACTGTAGGTTTGTTGTTAAGTAGAATCTGTTTGTAATTTTGAACTGGTACATTTTTAAAGTGTAGCTCCAGCCAAAAAATCTATTTTAAGCTTTTTGGAAAACATAGGGAAGGGTTATCACCCCTGTGACATTTGTTTTGCTGTCTGTGCTCCTCTTCAGAAGATTTCACCTCACTTTCTGTCCCAATGACAAATGTTTTTTGAAAATTTGGGGTTTTTAGTGAAACAAGTATTGGTGATAAAGCATCAGTGGAGAGGAGAAACGTTTTTCCCATATTAACTCTTACAGGAGAGAATTTCCCTTACTAGGGCATAGTTGCCAACAGTCCTGATTTTCCTGGGACAATCCCAATTTTGGGACCCTCGTCCCGATTGGAGGCTCTCCCGAATCGGGATTTTCCATAAGGAAAATTGGGAATGTTGTTTTTTTAATTTTTGGAGCAGCTGCCTCCAGCAAGATGGCGGCTGGCGCCGCCGCTCGATCTTCCCCCTAGTGTTGAGTAAGTGGAGAGTGGAGGGGGCTTGATCCGTGCAGCCAATGAATCGTCTTCTTTAGCTGCACGGCCCCTCCCCTCTCCACTGAGAGGTCGCCTTGTCTTGCCGAAAAGTTCCCCAGCCCCGTACTGCGCGAGCGCTGCGCCTGCGCAGTACAGGGGGTCCTTACTTGCCAAGGGGAACTTTCTCGGCAGAACACCGGCCGCTCCTGCACTGAGTGGGGGGGGCTGCGCTGAGGGGGGGCTGCATTGAGGGGGGGGTCTGCACTAATAGAGGGGGGGCTGCACTGAGGGGGGTCTGCACTAATAGAGGGGGGGCTGCACTAATAGAGGGGGGGTCTGCACTAATTGAGGGGGGCTGCACTGAGGGGGTCTGCACTGAGGGGGTCTGCACTGATGGAGGGGGGTCTGCACTGAGGGGGTCTATACAGACTTTGCCGGGGGCACCTGATGCAAGGACAGACTCTGCCAGGGGCACCTGATGCAAGGACAGACTCTGCAGGGGGCACCTGATGCAACGACAGACTCTGCCGGGGGCACCTGATGCAAGGACAGACTCTGCTGGTGGCAGGCGACGTGGCTAGTGACACGCTCAGGGATCCCACTGATTCGGCATTATGGTGAGTTGAATGATTTAATTTTATATTACAATGTAATAATAGAAATAATGCGCATCAATCATCCTGACACCATAACAACCATGGTGCCGGGATGATTGAAGCGTTAACACCAGGTGTTTGGAGTATCTTTATCTGCTGATTGTTAAACTTTCTAGAATACACATATTTCTATTGTGTAGGATCTGGGTCTGCTGTCCCGTCATTCCCCTCTCCCCCTTTCCTTCTCCCCTTTTCCCTCTCCATCCCTCATTCATCTCAGACTCTAACCACACCCTCCTGAGCCACGCCCATTTAAGTCACGCCCATTTAAGCCACGCTCACGTAAGCCACGTCCATTTTTCGCGCGCCACACTTGTAAATTTTTCCCGCTAAGCCACTCCTACAAACGAATGCCCCGCCCCCCTAATTATTGTACGGCTCCGCCTACAGCCAAAAAAGTGTCCCACATATTTTTTTTGCAATGTTGGCAACTATGAGACGGATTACTGGATGCAGGGTAAGACAAGCCAGGTCAGCAACGATAGATCAGATACAAGCATAAACAGCTGGCAGAGAATGGTCAATGTGCAGGCAGAGGTTGGCAACAGGATATTAGGCAAATGAAAGATATAACAAAGTCTTACAAGCCGAGGTCAGGATAGGTGGAGAGCAAGCGTGGTCAGGATAAGCGGGTCAAACACAGGAATCAGGCAGAGATCACAGGAAACAGGCAATGCTGCAGATCAGACAGCAAAGCACTAGTGCAGCTGCCATCCTTATAAAGGCCATTCGGTGCCAGCATCAGAATCTAACATGCGCACGCATGCGCATATGCGTTTGCCTGTGCGTTCTAATATTTTTGCGCATAAGCCTTCCTATGCTCAGCAAAACAGGCACCTGTCCGCCTCTGCCTCGGAACTTCGGCTGTGCTATGGCCAGTACGTCCCTAACAAGTACAGTCTCTCTGAGGACTACATCCCCCACAAGTCTTTGCTCCTCCCAGCAGGTTCTCCCCTTTCCCAGGTTGCACAGCAACGGCATTACTGCTTCCCTTGTTTTCCCAGGTGGTGGGCAGGGCTTTCTTCTACTCTTTTTGTGGCTACACACAGCCCTGGAAATGTTCAGTAATTTGTCTATCTCTCTCCCCTTCTCTCCTTACTGACAGGCAAGGAGAGGGAGAATAGCTGCAGCACTGGCTGTGTGTGTGAATGGCTGCAGCATGTGAGACACTGTCAGTGAAAGCCTGGTCTGTGCAGCTGTAGTCCAGAAAGGGACCCTGACTGGGCTTCATTAACCTCTTGCTGTTCGGGGCAGTTTTGACATTTTTCACATACATGTTAAAAATCAGCATTTTTATTACTAGAAAATTACTTATAACCCCAAACATTATATATTTTCTGAAAGCAGAGGCCCTGGAGAATAAAATGATGATTGTTACAATTTTTTTATGCTATACGATATTTGCACAAACCTTTGTAAAATGCAAATTTGTAGGAAAAATTTTTTTTAACCACTTAACAACCGGCCCATAGCCGAATGACGGCTGCAGGGCGGTTGCTTAACTCCAGGAGGGCGTACTATGACGTCCTCTCAGAAGTCCCCTCTCGCGCGCCCCCTGGGGTGCGCACCCGAACACATCCGTGACCGCCGGGTCCAGAGGACCCGGCGCATCACGGATCCCGGTAAATGGCCGCTGATCACGGTCGTTTACCATGTGATCGCTCTGTCAAATGACGGAGCGATCACATGTAAACAAACCGGCGTCATCTCATGACGCCGGTTCCTCCCCTCCCCTCCTGTGTACCGATCGGTACACTGTGAGCGGAGAGGGGGAGAGATTGGATGGCTGCAGCACTGTGGGCTGGATGTGTAGTGCCCACATCGCTGCTCAGTGACATCCAGCCATCCATCCATCCATGCACAGCCATCCCTAATGCTCTGCAATGCCCCAGAATACTATGCAATACTCTGCAATACCCCCCAATACTCTGCAATACCCCGCAGTTCTCTGTAATACCCTGCAATACCCCGCAATATTCTGCCATACCCAGCCATACTCTGCATTACTCGGTGATACCCAGCCATACCCAGTCATACTCGGCAATACCCTGCCATACTCTGCAATACCCCGCCATACCCTGCAATACCCCGCCATACCTTGCCATACCCAGCCATACCCAGCCATACCCTGCCATACCCAGCCGTACTTAGCCATACCCAGCTATACCCAGCCATACCCCGCCATACCCTGCCATACCCAGCCATACTCAGCCATACCCAGCCATACTCAGCCATACCCAGCCATACCCAGCCATACCCAGCCATACTCAGCCATACCCAGCCATACCCAGCCATGCTCAGCCATACTCTGCCATGCTCAGCCATACTCGGCTGTACTCGGCTTCTGTATGTGGCCAGGCTGTGGAAGTCTCACACATGTGGTATCGTCGTACTCAGGAGGAGTAGGAGAATCTATTTTGGGGTGTTATTTTTGGTATGTACATGCTATGTGTTAGAAATATTGTATAAATGGACAACTTTGTGTTAAAAAAAAATGCGTTTTAACCACTTCCCGCCCGCCGGCTGTCATACAACGTCCTTGACTTTGAATGATGGGTGCAGCTACAGGCATCATTCAGATATCATCTTTTTCAGCCGGCGATTCCCTACACCATAAGAATGATCATAGCGGCTGTTCCACTGCTGAATCATTCTTACGGGAGGCGAGAGGGGACGTCCCCCCCTCCCGCTGCCCTCCGGTGCTTCTACCGACTCACCGCTACGATCGAAGCCAGGATCTTTTTTTTTTTTTTTTAATTTCAGGCTTCCCAGCCTAGAGGTGAGATGTGGGGTCTTATTGACCCCATATCTCACTGTAAAGAGGACCTGTCATGCCATATTCATATTACAAGGAATGTTTACATTCCTTGTAATAGGAATAAAAGTGGTCAAAATTTTTTTTTTGTGGAAAAAAGCATCAAACTAAAATAAATAAAGTAAAATGAACAATAAAAAAAAAAAAAATTTTAAAGTGCCCCTGTCCCTGTGTGCTCGCATGCAGAAGCGAACGCATACATAAGTCCCGCCCACATATGAAAACGGTGTTCAAACCACACATGTGAGGTATCGCTGCAATCGGTAGAGCGAGAGCAATAATTTTGGCCCTAGACCTCCTCTGTAACTCAAAACATGTAACCAGTAAAAATTTTTAAAGCGTCGCCTATGGGGATTTTTGAGTAGCGAAGTTTGGCGCCATTCTACAAGCGCGTGCAATTTTGAAAGGTGACATATCTATTTACTCGGCATAACTTCATCTTTCACATTATGCAAAAACATTGGGCTAACTTTACTGTTTTGTTTTTTTTAAAGCACAAAACTTTTTTTTTCCAAAAAAAAGTGTTTAAAAAATTGCTGCGCAAATACCGTGCAAGATAAAAAGTTGCAATGACCACCATTGTATTCTCTAGGGTCTTTTCTAAAAAAAACATATATAATGTTTTGGGGTTCTATGTAATTTTCTAGCTAATAAATGATGATTTTTACATGTAGGAGAGAAATGTCAGAATTGGCCTGGGCACTCCAGAACGCCTGAAGGTGCTCCCCTGCATGTTGGGCCTCTGTATGTGGCCACGCTGTGTAAAAGTCTCACACATGTTGTATTGCCATACTCGGGAGTAATAGCAGAATGTGTTTTGGGGTGTAATTTGTGGTATGCATATGCGGTGTGTGAGAAATAACCTGCTAATATGACAATTTTGTGAAAAAAAAAAAGTACAAAAAAAAACTTGATTTTGCAAAGAATTGTGGGAAAAAATGACAACTTCAAAAAACTCACCATGCATCTTTCTAAATACCTTGGAATGTCTTCTTTCCAAAAAGGGGTCATTTGGGGGGTATTTGTACTTTTTTGGCATGTTAGGGTCATAAGGAAATTAGATAGGCCATCAGTACTTCAGGTGTGATCAATTTTCAGATATTGGCACCATAGCTTTTGGACTCTATAACTTTCACAAAGACCAAATAATATCCACCGATTTGGGTTATTTTTACCAAAGATATGTAGCGGTATAAATTTTGGCCAAAATATAAGAAGAAAAATTACTAATTTGCAAAATTTTATAACAGAAATGAAGAAAAATGCTTTTTTTTTACAGTTTTTTCGGTCTTTTTTCTTTTATAGCACAAAAAATAAAGAACCCAGCAGTGATTAAATACCACCAAAAGAAAGCTCTATTTGTGTGAAAAAAAGGAAAAAAAATTCATATAGATACAGTGTTGCATGGCTGAGTAATTGTCATTCAAAATGTGAGAGCACCAAAAGCACCAAATATAGGTATTATATATATTTAACCTTGAGGCTGGGTTCACACTATCTTCGCATGCAGCTCACAGCGGGGGTCTGGTGCGTCCTCGTTCACAGTTTCAGATTCAATTTCAGCTCGAATTTTTGGCTGAATTCGGACCTGAAACTGACCAAAATATGCACAGGACTCCATGGAGAACCGGTCAAAATCTCCTGCTATTGCGAATTGGATGCGGGAAACTGCATCCAATTCGCAATAGTGTGAACCCAGCCTTACAGCCCAGACAGCAAGGATAACTTGCTACAAATTTGTGGAAGTGTTGAATTGTAAATCTGTTAACTTGCTGCACATTTTCAATGGCAAGTTGTACATTTGCAGAGCACTTGAAGCACAAGTTCTAGTTGACACTTTTTGTGGGGCAAGTCTCTAGCATAAACAAAAAATAAATTGCTCTAGTCAGTGAATATAACACTCCTTATAATGCTGTGACACACTAAACAAGTGAATAAAAATAAAGTGCAATATGCAAAGAGCAGATGATGAAATCATACTTAGTAAAACATGAGTCTTTGGAATAAGAAGAAAAATGGTCCAAGAATATGTGTATATTCCACCACCAAGTGACTGGATGCAGGATTTTTCAATGGCACACCACCTATGTAATCAGGGACTCTTACCAAATGGTTGGGACCACCTATCTCTATAATGGTCAAGCAGGCAAGCAGAATAACCTCTGCAGGATAACAAGAAAGTAACCTCCAAGGGCAATGAAGTGGCAGATGAATTCCTCACTATAGTCACCACTTACAGCGGGACCTCCCAAACATCCAGAGGCAGGGGAAAATTATAAAGGAAGAAAAGCTCCAATATAGTAATACTTTTTAAAATAGGATTTATTGATAATGAAAAGCCAAATGGCTACTTACAATAACATTTTGTCTATGCACATAAGATCAATTGCCAGCAGAAACAGAGCAAACACCCACACTTCCAGGGTCACCTGGTCACGTGGCAGCCATTTTTTAAGGCCACAAGTCTCCCGTGCCATCTTGTCATAAGAAGACACAGCTGCAGTGACCTTTCTCCCTCCTTTCTTCTTTAGCTCATACAATCCACAAACTCTTCGTTGTATGCCAGACACATCTTATCAATCTGTTAATAGGACTAGCAGAACCTAACTTCAATACACATCTCAGGGCCCAGAAAACTGTTGGACTTGCCTGCTTGATTGACTAGAGTGTTAACAGACATTAGTATTAGTACCTTAGTTGGAATCTGTAGAATACACAGATCTGTCTCTTGGTAGAATTCATTGTCCCAGTATATTTCATAACTTCGGAAATCATGACAGTATATCCAAAGTCATATTTACCTTCATCAGTTATAGGGTAGCATTTTAAACCCAAGCACCCCTAGGCTAGGAGGTACCAAAGTGGCTTAGGCCCCCCCACCCTTCCATGGGGAAATAGATATCGATATCAATTTTGAAGCTAATTTCATGCTGGACAGTATTATGCAGGGTAGCCAACTGTACCCTGCAGATATTACAAGATATTAATACTTATGGAAACTGTACCTGGGATGCAGTCATAAACACAGTGACATCCTAGGGCCACTCCTCCGCTGTCTATTTGGTCAGATGGTCTATGTCGACACCCCCCTTGAGGTAAAGAAAAATGGACTGCAACCTTAGTTAGTAGCTCTTGTTTTAACATTAAACCAGGGAGGCAACAGAGTCACAGCCTGTGAAGCACTGCCCAGTCTCCTAAGCACAATTAACTCATGTTCCTCTGCCTACTTGGAAGCTAAACTAAATTTACCTACACTAGCAACTGTGAGGGTGCTACAAGGGCATACTGTGGATTCTTGTGGCTGTAATCATTTGTGTTTGCAAACATCTGTGGCCCTATGCCTGGTACGAATCAATGACAGGTAACAAAGGAAAAAGTCTTGTGACGAAACACGTAGGGCGGAGTTCACCGCGTCTTACCAGAAGTGTTGACGGACGCCATTGTCTTCTAGCCGGATGTTTTTGGAGATATTTGCAATCTCATTTACCTATGTGAGTGTATTTCTTACTGAATAAATAGTGTTTTAAAAGGTTTTACACTATCCAGCTCTTTTTGCTTATTTAGCTCCGGATGGCGAGTGGAGGTTGTCTACCGGAATGTGGATATAAAGGGGAAATCCCCAAAGCTTGCCAGACCCGCCTTTAATTAGGGGGTCTTTGTCTTATGGTAAGCGTATACCCTGTCCATATGTCGGTGGTCGGCTTGTATGGTGAAGGTAACCTGTTGTGTTTTCACCTGTGATTTGTGATAAGAAGAATTTCACATTTACCTATCAAAGGACTATTTATTTATTTGCACTTGGTATTTTGCACAATTTTCCTTTTTTCACATTTTCATCTGTCAATGTTTTGATGTTACTAATGATTTACAGCACAGCACTTTGTATATATATACAAATCAATGACAGGCTGACATTGGCTGCAACTATCCTTACATAATCACACATGGAGCCAATACCCGTGGATAGGGACAAAGGAGCAGTTCTGGATGTATTGTAAACCATCTGGGATCAGGACCGATCTTCTGTCCCCAACCATGTGTAATTACGTGAACCCAGGTGTGTTTGGATCCTAGTACTGGCATTCCCCACTTTTAAGTATACAATGGGACTAGAGCATGTATGTAAAACGAAAATGTACTTAAAGTGAAGCAATACCTTTTTTTACTTCTAGGGTGTAGTGGGGGTGTCAGGGGCACACTGGAACAGGGCGGGCTACGCTCTCGGAGCTTCAGCCCCTTCTACTGCGGCTGCAAAATGTCTGTACAGTACTTGCGAGGCACTTTACATACACTAGCAGGTATGTCTGTTCTTGCAAGTGTACGTAAAGTGAGTGTACTTAAAGCGGGGTATGCCTGTATTATCCCGCTTGAGATATCCTGCCAGGAAGCTGTCATGGTACACCACACCGCCAATCATAAGTGACCGAGGCATTCAATACCTTGCAGTCACACATATACCTGCCCCATGTACACTGCAGCTGCAAGACGGGAATGCCTTATGATTGGCCGTGTGCAGTGACGGGTTCCTGGCAGGATAGCTAGGTGGGTTCACACTAAGTTCCAAACACGCCTTAGCTCATTCCTGCATGTGAACAGCCGCAGCCACTGTCAGCCTGTCATTGATTTGTTCTACCTGTTCATGACTGATCGGAAACGCCTAAAACCTAGAAATACTCGGATCTGGGCAGTGTTTGGCCTTTATCAGCTGTGTATATGAGCTCTAAGGCTGGGTTCACATACGTGCGAATTGGATGAGGGTTTCCTGGCATCCAATTAGCGTGACATGTGAGTGTGCCCGGTTGACACAGGCCCAGGATGGCCGCAGTCTGCATTTCTAAAGGGTCCTGTGTGTCTTTGGGTCCGGTTCAGGTGCGAATTCAGGCAAAAATTTGGACCTGAATTTCACCTGAAATGGTGAACGGGGACGCACCAGACCCCATGCTGTGAATCCAGCCTAAAGCCTCGTACACACGATCAGATTTTAAGTAGACAAAACCTTGGACTTTTGTCCGAAGGCGTGTGCCTGGATTTTGTCTTGCATACAAACGGCAAGGAATTGTCGGCCAACAAAACACGAAGGTAGTGACGTACTACGTGGTTTTTCAGCGCTTTAGCGCCACCCTTTGGACTCCTCCTGCTAATTTTATGTTAGTAAACATTTGGTGAGTGTTGATTCGCGCTTTTCATTCTGCGCTTTTCAGTTTGTGCTTTTCATTTCGTGCTTTTCAGTTCGTTTCTGAACAGCCGTTCGTTAAACAGACATGTTGCGGAATCAGAGGAGATAATGTGTTATTTATTATTGGCCTTGGAGTTATTGCTTTGACCCAAGTCCAGTCCTGGAACAGGAGGAGGAGGAGGACCAAAAATTGGTTGCTTTATTAATCATGACCAATTATGTCATATGCCTTTGCTGCGGGAGCTCCAGGAGAATAATCCAGATGATTTTCGGAATTATCTCCAGATGACGGACCCCTGCTTTCACCATCTCTTGGCATTGTTGACCCCCTATATTAAGAAGCAGGACACATGCATGAGGCTTTTATTTTATTTGTTGGTTGAATAATAATGATTTGATTTGCTATATTTTATATTTCTTTTTTAATGCACAATAAAAAAATTGTGTAGAATAATACTTGGCTATGTGTTTTGCTTCAAATGACAGTTTGGAAGTAGGCAGTTACATTTTAAAAAATACAATGTAAAATTGACAAGGGACACCAACATAGTTGTATCTTTGATCTTAAAAACTACGGGATAATGGTGTTGTGGTAACTTGACCAAATTAAAAAAAACATAATAATGTTGTTCTTGATATCACTAGAAAAAAAGCCTTTGAAAATTAGTTTTTAATAACTCCATCAGTATCACCAGCAAAGCAGTTTCATTATTGTCCTATTAAAGAAGAAGAGAATTGTGCGCTGCATTTGGAGATTTCATAATTTGCCACATCACAAATGTCAATTCTCCACGACGAACGCTAGTTTACAAGACCGCTTCTGGCTCGTCCTTGCTTCCAAGCATGCGTGTTTGTACTTTGGTCTTTTGTTTGATGGACTTGTGTACACACGCTCGGAGAATCCCACAACCGGCATTTGTCCGCAGAAAATTTTAAATCCTGAAAATTTTAAATCCTGCCATCCAACATTTGTCCGCGGAAAATCCGACAATTGTCCGATGGAGCGTACAAATGGTTGGATTTTCCGCCAACAGCCTGTCATCGAACATTTCCCGTTGGAAAGTCCGATCGTGTGTACGAGACTCCATTTACGCCTGCTTGTTCAGCCAAAATGTGCAGCACAAAAACACCCAAAAAAGGTGCAGGAGCTTCTCCGGGGGCATTTATTTGTTGCTTCTTTTGGCACCGCAAGCATGATGCACACTTTTTTTTTTTCCACGTGTCCCCTGAATGGGTTGCTGTACGGCTGTCGTGCGCAAAAAACGCACCAGAAAAATGCACAACACGGCGTTAGCAGGAGGCGCAGGTGTGAACGTGGCCTAATGACTGGTCAGCTGCAATAAGTGACATTGTATTCTGATGTATGCACACACTTTAATGAAAATGTCATGTCTGCCTCTCTATTATACACCATGCTGTGTCATCATCTTTGTATACACTCCGCTATTCACTATAACATGTCATCCTCCCGCCGGCTCCGACTTCTCAGGAGGTTTGAGCCTGACGGGTCGCCGTAGACGTCTCGGTTAAGGGCGGCACGTGACTATGACGTCATGTGACGAGGAAGTGGCTGTGTGATCTGGGTGTTCTGGGGTGATGGCATCATACAAAAAGGTAATGGGGTGGATCGGATAACGGGGGGCGATGGGGGGGACAGGGAGGGGGAGGGGATGAGGTTGGGGCTCCATCTGATCTCCGATGGGCCCCATCCTGGCTGTCTCTGCCATTCAGCCTGAGGCCTCCAGGTGCTGGGGGACTACAAGTGACAGCATGACCTGCCGGGGTCTGTTGTGTCTGTGATGAGATGACATGATCAGTCTATGTTCACCATGATCAGATCTCTTCCTGTATATGTCTGCCAGTATAGATCCTGTATATACAGTACATGGGGGGGAGACACTGACAGCTCTCATCTACAACTCCTCCCATCCTCACCACAAAGAAAATGTATATCTATAGGTGTATACCTGGGACTGTATGTGTACAATAATATATGTATAGTAATATATAAAAAAAAAAAAAAAAAAATATATATATATATATATATATATATATATATATATATATGTGTGTGTGTTCTTTTGTCAATGGAAATATAGCCATGGACCTCCTGATTGCATTTATATTAATGTTTGGTAATACTTCGTTCACACCTGAGTGTAATGGTGAAGTGTTTCTGTGCGAATTTCCGAAATATTCCAAAACACGAAACGCACGCTTGGGTATCATTCATTGTTAATGACACCAAAGACTGCCCCAAAAAAAAAAAAAAAAAAAAAGGGTAGAGGAG
The DNA here is from genome assembly GCF_042186555.1 of Aquarana catesbeiana. Lineage (NCBI taxonomy): Eukaryota > Metazoa > Chordata > Amphibia > Anura > Ranidae > Aquarana > Aquarana catesbeiana. The sequence goes on from NC_133331.1 coordinate 96,326,710, forward strand.
CTACTTTGGTGTGTTTTTCAGGCGTAGGGCAGCACATTCGAGTGAATACATTTGCCTACACTGTCACATGAAAAATGCACTTAAAAGAAAATGACGCACCGCTAAGGTGTGAATGGGGCCCTATGAATTGGATGATATGATGACTCTCTGGGCTCCTTTTAGACTTAAAGTGATTGTAAAAGGACCCCCCTTGTAAAACAACCCATTCAATTTAAAGAGGAACTGCAGTCTGCTCACATAATTTGTAATAAAAACATCTTTGCCATTCTGAAGATTCCCTCCAAACACTTTGCATATTATTTTATATATACTGTGATTCTGTACTTGCCAAATATGCTGCAGAAATCTCTCTCTATACTCTAAGTCTGGCTGCAGCCATTTTAACTGTGGGCAGCTGAAGCTGCTGCCTGTTCACTTCCTGGATTTACACAGACACACACCTCCAGCTCTGCAGCTCTCATTGGCCCTCTTATGACTCATCCCCCCTCCCTTTCGTGCAAAGAGAGAGAGAGAGAGAGCTGTGTATGATGTCATAAGCCTAGGCCTTTTTACCAGACAAGAAACAGGAAGTGGGCTGTTTAAGGTATTTACTGGCAGAAAAAAAATGTTTTACTATCCAAAGTTAAAACAAGAAGGGCAGAAGATTTAATAGATGGAAAGATGAAAAAATGACTGAAGTTCCGCTTTAACCACTTGCCATCCGCCATATAGCAATATGACGGTGGAAAAGTGGTTTAGTTATCCTGATCGGGTGACGTGATCAGGATAATAAGTCAGGGCACAACGCAGCGATCGGAGGTGCTGTGTGTCAGTCTGATATACCGCAACTCTGATCGTGGTATGGAGCCTCTGACAGAGGCTTCTTACTATGTGATCAGCTGTGACCAATCACAGCTGATCATCGAGTGAACCAGGAAGTCCCGGTAAACGGCTTTCCTCGGTTCACACTGACAGGGAGAGTCAATTGGCAGCTCTCCCTGTCGGGGGGGGGGGGGGGTCTCTGCTGATAATCAGTACATTGATTATCAGTGCAGCCCCCATCAGATGTGCTCATCAAGTCTGATCATTGGAGGAGAGCAGGCTGAGTTCCTAGCATAGCCAGAGAACTGACCACACTGTGCTCTCCCATATAGTGTGGTCAGTTTTTAACAGGACATCAAAGGGACTGGCAGGAACATAAAGGCAGCAATACAAAGAGAACAGGATACTTTATCATACAAGTACATGGTACATCAGGCACAGGAAAGGGGGCTTAAAATGGTCTATCCAGCTGGTATTAAATGTCAGTAGGCATGTTTGTTCAGTATTGGCCACAGCAACTACCCTGGAACATGCGCATTACAATATTTTTACAATTACAATTTTACAATTTTTCTGAAACGCAAACCACCTTCGCAGTTTATATTTCATTCATTAGAGGAAAATCTTTCCATCCTGCACATGTTCTCAACACTACAGTGAAATCGATCTTCAGTTTGACCCCACTATTCGAAATCAAACGCTCCGAAAATGCCGGGAGGGCGTACATGGATGTACTCCCGTTCTTGTGGCGGCTGATCACCGATCGGGGTAAAGAGCCAATCCCAACGGGCCCTTTACCACGTAATCAGCTGTCAGCCTGTTCGATCACAGTGATGGGAAAATTTGAAGGCGCAGAATAGGAAACTTCTTGGTCAAAGGAATTTTCAGATTGTGTATATGTTGTTTTCGTTCTGAAATTGCATTCGTTTTAAAACTGAATGTTAAAAGCAAGTGAAATTTTCAAATGACATTCTTTCGTTCAGCGAATGTACAAATATTTTTCGTATGAATATTCTCGTCCGAAAATCGATACGTATATGGCCCGCATAAGTCTCCGTACACACCTATGCAGTTTGCTTTTGATCCATTTCTGCAGTGCTTTTTGCATTTTTGCATTTAGTTAAAAAAAAAAAAAAAAAAAAAAAGCTAAAAATGAACCCTATAGTACAAAAAGAGCAGATTATCGCTACTATAAGGGGTTCCTTTCCTCTTTACATTCAGTTACAAACAGTACACAGTGATGGGTTCTGGCTGTGAGATAGACTTTGCGTCTCGCACCCGGAAAAATGCAGGGTCAATCTGAGCGGAGCTCAGCCATTTATAGGCAGCTTTGTATTCTGCGAATAAATACAAAGCTTCCTCTGATTGGCCAAGTCAGAGGATATCATGTCATCAGCTCACCCCTCTGAGTTAGCCAACATTTTCCGCTGATGAAGTGGTACTGTGTGACTTTGAAAGGTTGGACTTGATGGGATGTGATCACTTCTCAGACAGAATCTGGAGCAGCTGTGCATAGTAACCAATCGGCTTCATCTTGTTCATTTAGGGAGTAACTCCACTTTTGTTGAGAAAAAAACATTCCCCTCTGGGTGATCTATGTACATTAAAAGGATTTTAACGAACTTTGTTGCAGATTCCTACCTTTTTTATTCTGAAGAAATCCCTGTGCTTTTGTCTGTGTCCATGTGGAAAGTGGATTTAATTGGAGTGGTTTTATAATTATCAATCAGCTGCTGCACTTGCAGGGCTCTAATGAGGAAACTTGCAGGGTCTGCATCCCTTTAGACATGATTTCCTATCTGGAGTATCTCGCCAAAAATGACATTTTTGTTGCAGGGGATGACGGAAATCTGACTTATATCTTAGTGCAGACTTCTGGGAAAATCAGTGAGCCAATCACACAAGCAGGAAATGATGTTTCTAGGGGGGGCATTCTGTATACATAATGTGTACAGAACACTAGGTAGCCATATTGCATTGCATTTTGCAGAAAATTGAAGAGCAGCAGATTGAAAAGGAAAGGTAATTTCTAATGACATTCAATTACAATATGACTTGAGTCGCAATTGCTTATAGTAATATATTTTTTTTTTTTCCCATTAAAATGGAGTTACCATTTAAGCTTTAAAAAATGAAAACTAGAAGCTAATTAGTTGCCATACCCAGTCTTCATAAATTCTGTCTTTCCACAAATTGGACTTTTAAATGGATCCATGATCTACTGGTGACATATGTTTCCATGTGGGTTAAAGAGGAGCCAGGTTCCACAAAATTTAATAGCCAGCAGCTACAGAAATAACAAATAATAAACAGACGCTTACCAGTAGAGGTGCGCCGAAATTTTGGTACTGAAAACCAAAAATGACAGTTTTAAAGAAAAAAAAAAAAAAAAATTATATATATATATATATATATATATATATATATATATATATATATATATATATATATATATATATATATATATATATATATATATAAAATTTGTATTCGACTTTTTTAAATTAATATAATGAATATGCATTTGTTGGCCATTATTGGCTCCTTTAGCACAAGAAAAGCTCAAGAAAAATGCATCCCTATAAATTCTATGTATGGCTTTACACTGGTCCGTTGCGCTTCCCTTGTGGTGCTAAAAATCCTTCTTGCTGCATTTTTTGGTTAGGTAAAAAAAAAACGCACCAAAAATGCACCTCCCTGATTGAAATGCATTGAAAATGCATCAGTAACACACCCGTTCCGTTTTTGAGTCACATGGCCTATGAAAAACACACCATAAGCACAGTAAAATCGTGGTAAGATTGCAGCGTAATCTAGTGCATTATCGGCACCTTTTTCTCTAAACAGCAAAATACAGATAACTCCATTTTCGGCTGATATGTTTCGGCGCATCTCTACTTGCCAGTCCAAGGATCCGGTGCCGCCCTCACCCGGGCTGGTTCTTCACTGGTCTTCGGGTCCCTGGGGCCAGCATGTTAACTGTGGGAAGCTGGCTGTGACTCCAGAGCCAGCCTCCCACTATGCGCCGCATCCTGTGAATGGTCCCACAGTGTCCCAGAAGGTTGTCGGAGGGGGGCCAATTTCCACTCGGATTGCGTGGGAGCAGGTTCCTGCCAAAACTAGATACCCGCTCTCCATCATAATAGAAAATAAAAATAAAATTGTGGTAGAGGAGAAGGGGAGCGGAGGAAGAGCAGGACTTCCCCTTTTGGGTGAAGTTCTGCTGTAACCAGCTGGTTAACCAGCCCCCCCATACTCTGGCTTTCACCCAGGAAGACGTGTGATGGGAATATATCCATGTACAGCTTTGGAGTGTCTCCACTGAGATCATCAGCCATCATCAGTCCAGCCAGGAATTTGTGTTCTCTGATTTTCTATGAAAAGCGATGGCTGATCTGAAAAGCCTTGACCTTTATCTTGGATTATTAGTCTCTGAGTGTATGTAATACAAACCAGAGCATAGCCCTAGAGTCAGAAGAAATATTGATCTGACGTGTAAGAAGCTTTTCACCAGATCCCATTGTGTACACAGATCTCTTTACAGAAAAATACCAAAGCTGCTATTGCTGATTTCCACCTAAAATGTTTATTTGCTGGTCGATATGTCAGACTTGTATATTTTCTTGCCAACTCAGGACTAGTATAGAGATCAGGAGTTGTGACGTCGCTGTCTTCACACTCGTTCTAGCCTAGTGACATGCAGGATAGTAAAGCCAGAGGATCAGCATGACAGCCAGGCAGCTAGTCATTTCACAAGATGATCAGCAATGGCAGCCAACCTGTTTTTTTGACAGGCCTCCTTGAACTGATTGATACAGGTCTTGACAAACCCCAGGTCACCATGGCGACCAGAAGTTTTGTGCTTACACCAGGGGCGCTGCCCGAATTCACCCCACACGTGCCCCCCGCTATGTATCTCGGGCTCCGATTGCCCATCTGCGGGCCCAGACCGGCATATTGGGTGCCGTTGGGTAGAGGGGAGGGAGGAGAGGGGACACGCGTCCCCTCTCCTCCCCTCCTAGTTTTTGTAAATGGGGACCCGGAAGTGACGTGTGACGTCACTTCCGGGTCCCCATTTACAGTTTTCCCCATTCGCAGTGCCATGTGCATTGCATTGCATTCACTGGAGCACAGGGGAGATAAGCAGGGTCTTTTAAACCCTAGGTATCATTAAAGAGAACCTGTCACCAAAAAAAACAATCATCAGTTAGCGGACTCTTTGTTTTCAGTGTGATGGAAAAGAAAAAAAGTTAAAAGAAAAAAAATTTTTTTTATTTGTAAAAAATTTAAGTTACACCTAAGCATATACAAACGTAAACGCACGCGGGGTGCCTATGCCTGAAACCGTCGATAGCAATACATATGAACATATACACCAGATTGTGTGTGTGCAAAAAAACTCAAAAACGGCTCTGGCTGTGAAACGGTTAAAGGATAAGTTCACCTTCGTGAACATATTACATGCTCCACCTGTAAGTGTGGTTAGATAAAAAAAAACAAAAAAAACTGGCTCCTAACTTTCCTAGATGGCTCTTCGATTCAAAGCAATTATATATACATATATATACAGTGCATCTGGTTATTTGAAGAAATTGTAAATGTAATAGTTAAACCTCGTCAACGCGAAATTTTGGGCTGATATAAAAGACACAAATTAATGTGGTGCAGTTTTCTTAATACCTCATTAAATCATTTTTTTAAATGTAAGCAGTGTGTAACTGAATTGTTCAAATATCAGTCTCTAGTCGTCTCTTTACTGCAGAACTTAGAGTAGGGGAGGGAGAAGCAGCACAAGGAACCAATCAGTTTTGTAGGAAGTATGATGATGGAAAGAGAGAGCAGAGTGTGGAAGTGATGAGCTCCTCAGTCTGCTGCTTCTCCTTTCACTGTTCAGTCACAGGGTGGAGATGGGACCTTTAGGCCACATTCATATGGCCATTTACATGCAGCTACCAGATTCCAGTGGCAAGAATTACAGATTCTTGTGGCTGGAAAGACCGGGGCATGAGAATAGCAGCAGCCGCTCAGCCTGTTTTAAATAACAGGTTGGCGTTGGCTGCTGCTTTTGCATGTAGCCACACACAAAGCTTTAACTGGAGTTAGGGATGGATGTCTGAACTAGAAATAAAGGTTTTGGCTGGAACTGCTGCGGAGAGAAGACAGGTCTCCTGCTCTGTCAAACAGGGCTTTGTTATCTAGCAGAGCTTTGTAAATCTCAGGGCTGGATGGATAGACAAACCATTTGGCAGGTAAAATAGACCCAGTGTGTTTGGCTGAAGCCATTTAATGTCAATCAACTGTGTTTACTCTTTTTAAATCTTAATGACAACAGAAACTACCCAAATGACCCTGATCAAAAGTTTACATACCCCAGTTCTTAATACTGTGTATTGCCCCTTTAACATCAATGACAGCCTGAAGTCTTTTGTGGTATTTGTGGATGAGGCTCTTTATCTTCTCAGATGGTAAAGCTGCCCATTCCTCTTGGCAAAAAGCCTTCTGTTCATGCAAGGCAGCCCAAGAATTTACAGGAACTGCATGTTTGATATCTCCCCAGAGTGGCTCAATGATATTGAGGTCAGGAGACTGAGATGACCACTCCAGAACCTTCACTTTATTCTGCTGTAGGCAATGACAGGTCAACTTGGCCTTGTGTTTTGGATCATTGTCATGTTGGTCCAAGTACGTCCCATGCGCAGCTTCCTGGCTAATAAATGCAAATGTTCCTCCAGTATTATTTGATAACGTACTGCATTTATCTTGCCATCAATTTTGACCAAATTTCCTGTGCGTTTGTAGCTCACACATTCCCAAAACATCAGTGATCCGCCTCCGTGTTTCACAGTAGGAACGGTGTACCTTTCATCATAGGCCTTGTTGACTCCTCTCCAAATGTAGCATTTATGGTTGTGGTCAAAAAGCTAAATTTTGGTCTCGTCACTCCAAATGACTTTGTGGCAGAAGGTTTGAGGCTTGTCTCTGTGCTGTTTGGTATATTGTAAGTGGGATACTTTGTGGCATTTGCGTAGTAATGGCTTTCTTCTGGCAACTTGACCGTGCAGCCCATCTTTCTTCAAGTACCTCCTTATTGTGCATCTTAAAACAGCCACACCACTTGTTTTCAGAGAGTTCTGTATTTCACCTGAAGTTATTTGTGGGATTTTCTTTGCATCCCGAACAATTTTCCCGGTAGCTGTGGCTGAAATTTTTGTTGGTCTACCTGACCATGTTTTGGTTTCAACAGAACCCCTCATTTTCCACTTCTTGATTAGAGTTTGAACACTGCTGATTGGCATTCTCAATTCCTTGGATATCGTTTTATATCTCTTTCCTGTTTTATACAGTTCAACTACCTTTTCCCGCAGATACTTGACAATTCTTTTGCTTCCTCCATGACTCAGAATCCAGAAATGTCAGTGCAGCACTGGATGAAAGATGCAAGGGTCTGTCAGGAGTCCAGAAACTCATTGACCTTTTATACACACACACTAATTTACAAGCAAACAGATCACAGGTGAGGATGGTTACCTTTAATAGCCATTCAAACCCCTTTGTGTCAACGTTATCAGGCCAAAATCACCAGGGTATGCAAACTTTTGATCAGGGTCATTTGGATAGTTTTTGTTGTGATTATGATTTAAAGAGTAAACGCACTTGATTGATAACAAATGGCTTCAGCCAAACACTAACCATGAGTGAAAGAAATTGTTAGTGAACAGGCAGCAGCTTCAGCTGCCCACAGTTAAAATGGTTGCAGCGACTCAATGGAGGGAGATTTCTGCAGCACATTTGGCATGTACAGAATCGCAGTATATATATAAAATAACATGCAAAGTGGTTGGAGGGAAGCTTCAGAATGGCAAAGATGTTTTTATTACAAATTATGTGAGCAGACTGCAGTTCCTCTTTATTACTAGCATGAATTTTTCTGCCATTAATCCGCACCTTTGGCGCAAGAAGTATACATCCCTTTAAATCTTATGTATGTCTTCACACTGGTCCATTGCGCTTCTATTGTGGTGTTTAAAAATCTCGCTTGCTGCATTTTCGGTCAGTTTAAAAAAAAAAAGAATAGCAGCAAAAACACACCTCCCCATTAAAATGCATTGAAAACGCAGCAAGAATGCATCAATAACACACCCTTGTTACGTTTTTGATGCAGTTTTTGAGTAACATGATTCATGAAAAACAGACTGTGAGCACGGCAAAATCACGTGCGTTTTTGGCGCCATTATCGGCACTTTTTTCTTTATCGGAGAAATGCCGCAAACACAATTTTCGATGGAAATTTCGGTGCATGTCTAGGATCTCTTGCACATTGGTGGTGTTGTAGTTGGTCATGTATGTTGGGAGATCAGTGTGAGAATATGGAGCTATCCTGTAGATCTAGATTAGTCTGAAATCAGAAAATCAAAGTCAGGAGGTAGAAGAATGTGATCATCTAAATCATTTTTCCAGATTAACTTTTTTAATTATAAAGTGAAGTCTTTGTTTTATATTGTAATCACTTGTGTAAAAGCCTCTTTTATTATCGATGTTATTGTCTTTTAACTTTGAGCATTTTTTTTCCTGTAAGGATCCTCTTCCGAGCAGCTATAACACTGAGATTTAATTAAGAAACAGAGTATATAAAGTGTACACTGTACTGGGCAAACGGGAAATGATTTCCCTGTATTTACTTTTCTGCGTACTCTGTGATATGACATTGGAAGGAAGCCAAACTACCCAATGATATAACATTCTGTGGTAGGACGATCGTTCACATCCACAGAATGTGCAGCGTGGTTGACCATTGTGCCATTGACCTTTTAGGGCACATTTACATGAGCTTTGCCTGGCATTTGGCCACAACAAAAGGGTTTTGGGGGAAAAAAATGTATACAATTTTGTGAGTCGCCCTTTTGAAATTTTTTTTGGCGATACGGCACTGCGTTACTTTCACTGACAATTTTTTTTTTAAAGACAAATAAAGCTATATTTTGGTGGTATTTGATCACCACTGCATTTTTTGCACTATAAACAAAAAAAAGACTGACCATTTAAAAAAAACAAAAACAAAAAAAAAACAATATTTTTTAATTTGTGCTATAAAACTCATCCGATTAAAAAAAATGTAAAAAAAATCTAATTTCTTCATCAATTTAGGCCAATATGTATTCTGCTACATAATTTTAGTTAAAAAAAAAAAAAATCCCAATAAGCGTTAATTGATTGGTTTGCGCAAAAGTTATAGCGTCTACAATTTGGACAATTGGAACCCGCATTCAATTCGCAATAGAGTAAACCCAACCTAAAGGTATATTAGAAGAGGAGAGTTTACAGACTGACAGAAAAAAAAAATCAAAAGCTCATTCAGGGAGGAAATGAAGAGCAGAAAACATTCTAAACGCGTCTGACGCCTAGATGCATTTAGGTGCAATTGATGATTAATGCATTCCAGTTGTCAGAATAAATTATTATTGTGGCCAATGGAATTCATTAATGCTCAAAAGCTTGACGTGCCTAAACACACCCGCAGTACATGGCTTTGGGTGCATTTCTTAACCACTTCAGCCCCGGAAGGATTTACCCCCTTCCTGACCAGAGCACTTTTTACAATTTGGCACTGCGTCGCTTTAACTGCTAATTGCGCGGTCATGCAATGCTGTACCCAAACGAAATTTGCGTCCTTTTCTTCCCACAAATAGAGCTTTCTTTTGATGGTATTTGATCACCTCTGCGGTTTTTATTTTTTGCGCTATAAACGGAAAAAGACCGAAAATTTTGAAAAAAAAAAATGATATTTTCTACTTTTTGTTATAAAAAAAAATTCAATAAACTAAATTTTAGTCATACATTTAGGCCAAAATGTATTCGGCCACATGTCTTTGGTAAAAAAAATGTCAATAAGCGTATATTTATTGGTTTGCGCAAAAGTTATAGCGTCTACAAGCTAGGGTACATTTTCTGTAATTTACACAGCTTTTAGTTTATGACTGCCTATGTCATTTCTTGAGGTGCTAAAATGGCAGGGCAGTACAAAACCCCCACAAATGACCCCATTTTGGAAAGTAGACACCCCAAGGAAATTGCTGAGAGGCATGTTGAACCCATTGAATATTAATTTTTTTTGTCCCAAGTGATTGAATAATGACAAAAAAAATTACAAAAAGTTGTCACTAAATGATATATTGCTCACACAGGCATATGTGGAATTGCACCCCAAAATACATTTAGCTGCTTCTCCTGAGTATGGGGATACCACATGTGTGGGACTTTTTGGGAGCCTAGCCCCGTACGGGGCCCCGAAAACCAATCACCGCCTTCAGGATTTCTAAGGGTGTAAATTTTTGATTTCACTCTTCACTGCCTATCAGTTTCGGAGGTCATGGAATGCCCAGGTGGCACAAAACCTCCCCAAATGACCCCATTTTGGAAAGTAGACACCCCAAGCTATTTGCTGAGAGGCATGGTGAGTATTTTGCAGCTCTCATTTGTTTTTGAAAATGAAGAAAGACAAGAAAAAACATTTTTTTTTTTTCAATTTTCAAAACTTTGTGACATAAAGTGAGGTCTGCAAAATACTCACTATACCTCTCTGCAAATAGCTTGGGGTGTCTACTTTCCAAAATGGGGTAATTTGGGAGGGGTTTGTGCCACTTGGGCATTCCATGGCCTCCGAAACTGTGATAGGCAGTGAAGAGTGAAATCAAAAATTTACGCCCTTAGAAAGCCTGAAGGTGGTGATTGGTTTTCGGGGTCCCGTGCGCGGCTAGGCTCCAAAAAAGTCCCACACATGTGGTATCCCCGTACTCAGGAGAAGCAACAGATTGTATTTTGGGGTGTAATTTCACATATTCCCATGGCATGTTTGAGCAATATATCATTTAGTGACAACTTTGTGCAAAAAAAAAAAAAATTAATAAATTTGTCTCTTTCCCGCAACTTGTGTCACAATATAAAATATTCCATGGACTCGACATGCCTCTCAGAAAATAGCTTGGGGCGTCTACTTTCCAAAATGGGGTCATTTGGGGGGGTTTGAACTGTCCTGGCATTTTATGCACAACATTTAGAAGCTTATGTCACACATCACCCACTCTTCTAACCACTTGAAGACAAAGCCCTTTCTGACACTTTTTGTTTACATGAAAAACATTTTTTTTTGCAAGAAAATTACTTTGAACCACCAAACATTATATATTTTTGAAAGCAAATGCCTTACAGATTAAAATGGTGGGTGTTTCATTTTTTTTTTTCACACAGTATTTGCGCAGCGATTTTTCAAACGCATTTTTTGGGGAAAAAACACACTTTTTTTAAATTTTAATGCACTAAAACACACTATATTGCCCAAATGTTTGATGAAATAAAAAAGATGATCTTAGGCCGAGTACATGGATACCAAACATGACATGCTTTACAATTGCGTACAAACGTGCAGTGGCAACAAAATGAATACATTTTTAAAAGCCTTTAAAAGCCTTTACAGGTTACCACTTTAGATTTACAGAGGAGGTCTACTGCTAAAATTACTGCCCTCGATCTGACCTTCGCGGTGATACCTCACATGCATGGTGCAATTGCTGTTTACATTTGACGCCAGACCGACGCTTGCGTTCGCCTTAGCGTGAGAGCAGGGGGCGACAGGGGTGCTTTTTTTTTTTCCTTTATTATTTTTTTGCTTTTTTATCTTATTTTTACAGCAATAGGTAGTGACAGGTGCTCTTTTTTTTTTTTTCTTGAAAAATTGGCGTCTATTAGACCCTAGATCTCTCCTCTGCCCTCAAAGCATCTGACCACACCAAGATCGGTGTGATAAAATGCTTTCCCAATTTCCCAATGGCGCTGTTTACATCCGGCGAAATCTAAGTCATGAAATGCTCGTAGCTTCCAGTTTCTTAGGCCATAGAGATGTTTGGAGCCACTCTGGTCTCTGATCAACTCTATGGTCAGCTGGCTGAATCACCGGCTGCATTCTCAGGTTTCCCTGTTGGGACAGGAGAGCCAGAGAAAAACACGAAGACGGTGGGGGGGGCATTCCCTCCCACTGCTTGTAAAAGCAGTCTAGAGGCTAATTAGCTGCTAGGATTGCTTTTACATGAAAGCCGACCACTGGCTGAAAAGAATGATACCAAGTTGATACCTAAACCTGCAGGCATCATTCTGGTATAACCACTCAAAGTCGTGAATGGCGTACCTGAAGACAAAAAAATGGTTAACAATAAAACACAGTAAACGGTAAAGTATAAAAAATTGCATACCTGAAAAGCAAACATGATAAAACATAACAACAACAAAACATTGCAGAATAGAATACAGTAAAAAAGAGCAGAACAATAGAGAGAGAGAGAACAATAAAACGACAACTATTTTTTTATTTTATTTTTTATATATATATATATATATATATATTTTTTTACACTTTTTTTTGTAACTGTAACTTTCATAACTGTAACAGTTCCAGGTTCGGGTCTCTCAAAATGCGATGGCATCTTGGGAGACCCTGTGAAAGTGCGCCTAGTCTGTGCAATGCTGTACCCTACGCTAATACTCAACTAATGAATGGTAGCGTTCAAAACATTCACCAATGCAAAGACCAGGATTGTCAGGACAGGAGGGACAATAATAGCGGGTGTCACGCAGTAATCAGAAAAAAAAAAAAAAAAACTGCTTGGTGTCAGTGTGATGGGGGGGTGATTGGGGGGTAAAGGGGGGTGTATTGTGTGCCTGGCATGTTCTACTGTGTGTGTGTGTGTGTGTTGTGCACTCACATTGCAGTCTTCTCTCCTCGGCGCCGAAACGGAAAATACCGAGCCGAGGAGAGATGACATAATTTCCTTTGCTGCTGTTTAGCATACAGCAGCAGAGGAATGATTCTATTGGCCGGCAGCGATCGCGAGGGGGGGGCCACGAATGGATGACCTCCCCCTCACCTCCGATCGCCGCTGGACAAAAGCCGACCGCCTTGGGCACCGGGGGGGGGGGTCCGATCGGACCCCCCCACCCGCGGGAGGCAAGTGCCTGCCCGTGCCATTCTGCCGACGTATATCGTCGTGAGGCGGTCGGCAAGTGGTTAAGCAGCTTTTCTCCTGCCAGCAGTTCTGGTGTTCAGAGGGGCAAAGCAAATGCCCTGTGTGCATGAGGCCTAATGGCACTGACTCATTCAATATAATAAACGGTAGTCCGTACATGTATTGCACTTATTAATTGCTGCCAAGGAAGATTCCAGAAAGGGGTTCACTACAGGCTGCATGTAGTATAAGTACCAAATAATGAGATGTCTGTGCAGTGTGAATTTAGCCATACAGTTTGTATAGCTGAAATCGCATTCGGACCAAAATGGTGCTGGACTTTTTTTTTTTTTTGTCTCCACTGGAATCGTATTGCATGGGTGTTCGGACCCATGTGATCCGATCCCACAGTTTGCACTGCATTCTGTGAACCAATTTGGGGGTGTCATTAACTTTATATTGACACCTGTAGAGGTTTGCAGAGAGTAGTGTGAACTGCCTGCGATTCAGATGCGGGAACGACCGCACAAGAATTGCTGTGGTTCCCCCATCACACCAGTGTGAACCCAGCCTTAATGAATGACTGAGTGCAAAGTATCTGCCTTGGTGGTGCCATGGGGCGGATTTGCTAAAACTGGAGCATTAAGAATCTGGTGCAGCTGTGTATGGTAATCAGCCCCTAACTTCAGCTTCTTCAATTAAAGTGTTACTTAACCCAGGACCCTGCATTCACTATATCTGGTCTCCCGCAATACACAGAACATGGAAATGCAATTATTTTAGTAAATATAAACTGCTAAATACTTTTTCTCATCAGCAGTATATAGCAGTCTTGTGACTTCTCTGTGTCCAGCCAAGCACTGGTTAAAGCCTGTAGGAGGAGTTTTCATTCTGCACTGATTTACCTATGATGCTGCATGACCCCTGACGGTGTTGATTGGCCCTGTGCTGATCACATGCACTCCTAAGGGGGAAAAAAACCTCTTTAGTAATACACAGCAATCTGAGCATGTGCAGAGTGACTTCTAAAGGCTCTGTTCTATCAGGAGATGGATTGGGGACAGTGGAAGGAGGGGAGGATCAGAGAAGACAGGATCAAACAGCCTTTTTTACACAATGTGCAGGATTAACCCCTTAGGTTCCACAGTGAGTATAACGAGCATGCTTTACGGCATATACAGACTGATTTTATGGCTGTGGGTTTAGTAACACTTTAGGTTTTGACAATAAATCCTGGAAGCTGCTTGGTATCTATACAGAGCTGCACCAGATTTTGCACTCTCCAGTTTTAGTAAATCCCCTCACCATGTGTCAAACACTTTACTGTTTATCCTCAGTTGGCGCTACACACATCACAGGTTTCCACCCATTAGCCCCGCACAAACAGGAATATATACAGTACATACGTGATATACTTGCTCATCTTTCCACCCCTCGGATTGTCACTGATTTACGTCAGGTTGTCCATGTGTTAGATTGTAGCCAATACTTGCTTGCTATTCCAATAATGATCGGGTAATAACTGTGTGCACCTTGTGGAGCCTGATTAGTGATTGGTGTGATCCAATACTAATGGGAGAACACACCAATGCTGCTGCAGATATTTGCAAGCACCTCTAGTCACCTGCACTGCATACTTGCAATAGTTTGACATCCATGGCAATTTTTAGCATCAGGTCTGTTTTTCATGATAAGTGCATGTACCTGATTTTAAAATGGGTAACAAGTACAGGAATATGTTGCCCCATTGAGATCACCATTCCCTTCCTGCTTCTGAAAATGCCCTTACCTGCTTTCCTGTCCAGAAGACATGGACATAACCATAACTATTCTTAAAGCTGTCCACTTCTAACACCTATGCTTACTAACCTGTGTAAGAAAGATCTATACTTACCTATTTTCAGCTCGCTCTTGTCCAGTCACATGATCTCCCCTGCGTCTGCCAGTTGAGGCTGCAGGGGAAAGGAGAGAGCGCTCAACAAAATCGAATAAAGTTTAAACAGTGATGTCACTCATAGGCTTTAATGACCCATCCATTGTTGGCGCTCTCTCCTCTCCCCTGCAGCTTTGCTGGCTGATACGGGAGATCATATAACCAGGCTGAAAATAGGTAAGTGTACAGATTTTACTTACACAGGTTAGTAAGCATGGGTGTAAAGAGGGGGTATGGGACAGTATCAAGAGTAGTTAAGGATACACCCGGAATTTCACTTTAAGGGTCCAGGTCAGTATCTACCAGCCATTCTCAACCAGGATTCCTCAAACTTTAGGGTTCCTCCTGAAATTGCTAGAAGTTATTTGCGATTTCTGTCTCACTTACACTGACCACCAGTGCAAAAATGGCAGTTTTCAATGAACCCCCAATGTAAGTGGTCTCTTTTACGCTGACCACACACCACACACCAACACCACAATTTTTACTGTTTTGTTCTTTTTTTCTTAATTTTATGAATATTACTGAAAGTAATTTTGTTGTATAAAACAGGAGGGTCTGGTCTTTGTGTCAAATATGCTAGGTATACCACAGTCTTTTATTTTTCTTCGGAATAGCTCAGGTTTGGTCCAGATTTGGGTTTGGATCAAACCTGGTAGGAAACTGTCATTCCCATCCCCTGCTGTCCAATCAGTTGTGCACAGGTCATTCTTTAATCTGTAGCTACATGTACAGTACATAAAAGGGGCGCGAGGCAGGGATACTCGCAAAGTCCTTGACTTAATATGGCCCCTTTGGTAGATTAGGTCACGGTTATTGACTGGGGGGGACACAGCTTCCTTCTGGGTCTGGTCTCAACCCAAGTTTGGACCAAACCCAAGCTCATCCCTAAAGGCAGCCTATAAAGCAAACCTATTTATTTCCCTAGTACAAGAGGTATTCAACAAGTTAAAGGAATATTAGAATCTAAAGCATACAATTATGGGAATAACCTTTATTTTTCTACACAAGCTCCATCCATATCAAGCCAACTCTGTAAGTGATGATACAAGCCATTTATGCCATCCCAGAAGAACTGAGGGTCCAGAGCCAATTTAAATTTCTTTATACCGTCTTAACCTTAGAGATCAGGGTCTCCAAACTTTCTAAACAAAGGGCCGGTGTATTATCCTTAAGACTTTAGGGGTGTGGGGGGGGGGGGGGGGACTGTGGCCATTGGGAATGGAAATTTTGCTGGCATCAGTGGGAGTTAACAGTACATTTGGTATTAGGTGAAGGAACAGTGTCATTGGGAGGAATAGTACCCCATTGTTGGTGTCAACAGGAGAAATGGTGCACCATTGATGTCTGATGACATAATAGTGGAAGGAATGCATAAAAGCAAGCAAAGGGGCCACATCCAGCTCCCGGGCCGCAGTTTGGAGACCGATGTTATAGATCATACGGCCAATACTTTAAAGCTGTTGGTGGACATTTTTAGTACTATTTTTAGGCTTTTTCTTTTTTGTGATTTGAATAAAAACGTACTAATGTTTATAACGGCATGAAAGCCAGAGGCGCAATGAACATAATTCAGTATTTTGGTAGGTTCACATCTCTTTATTGGTGATAACATTCAAGCCTCTTATGTTTACTGCAAGTGTCAGAACAACTGTCACCAGAACACGACTTTGAGCGGGGAATGCAAGAAGCACACTGCATAGTTTCTAACCCATTTCTTGTTGGAATTTGATTTTTGAGGAAGACAGCTGCACCTGGAATTAAGTTCCAACATTCTTAAAAATGAATGGGCTTAACCTGAGGTTCAACATTCTATCTTGGTTAAAAAAAAAAAAATTACCCTATTTTGCGGTGTTTGTATACTGTCTGATTTATTTATTTTATTTTGTTTGTCTTCAGTGTTGTTATTGTGATACACACGTTATTGCACAAAATTCTGTGCTATAACTTGCGTCCCGTAAATGCACCACAACAATCTGAATGGACCTTTAAAAATTGAGCAGCTTCCTAGGAACCTTAACCACTTCCCGCCCGGCCCATAGCAGATGACGGCCAGGCGGTGGTTCAGTTATCCTGACTGGGTGTCTTATGACGTCCAGCAGGATAACATGCTGCCGTGCGCCCATCGCGGCGATCGGTGGAGCGGTGTGTCAGTCTGACAGACGCGAGTAGAGGAGAGCCAATCAGCGGCTCTCCTGACGGGGGGTCTGCGCTGATTATCAGCGCAGCCCCCCTCAGATGACCACACTGGACCACCAGGGATCGCCACTAGGACCATCAGGGAAGGGGGCAACATGTGGATGGCAAGGTATGTACCCCATGGTCATCCACATGTGCCCAATCAGTGCCCACAAATGGGCACTGATTGGCACCATTATATTGCAGTGATGCCCAGCAATGCCACCCTTGGGCATCAGTACCCCTAATCAGTGTCATCAGTGCCACCTGTCAGTGCCCATCGGTGCCACCTGTCAGTGCCCATCGGTGCCCATCTGTGCCCACCCATAAGTATCCATCAGTGCCACCTATGTGTGCCCATTAATGCCACATGTGAGTGCCCATTAATGCCACATGTGAGTGCCCATTAATGCCACATGTGAGTGCCCATTAATGCCACATGTGAGTGCCCATTAATGCCACATGTGAGTGCCCATCAGTGCCACCTATGAGTGCCCATCAGTGCCACCTATGAGTGCCCATCAGTGCCACCTCATTGCCACCTCATCGGTGCCTGTCAGTGCAGCCATATCAGTGCCTGTCAGTGCAGCCATATCAGTGCCTGTCAGTGCAGCCATATCAGTGGCCGTCAGTGCAGCCATATCAGTGCCCGTCAGTGCAGCCATATCAGTGCCCGTCAGTGCAGCCATATCAGTGCCTGTCATTGAAGAAGAAAACTTACTTATTTACAAACATTTTTAACAGAAACAAAAAAAAAATTGTTTTTTTTTTCAAAATTTTCGGTCTTTTTTTATTTGTTGTGCAAAAAATAAAAAACGCAGAGGTGATCAAATACCACCAAAAGAAAGCTCTATTTGTGGGAACAAAATGATAGAAAGATTTGTTTGAGTACAGTGTGGCATGACCACGCAATTTTCATTCAAATTGCGACAGCGCTGAAAATTGGCCTGGGCGGGAAGGTATCTAAGTGCCTGGTATTGAAATGGTTAAATAATTGAGATGGTGGAAAAAAAAAAAGGAAAATTAGAGAAATATGATGTGGCTGCCTGCAAGTCATTAAAGCCCAACTCCTGGCACAGCTTTTCTTCTTCTTCTTCTTCTTTTTTTTTTTTTTTTTTTTTAATGATTTAGGAGCTCTCTAAGCTCCGCAGAGAGCTTCTTGTATGTACAACTGCATTCCCGGCAACCTGCTGCATTGAATAGAGATCTATGAGCAACCCAATTGCGCTGCTGTGCTTTTGTGAATGGCACATCAGAGTGGTGGGGGGGGGGGACGCACAGCAACAGAACTGGTGTCATTCTTAGACCCTGTTCTGACGCAGTGGGGAGGTGTAAGTGCTGCTCCCATTGTGCATATTCAGCATTTTCAGTGGATCTTAGACAACTCCTGAAGTGGGGAAAAAAAGAAATAGCTGTGTCTAGAGTTGAGCTTTAATCCTCATAAAGAAATAGCCAGACGTGTATTGTATCATGTGGCCCACCTGCACAATGATGAAAATTTGAGTTATCCTGGGTCACAAATGGGATGGAGAGGACGGGTAGAGAAGCAGTTGGTTACAACTTGTTTTAGAAGTAGAGATGTACACTAAAGATATAGTGAGTGCTCCTATTAAAATTGTGTTGTTTTTTTTTTTTTTTTTTGTTTGTGTTTTATATATATAATCTACATTATGGTTAAGGTTCGGTTGACACTGCCGGGACTTGGTATCCGACTTGTGAGACCCTAAGTGCCGGTTCACACAGGGGCGACTTGTCAGGCGACCTAGCCACCTGACAAGTCGCCTCCCGTTCTGTACAATGGAACCGTTCTAATAGGAGCGACTACTTAGAAAAAGATTCCTCGGTTGCAGGTCGCCTCGGTGAGGCGACCTGCAAGTCGTGCCGCCCCTGTGTGAACCGGGGCTAAGGCCTTATGTACACTGCTGCTACTTAACGGACGTTTAGGAGCAGTTGGGCATTTTTTTTCAACTGCCCCTGAACTTTCCTCTGATATCTTATCAGTACACATGTACACAGGTTCGTTTACAGTCGTTTCTATTTTTGCCTATTTTGAAAAAAAAAATAAAATATATATATATATATATATATATATATATATATATATATATATATATATATATATATTTATGTATTTTTTTTTTTCTAAATGCAGCTATACACAGCATGGTAAAATGGACGCTTTAAACGTGGGTTACTACCTATCAAGTTAAAACGTTCAGGAGAGGTTGTAAAAACGTCCCGTGTACATGAAGCCTAAGTCACGTGACATCCCATTTTAGTCCATGAGAGTCTTAATTCGCACTACTGAAGTCGTTCCGACTTTAATGGCAGTCGTCTCCAAGTCACATTCTTCTCTTAATTGATATGATTTGGATCC
Organism: Aquarana catesbeiana; assembly: GCF_042186555.1. Taxonomy (NCBI): domain Eukaryota; kingdom Metazoa; phylum Chordata; class Amphibia; order Anura; family Ranidae; genus Aquarana; species Aquarana catesbeiana. The sequence continues at coordinate 96,345,992 of NC_133331.1, forward strand.
GACATCCGCCTATAAACGCAACTACCTAAAAACGACAGTAAACGAACCTGTGTGCTAAGGATGGCACTGTTCTGTTCCAACATGACTGCGCACCAGTGCACAAAGCAAAGTTCATGAAGACATGGATGTGCGAGTTTGGGGTGGAGGAACTTGACTGTCCTCAACCAGATAGAACACCTTTGGGATGAATAGGAGTGGAGACTGCGAGCCAGGCTTTCTCGTCCACATCAGTGCCTGACCTCACAGATACCTCAAAAAAATGAAAAATTTATATATGTGGCGCTCACTAACTCTATCAAAAACCTTCAGTAATCATAAAACTGCAATAAATATATCACAAAGCACAGTGAAAAAGTATTAAAAAGCAATAAAGATCATCAAGGGTGTAATAAAGTTCACTAAAATGTAGAAATCCTGACGCACAATGTGAGGTGAAAAAAACTACTCATCGAGTGTAATATTGATTTCCAAATTGCAATACAGTAATAGATATAGCCGATAAAGTGCAAAGAATAATATAAAGTGATAATGTGCAAAAAGAGAAAACGTGACCCACTAACACACTGTGTGTAATGGGTATCCCAAACAAACAATGGTGATCATAAAATAATATAATAATATTAATAATGAATTATCCAATAATTAGTGCAAGTCCCAAAGGTGATAATAATGTAACTCCCAATAGCAGCAAAATCCGATCTTCTAGAAATTATGGCAGATAGAAGTGGAAGTGCAACAGGCAGTCTCTGTGATGAAATGTGTCCCGGATAGAAAGAAACCGTCAAATAAATACTCCGGAGTGTGACGTCTGTTTTCCCCCAGCCTCTCACCTGCAGTAGCGGCCCCTAATGGGCCAAATCAAGCATGAGCCAACGGGTGAGGCAATCCACAGAGGATCCGGTGGTAGTTGCAGCGCACGGGGACACTCGATCTATAGTTCCCAATTAGACTCTTCCACTAAACCTTAATGTGAGAAAGGCCAAGTTCATGGCTAAAGTTGTGAATTTTGGGGTACGACGATCCAAGGAGCAATTGAGGAAACGCTGGTCAGACCTCCTTGCTGCAGTGCTTCTCTACCCTGATTCCTTTCCCATGTGTGGTTTGGCTGTGCACACTACTCGATGAGTAGATTTTTTCACCTCACATTGTGCGTCAGGATTTCTACATTTTAGTGCACTTTATTACACCCTTGATGATCTTTATTGCTTTTTAATACTTTTTTCACTGTGCTTTGTGATATATTTATTGCAGTTTTATGATTACTGAAGGTTTTTGATAGGGTTAGTGAGCGCCACATATATACATTTTTCATTTTTTTGAGTTATGCGAGTACACTTTATGTAGGCAGCTCCTTCTCAGCCTATTTGATCATTGTGGTTGTGCGCATTAGCTATTTCTAGATCTGACCTCACAGATACGCTTCTGGAAGAATGGTCAAACATTCCCTTAGACACACTCCTGAACCTTGTAGACGGCCTTTCCAGACAAGTTGAAGCTGTTATAGCTGTAAAGGGTGGGCCAACTCAATATTGAACCCTACAGACTTATGCCCCGTACACACGGTCGGACTTTGTTCGGACATTCCAACAACAAAATCAATGGATTATTTTCCTACGGATGTTGGCTCAAACTTGTCTTGCATACACACGGTCACACAAAGTTGTCGGAAAATCCGATCGTTCTAAACGCGGTGACGTAAAACACGTACGTCGGGACTATAAACGGGGCAGTGGCCAATAGCTTTTATCCCTTTATTTATTCTGAGCATGCGTGGCACTTTGTGCGTCGGATTTGTGTACACACGATCGGAATTTCCGACAACGGATTTTGTTGTCGGAAAATTTTATATCCTGCTCTCAAACTTTGTGTGTCGGAAATTCCGATCGAAAATGTGTGATGGAGCCTACACACGGTCGGAATTTCCGACAACAAGGTCCTATCACACATTTTCCATCGGAAAATCCGACCATGTGTACGGGGCATAAGACTGGAATGCCATTAAAGTTCATGTGCGTGTAAAGGCAGATGTACCAATACTTTTGGCAATATAGTGTATGACTGTTCACGTACCTTCTCCACGTCTGGGGTTTAGAGGGAATGGATCTGGCCTTGTGTCAGCAGAACCCTGGCATGTGAATGAAATGTCGCTTGACATTCCACTTGTGTATGGGAATGTAGCTCTATGGCTGCCGTAGTGGAGCTGCATGGTCTTGTAGGACACGTCGTGTGTTTCCGGCACACTGGAGTACTAAAAGTCAAGGTTGGAAGACCCAGTTCTTTAATAGGCTGTTTATGACTTCTATTGGCCTGAATAGTTCCAATTTTTAAAGCTCACAAAGTTATACTATATACAATGTGTGACAAAAATGTCGAGCTTAAGCCTACGTGTTTTTTATATATATATATATATATATATATATATATATATATATATATATATATATACACACACATATTTATTATTCTTTTCAATGATGTGTAAGGTAAACATAATAAAGCTAGAGGCATAAGTGCTTTGAAGTGTCAAAGTGTCATCTGAGTATTTTTCAGTTTGTACCCTTAGGCACTTCTGTCGTTTTGTCTGTTTGTTGCCAATTAAATATATTGTTCTTCTTATACTGTGTCACTTAGTAACACATTCATAAGGAAGAACAGTAGTTTTCTCACACGACTTTGGTTGATATCTTTGTCCAAGTTCTTGTTAAATATCAGCATGACTGCCCACTTGGACCCTTGCCAGCACCCTCTCTCCTAGGTTTGGAGAATGCACCTGTTATGGATTTGAGTGGACATGATGTTAAGACGGGTAAGTGCCACATCGCCCGTGTTCGGTGACTCTGCCTGTTCACAGCATCTCACGTATTTCTAGTACGTAAACTTCACAACATGTGCACCAAAGTGGCTGAAAGTATAGGAGGGTCTGATTGCAACGCGGCTCCATTATTTTCTTGAGAAGAATTCCCATTAAATATATATTTAGGTGCTCGGTGATCTGGTTTGCTTTATATGGATTGTAGTAAGATATACGGCAATTCAAATCCTAGATTGGCTGCCACAAGTTGCTATATGTAATAATTGTTATACCTTTTGTATCAAAAGTGGCATATATATAAAAATTAGCTACTGGTATTTAGAAAAAGTGTAAAAACTTTCTTGGATGTATATTCACTTTGAGATCATCACAAGAAATGTCAGATCCATATGTGGTTAACAATAAATGGATAAATCAAACAAATCCTAAAATCTGGTATCTTAAGCCTCATATATTTCTAGCATGATACAAGATTTTTGCCCTTTAACTATATATCGTAAAGTGTTCCTAAACCCAGGACCCTGCATTCACTGTATCTGGTCTCCCACAGTACACAGAACATGGAAATGCAATTATTTTAGTAAATCCAAACAGCTAAGTTTCATTCTCATCAGCAGTATATAGCGGTTTTGTGACTTCTATCAGTGTCCGGCGAGCACTGGTTAAGCACTTGTAGGAGGGATTTTATTTCTCCTCTGACTGTCCTGTGAGGCTGCATGACCCCTGACCCTCTGTCTGGACAGTGCTGATTTGCCCTGTGCCGATCACATGCACTCTCAAGCAATAAGCACCAAACTGAGCATGTGCAGAGTGCTCCCAAGGCTCTGTACTATCAGCAGCAGATTGGGGACAGTAAAAGAAGGGGGGGATCAGAGAAGACAGGATCAAAAAGCCTTTTCACACATTGCACAGAATCAACCCCTTCGGTTCCACAGTGAGTATAACGCGCATGCTTTACTGCGTATACAGACTGATTTTTACTTTTGTGTGTTTAGTAACACTTTAAAGGATAATTTCACCTTTTGTAACATGTTACACCCGTATTCAGGGTATAACATGTTACTGTTGCATCACCGATCCCGTTGTGACAGCGAGTGGGGGATCTTCTCCCCGCTGTCACAATTAAATGTGTCCGTGCAGTGTTCCGCCCACCCGGCCGCATCATTCATTCACAGAGTTTTGTGAATGGGAGAATTGCAAGTACAGACAGCCTTTGCGGCTATTGGCTTGTAGTTCTCAATGAACTACCAGGGCGCTGTTGATCACTCTAGGAAATTCATTGAGGCTTCCTGTCAGTGTGTAACTACCTTCCCGTACGAGGAGACCGTTTATACTGATATTCTGCAAGAGTCCTGCAATGCATCCGCGATCCGATGATTGTGGGTGCATTGCTTTTGCAGACTCCTAGTAAAAAAATAATAGCAGGAAAAATGTGCATTCATTTTTTTTTTTCTGGCTGTGTTTGCTGTTAAGAGATTTTTCCTTCACTTTGTGTCTTGCAAACCCATTGTCACATGGATGGTAAGTGAGAGAAGATCTTTCTGACAGTGCGTCAAACAACATTAAGTAGAACTGGCAGGAGTTATAAAATTAAAAAAAAAACAAAAAACTTTTGACTAGATATGCACTCTGGATGGGGATCCAAAAATATGAAAATGTGCGGACTTTTAAGACCCCAACATAGGCTTAGGGGTTGATTTACTAAAACTGGAGAGTGCAAAATCTGGTGCAGCTTTGCATAGAAGCCAATCAGCTTCCAGTTATTTTGTCAAAGCTTAATGGAACAAGCTAAAGTAAGGCTGGCCATACATTCTACAATTTTCTTGCACAACTTTCCTTTAGATTTACCAAAACCATAAAATATGAGTTCAAACCTAAACACTTTCAATTTGTATACAATCAGGCAGGCCCTTGCACTACATAGTTGAAGGTAAATCTAAAGAAAATTGCATAAGAAAATTGTATGGTGTATGGCCAGCTTTAGAATCTGATTGGCTACCATGCACAGCTGCACCAGATTGTGCACTTTCCAATTTTAGTAAACCAACCTCTTAGTACGAAAAAGACTCCACATAGTGATATTTCACTAATATTTATGTACCAGACTGCATTTGACCTTTGTTGTGGAGCTTGCTTCTCTTTCCTTGCACGTTTTCTGGTTTGTGACTCTTTTTTGTCCTGACGCTGGGCCCTTTGGGAGCACTATGGTCTTTTATCAACCTGTTCATATCCATTTTACTCCTGAAGTGGATACATTGCAGAAAACATTTTGAGTGCATCTGCCTATTTACTATGTACTAACAACAATAGTGGATTTGTAGTGTCCACTATTGTGTAGTGTTATGTTAAATTGGAAGTCCAGGCTAAAACTAAAATCCCTGCATTTATAGCCACCAACATTCTAACACTAACCTATCTAGCCCTGTAAAGAAAAAAATCTGTATACATACCTTGTTCTGCAGGCGATCCGACCCAATCTCCAGTGGCGGAAGCTCTGCAGAGGACACGGCCAACAACAGCTGTGAAATGAACGGGAAGTGATGTCACCCATAGAGTTACTATGGGGCTTCTGTTGACGGGACGTGTCCTATGCAGCTGCCTACACAGCGAAGCCGCGGCTGACAGCTCAGTGTGGGATCAGAGCTTCCGCCGCTGGTTAGTGTTATGCCGACCGGACTGGTCTGACGGACAATTCGACCATGTGTGGGCTGCATCGGACCTGCAGCGGACTGTTTTGGTCGAAAATCAGGTAAACTTTAGATTTGGAACATGTTTCAAATCTTTACGTCGGAACTCCGCCGGACCCAGTTCCTATCGAAAAGTCCGCTCGTCTGTATGCTAGTCCGATGGATGAAAACTGACGCTAGGGCAGCTATTGGCTACTGGCTATCAACTTCCTTATTTTAGTCCGGTCATACGTCATCACGTACAAATCCGCCGGGCTTTGGTGTAATCGTGTGTAGGCAGGTCTGTTTGTTCGGAAAGTCTGTCGGAAGTCCGCCGAAAGTCCGTTGGACCAGTCCGGTCGAAAAATCTGCTCGTATGTACGCGGCATTAGAATGTTGGTGGCTATAGATGCAGGGTTTTTAGTTTTAGCATGGACTTCCACTTTAAGATCTTATGTAAAGCAAGAGGTATGTAGGTGTTGGATAAGGTGACCAATTTGTACGGGTTTCCCTTCATGTGTGATTGTTTTGTTTTTTGTCTTATGTTTTGGGTTTTAATACACTTGTACTAAAAAGAATTCTGTTTTTCTACTAAAGCAGGACATACTTGGGTCGAATTCCTAAAGAATTTTCTTATGAAAATCATAACTAAGATATTTCTTTCGAATTTCGCAACCATTAGTGGGCTGCAGCAATGGCTGATTTTCGTGCTGCCACCGAATTTGAGGGAATGTTGGAAATTTTTGGAAAAACAAACAAATTTCTAATCAATTATGAGAGAATTGTTTGAGAAATATATAATTGAAAAAGAAATGCGCATGAGCTGCGACCTGGAAAGAAAAGAAGATTCCCGGCCACAAATTCTTTACTGTAGCAAAATGAGGTGAAATTGAAGGCTTGGTTTGTTTGAATTTCAAAATCAATGGTGGCACCATGAGATCACAAAATGCACGAAAATTCTGATTTTTGAAAGACTAATCGTTCGGCATTCGACTCGTGTATGGCAGGCTTAAGACCTTGATGGTACCTTGAATCTGCATATTTTCATAGTTTTGAATCTTCAATTTATATTGGATATGGCACCATGATTTCAGACCACCCTTTTATCTTTAAGTGATGGAGGTCATTAATAGTTCATTATTTAATAATGGGAATAGAACATTTTTTACACCAGAAAAAAGATCTCTATATGGGTTCATATGTGTTGACCAGGAAATTTAAACATTTCTCTAATTTTGCCTACTCACTGTTTTGTTTATGTCAATTGAGCTCTCTGTTGTTCTCCAAAGGCAGTGCAATTCGAGACTCGTCTGTCTTGGGTCACCTTATAGAAATCTGTAATGATTTCCCCCAAAATTTCTAGCAAGTCGATAAATGTGAGGTTAATGTTTGTTTTCTTGTGATTCTATCACATTTCTACTCTAAAACATATCGGTGACCTCCCTCCCTTCTTGGTCCCCAGTTAGTCTTTATTCTTATGTCTTTGTAGCCCCATTGCTTTCATTTGTACTCTATATTTTCTTCAGTATTCACTCACTTAGCCATTCTATCATCGTATACACACCTTTCTTCCTAAACTAAATTATATAATATCTAATCTTGCAATTTGCAGCATTTTAGAAATTATTTAAGACTTTAACATGCTTCAGCTCTCATTTTTTTATTTTCATTTTGGCCACCTACTTTTGGGACAGCTACACAAAAACATGGTTTGTTGCACTTCAGTACACAATGGGGGTTTCATATATTTAGAACTATTGTAACTGCATGTTGGTTAGAAGTCCTTGAAGTAGGCTGTGGTGTTCGGCCGTTACTTTGGTTAGAAGTTGCTAGTTTGGCTTTTTTCCAGGCGTCACTTAACAAAAATCATCCTTTGTACTCCTGTTTGGCCCAGAATCAAAGTGTTCCGTTTCTAGATCTTCCATGTTCATAATGAAAAAGTCTATTTGGTTGCTTTAATCTACTTCGTCATTAACCTTTTTGATGGATCACGTAGTGCTTATGTTTCATATGATGCATGAATAAAATTCCTCCCGTGTTTAAGTTATGGGAGAAAGTGAGACTCTTGGCCAATCTGAAGCTTTGCAACTTGAACTGGACCATTTGGATCTGATGAAAGAGGGTAACGAAGAGTTGGTCTATCGACTGAAATAGCTGCCAGCAGCTGGCTCTGATATCTCGTTCAGCCTGGTCACTTATATATTCTATATTTGTGATATAGAGTGTGCAAGTTTTAGATACAAGGCAGGATGAGGGTTTTAATGGCAAGGGCAGCTGCATTGAGTTCTGAGAGCTTCAGCTGTCAATATATCCCTCTTGGGGGTAATAGTGACAGTTTTACTACTTCGTCTTGTGTTCCATTTTTTTTTTTTTTCTTATAGGGTTGCATATCAATTTTAAACATTTAGAGGTTCATGATTTTCCATTGCCGTCTAGTGACTGGAGACATTCCACTGGAGTGTGTTGATTTATATAGCGCCAATCTCGTACTCAGCATTTCATAAGATTACAGCACCACAAAGATATATTACATAACATATCGACGAGCATGCACATTACATAATATAGAAACAGGCAGCTTTTAGTTGAAGGGATAAAACCTGGGAGAATATGCATTCATTTTATTTTATTTTTTTCTTTAGATTGCCTGACATACACTTTAAGGCTTGAAACAGGAGAGGGGTTTGTGGGGCTTTATATGAAGCACATGACTAAATTAAACGAACCAATAATTGTAAAATAGTAGATGTTTGTTATTACACTGGGCATACATAACGTAAAACAGTAAAAATATTTATAGTAGGTTGCAGTAGATATAATCTAAACAATTCATAAATATATACACAATTAGACTACTAATTGTGTATATATTTATAAATTGTTTAGATTATATCTACTGTGACCTACTATATATATTTTTTACTGTTTTACGTGTGCTTCATATAAAGTCCCACAAACCCCTCTCCTCTTTCAATACGTATCAGGGATGGAGGTACATGTACTGGCATAGTCATGGCCCCATCTAAAGTCCCAATCTTTCACACTTTAAGGCTTGCTGGTCATCATTTGGTGAAAGATGGATCTCATACTACTAGTTTATCAACCAATTTTGAAAACCGATTCGTATGCCTGGACAGGGCACCTCCACAACTATGGCACTGTATTTAAAAAGGTTGGGATAGGGGACAAAGGGACAAGAATAGTTGTAAAGGAGGACCAGCCACAGTGTGTGTAATTGGTGATATAAACTTTATTAAATACAAATGGCATATAATTTAGACAGGGGCACAATGGCCCACCACTCCAAAAAGAAAGCGATAACGTTGTTACTTCGCAAAATACACAGGATGTTGCTCACATGTACAATCAAACCGCAATCGACCCTGGGAAACTTCCAGGTATCTAAGCCTGGGAGGTCTGTGTGTAAGGTGTTCAGGCACCAAGCAATAGTTGTTCCGTTCTGGGCTTGTTGTATGCTATTAGTGTAACCTCCTAAACACCCTAGACCTGGCCATTTTGGCACGATCCTCAGGCAAAGCGATACATCTGTGTAAGTGACCCATACTGCATAGCAAAATTGGAATTTAGAAGTAGCAGCTAGATGGATGCCCCAGAACACTATCTGGCAATACCGGACAGTCTTTAGAGTATTCCTCTCAAGAGTTGAAAATTGATGGACTGGCTGAGATGGTTAATAGTCCATAACTGAATGTGGATCCGTATCAGGGCTTGGTAAATATGTGTAATGCTCCCCCCTGGTTCTCCTTTATTGCCAAATGGCATCTACATACCAATCAAAGTCCAGAGACGGGTGTCCCAGTGATGGCTATAAACTGTGTAGACTGCTCATGATGCTCATTGTCGTACTAAACCAGGCTGTATCTTCTGGCTTGTAATAACCAATTTATACAGTTTCTGTGGAGCCCACGTTGTAAATCCAAGACTCTTGGCTTATATTGTTGTTCCCCTTGTGTGTGGGTGTTATAGGGGCCCCCATCTCTAATACATAATATTCATTCACTGTGCTACTAGTGAGAAACCGAAAATGTGAAAGAACTGTTTCTAGCAATTTGGGGATCTGCAAACATTTGAGCCTGTGCCCAGAGGCTGCTCACCTAGGTTCTAAGTCATGTGAAACGTATTGGCCGTTAATGGCCGACTTTGCTGTAATGTCGATAGCAGTTGTAATGTAAAAAAATTGGAGCAAGCTAAATCTGATTTATATTGACGTGATGCAGCTCATCTCATAATCTGCTATAGAGCACATATGGTTGATACTAATAAGTTTGGTTTCTAAAAAGTTGTTCATCTCCAGCAAATGAGAAAATCTAAAAACAAAGGCAGATTACAGACCAAATGATGTTTGTTGTACTTGCTGCCAAAATACATTCATATCAGGAACAGCTTGTGTAAAACACACCATTTCTGGTGCTTTTTAAGCATTAAAAATGTCCTGAAATATGCAGTCTGCCAGTCCTAAATTGGAACGCCAAGCAAACGGCTAACTACACAGTTGAAATACAAATACACTCAGTGGCCACTTTAGCAGGAAAATGTATTTATCAATGGACCTGTGAATGGATGATGCGGTTTTGCAGGCGGAGCCACACACAGCTGCACCACTATAAAAAACAATTACTGGATGCTGTGGGGAGAAGAATCCCAAGATTCAGGTTATTGGGGCTTGAGAATGGTGCCCATGTTTCAAGTTAAGCTATAAATATGGCCAGAAAGGTGGAATTAGCCTTTAATATGACTACATCCATTTATGTGTTTTGTACTTGCCAGCTTTAAGCACGTAGGCTGGAAGTTGTTGGCTCCTCTAAAGTTTGGATGTAAACTTTGGAAAGCACTTATCACAGGATCTCTCCTTCTACTGAATTCATATCTTGTGCTTTAGGATCTCTTTCAAAGTCCATTAAGTGTAATATTCAGTTACCTCTTGCCTAGTGAGCCAGGGGGTATTAGGACAAACTTATCAACATTCTTTGCTTGCGTTTCAGCATGCAACTATCTGGAAGTCATTATAGTCTATATTTGTATTAGTGCAAAAATACATTACCTTGATATGAATGTTCATGTATGCTACAGCTTTAAGGGCCGCTATAATTTTGAGAGTTTTCAGACTTATAAACAGATGGTTTTTATATAATTTTTAAACTATAAATAATTTTTTTATTTGAAGTTAAAGTATAAGTTCACCTTTGGGAACATGTTAAACTTTCCCATTTTTAGGGTGTAACATGTTCCCAATGCTGCAGCCGCTGCCCGATTTCCCCTCCTCCCCCCCATGACAGCAGCACGGGGAGAAGTTCCCTGTACTAGCTGACACTTTTTGAAATTGGCGTGGCTGTGCGGAGCTCCGCCCACATGGTGGCGTAATTCACTCACATAGTGTGTGAATGACCTACAAGCCCCACCATCCTTTGCAGCTGTCTCAATGAGCTCCACAGAGCTGTGATAGTTCATTGATTCTTCCTATCGGGTTGTATCTGCTTGCCCATACGGGATGTACAGGCACACAGATACACTGACAGATCTACAGGAGACCTGCATGGCAATGCTTTACAGGCTCAAAAAAATAAATAAATGCATATTTTTTTTACCTGCTAAATATGTACTATAACTTGTATGATTCTGTGTTTGAAAACCATATTCCTGTCTTTAGGCATTCTGGCAGACTCTGTTAACTTGAAGCTGAACCTAAAGTGATTGTAAAGGTTAGTTTTTTTTTTTTTTTTTCTTTTTAATTTTTAAATCACAAACATGTCATACTTACCTGCTCTGTACAAGGGTTTTGCACAGAGCAGCCCCATTACTCCTTTTCTGGGGTCCCCCTGGCGGTGCTCTTGGCTCCTACTTTTCGAGTACCCCCACTGAGAGCTACATTCCATAGGGACACTCGTGCGGATGCGCTTCCAAGTCCTGCTGCTGCGTCCATTGACACAGTTAGCAGTACTTGGACCGCCTCACGTTTTACTGGATTGGATTCACAGCAGCGGGAGCCAATGGTTCCTGCTGCTATCAATCTATCCAATGAGGACCCGAGACAGCGGCTGGAGCTGCTGGGCTTGTTCTTGGTGCTGGAACGTTTGGGTTCAGGTAAGGAAAGGGGGTGGCTCTGGGGGGTAGCTGCCGAACAGGTTTTTCACCTTAATGCATAGGATGCATTAAGGTGAAAAATCTCAAGACTTTATAACCCCTTTAAAGAAAAGGATTTGCTATCCTGTAGGGAGCATCTAGAAATGTTAGTGTACCTAAGCAGTATCCTGGAATATTTTCCTTTTTGTATTGAATTCCTTTTATGCCTTTTAGTTCCATAGCTGTATGTCTGCAATGTGAGATCATCTAAGGCACTGCTGTCTCTGACTACTAGTCTCACTCCATTTGGATTGAGATTTGTCAGTGCTACTATTGTGCTGATCACTGTTCTTGCTGGAGAGTAAACTGTACCTGAAGACCTGTAGTGTAAGGATCTCCCTGCTTCAGTTTTTTTTCCAGTCTGTGCATCTGTGTTCTATTTATTTCTTCTGCTGATTCTTGTACTATTTCACCGGTCATCTGGGGAGCAGCTCTGAAATGAGCCCTGCATCAACCAAGATGGCTGCCTTCTCACAAAGACAGTGTGGAACAGTAATAGGGGAAAGATCAGATCCAGGGAGCCCACAGGAAATACTGGTGACAAGTTCTTTGCATTCTGCTTGTCACTTTTGGTTTAGTTTTTAGGAACTTCTCCCACATTTCAAGTCCTCCTATATGTATACCCAGTTGTGTTTGTGAGTATAACCATAAATATAAAAACATATATACAATGTCATAAATTCCAACACTGCATTGTGAAGTATATAGCAAAACCTATAGCAAGCTAAGAGTGCATGTGTGATAGTAATCCCAACACCAGAAACTGATTGCTTTTTTTATAATTTCTAGTTCTTCCACCACAATTTCTCAATGGGAATGTGGCAACTGATATGCAGCACTGATGGGCACTCATAGGTGGCACTGATGGGCACTCATAGGTGGCACTGATGGCTCTGATAGGCAGCACTGATGAGGCACTGGCAGGCATTACTGATGGACACTGGCACCTCTAATGGGCACTGATTGGCAACCCTGGTGGTCATGGGTGGGCATACCAAGTGGTCCTGGATGGGCATCCCTGGTGGGCACAGATGGGCATCCTGGGGGGATGCCCATATTTGACTTTTTAGTTGATATCATGAATTTAAATGAATATGAAATTTATTGTCTGCCATTATTGGCACCTTTAGCGCCAGAATCTTGCTGCATTCTTGGTCGTCAAAAAAAAAAACCTCCCTATTGTAATGCATTGAAAAAGCAGCAAGAATGCATCAATAAAGCACCTGTGTTACATTTTTGATGTGGTTTTTGAGTCACATGACCTATGAAAAACACACTATAAGCACAGTAAAATCGTGTTAGTTTTTGGTGCCATTATTGGCACTGTTTTCTTTATGGGCAAAAATGCTGAAAACACCATTTTCGACTGATATGTTTCGGTCACCAAAATTTTGGTGCATCTCTAGGCACTACCTCTCCCATTGATACCAATAATGGGGCAATATTCCTCCAATTTTAATACCATTGATGTGGTAGGTACTATTCCCTCAACTAATACAAGTGATGGGACATTATTCCTTCTCCTATTGACCACAGGCGCTTTATAATTGTTTTACTTCCACTGGCCACTAAGCTTGATACTGGGACATTTTCTACTCCCACTGGCCATAATGTGGTCCCCTTAAAGTCTGAAGGACAATAAACTGGCCCTTTATTTAGAAAGTTTAGAGACCCCTGATATAAAGGTACCCTTTAAGTCTATATTATTGTCTATATTATTCCTTCAGCTATAGTTTATTAAATAGTGCACAATTGTATTTCCCTTTGTCCAGTAACCTCTCTGTGTGTTGAGAATTGGGCAATATTTGTCTCATTAAAATTGTTACACTTCAATAAAGGAAAAACGGCGATGCACACATTTGATCTCTGTAACGCCTTTGACTCTGTGTTTGGTTGGTAGGTTTATTAACACAGCTGGTTGGGCCCCAAATGGTTACCAGACATAAGAGGTGAGCTCTTTGATTGACAAGTCAGAAATGCATTAGATCATTCCTCCTGCCAGAGTCCCTGGTTCTCGCTGTTAAAAATGTCAGCTTCTCCAAGTTTGAATGGCAGCCCGAGGGGCTCCGAAGCCTTTTGTTTTCTGAGATCGAAACACAAATTGGTTGTATGCCTTGAACACTCCATTTCCAGCCGTAATTTCATCTTTTAGCTAAGAAGCACACGGTACACGAGCAAAGTGGCCTGTAAACAATAATCCGAAAAATAAATAAATAAAGCGGGTCATGTTTCCGATGCGCGGTTCCACCACTGGTGCTGACCTCTATCACACTGAACATCTCTAGCCTGATTGCTGTTCCCCTTGGCATCGCGGCAAGAAGAACGGACAAAGCAGAAAATAAAGATTTCACGTTTCAGCACCAGACTTTCATTTCTTGCTCTTTACAAAGAGGGTGACCCCTGATAATCTAGTGTCTTTTTTTTTTTTTTTGAATGGCTTGTTCACTGAAGTGGATGCATAACAAGACATTACGACGAAACACAGAGGCGGCCAACTGTTGTATTTATTATTGTTGTTGTTATAGTTTTATATAGCTCAGTCATATTGTATAGCGTGGTTTAAATAATTCAGGTGATCTTACTACATTAATGGGGATTACAGCCTGATCTTCCCACCACACTCACAAGTAATGGCAATTTAAAAGCAAATGTCACACAACATTGTTTTTTTCAGTTTTTGATGGATTTTAGTATATTTGATCCCAGTGATCCCAGTCTAATACCCCGTGTGAGCTTTTGGTTGGAAATTCCGACTGTGTCTATGCTCGGACTTTTGCTGGCAGAATTCCTGCCAGCAAAAGATTGAGAGCAGGTTCTCTATTTTTCGGTCGGAAATTCCAATCATCTGTACGAATTCCGACGCGCAAAATTCCTTCGCATGCTCAGAAACAATTCGACGCATGCTTGGAAGCATTGAACTTCATTTTCTCAGCTCGTCGTAGTGTTGTACATCACCGCGTTCTTGACGGTCGAAAGTTCAGGGAACTTTTATGTGACCGTGTGTATGCAAGCCAAGCTTGAGCGGAATTCTGTCGGAAAAACCATCCAAGTTTTTTCCGGCGGAAAATCCGCTCGTGTGTACGGGGCATAACACTCCGCTCTGACTTGTAGACAGCTTCTCCCTGTCCTCATGTACAATGCACAGCTTATTGACCCTGCATTATACATGATGACCTCATCATGCAACCAGGGCCCAAGGCATCATGTAGAAAAGGCTTGGGGGGGATAGCTGGAGTCTGACAAAGCATGTCTCTTCTGCATTAAAAATCCTGCCTGTTCACCCATTTTTATAATTTACATAAAGTTCCACTTCAAAAGAAGTATGGGAATTTTTTTGGCGAATCATACTTACAGCATCGGTCCCTCACTGGCCCGAAGCCTGAGAACTGAGCAATAAAATGCAGCCGATCGTTCGGTTCTCAGTGCTCGATGAGCAGAGAGATGGTGACTGTCAGCGGCTTGCTGATAGGCTGAGCCAGGTACCAATCTGGGATGATCCCGACCATATGGTCGCGATCTTTCCCAAACCTGGACTGGATCTATAGCTTCAGCCCGCTGTCTACTGAAAACGGGTCTGAAGGAACTACACTCCACAGGAGCTTTGGCTGTACTTCTCCTTTAAATCTGTTGAGGCCGAATGCATGACTGCCTCAAACGAAGATGAAGATCATGTGCTCATCAAGTGAAACTACACTTGCGTATGAACAGTCACCATTAAATATAATAAAATCTAATGAGACGCTACTGGTGAAGCCTCAAATCAGTCTGCAAATTGCTTAGGCATTAGCTTAAAAAGAGAAAAAACTGGATTAAAAAGTTTTAATTCATCCTGAATCATAGGTACTAAATTGATTTGAAATGTTTAGATGATGTTTTGGCATTTGTTTCGGTTCTGTAACTATTGGATACTTCCAAATATATTGTATCATGTACATCCTTCAGTTGTCAAGTGTTTTGAACTCCTGGCTGTCGAAACCCATTCTTGGAATTTGGAGAGGCTGCACTGTAATAAAGAACGAGGCCAAAAAGTGACAGCCTACTACTTGTGTTAGTTTAGAGATTCACGATCATGCTCTTTGCAGCCAATGAGAACCATTTTGTGATAGCATGGGGAATGTATTACTCCCCCTCTGCTCTTGAGTTGGAGCCAAGTATGTTCTTATGTAAATTCAGTAAGGGTACCACTGATGTCAGACTAATTTGTGCGAATATCTGTTTTCCTCCATAATTAACCCGTATGATGACCCTTCCAATACAGTTTGGACTCAAGTCCATAAAATATGATATGTAACTTGTAAGAGGACGGAGACAGCTGAAGTGATCAATATGGAGAGTGGAGGGCGTTGGCTATGTGAGAAGGTTGGATATTTTCGTATTTCTAGTAGCAGTTATTAATAATATGAACAGTAGTGACCTTCCCTGAGCTTGTCTCATTTTCGACATTTTTGAAGTGTTAAAAGAGTTTTCCACTTTAGACAGATCATTGGTGGACAATCTAAACAGTAGTCCTTAGTGAAGGCAGTCCTCTCTATGTGCTCTCTTTAACTGCATTATTTAAAGGATCTCCAGCAGCTGTAAATCTTTAGCCTTTTATCGGTGTGGTTGCTGTGGTAATATATGGCATCATCTCTGAAGACTTGTACGTAGTTGCTGAAGCCCCATGCAGAAGCATATTCAGCATTTGTAAAAGAAAGCGGTGTCTGCCACCATGGCCTCATCATGGCCTGTGCTTTCTAAGGCTGATGTCAGATGGATGGTTCTGTTGCTGGGGAGAAATTACAAATGGCAGAATCACTAAAGAGGCTTCCTGTCTGTCCCCATGGAACGGCACCCTCTGTAGGCAAATCTAGCAAAATGTCGCTGGTCTGAAAGCTGCTTAATCACGATCGCTAGTAGGGGTGCAACAGATCAAAAAACTCACGGTTCGGATGGTTGCTCGGATCAGGAGTCACGGATCGGATCATTTTCAAATCAACAAAAAAAAAAAATTAATTGAATTCACAAAAACATGTAAAAATTCCACCACCATATAGTCCCCACTGTAATATATCCACATCTCCCCCCACTGTAATATATCCACATCTCCCCCCACTGTAATATCCACATCTCCACCCCGCTGTAATATCCACAATCTTCGTCCCCACTGTAATATATCCACGTCATCTCCCCCACTGTAATATCCACATCTCCCCCACTGTAATATCCACATCTCCCCCACTGTAATATCCACATCTCCCCCACTGTAATATCCACATCTCCCCCACTAATATCCACATCTCCCCTACGATTGTCTGCTTGCTTGCAGGCCGCCGCTGGGTGTACCAAGATGGCTGCCGCTCTGGAGCTAGGCCGACGCCGCTGCCTTTCCTAAGGTCGAGGCAGCAGAGCACTCCGCGGATCGCGTGTTTGCCGATCCGAACAGGTTGAACCATTCGGATCACGGATCGGTGACGATCCGTTGCACTCCTAATCGCTAGTGAAGGAAGCGTTATCTGGCTGCCTCAGCTAGAAAGGAAGCAAATCCATAGGGACAAACAGGTAGGCACTTAGCGATCCTGCTGCTAGGAATTTTGACAAATTACCAGTGGCAGAGTCATGAACGTCAGATTCACACATCTGACAGTGGATGTCAAACTGGCGATTTTATTTGAAACTATTCCTTATCTTATTTTAGCGATTCCTTGCTAAGAAATTCATAATTGTTTCCTATCTAAACACTAACTCGTCAATTTATGTTGCTTAGTGAATGAGACTTCTCAACGTTTCATGACGGCAAAATAATCGCTAGCAACAACCACTATTCATCCTCCTATGGATTAGCTACAGATCGCTAAAGGAGAGTGATTTGCAGCAAACAGAACCCATTGCGATAGCACTAGTGACTCTAGCGATTATGTAGCTAGCTAACAAGCAGAAATTTAATATTTGCTACATCCACCTTGCATTAGCAAACACAAAGCAAAAAGCGGGATCAGGCAGAAGAGGCACAAAATTAGAACTTGTATCTGTCATAAACTCTTAATGTGTGATATCGCCACCCTGCCTCCTCCTTGTCCAATCAGCAAGGACTTTGCACTCCTTAAAGAAATGCAAAGCATTTTTTGAATGGCAGTGGTGCCGAGCGGTTGACCTCCTCTGTTCAGAATGCAGCAGGGCAGCCGCTCGGTGTGGGACCTAGAAGCAAGTGGTGATCATGGCAGTGTCTACTTCAATGATTTCCAGCTTCCAGGGGCTAGTAAGCTTATAAAAAAACGTATTTAAGGAGACTTTTTTTCCTAATTAGAACAGTCCATTCCTAAGGTAAAATATAAATAATAGTGCAAAGCTCATAGTGTAAAAAGTGAAAAAATTGGTTTCTACGCAGAGCTGCACCAGATTTTGCACTCTCCCAGTTCTGGTAAATCAACCCTATTGAAAGTTTTTTACACTATGTGTGGCCATTTATTCCCTACATATATGTTCGGGAGCAGCCTTCTTTTTTGACGTTTGTTGCCTATTGGGAGTTTGTTAATTTAAAGTGGAACTTCTCCATCCAACCGGTGAGAGGGTGTCTATAGACCATCTATCCGATACAGCTGGACAAGGTTGAGGTATTACTTGGTTGACTCCTTACAAACCACACTCTGGTAAGCGTGCCCATTTTACTCCTTGGTGGTGGATTGCACAAACCAGTGACAAGTACTTTTTTTTCTTTCGTGCCTTCACATGGGTATCTTCATCTCGAGGATTTCAATTTCTTGGTGGACTATCTTTTTTATTGAACTTTTATTTTGAAGTCATTGAATTTTATGCATTCATCATTTTTTTTTTTCATTATTGATCACAGCACGGAATTCACCATTTTATTTTGCTGTTGGACTTTATAGTTTGTTATTTGTGTGCATATTAACAGTTTTATAACCTTATTGTCACACCTATTGATTTAATACTTGTTCATTGCACGGTATTATTGTTTAACTTTTTACATTATGAGCAATGCACTATTATTTATATTTTACTTGTTTACACAATTTGTCTAGTGAGTGCCAGCTGCTTTCTATTATTTTAGAGAGCAGTTTTATTTTTTTCTTTTAATTCCCAAGGTAAACAAATGTGCATTTGAAAAAAAAACTTTGTTCCATAATAAACAAATAATCAAAAATGTGCAAGTAGAGCAAAACAGCCCAAAAATGAAATATCAATACTAACTTCATGCTGAAAAATAAATGTAGTCATTGTGTAAACAATTATGAAAACAATTCATTAATCACTCATTAATCATCAAAAGTCTATCCATGTGCAAAGCAAAATGCTCTGTGCTCCAGTAAAGAAAGTGCTCTGGTGCTTAAAGTGCTTCTAAGATAAAAAGTCCTCTTGCCAGACCGCAATGATCTCAAATTATAGAGAGTGCTTGCGCTAGTGTAGCTTAGAACACCTGACGCCCTCAACTTTGGATCTCCACTCAAATCCATGACCTCAGCGGCCAAGATTAACAGCAAAATCCCCAGCACATACTCCATCCAATTAATTCAAAAGCATAGTGCACTTATGAGTTCCAAAAACATCAAGCATTTGGTAAAAAAACGTTAAAAACCTTGGCCGCGGTACCACCTGACCCGCCTTGATGATGTCACAGAATTAGCCCTGCCCGATGCGTTTCTCTGTACAAGGCATCCTCTGGGTTTGGAGTGAAGTTCCACTTTAAGTGCCAGGACTGGAAGCACCTTAATTTGATTTGGTGTCCGGTTCTTGTAGTCCCAGTATAGTAGGGCTTGAATGGGAGAGGAAGAAGCTGCACAAGGAGTCTGCTGATAGGAGGAAGCAGAGTGATAAAGAGAAACTTATCTCTGGACTCCTTTTGTCGTCTTAAATGTCAAGTCACAGGCTGGGGGTGGGTATATGATGGCCTGGGTTCATGAAGGTGAGTATTGCAGCAGAGGTTGATCTTATAATGAGATATTGATATTTTTGGCTGGTGTTCTGCTAGAACTGCTCCATGTGCCATTAGGTAGTTGGTGGTGATCAAGAACATCTGCTTACCAGTGCAAACAAACACCAACTTATGAATGTCTCCTCTTGGCACTAAGGAGTAAGTAGATTTGTACTGCAAACTTTATCAAAATGTCATAAAGGACAGCACAAAGCATCTTCTTGACTGACTGAATTAATGAACAAATGTAGACAGATAGTGTTATGTCTGCAGCATCCTTTCTCAACTTTTAACCGGAAACCTTGAAGTAACTTTCTGGTCTTGGGGAACCCCTACTAATAATTACTTTAGCTACAGGTCACATTAGTGTGATGGTCAGTGAGAAAAATGTCCCTTACATTTGTAATCCGTAGGAAGAATCCCCTTTTTACAGACGGCTAAAAAGATCACTGGTGCCAGTGATTATTTATCTAGAAGGTAAAATTTGTTTAAAGAACCTCTTACAACTTCTAGAGGAACCCTAGTTCAGAAAAACTGGTCTACAGGTTTTTTTTTGTTTTTTTTTTAGCAAAAGGGCTTTTCCGACCCTCTTTACGTGGGCTGTCCGATCATAGTTACATAGTTAGTCAGGTTGAAAAAAGACACAAGTCCATCTAGTTCAACCATAAAAAATAAATAAAATAAAAAATATCATACAATCCCATATACCCAATCCTCTACCCACAGTTGATCCAGAGAAAGATCAGGTCCGCCTGTCAGTTTTTCAGGCGGATCTGATCAGACCATCCATAGCTCTCTATCCAGTCCTGTCCCCAAAAAACATCAGATCGGATGACCGTCAAATAGAAACGGACAGACGGCCATTTACATCTGACAGCCCATAGAGAACAATGGGGCTATGTCCGTTCTGCATAGTGGAGCAGACACGGACCAGTCATCCGCCTGCTCAACGGGGTGATCCCCTGCTGAGCAGACAAATGCGGACTACGGAGAATGTGTGAAATCTGCCTAAAGAGGTTTCATGATGTCTTGGAGTGCAGGAATCTTTCCAGTTTCTGAGGAATGTATGACATCCTATGATGCCAATATCTACAGGGGCTGGAGATTCTATGAAAGAAAAAAAAAAAACTACAGCTCATTCGAATAAAGTCAGAGTTTTAGAGGAGACCTAAAAGTAACCTCAAAGATGAACTCCAGGCAAGTGTAAAAATAAGTTCCCCTTTTGGAACATGTCCTTCATGCACAGTTCCTTATAAGTGAATGCCTACATCTACCATCAGACATTGCTGCTGACGGCTTGTAGATTTGAATGGACTTCAAGGTTGCTGATGAGCAGCCTTGTAGTTCATTCACAAGCCCTACAGATTGTAAACAGTCAGCCCCTATGAAGGTACGAGCTGAAAGCTGCAGGCCTTGTCTGCAGGAGTCTGCCATTACACCCCTGATCCAATGATCTTGGGTGCAGTGCTTTCCAGGCTCCTTAGTGCCTGGAAAAATAATACATTTACTTTTTTTTTTTTTCCTGGGGTGAGTATCCTTTAACGTATTTTCAGAGCCAACCAGTTTAAATACCTGAATTTCATTTAATATCAGCCTCTTGCAGTAGACTGGGAGAGGAATGGGCAGCACTTGGGGTCAATCAGAAGTCCTGCATTTACATCTGCTGACAATGAACTTGCACAGAGAGGTGACCACGTTATTCTGTTGCTGCTCCTTAATTGTCAAATTACAGGCTAGAGGGCAGGCAGGTTGGCCAAGTTTTGCTTAACAGGTTCCATTTTTATGCATTTCAACTGTGTATATAGCTGTTTGCCTGGAGTTCAGGTTTAAAAGTTATCGGATCATATACATCGTAAGTCAAATCACAGGATCATAGTTATGTCTATAGTTCCCTTCAAATTAGGGTGGATGACTCCATCCCAGGGGGATGAAGACGTAGTTTAATATCTAAATTAAATATTCCCAGCTGAATGCATATAAGGCTAGCTTTAGGGGTATCTATTTAGAGTAAAAGTGATATGAGCAGATGTGTTATGCAGCAATTGCAACAGAGTTTTCAGTAGTTGATTTATGCCTGCGTGTCCAACCACATTGACTTATCCATAAAGAGCTTGGCCTTGCTAAACTGAATGAGCGACAGGGGTTAGCTCAGCCTTACATAGTCCACAATATCATTCTTACCAGCACTTGACACCAAAGAGGGCTATTGGTGTTTTAGAAGGACCCCTGAATTAGAAATTAGAAATTTAAATATTAATGGAAATATTCCGTGGCTGGAACATACTTCCATGTGGTTACAACTTGGCATTCTGTATAACCATGCACAGTAAAATGGATATAATTTGTGACATTAGCTGTTATTTTCCAATGCCCATAGACAAGGATGTGGACCAGTGTCTACTACACATGACCTAACAAGTCATAACCAGACTTTTAATGCAATCACATTTCTTAGATCCCATTAACTCCACCATTTTGAGGTTACCACTTTTGGTGGGACTTAATGCCAGGTTGGGAAATGCAGCAACCACTCCTTTTTGGTTGCAATTGCCAAGCTTTATTTTAATTACAGATGATTTTTTTATTTTTTTTTTCAGATGTGACCTCGATTGAGGTCTGTATGGGGACCTTATCATATTGGCTGTCACAAGTCCTTCAAGGAGAACCATAAATTATTAGTAGTTGTGTGCACAGCCGGTCTAGTGGGACTGCATTATTCACCATTACATTTGGTTCATAGGCATGATTATTGTACAGCCCACTCCCAGGGGTGGGTATGTATCATAATAGACTAGACAGTTTTTATGTTGCTTGATAAGGTCAGAAATCTCAGTGGCCTGTTTGGAGAGCTAATTGTATAGACACCTAGCTTATAGAGCCTCTTTAAAAGTGGTTATTGTTTTAGCCTTTTTCAAAATGGCATATTTTATATTGTGAAATATGTTAACATGCTTATAAACCATTTTTTTCCATTAGGTAATACAAAACATGGTAAAAACAATAGATTTAAAAATATAGACCGACGTATCCAAGCCTGACAGGTGTAGATGAAGACGGCACTAATTTCCTATATTACCTGTCTTTCCTCTAATCCTTTTGAAAATGTTAATTCCTAAAGGAGTCAATTACCCACCATTTATTTACATCGGATGCTTTCATCCCATTTTAGCAAAATGCTGACTGCATAAAACCAGAACAGGTATATCACGATAATGTGGAGGGATCAAATGCTTACATGCTGCATAAAGAACTAAATTGTAAACAAAAGCATCTTTCCTCCACGCAGATTAAAATATCAAATTATTCTAATTGCATGAACACCTGGTATGCGTTTCCATAAAACCTGGATTACAAATGCTTCTGAGGATTGCCTACACTTAGGCAGGAAAGCCCAGAATCAACTATTAGATTTGGGACCCTGAAAGAATCATTGGACATTTGCGAGCAGCTTTTTCACAAGAACATAATCAACAAGGCAGGTTGCCCAAAATATGGAGGTCTGTTCGCGCGGGCCAGAACACGAGCGGCTGAACATTCACTTAAAGGAAGACTCCTAATTGAAATGCATATATGTGGATTGTCTCACCTGACACAATATTTGTAATGTGATTCGGTCACTTGTCCGAATGCCAGGTCCTTCACTCAGAGACATTGCTGCAGATTTCATTTGAACAATACAGCTGTCTCTATTGGTGGCCGTAAATGCTTACATTTTATTTATTCAACTCCTCTTCCTCTTTCTGTTGGGAACCCCAAGGCTCTGTCCTTGGGCCCCTTCTATTCTCTTTCTACACCTCTTCTCTGGGGTAGTTGATAACCGCCCATGGTTTCCAATGCCATCTCTACACCGACGATACCTAGATCTATCGCTCTACACCCCTGCTTGGTCTCCTCGCATATCATAAATTTACTGAGAGACATATCCGTATGGATGTAACACTACTTCCTCAAACTCAATCTTTCTAAAACTAAGCTTGTAATATTTCCTCCTCGACGATTTTCCCCCTACCAATGAGATTGATAGCATAACCACTGGTCCCTTTACACATGCCAGTGTGCTAGCTGTAATCCTAGACTCTGACCTTTCCTTCGGGCCCCAGATCCAATCACTGGCTAAATCTTGCCGCCCTAACCCCTGCAGCATTTCAGAATTCGCCCCTTCCTGACTAATGACACTACCAAAAAACGTACTCACTCCTTATATATTCTGCCTTGACTACTGCAACTCCCCCTTCACTGGCCTACCTTTACACAGGCTATCCCCCCTTAAGTTTATTATGAATGCTGCTGCTAGGCTTTTATACACCTTACTAACAAATCCATGACTGTTGCCCATCTCTGCCAATCCCTTCACTGGCTTCCACTAGCCCAACGTATAAAATTCAGAAATTACTCACCACACTGTACAAAGCCATCCACAACCCTGCCCCAGCTACATCACCAACCTCATCTGCAGATATCGTTCAAATCTAGGTCCCTTGCTGCCTCCTCCTATGCTCGCCTCCAGGACTTTTCCAGAACCTCTCCCATCCTCTGGAATTCCCTACCCCAGTATGTCCGGTCAGCTCCTACCATGTCCGCCTTTAGGCAGTCCTTGAAAACTAATTTATTCTGGGAAGCCTACCCCACCTCCACCTAAAAACGACTTGAGTCATCTCCTTCATATCATCCCCTACAGCTATTACCTTTTGTACCACCTCCTCCACCCTTTTTAGATTGCAAGCTCAATGAGCAGGGCCCTCCTGTTCCTTCTGTATTGAACTGTGTTGTAATGGTATTGCCCCCCTTTATGTTGTAAAGTGCTGTACAAACAGTTGGCACTATATAAATCCTGTATAATAATAATATGCGATTCCACTCATGCGGGCTCACTCTAGAGTTGCCTTGTCTGTGTTCATTGACACAGACGGTGCGTCTCGACCCCGCCTCCTGCTCCCTCATAACAGAATTTGACATCAGCGGAAGACAATGGCTCCCGCTGCAATCAATCTGAACAGTGAGTGGAGAGAGCCTCTGCTCTTGTGCACATCGCTGGATCGAATTTGGGCTCAGGTAAGTATAAGGGAGGGCTGGGGGGATGCATTCAGCACAGAAGTTGTGTTTTATTTTAATGCATTACGGTTAACAAAATAAAGAAGAAAAACCCCTAAGGCTTTAGAACCACTTTAAGATCATATCTTCCAACTAGTGATTGGAATCCATGTCCCCATGTGTGGCATTTTAATCGAATGAGTAGCTTGATTGTTCCTATTGGAAGAGATCAATCCGAAAATAAATCAAGCGTTTATCGAAGAGTGTATGGTACCCATAAGACCTGCCCCACCCCACGCTCAGACAATGAAGGGGCAGCACCACTACTCCTTTTTTTTTTTTTTTTTTTTTTTTTCCAGCAGGACATTCGTAACATTAGATGTACAGCATTGTATAATGCAGCAGACCCTGATAGACTAAAGCTAACCATACATGGGTCGAATTTTGGACGATCCCTGGTTAATCGGCCAAAATTCAACCTAGGTTTGGCTTTTTGGCACCACCCAGCTCAACAGACTTTGAACAATGGCTGGGCAAACAGTGACTGCATCCAATCAGATACAATCTTTATTTGGATATTCAGACATCCGCATGTGTTGCAGATGTAAATGCAATATCTGGCAGGGGAGAGCCCCTCCATCCATGCTGGCATGGGGAAAAAAAAAAGGGATCTCTCATGTTCAGCCTGCAGGGCCGAACAAGAGAAATCAAACTGTGTATGGCCAGCTTTAGAGTCCCATCTAAGTACTGCTATGTGGGTACTTATGCTGCTTCTGTGTAAAAATACATTTAATTTTTTATTTCAATTTATACGTGGAATAAATGGTAGCTCGCTATCTTTTACTAGAGCTCAGTTCTCAAGTATATCACCATCTAAAATGATTTTTTGTTTTAGTTTTTGAAAAAATAGGGCCTGTGATTTTTGTGTTTGTTGGGTTTTCTTTGCAGATTTCCCTTAATTTCCTGGAGACACCGCGATCAGTGAAGGGAAATCTCTCAAAGTGAGGACATCCCATCCTATCAATCTTTGAAGCATTTGTCCCCATTAGGAGGTTTCAAAGGTACTGTTCTTGGAACAGCTATCAGATTTTAGATTTCTCATCTTGGCTTTGGTGAGGTTGGTCACTAGAAGAAATAGGGGTACATCGGTACCTTTCCTCTTTTGTATGTATCCCATGTTCACAGTCCCTGCTGTCTACTGTCATAGATAAAAGGATGAACATAAGATTCTTTTAAGCTAAAGTAGAGCTAAAAAAGATATAATCTCACAAAAGTGAGTACACCCTTCACATTTTTGTAAATATTTTATTATGTTTTTTCATGTGACAACACTGAAGAAATGACACTTTGCTACAATGTAAAGTAGTGAGTGTACAGCTTGTATAACAGTGTAAATTTGCTGTCCCCTCAAAATAACTCAACACACAGCCATTAATGTCTAAACCGCTAGCAACAAAAGTGAGTACACCTCTAAGTGAAAAAGTCAGAATTGGGCTCAAAGTGTCAATATTTTGTGTGGCCACAATTATTTTACAGCACTGCCTTAACCTTCTTTGGCATGGAGTTCACCAGAGCTTCACAGGCTACCACTGGAGTCCTCTTCCACTCCTCCATGATGACATCACAGAGCTGGTGGATGTTAGACACCTTGCTCTCCTCTAACTTCCTTTTGATGATGCCCCACAGATGCTCAATAGGGTTTAGGTCTGTAGACATGCTTGGCCAATCCATCACCTTTACCCTTAGCTTCTTTAGCAAGGCAGTGGTCGTCTTGGAGGTGTGTTTGGGGTTGTTATCATGTTGGAATACTGCCTTGCGGCCCAGTCTCCAAAGGGAGGGGATTATTCTCTGCTTCAGTGTGTCACAGTACATGTTGGCATTCATGGTTCCCTGAATGAGCTGTAGCTCCCCAGCACTCATGCAGCCCCAGACCATGACACTCCCACTACCATGCTTGACTGTAGACAAGACACACTTGTCTTTCTACTCCTCACCTGGTTGCCACCACACACTCTTGACACCATCTGAACCAAGTAAGTTGGGCCCAATTAGCCATTTTCCCTCCCCGCTGTCATGGAACTTGTTACAAAGTCTCAGGTGTGAATGGGGAGCAGGTATGTTAAATTTGGTGTTATCGCTCTCACTCTCCTACTGGTCACTGGAAGTTCAACATGGCACATCATGGCAAAGAACTCTGAGGATCTGCAAAAAAGAATTGTTGCTCTACATAAAGATGACCTAGGCTATAAGAAGATTGCCAAGACCCTGAAACCGAGCTGCAGCACAGTGGTTAAGACCCTACAGCAGTTTAACAGGACAGGTTCTACTCAGAACAGGCATCGCCATGGTCAACCAAAGAAGTTGAGTGCACGTGCTCGGTGTCATATCCAGAGGTTGCTTTTGGGGAAATAGACGTATGAGTGCTGCCAGCCTTCCTGCAGAGGTTGAAGGGGTGGGGGTCAGCCTGTCTGTACTCAGTCCGTACGCCGCACACATGCATCAAATTGATCTGCATGGCTGTTGTCCCAGAAGGAAGACTCTTCTAAAGATGATGCACAAGAGAGCCTGCAAACAGTTTGCTGAAGGCAAGGAGACTAAGGACATGGATTACTGGAACCATGTCCTGTGGTCTGATGAGACCAAGATAAACTTATTTTGGTTCAGGTGGTGTCAAGCGTGTGTGGTGGCAACCAGGTAAAGAGTACAAAGACAAGTGTGTCTACACTGCCTACAGCCAAGCATGGTGGTGGGAATGTCACGGTCTGGAGCTGCATGAGTGTTGCCGGAACTGGAGAGCTACAGTTCATTGAGGGAACCATGAATGCCAACATGTACTGCGACATACTGGAGCAGAGCATGATCCCCTCCCTTCGGAGACTGGGCCGCAGGGTAGTATTCCAACATAACTGTCCCCAAACACACCTCCAAGATGACCACTGCCTTGCTAAAGAAGCTGAGGGTAAAAGTGATGGACTGGCCAAGCATGTCTCCAGATCTAAACCCTATTTAGCATCTGTGAGGCATCCTCAAACAGAAGGTGGAGGAGTACAAGGTCTCTCGCATCCACCAGCTCTGTGATGTTGTCATGGAGGAGTGGAAGAGGACTTCAGTGGCAACTTGTGAATCTCTGGTGAACTCCATGCCCAAGAGGGTTAAGGCAGTGCTGGAAAATAATGGTGGCCACACAAAATATTGACACTTTGGGCCTAATTTGGACATTTTCACTTAGGGGTGTACTCACTTTTGTTGCCAGCGGTTTACGCATCAATGGATGTGTGTTGAGTTATTTTGAGGGGACAGCAAATTTACACTGTTATACAAGCTGTACACTCACTACTTTACATTGTAGCAAAGTGTCATTCCTTCAGTGTTGTCACATGAAAAGATATAATAAAATATTTACGAAAATGTGAGGGGTGTACTCACTTTTGTGAGATACTGTATATAGCAGTGGATATAAAAAAAAAAATGTCAGGTTACTGTGGTGTAAAAAAATGAGACAAAGATAAATCTTTTCAGAACTTTTTCCACCTTTTAATGTGACCTATAAACTGTACAACTCAGTTGAACAACAAACTGAAATCTTTTTTAGGTGGAGGGGAAGTAAAAATAAATAAAAATACTCATTCTTTTTGGGTATGAGTCTATCAGCATGGCACATCTTGACCAAATCTGTCAGATTGCGAGGGCATCTCCTGTGCACAGCCCTCTTCAGACCACCCCACAGATTTTCAATTGGATTTAGGTCTATGCTGTGGCTGGGCCATTCCAAAACTTTAATCTTCTTGTGGTGAAGCCATTCCTTTGTTGATTTAAATGTATGCTTTGGGTCATTGTTATGCTGAATTTCCTCTTCATGTTCAGCTTTCTAGCAGAAGCCTGAAGGTTTTGTGCCAATATTGACTGGTATTTGGAACTGTTCATAATTCCCTCTACCATTACTAAGGCCCCTGTTCCAGCTGAAAAAAACCCAGCCCCAAAGCATTATGCTGCCACCACCATGCTTCACTGTTTGTATGGTGTCCTTTTGGTGATGCGCAGTGTTGTTTTTGCGCCAAACATATCTTTTGGAATTATGACAAAATAGTTCAACCTTGGTTTCATCAGACCATAACACATTTTCCCACATGCTTTTGGGAGACTTCAGATGTGTTTTTGCAAACTTTAGACAGGCTTGCATGTTTTTCTTTTTAGGAAAAGGCTTCCGTCTTGCCACTCTACCCCATAGCCCAGACATGTAAAGAATACGTGAGATTCTTGTCACATGTACCACACAGCCAGTACTTGCCAGATATTCCTGCAGCTCCTTTAATGTTGCTGTAGGCCTCTTGGCAGCCTCCCTGACAAGATTTCTTCTTGTCTTTTCATCAATTTTGGAGGAACGTCCAGTTCTTGGTAATGTCACTGTTGTGTCATATTTTCTCCACTTGATGATGACTGTCTTCACTGAGTTCCATGGTATATTTAATGCCTTGGAAATTCTTTTGTACCCTTTTCCTGACTGATACCTTTTAACAATGAGATCCCTCTGATACTTTTGGAAGCTCTCTGCGGACCATGGCTTTTGCTGTAGGATGCGACTAAGAAAATGTCAGGAAAGACCTGCTAGAACAGCTGGACTTTATTTGGGGTTAATCAGAGGCAATTTAAATTATTGCAGGTGTGTACTGACTTCTATTTAACATGAGTTTGAATGTGATTTGCTTAATTCTGAACACAGCCACACACATCCCCAGTTATAAGAGGGTGTGCACACTTATGCAACCATTTTTTTTATCTTTACTCACCCCCCCCTAAAAGATTTCAGTTTGTTTTTCAATTGAGTTTTACAGTTTATAGGTCACATGGAAAAACTTCTGAAATGATTTATCTTTGTCTCATTTTTTTACATCACAGAAACCTGACATTTTAACAAGGGTGTGTAGACTTTTTTTTTTTTTTAATATCCATTGCATATGTATGTGGGTGGGTGGGTGTATATAAATTTATTTATTTTTGGCCACCTGTGTCCGATTGGGGAGATTTCCCCTCACTTCCTGACCCACGTCCGAAACAAGAAGTGAGAGAAAGTCCCTCCAAAGTGAGGGAATCAAACCCTGGTTTTCACTAGAACTAGTGTCTATATTGGAAGATTTCCTCTCTCTTCCTGTTCTGGTGACAACCCAACATTTTGAATTTTCTTTGACTTTCGTAAACCGGACAAATTGAGAGGGTGTATCTTCCAAATGGGGGACACAGATAGCTTTAAAAACCTGTCAGGTGTTCTAATACCTCTTCACTCTATCCTAAACTAAAAAAAAAAAGTTTTGCCTTTAGTTTAACTACCTGTTCACAGAGACATAGGTGGCACAACTGGTCTGCTCCTAGCTGCCATGCTGTCATATTAATGAAATTGCTTCAATACATTCTGGGTTACCAGAAGTGGCGTGTAGGAATTAAATTGATTTAATTTTGATCTGCAAATGTGCTGGGTCATTGACACATCAAGGCAGCCAAGGAACTAGCACTTCTGCAAGGGGAGGTCAGCATGTTTTCTTTAGATGTCATGCACATGGACCATACAGCGCATGGAACCCATGGAAATACTCTCCCCTGGACCTGCTGCCACATTCAGCCACCCATTTAGATAAGTTAGAAGATGCAGCTGTGCATAGTTGTGCACTGGAACCATATGCTCAGAATGCATGCAATGTGCTTTTGAAGCATACGTCTGTGTGGGTGCTTTATACAACCCCTGGCACATAACCATCACGTATTCTATTTCATATCCATGGCCAGCTTTACACCGCAACTGCGGATCCCAGGAGAATATTGACGCAGGCTCTTCAAACCGTATTTCCCATGTATGGCCATGTGCATGAAAGCTCAAATGTGTTTAAGGAACGGTGTGTGTGTGCTTACTAACATTCTCCAACAGTAGGAGAGCCAGTCCTAATGGCTTTAATGGTTCAAAATAAAACAGCCATTGCTTTTTGGCGGCCACAAGACTCCCCCCCCCCCCCCCCCTTCATCAGAGCTTAAGATCTTATAGGAACTTTAGTCTGAAGGATTTTACCATAGTTCTTTGTATATGTACTGCTTCCATCAGGGAGACCTGCGTTACTCACCTGAGCAACCGTAAAGCCATTATCAGTAGTGCTCGTGTCAATGACCTTATTCTAATAATAAAAAGCAGAGCACTTGTTTAGAATACACAGTGCTTTTAAAACCTCGGTGTCATTCAGTTAGTGTTTTCAACAAAGCCCAATTCCGGGCAAAAAAAAAGTTTTCCCATACAATGGGGCTGTGCCTGCACAGAGAATGGAGATGTACTTACCTTATCCTCAAATCCTACCAGCACCTACCATGCTCCAGCGGTCTTGAGTTGTGGACTGTTCCTGACATCACCCCCAGAGCAAACTCCACAGACCAGAAAAGGTCCACAATGGACCATAGGGGAGCTCTGTTTTTTGGAAGGATCGGGTGAGTATAAGCTTTCGCTTCACACCTAGACAAAATGAGCATTTGACCTGTAAAGTGCTTGGCTCCTCGCATCTCAGGAAACACCGCCTTAAATTTCAAGATTTAAGCCTCACCGTCCCGCCGCCCCCTCAGTTCTGGTGTTTCCTCCGGTGGGGAGACATCGCTAAGGGGCCAAGGGCTAAACAGCCGGGGAGGCTGAGGCTGATCATTTCCTGAGCGGGAGGGGGGGACCAAGGTCTCTCTCTCCCTCTCTCCCTCTCTCTCCCTCTCTCTCCCTCTCTCCCTCTCTCCCTCTCCCTCTCCCTCTCTCTCTCTCTCTCTCTCTCTCTCTCTCTCTCTCTCTCTCTCTCTCTCTCTCTCTCTCTCTCTCTCTCTCTCTCTCTCTCTCCTACCGTCTGAGAGGCTAGTGAGCCCGGGTACCTGAAGGGACTGCACATCGCGCTCCTCCAGCTTCTCTTGGCGAAGCAGTAAAGCTGGAGGGGCCCGCTTTCTTCTGCTCAGGGGTGGCATAGGGCGGAGGTACATGGAGGCCGCGCTGCACTATGCCGCCAGCGTGGGAGCTCTGAGTGCTGGGTCGGATGGCGGGTGACGTCAGTTCCGGTGGGGGTCAGTACTTCCGTCTGACCCGCGACTTCCGGTTCCGGCCCCGGGGTTTGAAAGCGGACTGTGCGCTTGACTGGTGCTGCCTCATTTTCTGCTGTGGGGACAGCACACGGAGGCTAAGGAGACCACACCAATCCTCAGCGGGAAATGTCGGAAGTGGAGGCTTCACAAACTGCTCCTGGAGAATCCTGCACCAGCCACTCAAAGGTAAGAGGAACCCTGGGGTGTTTGTCTCCCTTGGTGGTGGGGGGAAGGGATGTAACTGGGACCCTTCTGGTGGTCGGTCCTGGGAAGAGCACTCCTGGTGGCCCTCTGTGTGAAGTGCTGGTGGATGGGTTTTCTGACTGCTCTTCTTTTTAATCTGTATTTCAGAGCAAGTCCACGGAAAAAATCAAGTCGCCCCATAATTCCAAGAAAAAATGCCCTTCATGCAGAGCCACGATGGGGGAGTCTTGGTCCAAGCCACTCTGTAGGGAGTGCATAGAGGGGGTTAGTGAGGGAACAGTCAGCGGAACAATGTACGGATCTAGCAGCGTCCGTCAAGGAGCTTTCTAGCACTAGTTCTAGTTTCTAGTTTCCAGTTGCCACAGCCCCAGGTTAATCCTCCACCAGCACAACAGAGTATTGCTCCAAGCTTAATTGATGCTCCCTCTGGGAGTGGAGAGAATCCAGGAGGCTCCAGAGAGGAAATTGAGTAGGAGCCTGATAGCGTTTCTTCAGATTCCCAAGGGGAGTCGGAGGGAAAGGAAGTGGATGGGGAATCCACAAAAGTCTCTTGCTACAAACTTTCTCTGGAAGAAGTGGAGGAGCTCTTAGGAGCTATCCATACCACTTTAGGAATCCAGGAGGAAAGTAAGAAGTTATCACTCCACGACCAGATGTATAGGGGCCTAGGGGAACATAAAAAGGTGTTTCCCGTCCATGATGTCTTGGTCGATGCCATCAAAGAGTGGCAAGACCCGGAAAGGAAGCCTTTCTTTTCAAGAACTCTGAAACGAAGGTTTCCCTTTGCAGAAGAGGAGGCGCTAGTATGGAATAAATCTCCTAAACTTGACGCGGCTTTTTCACAGGTTTCCAGGCATCCTGACCTGGCCTTTGAGGACATGGGGGCGCTCCAAGATCCCATGGACAAGAGGATAGATTCGCTCTTGAAAAAATCCTGGGATTCTTCCCTGGGTAATCTCAAGCCTGCCATGGCGTCCACAGTGGTGGCACGGAACATGGAATATTGGTTGACACAAATTAAAGTGCACATAGAAGCAGGAACGTCTAAAGAAACGATCCTGTCGTCTTTTCCCAATCCCCCTTAAGGGGGTGGCTTATCTTGCGGACGCCTCGGCAGAATCGGTGCGTATGTCCGCAAGATCTGCAGCCTTATCCAATTCAGCAAGGAGAGCCTTAGTGCTTAAGACGTGGCAGGGAGATAGCGCATCTAAGGTCAAACTCTGTGGAATCCCTCTCACAGGGGACTCGTTGTTTGGACCTGGTTTGGAGGCCGTCTTGGATCGGACGACCGACAAGAAAAAGGCCTTTCCTTTTAAAAGGAAATTTGCAGAGACTAAAAGAAAGTCTCGCCCTCGGAGGAAGTTTGACCCCCCAAAAACTGAACAACAGAAGAAAGTTTGGGGACAGAAGGGCAAAGGGCGTGAGGGGGGGGCTATTTTTGGCCCTCCTGAACAGCCCAAAAAGACCAAGTGACGGAACCCCAGTGGGAGGAAGATTGGGGTGTTTCCTCCCACAGTGGGAAATGATCACCTCCAACCAGTTTATATTGGGGATCATAAGAAGAGGATACCAGTTGAGTTTGCAAAACCTCCACCACTCAGACTCCTTGTCACTGAGCTGCCAAAATGCGCAGAAAGGTCGTCAGCTCTTCTTTCCTCTCTACAGGAGTTGGAGGAACAGGAAGTGGTAGTGCGAGTCCCAAAAGGAGAGACAGGCAGAGGCTTCTACTTCCACATCTTTGTGGTCCGCAAACCATTGGGAAAGTTCAGGCTCATCCTGGACCTGAAGCCTCTGAATGTCTCGGTCACCTACAAGAGGTTCTGAATGGACTCGATCTACTCGGTGAAAGCACTTCTTCCCCGAACTGCTTCATGGCATCCTCTTCTCCCCGCATCTTCACCAAGGTCATGGTGGAGGTCCTGGCTTTTCTGCGACTCGGAGGCATCTCAGTAGTCGCATATTTAGATGATCTGCTCCTGTTTGCCTCTTCCCCGAAACGGTTGTCGCGGGATCTACAGGTAACAAGAGACATCCTGGAAAATCTAGGATGGCTCTTGAACCTGGAGAAATCCAACTTGGTTCTGTCACAAAAGGTAATTTTTCTGGGCTACATGTTGGATTCAACAAAGCAGAAAGTCTTCCTTCCCCTAGAAAAGATCCAGAAGGTGGACAGGGAAATGTTGTTACTCCAGGGCAGTCATCAGATCTCTGTAAGAAAAGCTATGTCAGCTTTGGGCTTACTGACATCCTCGCTTCCAGCAGTTCAGTGGGCAGTGTTGCATTTTCGCCCTTTACAACTGTTCATCCTGAGGGTCTGGGACCACAGTCAGGGGTCTTTGGACTCCTTGATAACGGTGCCGATTCAAATCAAGAGATCCCTCTGGTGGTGGAGAAAGGGGGCCAATCTTTCACAAGGTCTGGATTGGGTCCTACCAGTGTCCAGGAGTATCACGACCGATGCGAGCAACACAGGTTGGGGTGCGCATCTAGATTCCCGGATGGTTCAGGGCTTCTGGCTGAGAAAGGACGCAAAAAAGTCCTCGAACTGGAGGGAACTGAGAGCTATAGCCTTGGCACTCAGAGCCTTTCAGAGGGAACTCCAGGAACAGCATGTGCGAGTTCGATTGGACAACTCCTCAGCAGTAGCCTATATAAACAGGCAGGGGGGTACCAAAAGCAGATCCCTGTGGGTCCTGACAAAAACCATTCTCAAATGGGCCGAAGCAAATGTTCTGTCCCTCTCGGCGGTACATTTGAAGGGGGAACAAATCTGGTGGCAGATTTCCTCAGCAGGAAAATGCTGAGAGAAGGTGACTGGGTTTTGAACCAGGAGGTTTTCGAGGCAATCTCTCGAAAGTGGGGGATGCCATGTGTAGACCTCTTCGTTTCAAGAGAAAACAGAAAGACGCGTCTTTTCTTCTCCCTGAACAAATGGGATGGGGCACTTGGAGTGGACACACTGGCTCAGAGCTGGCCTTTCTCCAGGTGTTATGCCCCCCCCCTGTACTGATTCCAGCAGTACTGAGAAAGTTCCAGTTGGAGAGCACAACTCTTATTCTGCGCCACATTGGCCCAAGAGGCCATGGTTTTCCATCCTAAAGAGCTTAGCGGTGGAACCTCCCTGGATTCTGCCAGTCCAGGAGAATCTTCTTTCTCAGGGACCAATCTGTTGTCCTCAGGTGGAGCGATGGAACCTCGCAGCTTGGCTACTGAAGAGGAATTGCTAAGGGGCAAGGATTTCTCGGATCGTTTAGTGAAAACCCTCCTAAGTTGCAGAAAAAGGGAAACGCAAGTTATCTACATGAAACAGTGGAAACGTTTCAATAGCTGGTGCACAGAAAGTTCCTTTGATGTACGCAGCTCCGTAGCAGTATTAGAATTTCTGCAATCAGGGGCGGACAAGGGGTTAGCCCTTAACACCCTGAAAGGACAGGTATCCGCTTTGTGCGTTCTTCTGTAAAAAACAGCTAGCAACGTATCTGTGGACAGTCAGGTTTTTTAAAGCCTTAAGCAGACGGAGACCAGTTAAGAGTCTCCCCCTTTCCAATGTGGGATCTTTCTTTAGTTTTACAGGCCTTCACGGTGGAACATTTGAGCCGTTAGAGACCTATACGTTAAAATTGATTACCCTCAAAACTGTGTTTTTGGTGGCGATCACTACGGCAAGGAGAGTGAGTGAACTTGAAGCCCTCTCTATTAGGGCACCTTTTTTTCAGGTGTTTCCGGACCGTGTGATTTTTTTAGAACCGATCTGGCCTTTTTGCCAAAGGTGGCCTCGAGTTTTCATAGAGGCCAAGAAATTATTTTGCCTACCTTCTGTTTGAATCCTGTGAGGGAACAGGAACATATTTTTCATAAACTGGACGTTAGAAGGTGCGTCCTTCAGTACTTGGATAGTACAAAACCGTTTAGGAAGTATGATTCCTTTTTTGTGTTATTTTCAGGGGCTAAGAAAGGATTCAGAGCCTCTAGGTGTACAATAGCCAGATGGTTAAGGTTAGCCATTATTCAGGCTTACGTAGTCAGGGGGTTGGAGACCCCGAAAGGTATTAAGGCACATTCCACCAGGGCAATGGCGACTTCTCAGGCAGAGTGGGCTGGTGCTTCTCCAGAGCAGATCTGTAGGGCTGCAACGTGGACCAAGTTTGACACGTTCGTGAAGCACTACAGATTGGACCTACTGTCAGCAAAAGACCAAGCTTTTGGTTGTAAAGTACTGCAGGCAGTAGTCCCACCCTAAGGTAAGGTGCTCGCTTATCCTCTCTATGGTGCTGTCCTGAAAGACGGAATGGGGAAAAACGGAGTTACCTACCGGTAACATCCTTTTCCAGGAGTCTTTCAGGACAACCCAAATTATTGGATATTCCTGAAGAACTCATCGCATGAGAACGTCAGGTAAGATAAAAGTTATTATGACGTGTTCTTGTGTCTCTCCAGCTGGCCGGAGGTACTCTTGAAGAACTGAGGGGCCAACGGGACAGTGAGACTTAAATCTTGAAATTTAAGGCGGTGTTTCCTGAGATGGGAGGAGCCAAGGTCTCTCTATGGTGCTGTCCTGAAAGACTCCTGGAAAAGGATGTTACCAGTAAGTAACTCCGTTTTTTTTTTTTTTTTTTTTATCATTTTTTTTCCCCACAAATAGAGCTTTCTTTTGGTGGTATTTGATCACCTCTAGGATTTTTATTTTTTTAGCACAACAAATAAAAAAAGACTGAACATTTTAAAAAAAGTTTTTCTTTGTTTCTGTTAAAAATTTTTGTAAATAAGTACGTTTCCTCCTTCAATGATGGGCACTGATATGGCTGCACTGACAGGCACTGATAAGGCGACACTGGTGGGCACCAATGAGGTGGCACTGACGGGCACTGATAGGTGGCACCGATGGGAACTGATAGGTGGCACTCGTATGCGGCACTGATGGGCACTCGTAGGCGGCACTAATGGGCACTCGGCGGCACTGATAGGTGGCACGGATGGGCACTGATAGGTGGGCATGGATGGGCACTGACAGGTGGAACTGATGGGTTGCACTGATGTCACTGATGGGTTGCACTGATGTCACTGATGGGTTGCACTGATGTCACTGATGGGTGGCACTGATGATACTGATGGGTGGCATTGCTGGGCATCACTGATGTGTTTGTACATACTGGTGCCAATCAGTGTCCATTTGTAGTATGTGGGCAGTCTTAAGGTGGTTAAGAATATATACTTGGATCAAATTTTTTCTTTTTTAAACAACAGTTTAGTATCGCTTTAGTTGAATGTTTTGAGTTCTTGTATGTTCTTGGCCTTTGTACTATATAGTTTCCCCAACTTTTACATGGATATTTCACGAAAAAAATGTTTTATATCAAAACAGATAGGTTAGTAAGACAGTCTGTACCACTAGTGTTTGTTGAGAAGAGGAGAGAGGTGGCTTCTGGGAAGTATTTATTGATTGGAACGCTTTCCCTAGTATGAGCCTGGAGAAGTAAGGTTTGTGTCTGGGCCTCGTGGAAGTCTGGTCAGGCACACAAGAGTCCATCACAGGTATTATTATATTTACAGCCAAATCCTGGGAGCTGGGAACATCTGCTGGAAGATGCTGAAGAGTTTGACAATGCACTAATTGAATTAGGCTTTTTTTTTTTTCGGAGGTTGCAGGCTACACTAATTGAATCTGAATCAGCCGTGTGTTTATTTGTGTATATTTGAAATGAGAAAAGCTTAAACCTTAGGGAGCAGACTGGCTTGCAGACATGGCCATTCAAGTGTACTGTGCTGCTCTCTAATGGTCCTGAGCAGTATTGCCAGGTCTCGGGGGAAATAGAAACAGACGTCGTCTTTATTTCTTCCACGTACAGTAATGCCGTCTTATCCTTTTGTTGGCGCACACTGTTTAAATCTGGTAAATGGACTGTTCTGTCATCGCATTGTGTGTGTGTGTGTGTGTGTGTGTATATGGGTATGTGTGTGTGTGTGTGTGTGTATGTATATATATATATATATATATATATATATATATATAATGTAGTCATCAATTGCCATCAGTGAAGGAGAAAACTTGCTTATTAACAAAGATTTGTAACAGAAACAAATTTTTTTTTTAATTGTCATTCTTTTTTTTTATTTGTAGCGCAAAAAATTAAATAAAAACCCCAGTGGTAATCAAATACCACCAAAAGAAAGCTCTGTCTGTGGGAAAAAAAAATGATAAAAGTTTTGTTTGGGTACAGTGTCCCCTTACCGCATAATTGTCATTCAAAGTGTGAGAGCGCTAAAAGCTGAAAATTGGTCTGGACAGGAAGGTGTATAAGTGTCCAGTATTGAAGTGGTTAAAGTGGAGGGCCACCCTAAAAAAAATATTGCATGAAAAGTCCTAAAAAAAAAAAAAAAAAATTTGAAAAAAAAAAAACATTTTTAAACTTACCTAAACCCTTGTTGCTTGGCAGTCTTCCTAATCTGCCTCTTCCTATTCCGCAGCATGTTCTGCTCCTCGGTGAGCGGCCCCGTTGCCTTCTGGGAACTGTGTGTGTTCCCAGAAAACCACGGGGCCATTCACAGAGCGCCGTACGAAACTGTCAGTGAAGCCGCATCGCAGGCACCCAGGACAGGTAAGTCTACTTATTTAAAGTCAGCAGCTACAGTGTATGTAGCTGCCGACTTTTAATTTTTTTTTTTCACGGCCGGAATTCCGCTTTAACCACTTCGCATCCAGGCCATTTCTGACACTTCGCTCCTACATGTCAAAAATCATCATTTCTTTGCTATAAAATTACATAGAACCCCCAAACATTATATGTTTTTTTAGCAGAGACCCTAGAGAATACAATGGCAGTCATTGCAACTTTTTATCTTGCACGGTATTTGCGCAGCAATTTTTCAAACGCGTTTTTTTTTAAAAAAAAAACAGTTTCATGCTTTAAAAAAAAACAAAACAGCAAAGTTAGCCAAATTTTTTTGCATTGTGTGAAAGATGAAGTTACGCCGAGTAAATAGATACCTAACATGTCACGCTTCAAAATTGCACACGCTCGTGGAATGGCGCCAAACTTTGGTACTTAAAAATCCCCATAGGCGACGCTTTAAATTTTTTTACTGGTTACATGTTTTGAGTTACAGAGGAGGTCCAGGGCCAAAATTATTGCTCTCGCTCTAACGTTCGCGGCAATACCTCACATGTGTGATTTGAACACCGTTTTCATGTGTGGGCGGGACTTACGTATGCGTTCGCTTCTGCGTGCGAGCTCACGGGGACAGGGGCGCTTTAAAAATTTTTTTTTTTTTTTATTGTTAATTTTACTTAAAAATTTTTATTTTTACACTTTAAAAAAAAATTTTTTTTTTTTGATCACTTTTATTCCTATTACAAGGAATGTAAACATCCCTTGTAATAGGAATATGACACGATCAGTCCTCTTTACAGTGAGATATGGGGTCAATAAGACCCCACATCTCACCTCTAGGCTGGAAAGCCTAAAATAAAAAAAAAAAATAAAACGATCGCCGCTTCACAGCCGAAGCGGCGCCGTTTTTTTGAATGCAGAGGCCGGGCGTGACGTCATAACATCGCGCCCGGCCTCCGAACGATCATAGAGACTCCGGCGACCATCTGGTCCGCCGGAAATCTCTATGGTGAACATCCGGCGCCGGCGGATCCGCTGTCCGACTCACCGATCGCTGAGGGGAGTCGGTAGAAGCACTGGAGGGCGGCGGGAGGGGGGGGACGTCCCCTCCCGCCGCCCGTAAGAACGATCAAGCGGCGTAAAAAAAGCAAAAAAAAAAGCTGATCGTTGTAAGTGCCCCAGTCAGTGTTAAATCATTGGTCTCCACAC
Source organism: Aquarana catesbeiana (assembly GCF_042186555.1). NCBI lineage: Eukaryota > Metazoa > Chordata > Amphibia > Anura > Ranidae > Aquarana > Aquarana catesbeiana. The sequence continues at coordinate 96,385,658 of NC_133331.1, forward strand.
TCTAACCCAGAGGTAGGCAACCTGGGGCCCTCCAGCTGTTGCAGAACATCATGCCCCTGGATGCAATTGTAACTGCCAGCCTTGTAATGTCTCATGGGAAATGTAGTTCCACAACAGCTGGAGGGCCCCAGGCTGCCTACCCCTGCTCTAAACTGATAACTTGGCAGGACAGTTTGTCCTGTTGAAATACAGACTTACTGACTGGATCACAAGGTGAAAATAAAGGAAAAAGAGTCTAAAAAGGAAAACTAATGCAGCCATCCCATGTAAGAACTGGTAAGCTGCAATATAATGTTTACTTTTGGGTTTAATACCGCTTAACAATTAAAAGGTGAATGAACAGAGGTGGACAGATTACTGGGAGGGGCTGGGGAAGACCCGGCTGTCATGGTGCACGTTGGCACCAATGACAAAGTCAGAGGCAGATGGAGTGTCCTAAAGAACGATTTTAGGGACTTAGGAGCTAAATTGAGGAAAAGGACCTCCAAGGTAGTGTTCTCAGGAATACTACCGGTACATCGAGCCACACCAGAGAGGCAGAGGGAGATTAGGGAAGTAAACAAGTGGCTGAAGAGCTGGTGTAGTAAGGAGGGGTTTGGTTTCATGGAGGACTGGGCCGACTTCTCAGTCGGTAACCGGTACTATAGAAGGGACGGACTGCACCTAAATGAGGAGGGTGCAGATCTGCTGGGAATGAAGATGGCCAAAAAGTTAGAGGGGTTTTTAAACTAGGCGATGGGGGGGAGGGTCCAGAGACAGTGATAGCCAGCGCGGAAGATATTCCAGAGGGTAGTATTGGGGGCATTAGTGGTAGGTTAACCAAAGCACAAAAACACAAGGTGAGCATAGTAGCAAGTCCAAGTTGCAATCTTGAAACACCCAATACGAGGACAATATGCGACCGATCTAAACTATGTGGCATGTTCACCAATGCCAGGAGCCTGGCGGACAAGATGGGTGAACTAGAGATACTGTTGTACAAGGAGGATTTGGATTTTGTGGGAATTTCAGAGACCTGGTTCAACAGCTCTCATGATTGGCTGGCAAACATTCAAGGGTATACCCTATACCGCAAGGATAGAGAGGGTAAAAAAGGGGGAGGGGTATGCCTATATATCAAGAATAATGTACAAGTGAATGTGAGAGATGACATCACTGAGGGGGCTAGGGAGGAGGTGGAATCTTTATGGGTAGAGCTCCAAAGGGATGAAGCTAAGGGGAAAATAATACTGGGAGTATGCTATAGGCCCCCTAACCTGAGGGAGGAAGTGGAGACGGATCTCCTATCACAAATTGGATTAGCAGCAAGGATGGGAAGTGTTATCATAATGGGGGATTTTAATTATCCAGACATAGACTGGGCGGAGGGAACCGCACATTCATTTAAGGCTCGCCAGTTCCTTAATGTCTTGCAGGACAATTTTATGGGTCAGATGGTAGACGCACCAACTAGAAATAAAACATTACTGGATCTACTGATTACCAACAATACAGACCTGATAACAGATGTGGAAATACGGGGCAATTTAGGTAACAGCGATCACAGGTCAATTAGTTTCAGTATAAATCACACAAATAGGAGACATGAAGGGAACACAAAGACACTGAATTTCAAAAGAGCCAACTTCCCTAAACTACAAACCTTGCTAAAAGGCATAAATTGGGATAAAATATTAGGAACAAAGAATACAGAGGAGAGATGGGTTTGCTTTAAGAGCATATTAAATAAGGGCATTAGCCAATGTATCCCATTGGGTAATAAATTTAAAAGAGCGAACAAACATCCTGGATGGCTTAACTCCAATGTAAAAATGCATATAAAAGCAAAGGAGAAGGCCTTCAAAAAATACAAGGTTGAGGGATCATCCACAGCATTCAGAATTTATAAAGAATGCAATAAGAAATGTAAGGGTGCAATTAGGATGGCTAAGATAGAACATGAAAGACACATAGCGGAGGAGAGCAAAAAAAATCCCAAGAAATTCTTTAAGTATGTTAACAGTAAAAAAGGGAGGACAGACCATATTGGCCCCATAAAGAATGAGGAAGGACATCTGGTTACAAAGGATGGGGAGATGGCAGAGTTATTGAATTTATTCTTCTCCTCAGTCTTCACGAGTGAATCGGGGGGCTTCAGTAACCAAAACTGCAGTGTTTATCCTCATGACACAACACAGGAAGCACCTACATGGTTAACAGAGGACGGAATTAAAATTAGACTTGAGAAACTTAACATTAATAAATCACCGGGACCAGATGGCTTGCATCCGAGGGTACTTAGGGAACTCAGTCAGGTGATTGCCAGACCGTTGTTCCTAATTTTTACAGACAGTCTATTGACTGGAATGGTACCAGCTGATTGGAGAAAAGCCAATGTAGCACCAATATTTAAAAAGGGCCCAAAAAACATCCCTGGGAATTACAGACCAGTTAGCCTAACATCAATAGTATGTAAACTCTTGGAGGGGATGATAAGGGACTATATACAAGATTTTAGTAATAAGAATGATATCATTAGCAGTAATCAGCATGGATTCATGAAGAATCGTTCTTGCCAAACCAATCTATTAACCTTCTATGAGGAGGTGAGTTGCCATCTAGATAAAGGAAGGCCCGTAGACGTGGTGTATCTGGATTTTGCAAAAGCATTTGACACAGTTCCCCATAAATGTTTACTGTACAAAATAAGGTGCGTTGGCATGGACCATAGGGTGAGTACATGGATTGAAAACTGGCTACAAGGGCGTGTTCAGAGGGTGGTGATAAATGGGGAGTACTCAGAATGGTCAGGGGTGGGTAGTGGGGTCCCCCAGGGTTCTGTGCTGGGACCAATCCTATTTAATTTGTTCATAAACGACCTGGAGGATGGGATAAACAGTTCCATCTCTGTATTTGCAGACGATACTAAGCTAAGCAGGGCAATAACTTCTCCGCAGGATGTGGAAATCTTGCAAAAAGACCTGAACAAATTAATGGGGTGGGCGACTACATGGCAAATGAGGTTCAATGTAGAAAAATGTAAAATAATGCATTTGGGTGGCAAAAATATGAATGCAATCTATACACTGGGGGGAGAACCTCTGGGGGAATCTAGGATGGAAAAGGACTTGGGGGTCCTAGTGGATGATAGGCTCAGCAATGGCATGCAATGCCAAGCTGCTGCTAATAAAGCAAACAGAATATTGGCATGCATTAAAAGGGGGATCAACTGCAGAGATAAAACAATAATTCTCCCGCTCTACAAGACTCTGGTCCGGCCGCACCTGGAGTATGCTGTCCAGTTCTGGGCACCAGTCCTCAGGAGGGACGTACTGGAAATGGAGCGAGTACAAAGAAGGGCAACAAAGCTAATAAAGGGTCTGGAGGATCTTAGTTATGAGGAAAGGTTGCGAGCACTGAACTTATTCTCTCTGGAGAAGAGACGCTTGAGAGGGGATATGATTTCAATTTACAAATACTGTACTGGTGACCCCACAATAGGGATAAAACTTTTTCGCAGAAGAGAGTTTAATAAGACTCGTGGCCACTCATTACAATTAGAAGAAAAGAGGTTTAACCTTAAACTACGTAGAGGGTTCTTTACTGTAAGAGCGGCAAGGATGTGGAATTCCCTTCCACAGGCGGTGATCTCAGCGGGGAGCATTGATAGCTTCAAGAAACTATTAGATAATCACCTGAATGACCGCAATATACAGGGATATGTAATGTAATACTGACACATAATCACACACATAGGTTGGACTTGATGGACTTGTGTCTTTTTTCAACCTCACCTACTATGTAACTATGTAACTCCAAATATCCTTGCCGCCCTAGTGACCATAATGCCACATGCAGCTGGTGTAGAGGTCAGTACGCTATTCACGGCAATACACAGCCCTGGAGTGAGTATCCATCACAATGGCAAATGCTCATTGGTCAATGCAGACAGTGACTGTGCTGACTAATGAGCAGTGCCTCCAAGGCTCCTTCTTCTGGTAAGATATCCCAGAAGAATGAAGAACTTCTCATGGGTGGTCGTGGGCACGCTGACCAATAAGAGCTTGCCATTGCGGGCATTATGATGACTTAAAACAGTTGTAAACCGGTGAAGAATGGTATGCATGGCATACTAACACATTATGAAATACTTACCTTAGAACAAAGCTCTCCAGTGGTGACCGCTCACTTTTGAGGCGGCTGACCTCTTCTCCGGGTGTTTCTTCCTGACTTGTGGGCTCCGGCGCTGTAAGAGTGGCATGGGCTCTGAAGGTCCGGCACTGCAAGCCAGACATCCAGGGCGAATGTGCCGACATTTTAATCGGGGGCATCCAGTCTGAATATCTTTTAAACTGTGCAGGTCTAGAGATATTCACAGTACCTACAGGTAAGCCTTATTATAGGCTTTCCTTTAGGTACAAGTGGTGTAACAGACTCTACTACCACTTTAAAGTGGTTCTAAAGGCAATAGGTTTTCACCTTCTGTGTGCAGCGCCCCCCTAATACTTACCTGAGACCCATCTCGATCCAGCGATGTTGCACGAGAGCCTCGGCCTGGCCGGAACTCTCTCATTGACTGAGAACATAGAGGGGCGCCATTGGCTCCTGCTGCTGTCAAAATCAGTGAGCTAATGAGGAGGAGGTGGAGGCGGGGGTGAGTTGCAGCTTCTGAATGGACACACAGAGAGAGCTGCGGCTCAGCTTGGGTGCTCCCATAGCAAGCTGCTTGCTCTGGGGGCACTCGACAGGAGGGAGGGGCCAGAAGCGTCGACGAGGAACCCGGGAAGAGATTTGGGCTGCTCTGTGCAAATCCACTGCACATAGCAGGTAAGTATGACTTGTTTGTTACCTTTAATCACTTGCCGACCGCACGCTGTCGTTTGACAGCGGTAGTATGGCACTCTGCGAATCGCCGTAGCTGTGCGGCGGGCGCTTTAAGGAGTAAAGAGGCGTGCCCGCCATGTCACGTAGGAGCTAATGCGCGTGTCCGATGGCCGCCAGCTACCCGCGATTGCCCCTTAGAAGGACAAAACGGAGATCTGTCAATGTAAACAGACAGACCTCCGTTAGTAGAGACAGATTGTCTGATCCTAGTACTTAGGAGCAGCGATCGGTCTCCTCCCCCAATCTGTCCCATCCCCCCAGAGTTAGAAACACACTGAGGGTACACAGTTAACCCCTTGATCGCCCCCCTAGTGTCAACCCCTTTCCTGCCTGTGACATTTATACAGTAATCGGTGGCTATTTTTAGCTTTGATCGCTGTATAAATGTCAGTGGTCCCAAAATAGTGTCAAAAGTGTCCGATTTGTCCGCTGCAATGTTGCAGTCCCAATAAAAAATCGCAGATCGCCGCCATTACTAGTAAAAAAAAAAAAAATGCCATAAATCTATCCCCTATTTTGTAGACTTTATAACTTTTGTGCAAGCCATCAATTATACGCTTATTGCGATTTTTTTTTTTTTTTTTTTTTTACCAAAAATATGTAGAAGAATACATATTGGCCTAAACTGATGAAGGAATGTGTTTTATATATTTTTTGGGGATATTTATTATAGCAAAACATGCTTTTTTTTTTTTTCTTTTTTTTTTTTTTTTTTATAAATTGTCGGTCATTTTTTGTTTTACTGCATAAAAAATCAGAGGTATCAAATACCACCAAAAGAAAGCTCTATTTGTGGGAAAAAAAAGGACATCAATTTTGTTACAGTGTTGCACGACCGCGCAATTGTCAGTTAAAGCGACGCAGTGCCGTATCACAAAAAATGGCATGGTCAGGAAGTGGGTAAATCTTTCCGGGGTTGAATTGGTTAAACAAAAAAGCAAGATGTTAATATTACTTTAAAAGAAAAAGGCATCCAATAGGCTTTGGGCCCAAATAATCTCAATTCTTTAGTGCTTTTAAAGTGTCTAATGGAATGCCAGTGATAGTAGTATGCTTGCTCTTGCTGCTCTTCCACTAACACAGCCATTGATTGATGTTTCCAGGATCTTTACACTGAGTCACTGTTTAAAGCACAAAAGCCCTGATTAGAGCTGCACGATCAATCGTCAAGAATCGTTTTTTTCTCTGTTGTGTTCTTGATAAAAGTGTTTCACGATTCTTGCTATGAAAACGGGCAGTCTGACAAAAATCAGAACATTCATTAGCAGTTGAACGAAGTCTAAAAATTGTAACAACTTGTCAATGGAATAGACTTGGTGTGTAAATGAATTAAGTTTAACCACGTAAACACTAAACCTTTTTCTGACATTTGTTGGTTTCAAGTTAAAATCATTTTTTTTCGCTAGAAAATTACTTAGAACTCCCAAACAGTATATATATATATATTTTTTAGTAGAGACCCTAGAGAATAAAATGGTGGTTGTTGCGATATTTTATGTCACACTGTATTTGCGCAGCGGTCTTTCAAATGCAATTTTTTTTGGTAAAAATTACTTTAATGAATAATAATAATAAAAAAAAAAAACCAGTAAAGTTAGCCCAATTTTTTATGTATAATGTGAAAGATTTTGCATTGCGAGAATCGTGATCTTTTTATTCTAAGCAAAAAAAAAATCATGATTCTCGTTTTGGCCTGAATCGTGCAGCTCTAGCTCTGATGGAGGACTGTTTGGGTTTGTTGACTGGCTTTGGTTTTTACTTTTGGTCACTTGGAAAATCAAATAAATAGTTTTGGAAAAACATTCATTTGGTGTTCCTTCTAGCTCAGTTATACATAGATCATTTATTTTGGGTGACCTGTTCCCCTTGGGAGGGATCCCTGTTTTATGGGAAGCTGCTGAACCTAAGCCATTGGGCTGGGCGGACTTCTACTTGTATCAGTTAAAGTTCATGGCCAGCACCTCATCCCTACCGCTCCTGAAAGTCTTCTTCGGAGTTATAAAGGTAAATAGGGGATAAATATTAGCATTGCATAAATATAGTAATTCATACTGAAGCTGCGGACAACTTGTTTTTGATAAGATTGGTGAAGGGTTCTATACCTTTTGGCCATATTTACATTCTAGATTTTTGCATTAGCCCCAATATGATTGAATCTCCTTAAAGCGAAGCTCCAGTCTCTCAAGTGAAAATTAAAAGTCAGCAGCTACAAAAACTGTAGCTGCTTGCTGACTTTAATAAACGGCCACTCTCCTGTCCCATGATCCAGCGGTGCACTTACCCCAGTCATGTTATCCTTGTGTCCTCCCTTGCTGGCATCTTTACTATGAGCAATCTGCTGTGACCGCTTGCGGCTTCACAGCCAGGTGCCCACTGCGCTTGCGCAAGCGGTGCCGTGCTCTGTGACTGGTCCTGGAGACTTCTGGGACCTGTCATGTGTCCCGGAAGACTTCGGGAGGGGGGGAGAGGGGTAGAACTTCCGCTTCCGTTCGCATAAGGCGATTGTAGCTGAATTAGAGCGGGTACCTGTACCTGTCAAAATTAGGTACCTGCTCCCCCCCCAAAGCTTAATTTCACAAACAGGAGCCGGAGAGGAGGCTTTAAAGCAGAACTTCCCCTTTTAGGTGGGGCTCCACTTTAAGGTATTTTATGATGTTTACAAACAGTGCCCCAGCACTTGAACCGGACACCCTAACAAATTAGATCTATGCCCGCATCCTCCACTCCTTGATCACAGCACTGCTTGCTTAGAACTAAACTGAGTAAGTGCCTGTTGCTGCATCATGAGAACAAATTTTATTTTTGCCTGGCTCAGACGTGCTCAGCTATGAAATGCTGAGCAATGGTCGCATTCCTCTCTAAACAAATATATAATTCTCCCAACCGAACCTGACTGTTAGAAGGCATGGGAACCCCATATTTTTTTTTATACTGGGGTCTGAAACTTGTTCATAAAAAGGTGATCTAGTTTCTGGTGCCCTCTAGTGGGGAAAATGCAAGGTATTCAATTTGGAGCTATATTTTTAAATTTGAATGGAGCTTCCTGAAGATGGATGTTGGTTCTGTGATTTGAATCTCCTAGATTCTGCCTTTCTGATGATTTTCAAGCAATGCGTTGGTCCTGTTTGATTAGTGCTTATTCTCTTTCTCTTCTGCATCCTGTCCTGTTTCTGCCTTGATGGGGAAGTTTGCTGACCTACACAAAATACCAGGCAGAAGGGAGTATAGCCTAATGTCTCCTAAGAACTTGATTTTCTGAAATTGCATCGGGAGTGCAAAGCCTGCAGAATGAGAACCTTGGAGTTTCAAATGTTGCAAACCTAAAGCATCTGCTGCTGATTTAAAAAAAAAAAAAAAAAAAAATTTCGGAACCATCATCCAAACCTTCATCCAAAATGGAGTTCCCATTTAAAAATATATAATCTGCATAATAGCTACTGCCATTCTATGAGATGAGAATGTTTAGTTCCTAGCAGCTCTATAGCCAGTATTCTCATAACATTTCATCCCTATCACAATGGTGTCTATGGTACAGAGGTGATGTGTCTGCTTTATAATGGATATCATCTTGTTCTCCTTATAACCCTCTGCCTATTTGTGACAGCGTGGTAACTCTGCTGTAGTGTTGAAATTCACATTGGCCAGGTTGTTCTGTAAATTAAACACTGACAGCTACCCCGAGGGATGCAGCCAAAGTATTTATGATGATGTGCTGATTACACAAAATACACTGCAAGCAGAAACAGCTGCAGAGAACAAACCTCTTGAAATGAATACAATTAGGGAGAGCACCCTCATTGTTTGCAGTGCTAAAAAGTACACAACGGCATGCTAATGAAAGGCTGCTAGACTTTCGAAGAATGCCATTGCCCTTTGTACTTGCTTGAACTTGCCTAACTGCGTTGGTTGTTAGCAGTAGTAAAGTATTGTATCGTGTTAGCCATTGATTAATGCAGAAAGTTTGGAGTTTGAGGCCTCATTCATAGACAGTGTGGGTTCAGGGCCGCTCATCTGCACCCGCACGCTGTGTCCTTGTAGCTGCTGCATCCTCGTAGACACGAATGAGCTGTCTGCACACAGCACCTTCTGGCTAAGGATGGATAGAACGACCCGTTCACTGTGTACAGGCATCAGCACCCATGTAAACATGGCCTTAGGGCTTGTTTACACTTGTGGTCGTCATTGCTGCCCCTCTGAAAATCGTTCTGCAGTTTATTGCTTTTTAGAGGCATTTTTCTGGCGGCTCAGAGGCATTATGGCACCTCTTGCAGTTCTACCGCCCCTTGACCAACCATCCACGAGTCACATGGTCACTGGCTATGATAATTCTTCATATTGCCATGTTGGCGGTGTGGCAGCGCAAAAATTATATACCACAATTGGTGTTTGGTGGGTAGTACCACTGGCTTATGCAACTTATTCAAGTGGATGGGGCCAAGTTGCAACAGCGAATAACTTGCATTCAACCATGATAGGTAGGTTTGGAAGGCTGCTGAAGGTATGTGTAGGCAGCTAGGTGCCTACACTTCATACCTGCAACAGCTTGTGTTCCTCCCACCCAGTGAAAGTTTGGGATCCTTTCATATGGGTGCCCTCTGTTCCCTATCAGCAGGGACTCCTGGACTGTTCCTCTGCTGTGTCAGATTAGAGCATAAATGGATGTCACCTATGTGACCTAAAGGAGATTAAATTGTCCCATTACTTGTTCCATTGTTCCATTACTTCAGCTAAGTAAAGCTGGCCATACATACAATTTTCTTATTCAATTTCCTTTAGATTTACCTTCAACTATGTAGTGCAAGGGCCTGCCTGATTGCATTCCAATTGAAAGTGTTTAGGTTTGACTTCATATCATATGGTTTTGGTAAGAGAAAATTGTACAAGAAAATTTGTATAATGCATACCCAGCCTTAGTGCCAGTTCACACTACAGCAACTTGGGATCTGACTTGTCAGACCTCAAGTTGCCCCAAGTCACTGGACATAAGAAATTCCATTGAAGTGAATGAGAGCCATCTTAATGTACACTACTGAAGTTGCTCCGACTTCAGAAAAGGTTCCTGTACTACTTCAAGGCGACTTGTAGGCAAATTGTACCCATAGATTTCAGTGGAAGTTGCCTCCAAGTCGGATCTCCATCTATATTGAAGCGACTTTACAGGAAGAAGAAAATAGTTTACCCAGGTATTTCCCACGTTTACCCAGGCAACCCCCTCCCTCCCACAAAGCTGATTATTCTGTGATTAGCCACAGCCAAAGTTGCCTGTCCTAGAGGCAACTTTAAGTCGCGTTGTAAGTTGCGTGAAGTCACCTCCAAATTGCCTTGCAAAGTCGCGCTTTAAGTCAGGTTGCCCCTGTATGAACCGAGCCTTAGTGTCATGAGGTGTATTGTATTCTGATAATGTCATCCATAGATTCTGGATCTTGTCTAGGATGGCCTTCACTGAAGGCCTGAATCTTTATAGAACATTTTTATTTGGCTTCTAACTTTGCAGGTTTACTTGTGCTTGAGAGTTGGGGGTCAGAAGTCCTTTTAAGTTGTAGACTTGCTTAAAGATCACCTCTGGCCTCTGTGACTCTCTTCTTCCTGGAGGACCCCCAGTGTGTATTTTTTCAATATGCTTGCCTTCAGTGTCTTCTGACCAGTCATGTGAGGCACTGGTTTGATCATCTCTAGCAGCGGGAGATCCTCAGAGATTCTGAGGGCGCTCTGTGCATGATTATACAGCGACGCCCTATATTCACATTTACTGTCTTCAGGCTTCTGAGTTGCGTGACATTGGGCACCATTTAGCCAAAAAAGGCAGGACCTCTGGGGGCTGAATAGAAGTACTTCGGGGCTGCTCCAAATAGAAGGTGAGTATAGCAACCTGAGGTTTTTATTTTTATTTATTTTTTAACAGTGCTGGAGGGCTTATTTTATATATTTTGTTTTCTAATTGAACTGGAGTTGGGCTTTAAAGCGAAAAATTTGCTTGAGGCAAATTTTATTTTTAATATGTTTTAAAATTATATATATATATAAAATATATATTGTGTAATTATGCGTATATATTCTTTGTTTTGTAATTAAGAATTAAATACATGACAACATGACAATGAATTCCCAAAGCATTATATGTTAGCTGAAGAAGGCACAGTAGACTCCCTTTCAGACACCGCTGTCTCTTATCCATACTTTGTACTGGACTTTCTGATAAGGGTGGAGTCATTTCTCTGACCCATATATTTCATCTTGCACTATGGATCTCTGTAAACATTATTTCATTGTGTGTTAAAGGAGTTGTAAAGGCAGAAGGTTTTTTTTATCTTAATGCATTCTATGCATTAAGATAAAAAACCTTCTGTGTATAGCAGCACCCCCTAATTACCTACCTGAGTCTCTTCTCTCTCTAGCGATGTCCACGATCCCCTCAGCCATCCAGTACACTCCTCCTTATTGGCTGAGACAGAGCAGCAGCGCCATTAGCTCCCGCGGCTGTCAATCGAAGTCAGTCAGCCAATCAGGGGAGAGAAGGGGCCGGGCCAGGTCAGCTGGCTGAGTGGGCACTCAAAAGAGGGAGGGGCTAGGAGCAGCAAAGAGGGACCCAAGAAGAGGAGGATCCGGGCTGCTTGGTGCAAAACCAACTCCACAGAGGAGGTAAATATAACATGTTTGTTATTTTAAAAAAACAAGCCTTTACAATCACTTTAAGCCCTGTATACGCGAGTGTGCGGGTGTCCCCGCATCACCTTGTCAAAACACCAGCGATTTCACACAAAGGAAGCAATATAAATAGAACAGGATACTTTCTCATACAAGTACATGGTACAGCAGGGACATATTAGGAATACGAAGTGTTGAGGTAACAAACGCCTTAACACATTTGAAAGTTTGGGAGCACACTGGTAATTCTCTCTCCTTGAGCTTACTGTGTCTGATTAAAACCTTGGAGAGCAGCAAGGAGCTTCTCTGGTTTTATCCCTTTTGTACATAAACTTCACTTTGGGCTATCGAGCTCTAAAAAGAAGCTTTTTTTTAAATTTTTTTTATTTCATTTCAACAGAGGGGCAAATACGTCCCTGGAAAAACCTGAAAAGTGCCACAGAGCTCCATCTGCTGGCTGAATATATATATATATATATATATATATATATATATATATATATATATATATATATATATATATATATATATATACTGTATTTATTGGCGTATAACACTCACTTTTTCACTATGAAAATTGGGTGCAAATAGTGTGTGCATGTTATATGCCAATACTTCAATTTTAGCTGCCTCGGAGGGGATAGGGAGGGGGGGGGGGGGGACGAGCGCCATCAGATTAAATATTGTGAGAATCTCCTGCTTACTTCGAGACCTCTGTAATAGGAAGCTGCTGCATTGATGGCATTGGTGAGGTTGCTGCATTGATGACAACGGTGAGGCTGCTGCATTGATGGCACTTGTGAGGCTGCAGATGGGCATTAATCAGGCTGCATTGATGGCAATTTTGAGGCTGCAGATGGGCACTGACCCTTATGTTGCTTAAATATTAAATCCTTATTACATTTTAATTTTTTTCCTGAAACTTCCCTCTTATAATTAATGTGCGTGTTATACACCTGTGCGTGTTATACGCAGATAAATATGATATATATATATATATATATATATATATATATATATATATAAGTGTGTGTAATAATTATATATATATATATATATATATATATATATATATATATATATATATATATATATATAGTAAATAAATATGAAATTATTATTATGCTATATTTCATAAAGATCTGATAACGATATATTTTTGTTTATTTTAGTCCTTGCCATAATAAATAGAAAATATGCACATGACATTAAATGTGTTTTGCCTGTAATTTTCATTTAAGAACTAGGCCGTACTGTTTTTCTGTTTGCTTTTTGGCATCTAGTGGCTGAATTTTAGGTGATGGAGATTAGTTAGTAATATCCATGTGGGCATTGCATATACAGCACAGTATGCCTTCTAATAATTACATTTACACCCGAGCAAAACCACTGATTCTGGCATCAATGTAAATATCTTCCACCTATAATTATCTTAACATTTATTTCCCTTTTTAATCATCAAGAAATTGCAGCATGGAATCCAAACAATTACCAAGTTAATTTTTACTAATCACAAGTGTTAAATATGCCAGCAGCATGCTCTTATCAGAGGTTATTACCTTATTACATGTTTCAATCACTCGAGGCCGTCTCTGATTCGCTGTCCACTGATTGCTGACATCCATCCCATGTGGCAAACTGACTTCTGTGTAATCATCTTGCTTTAATCAATAGAATAATTGATAAACCAGATAAGATTTAAACTGATTAACTCCTAGCCAACCTCCCGGGAGGCCTGGACTCACTTAATTTTGACATGTGTGTAGTGTACCCTGCAGATGAGGAGAAGCCTGAATGATCTGTTTTTATTTGCTTAATGATGGGGAGGGTGTTAAAGTCAAGTGTTTAATTAACCCAGCAATGGGCTGCGCTGTCACTTACACACACATCGAGCTGATTGAAATATCTCCCCAAGAATAGCAAGCAGGAATTGCGATGTGGCACTGAGACGGAAGATTACTTTCTCAATGCGTTTGCTGGGTCACTGCCCTCACCGTCTTAGTGAGGAAAATTCATTTACTTGGGGGGGGTGGAATCAGCATTTAAATAAATGCTACCATTTCTGTTTTGAGAGTTAACTAAATTATACAGTATCTTGGCGCTATAAATTTCCATGCATGTGTGTTTTAATAAGCCTTGGAGGAGATCAGCCCCCTGGTAACAGAGCTTATTATCTTGCTGCATTAAAAGCAGATTGATTTTGTCATAATCTATACCACTCAAGGACTAATCAATTGTTGGCGGTAACTAATTTTTTGATGGTCAGAATAATTCCTTCGGATATTTTGTACCCCTTGCGATTTGTTCTGTCCTGACTGGGTTTCATTATGTTTGATTTTGTATGTCCGAGCTCCCTGACATTTGTCTATATGAGGCGCTCTGTATAGGAGGCTAAGAACAGCTGTTACCATCACAGCTGAGCCTCCCGTCCTACAATGGAAGCTTCTTCTTCTTTTTTCTTTTTTTTTTTTTTTTTTTTTTTTTTGCAACTTGTATGTGATTCTTTTGTGCTACAGCACTTTGCAATGCTTTACAGTGTGTAAAAATGGGCTATACAAAATGCAACATGTCTTTATAATTTTCTATTAAATGAAAGCAATAGGGCAAAATACAGTACAGCAGTCCCCGAGTTACAAACCTACGACTTGTACTTAAGAACGGAGGCAGCGTGCTGGTCCCAGAAACCGACATGCGGCCATCTTGCTACTCACTGCATGCTGCCACCTACTGTGTGGTGGACCTCTTTGCAATCCCACATCACTGCATGGCCAGTTAAAGAGGAGTTCCACCCAGGGGGTCCATTAAAAAAAAAAAAAATTAAAAGTCAGCAGCTACAAATACTGCAGCTGCTGACTTTTAATTGGACACTTACCTGTCCCTGGGTCCAGCGATGCAGGGGATCGAAGCCCCGCTCCCCCCCCCCCCCCTGCTCATCGGCGCCGGCATTTCAACTGTGGGCGCCGGGCTGTGGCTTCACAGCCTGGCACCCACTGCGCATGCGCGAGTGGCGCCGCGTGCTGTGATTGGCCACTCAATCACCTGGGACCTGTAATGAGTCCCAGATAATTGACAGGAGGGAGGGAGCAGAGCGGAGCCCTTCCTGTGCCGAGGGGGAAGTGATGTCACCAGCCCAGGCAAAGGAAGAGGCAGACTACGAGGGACCACCTAGCAACAGGCATTTAGAGGTAAGTAAAAAAAAAAAAAAAAAATATCCAAATTTTTTTTTGTTTTTTTTTTTTAGAATTTTTCAGGTATTTTTGTTTTTTTGGGTGGAACCCCACTTTAATTCCTCCCTATGCCATCTAAAATGTAAAAATAATTTTTTGAGTTATTACACTTAAAGTGGATGTAAACCCCAAAATTATTTTTTTAATTAAGGTTTGTAACTTGTACAGTATAGGATTTCATGTCATCTGTGCCTAGTCTTGCCACAAAGAGTTAATCCAACTCTGAGCAATCCTCTTCTCTTTTTTCAGTGAGATAAAAACGGACAGACAGACAAATACCAGTCAGTTCTTCCCCCCCGTGCTGTGAGTGACAGGTGATTTACATATCTCATGCACAAGCGTAAGACAGGCATTCTGTATACTTTACAATCCACATCCCCCCCCCACAATCCATATGCTCCTACCAAGTCTCTACACGAGTCACCTGACTGCTCCCACCAAGTCTCTACACGAGTCACCTGACTGCTCCCACCAAGTCTCTACACGAGTCACCTGACTGCTCCCACCAAGTCCCTACGCGAGTGACCTGACTGCTCCCACCAACTCCCTATGCGAGTGACCTGACTGCTCCCACCAACTCCCTATGCGAGTGACCTGACTGCTCCCACCAACTCCCTATGCGAGTGACCTGACTGCTCCCACCAACTCCCTATGCGAGTGACCTGACTGCTTCCACCAAGTGCCTATGCGAGTGATCTGACTGCTTCCACCAAATGCCTACTCGTGTCACCTGACTGCTTCCACCACATCCCTACTCATGTCACCGGACTGCTCCCACCAAGTGCCTACTCGTGTCACCTGACTGCTCCCACCAAGTCTATATTTTCTTGTACAAACATCACGCTGAATAAAGAAGTCATCCTTTCCAGCCTGCACCACAATGTCTTTTCCCATGCCCACCTTTTACCCAAATCATAGCTAATCATGACCCAAATATCTCCATCTTGTCATACCCCATATCCATCCACATGATGCAAGAGTTGGTCAGAGAGTATGTGGTCATGATACAGAAGTTGGTCAGAGAGTGTGCAGACATGATACAGGAGATGGTCAGAGAGTGTGCGGACAAGATACAGGAGTTGGTCAGAGAGTGTGCGGACAGGATACAGGAGTTGGTCAGAGAGTGTGCGGACAGGATACAGGAGTTGGTCAGAGAGTGTGCGGACATGATACAGGAGTTGGTCAGAGAGTGTGCGAACAGGATACAGGATTTGGTCAGAGAGTGTGCGGACAGGATACAGGATTTGGTCAGAGAGTGTGCGGAGATGATACAGTTGCTGCCAAATGTGGGCATGGCTTAAATTGTGTAGCGGGAACCCCCCTAGAGGCTGCTGAGTATAATGGTCCGTCTGTCACCCTGTCCAGCCAGGCACATACTTTTTCATTCCTCAGAGAAAATAAAGCAGTCCTTGCATTTTGTTTTTGTTTGTTTTATTGAGGGGAACTTGGATAGTGATGGGGACTCATGAGATGTCCAGGCAATCAAACATTGGAACTTCCTGTATAGACATAACTCCATTTCTCCTCCTGCACGTAACTTTCTTTCTTCTGAGTATCGCTCCATACGCCTCCTGTACATCGCTTCCTCTCTTTCGTTCCCCAGACTAGCTAACACTGTAGTCCTGACCCTGACTCAGCCAGGCCTAAAGCAAGCAAGTGTGTGTGTGTGTGTATATATGTATATGTGTGTGTATATATATATATATATATATATATATATATATATATATATATATATATATACTATTGACAATATAGTGTATATGCTCAATAAAATCTTTTTATTCCAACAATCCTTTTATGGTGTGACAACGCTCTGGTCCTGTCTCCCAGTTGTTTTCCTGTGTGCTCACACTGGCTTTTGATGACTATAAGGGGGAGTGCAGGCATTCAACATACCCTGAAGTGTTGGATACTTGCAGCAGATGGAAATTGGCAACGTGCCAACGTTTTGACACAAAGGCTGCCGGAAAGGCAAGTATACAGGTTGTGGGTTTACATGCTGGCTTTCATTTTATTTCAGCCCCAAAGTGACAAGTGTTGAGGAGCTCAGGTTGATTAGGATGCAAACTTGCCTATCCGAGCCTGCCAGGAAGCCATCACCTGTATTGGCCAATCATTTGCAGCCTGGGCATTCCCTGACCCGCAGCCACACCTGCAGGTCACATGTTCACGTGTAGCTTCAGGGCAGAGAATGCTCCTGCCACAGATGATTGACCCTTTCAGGTGATGGCTTCCTGGCAGGTTTGCACACGTGGTTTTGGATCCCAGTCCAAACATGCCCAAGCTCATCACTTTAAAAGCCAAGTTGCCAATGGTAGCTCTCATTTTCTTGTCCTCACATGTTCTGTTCATAGGCTTGCATAAATAGGCTTTTGAGATCAGTTTGTGCGTTGCTTTTATACCTTCTTAAAAGTCGTCATGAATGCAGGCAAATGCATGTTAAGAACACCTCAGATGCACAAGTACACTAGCCTTGTATATTTATTTAAATGTGTTTATATTCAGTTGTCCCCCAGGAAAGTGTCCCTGGATATTGCTCTTAAATCTTGGAAACTATGTGGATGTATCATTGGGGTTTTATTTTTCAGCGCTCAATACTTTCCAATTACAGAAAAGGATTGCCCTGGTAGTAAATGCCCTGCTCCATTCCTGACATTTTAATGAAATGACTGTGAAAGTGCGGTCCCTGCCAATGTCCAGGAAGTATTGTCTGCTGCAACTTGATGCCATGACTATAACTGTTCTTGGCAACTGCAGCTGCGATGACAGCAAACAAGGAGCTTTAGCTTAAAGATAGGGTGCCACTTAGCAGCACTGCAATAAATGGAATCTCTGGGCCTCACAACACATGCTATTTGTCTCTGTTTTTTTTTTTCTTTTCTTTTGCCAATCTTGGATAATGAAAGGTAGATGATCTTCACAGAAATGCTTTTTTCATATGAATTTATGACGGTCCTACTTGGGCTTTTATGGCTCATCATAGTTTGTATTTTTTTTTTTGTGTTGATTTTTGATACGGCTATGGTTGTTAATAATATTGCTATTTATATTTTAAAGAGTACACTTAGCCATCAGAGACATGCAGGTAGGTTATTTGGCTTTCATATAGATTGGTCCCAGTATGTGTATGAATGCATGTGAGGTAAGGACCTTAGGTTGTAGGCTTCCTGAGAGCAGGGACTGATGTGAATAAACACTATGTAAAGTGCTGCGCAAATTGTCAGCACTACATAAACCCTGTAATGGGCCCTAATGTCCACTCCTTACCCTGACAAACCATATACTTACCTGTCCCACTGTGTTGACATTTTTTCTTTGTCGACTTTCCACTGGTTTGAATAGAGGTTGCGGCACACATGCTTAGGTGGAGGAGGACCCTAACCTAAATGCTGCATTCACACATGAGCTGTGAGCGTCTTAGGTTGCTTTTTTTTCCTCCTTAGGGTTTATAAACTTTTCATTGTCAACTATTGTAGCCAATGGAAAGTTACTAGGGGAGAGAAATGTGCACTATATATGATTTGAGAATTTATGCAAGTTTTTCAGGGGATCCCATTGAATTTTATTAGGGCTAAAGTCACTTATACCGCAAAGAACGCTTACTTTTTTGCGCTACAAGCATCAAGCGACACCACTCATATGACCTACAAAAGACTTGGGTGTAATTGGAGCCTAAGGATTCTCAAGAAGAGGCTGTACCGCACCAAGTAGGCTGCACAGAAAAGATTTTCAGTTCGGGTTTGGGTGAACTTTGGTTTGCCCGATCTGCCTGTTTAAAGCAGACATTTTTTAAATATTTATTTTAATAAAATTAAGCCCCGGGCCTGCCCCCTACCTCCATTGCATGGTTTAGGACCACAACTAGTCCATAGAACACCAAGAAAAGGGCAGATCTGGCAGCCGCATCAGTAGAGGCTGGCTACAAGAACCCATAGAAGACAGCCAGCTCCCTAAAGATCTCAGAGAGGAAAATAATGTCCCAGAACCTGGTGTGTGGTTGTGGGTTTACAGTAGGATAATGCTGGGTGAGTATGCTAATTGAGGATAACCCACCATGAGGTGTAAGAGTGGATTAAAAAAAAAAGATGGGGGGGGGGGAGCAAAGTTCCTCTTTAATCTCCTCCCACTTATTCGCCCACAATGGTCATCCACTATTCAGTTCATGTTCGTTGACTTTTCCATAGGCAGTGAT
Source organism: Aquarana catesbeiana (assembly GCF_042186555.1). Taxonomy (NCBI): domain Eukaryota; kingdom Metazoa; phylum Chordata; class Amphibia; order Anura; family Ranidae; genus Aquarana; species Aquarana catesbeiana. The sequence continues at coordinate 96,404,588 of NC_133331.1, forward strand.
ATGTGCTTTGCCATCAAAAAGGTACATCAATGTCAACATTCATATTCAGGCTTGGTAACACAGCTTATCTTCACAGAACTGCCAGAATGTAATCTCTGTTACCAGGTTTTCTAGGAATTCCACTACTTGATCCCTCCTAATAATGCAGTATAGGTATTCAGTTGTGTAGTTTAAGTCAAGGAGGTTGCCCAAAAGCCCTGCAGGCAGATTGGTAAATCTACATTGTGTGAAAAAAGTTTGACGAAACCTTGCTATCAAACCTGTATTGAGCGTGTTGGATATCTCATTCCAAAACCATGGAAACTGATTAATTAATGTGGCTATAATAGCTTCCATGTTTCTGTAGTGTGTAGCAGGGTGTCTGTTGGAACTTGTGCCAGTTCTTCCTAAATGGCATTTATGAGGTCAAGTAAAGGATGAGAAGGACCTGGCTCACAGTTGGCATTCCAGTTTGACCCAAAGTTGTTTTACTAGGGTTGAGGTCAGAGCTCTCTGCAGGCCATCCCAGTTTGTCCACACCAAACTCCTTAAACCCTGAGGGTTGTCCTTACTTTCTTTTTTTTTTTTTGTCCATGTGGTATAGGATAGCATTAGCAAGTGCTGACAATTACGAATTGGCTTCCATTGTTGTCTGGAATCTCTTTAAAGGGAACCTGTCAAGATTGAAATAGTGGAGCTTCTATTTGCTGGTTTGATACACATGCTTCAGGTCACCATTCTCCTTCCCTGACTACTTAGCAGTCACTGTTAGGATAAGCATTCTGATATTAGCTGTCCTCACAGGCCATTAGTCAGTGACTCACCAAGTAGTGACTGAATGATAAACATGACAGCCTTGGCTTATATTGGTGAAAAAACAACAGTGATTATGGCAAATTGAGATATTTTATAGCTCAGCGAATTGTCTAGAAACCTTTTTCTTTTTTTTTTTTTTTTTTTTTTCTTTCTGTTACAACTGTAAGCTTTATAATGGTTCCTTTTTATCTTGTTATATAGTGCCTTGCAAAAGTATTCACCCCCATGGCTTTTTACCTATTTTGTTACATTACAGCCTTTAGTTCAATGTTTTTTTAATCTGAATTATATGTGATGGATCAGAACACAATAGTTTAAATTGGTGAAGTAAAATTAGAAAAATATATACACAACTATTTTTCAGAAATAAAAAAATGATAATTGGCATGTGTGTATGTATTCACCCCCTTTGTTATGAAGCCCATAAAAGCTCCGGTGCAACCATTCTTCAGAAGTCACATAATTAATGAAATGATGTCCACCTGTGTGCAATCTAAGTGTCACATGATCTGCCATTACATATACACACCTTTTTGAAAGGCCCCAGAGGCTGCAACACCTAAACAAGAGGCACCACTAACCAAACACTGCCATGAAGACCAAGGAACTCTCCAAACAGGTAAGGGACAAGGTTGTTGAGAAGTACAAGTCAGGGTTAGGTTAAAAAAAAATCCAAATCTTTGATGATCCCTAGGAGCACCATCAAATCTATCATAACCAAATGGAAAGAACATGGTACAACAGCAAACCTGCCAGGAGACGGCCGCACACCAAAAATCACAGATCGGGCAAGGAGGGCATTAATCAGAGAGACAGCACAGAGACCTAAGGTAACCCTGGAGGAGCTGTAGAGTTCAACAGCAGAGACTGGAGTATCTGTACATAGGAGGACAATAAGCCGTATGCTCCATAGAGTTGGGCTTTATGGCAGAGTGGCCAGAAGAAAGCCATTACTTTCAGCAAAAAACAAAATGGCACGTTTTGAATTTGCAAAAAGACATGTGGGAGACTCTCAAAATGTATGGAGGAAGGTGCTCTGGTCTGATGAGACTAAAATGTAACTTTTTGGCCATCAAAGAAAATGCTATGTCTGGCGCAAACATCACCCAAAGAACACCATAGTGAAACATGGTGGTGGCAGCATCATGCTGTGGGGATGTTTTTCAGCAGTCGGGACTGGGAAACTGGTCAGAGTTGAGGGAAAGTTGGATGGTGCTAAATACAGGGATATTCTTGAGCAAAACCTGTACCATTCTGTGTGTGATTTGAGGCTAGGATGGAGGTTCACCTTCCAGCAGGACAATGACCCCAAACACACTGCTAAAGGAACACTTGAGTGGTTTAAGGGGAAACATGTAAATGTGTTGGAATGGCCTAGTCAAAGCCCAGACCTCAATCCAATAGAAAATCTGTGGTCAGACTTAGATTGCTGTTCACAAGCGCAAACCATCCAACTTGAAGGAGCTGGAGCAGTTTTGCAAGGAGGAATGGGCAAAAATCCCAGTGGTAAGATGTAGCAAGGTCATAGAGACTTATCCAAAGCGACTTGGAGCTGTGATAGCTGCAAAAGGTGGCTCTACAAAGTATTGACTTTAGGGGGGTGAATAGTTATACACATTGACCTTTTCTGTTATTTTGTCCAATTTGTTGTTTGCTTCACAATAAAAAAAAATAAATAAATAATAAAAAAAAATCTTCAAAGTTGTGGGCATGTTCTGTAAATTAAATGATGCAAATCCTCAAACAATCCATGTTAATTCCAGGTTGTGAGGCAACAAAACACGAAAAATACCAAGGGGGGTGAATACTTTTGCAAAGCACTGTAAATGTAAATATCTTTAACAAGCAAAGTCAATAAATAACGATAACCCAAGAAAAACATGTTTTAATTATTAAATAGTGAAGATTAAAATAGTTTTGTTATACAGGATCAGTATTTCAGGAGTAATTTATAAATTGTCTCATTAATTGCATTTCTTGGGCACTTGTAACAACTTTTGTGAGACCTTCATTATTAGTCGTTGTAGGCAGATAAATAAATAATGCACTTTGACTATTATTTTCGGAGTTCATTTAAACGGTATATTGCAGGCTTACATGATTGGGATTTCATGCTCACTAGACTTTGTTATCTTGGAAAAATCTGCAGAGGAAGCCACTACTGATGGTCAGTGGAAATGTTGGTTTTTATAACAACAATTCTCTTAGAAATAATGGGGCAAAGATAGAAAATATCATCGACAACAGTCAACTTCACAGTGGGAATCGCACAGGAACGCACTAAGCTCATCACTGGGCTCAAAAGAAGGGGGTTGAATGGTGCTGGCCATCAGACTGAGGACATCTAGTGGAAGGCAAAAATAGTGTGGGGGAAATCTCTAGATTGAAGCTGAATATCGCAGTAAAAACTTTTACCCTTTGAAAAGACATTTATCTTGTTTTTATTTTTGCTTTAAATAGTTTCTGAAATGTGGAGCAATCATTTTACTCCAGTCCTTTTATCGACTAGTATCCTAGATGTGGCTTCTTTCTAATCATGCATGAGCAGCAGTACTATAAACTCCTTCATAGTTGGCATGGCTGATTTCTTATTGATCACAGTTCTATAGTGCCAATCATTTTGCATCAGCCTCTGCCCTCTATGAGCTTACAGTCTAAGGTTCTTATCTCTCACATACATACAAGGTCCAATTTAGACAGGAGCCAATTAACCTACCAGCATGTCTTTGGAGTGTTGGAGGAAACCCATGGAAGCAAAGGCAGAGCATGCAGACAATGTCCTGGTCAGGATTTAAACTGATGACTCCAGTGCTGCATGGCAGAATTACTAACCGCTAATGCCGCGTACACACGTTCGGAATTTCGGCCCGCAAAAGACCGATGAGATTTTTTCGGCGGAAAATGCGACCGTGTGTATGCTCCATCGGTCTTTTCCTGCAGAATTCCAGCCAGCAAAAGATTGAGAACATGATCTCAAATTTTTCGATCTGGAAAAGTTCCTATCCGAAAATGCGATTGTCTGTGGCAATTTCGACGCACAAAATCCCTACGCATGCTCGGAAACAATTTGATGCATGCTCGGAAGCATTGAACATCATTTTCTCGGCTCGTTGTAGTGTTGTATGTCACCGCGTTCTTGACGGTCGTGATTTCAGCGAACTTTTGCGTGACCGCGTGTATGCAAGGCAAACTTGAGCGGAATCCCGTCGGAAAAGCCGTCATATCTTTTTCCGACAAGAAAACCGATCGTGTGTATGTGGCATAAGCCATTGTGCTGATCAACCCAGCCCATATCTTATATGGCTACATACACTAAATTCCCACTATAAAATGAGTATTGTATTCTGGCAACTGTACAGGGTAACAATTTAACAATAGTATTTTGTAGACAAATTCCTTTTAATTTAAATTTTTAATTTTTTTATTTTGTGTGCTTTCTTGTATATTTTTCTCTACGTTTTACATGCAGGCCTAGCTGACTGGCAAAAGTGACAGTTAAAGGGAGGGATGATGGCAAACTATTATACTGACCGGGGTGCTTGCAACAGTCAGTTTTATTCATATGGTTTTAACATGATTTCCAAAAGAAAAAACTATTGCTGTAACTGCTGTTAGCTGATGTTGTACTTTAATTTGTGTGTTGCTTACCTAAAGTGGAACTAAACGCTCTTAATTGACTATTTGTAGTCCTTATGCTGCTAGCCATAGTAAATAGATCAGCAAGTATATTATATTTGTTTTAAACCTTTTTTTTTTTTTAACATGTCTTTATTTGCTTCCTGGTTTCTAGCCTAGGCCAAAATTATGTCATACATCCCAGGAGTCTTCGAGAGGCTTTTTTTTTTTTTTTTTAATCTAAGCTCGTCCGCATGCCTGAGCTAAGGGCAGATAGATTCCAATAAGTAAATGCTATGGGATTCATCCGCCCTTGGTAGAGATGGCCTCTGCTACAAATACTAGGGGGGTACATTTTTAAAGTGATTCTCACCAAAATAAAGCATGGAGACATCAGTGGTTGGATGAGCTTGCGTTGAATATTAGAAATGAATCTGTCCAAAAGTTGTACAACAATTGTCAAAAGGAGCGTACCAACGGTAAGATTTTAGGACAACAGTCTGTCAACAGACAGTACCCTGCCAACAATTGTACCGTGTGTACGAGGCTTTAGCCTGATTGACCCACATGCAGTACTGCTAAGGGGTCCATTCGATCTGGTGAGTCTAACCACTTAGGGGGGGGTGTGAAATTTGAGCACCACAGCACTTTGGAATGTAATTACACATCAGCACTTTTGAAGAAATATTGTATTTGGGGCTGTTTTTTTTTTTGCAATCTAATTTGGACTTTCACTGGCTACATGCTTGTCCATTTTTTTTATTTGCCTTGTTTTTTACCTGCTATTACTTACTTTGCCCCCATCTATGCACAGCAGTTGCACATATAATTGATTGGTACGATCTTTTCACCATTGATTAAAGCCAAACTTTGGATCATGCTATACATTAATGCCACTGATGATTTTAATAGCATTTGCTGCCACTCTAATAAACATATTATGTAAATAAATTATCTTTTTATACCGCTGTGTTTTAAGTTCCCATTTTGCTTGTGAGCATGTGAAGCCCACAAGCATTTTCTTCCGGGATACGGTGCAGCTGAATGACCAACATACACCACCTGTTCTCGCGCATGCGCAGTACGAAAAGATCGCAGCGCTGGAAACTTAGGACATTGCCATCAAAACAGGCAGCGCCGTCGGAGGTGCCCGCCCCGTTGTGATGGCAACCTATATAACGATGACAAGCGGTGGCCATCCACACTGACTCCTGGGAATTAGGACACATAGCTCCCAGGAGACAGTGCGTCGCCGGATATGACGGTCATATCCGTGGGTGGCAGAGGCCGGAAACGACGTTGAAAACAGTGCTATCCAGGTAAGCTGTCATATATAAAAAAAAAAAAAAAGTTTCCATTGCTCAATCTATATGCTGCAAGAATGATTTTGAGAATAAGTTATAAAAGTGGGTGGAACTCCGCATTAACATTTATCATATTTGATTTTTATAAGAACACATTTTGCATATTGCACTTTATTTTTATTTAATTATCATTTATTGAATGATATATATAGAGAGAGAGAGAGATTATATATATCCCTCCGGAGATACTTTTTATTTAGCGCTGCACTTATTTTGATTCTAGTTTGATAATTTGCATGTTTAGGAAGTGTGTTTTTAGTGCTGGCAGTTTTAATTAGATTAATATTATCAGCTCACAAGGTTTCACATGTTTACGGCCCCTTGATTGAGCAGTGTACTCTACATAGCCCAGAAGCCTCCTGGAATGCATGGCATGGATATCCCAGGAGGCTTGGCATAGGGGGATGTCGTTTTTGCCTGGGTGAGGAAGAAGCGGGAATGTGCACTTCACTAGCAAATGTATTTCCCTGCAAAAATGTTTTTGATTGGGGGTGGGGATAAGTAAAATAAGTAAACCTGTAAATGAAAATGAAGGCCCACTTTAAATACCAAGACTACATTTTGGCCTAGTACAGCCCTGCTGACAGTAAATATTACCCCCCAAAGAATGTTTGACGTACCCAGGCCTAGAAAGTAACTTCTTGATTTATGTGTCATACAGTCAAAATTTAAATACAGCGTACAAAAGACATATATAAACATTTGCCATGTATTAAATAGCAGCTTTGTTATCTATATGATGAGAAATGGTGATTAATGCCCCCCCATAAAGTTTCCATGAATTTATATACATGGTCTCCACCCACATGTTTTCCTGATTATTTGGAGGCTGCATCCCTAGCTTCCCCCGGAGCCTCTCCTCTCTGTCAGGTTAATCAATAGGCACCGTATGGCAGAGGGTCAGTAATCAGTGTCATCAGGCCTTTAAATCGTGTTGAAAATTTGCTTAAAGCCTGGGCCAATTAACATCGAGATGATGAATGGCTGGCGAGATAGGAAGAGCCTGCCGCTCAGGGCCTTTGTGAGAGGGAGAAGCTCAGCTGTTGTGCAGCAGACACCAGCGCATAATATCCGCCATTCATGTGCTTTCAGTCCACCCACTCTTAATGATAATGTCAATCTAACATAATATACACACATTGGACTTGTCATGACTTAATAAATCAAAGGAGTTTGTCAAAGGCATTCAGATAGATTAACGAGGCAGCGGCAATAACAAGTCGAATTTGCATAGAGAGTTGCCTGAATCTCAGTAAATTATGATCCTGTTTTTCATTTGATTATTTGCTAATGTCTCGGGAGAGAGAATGATTATATTAGCATTCACAATTCTCTCCAGCAGCACAGATCTAAGGTATAAAAGACCCTCTGACAAAATAGAGGGCTTTACATGCTTAGTGTGTGTATGTGCTATGTGGTTGTTTATATACTTATTGTGTGTATGTTTATGTATTACTTGGGGTGTGTGTGTGTGTGTGTGTGTGTGTGTGTGTGTGTGTGTGTCTGTGAGCTATCTATGTGTATGCTTATGTATTGCTTAGTGTGTGTGTGTGTGTGTGTGTGTATATGTATGAGCTATGTCTATGCTTATGTATTGCTTTTTAAGTGTGTATGAGCTATGTGTGTCTATGTATTGCTTAGTGTGTGTGTGTGTGCTTGAGCTATGTGTATATTTATGTATTGCTTAGTGTGTGTGTATATGAGCAATGTGTATGTTTATGTATTGCTTTGTGTGTGTGTGTGAGCTATGTGTTTATCTATGTATTGCTTGGTGTGTGTGTGTGTGTGTATGAGCAATGTGTATGTTTATGTATTTCTTAGTGTGTGTGTGAGCTATGTGTATATCTATGTATTGCTCTGTGTGTGTGTGAGAGCTATGTGTTTATGTATTGCTGTGTGTGTGAGAGCTATGTGTATATTTATTTATTGCTGTGTGTGTGAGCTATGTGTATATATATGTATTGCTTAGTGTGTGTGTGTGTATGAGCTATGTGTATATGTATGTATTTCTGTGTGTGTGTGTGTGTGTATGAGCAATGTGTATATTTATGTATTGCTTAGTGTGTGTATGAGCTATGTGTATATTTATATTTATGTATTGCATAGTTGTGTATGTGAGCTATGTGTGTATATCTATGTATTGCTGTGTGTGTGTGTGTGTGAGAGCTATGTGTTTATGTATTGCTGTGTGTGTGTGAGCTATGTGTATATTTATGTATTGCTTAGTGTGTGTATATGAGCTTTGTGTATCCTTATGCATTGCTTAATATGTGTGTGTGTGTGTGTGTGTGTATGAGCTCAGCATCTGTTTATGTATTGCTTAGTGTGATTTTGTCTGTTTTGTTTGTATAAAGCCCCTCAGACAAAATAGAGGGCTTTACATCCTTAGTGTGTGTGTGTGTGTGTGTGTTTGTGTATGAGCTGTGTGCATGTGACTATATAGGGTTTTTGTGTGTACATAAATGTTGCAGTTGTCCATCTGTGTGTTGTAGTGAATTGCGATGCAGGTGCATTGGGTGCGCTCTGGTTCTGTATTGGGTTGCATTCATATTGAATGGCATTGCAACGCCCAGCAGATCTTGTTTGCATTGTATGACCTGCCATACAAGAATAGATTTCTTTCATTTAACCCAGAAACTGGTTGAGAGAAAATGAAAGAGATTCCCTCTTCCGGCGTGAACAGAGAAGTCGTCTCTGCCTCGACACCCGCAGCTGCCTGATAGGGTGAGGTGATCGTTTGGCTGACAAGTATCCACCCAGCTTCTTTGATTTTTCAGTCATTTTTTATCGAGTTGGGTGGTGCTATCAGGGCCACCCCCTGCTTGAATTTAGGCTGATTCAGGTTCTGATGACAAAGCCTCCTGTCTGTTTGAACATGGTGTGCTGGTAATATCTTGTTTCGTGACTTGTGTGGCGGCACCATTTCACCACAGCGCCTTTTTATAATTGGGCCTGGTTTCTGTATGGAGTGCACAATGCAGGAGCACCACTGGAAGACCGTTATCACTGCATAAGAGGAAGCATATGGACAAGACATGGATTGTCCGATATTATTTTAATAAAAGCTCCAGATTGAAAAACTAAACTCTGGAAAAAATCTATTCAAAAATGTATTCTTAAAAAAATACCTTCTATTCTCCGCCTTCTCCAACTCTTATTTTTTGCTATTGTAACCTGTTACCTGACTTCATGTTAGAGGATGGCTACATTTGTACTCCATGATCCCTCTGCATGTAGGAGTATAGCTACCCTTTCTTGCTTGCTCCTGAGATGGACGTCAGGTATAACTAAAGGCAAAACTTTTTTTTTTTTAGTTTTGGATGGAGAGGGAATAGAACCCCTGTTTAGTTTTTATTGCCGTTTGTGACCCCATCAAGGAGATTCATTCTCTTTGTCCTGTTTAACATTATCATTAAAAGTAAAAAAATAAAAATGTAGGTTGTCCCCAGAAAAGTAATAGAGAGGAAATCTTCCAAAGGGGATACTGGTTCTGGTGAGCTGGGGGTCCCCAAGGAATTCCCATAATTTACAGGGATTTCCCCACTCTTCCTGTTTTGACTATGGGACAGGAAGTGAAGGGAAATCTCCGCCGCTAAATAAGGCACAGATGGTAAAAAAAAAAAAAACTGACAGGGGTTATAACCCTCCCTTGCTTTATCCAAAGGAAAAAAATAAAAGTTTTGCCTATAGTTCTTCTTCAAGGACTTTGGAGTAGTGTCCATAAAGCAGTACACATGACCGCAGCTAACGGGCACTGTTTGTTCCAAACCAATGGAAGCAAGGGGGAAGAGGCTCAGAAGTTCACAGAGGCGTTATAAGGAGGCATACAATTGCTGAAACTATTTACTAAAAAAAATAATAAATTACAGGACCATTGAGTTGTGAATGTGTATGGTATATTTTTGGAGAATTTTTATTTGTATGTTAGTTCTAGAAATAAGTACATGAATAAAAATACTTAAGTGGGGTGTATCATGTAATAGAATAAACAAGATGTCACATGATGTAGACCTAATACAGATTTTGGTATGTCAAAAATATAAAACCAATGGTAATTTTTTTTTTAACCTGGTCTACTGGTAAGAAAAGTAGAGCCGGTAGAAAATGTGGACCCTTAGGGCTCTTTCACATGGGCGTTCCGCCGATGGACTCCGCTTTGCTCAGCGGGGGATCGATCCACTGATCACCCCTGAGCAGGCGGATGACCGGTCCGTCTCCGCTCACTGTGCTGAGACGGACCTGTCAGAGCCACTCTCTCCTCTATGGGGGATTGGATGAAAACGGACCGCCTGTCTGTTTTCATCCGATCCACCAGATGGATGGAAAATAGGGTCTCCATCCGTCTGCATTTCATGAACCAAATCGGATCAGATATCAGTGGATGTTAGTGGACATGTCACCGCTGACATCCGCCGCTCCATAGAGGTGAATAGAGCGTCCGATCAGGTCCGCCTGAAAAAACGTATAGGCTGACCTGATCGGCCATGTGAAAGGGGCGTTACAGTGTGGTTTATAAAGAAAAACACAATTTCACGTGAGAAAAACTAGAACAGCAAAAGACTGTATGCAGTTACAATATCTAATAACAAAATACGGGAATATGTCCATATTTCCTGAGATGCTACTGGTCAATTTAACCTGTAATTGTAAGACACGCCACGTGTTATGCAATTTTCTTCACTGGTTGAAGGAAAGAAAATTGCTTGATTGCTCAATTAGCAATCCAGCAGTGCTATTGTTTTGTACCAGCGGGAAGCCTTCTCTTCAGGAAGAATACAATGATCACTGCTAGTGGCTATAGCTCCCGGCAGCGATCGGGGAAAAAAAACGACAGGCTAGTTGCACTGATGTCGTTCGAGTGATCGAATTCAATACAACCAGCCTGCCCATAGACTGATCAAAGTTTACTGCTGAACTGGCCAAGTTTTGATCAGTCTGTGGCTGGCTTAAAGGAGTTCTTGACTAAAAACAATTAAAGGTCAGCAGCTACACATACCTTAGCAGCTGACTTTTAATAATAGGACACTTGCCTGTCAAGGGATCCAGCGCTGTCCAATCCCTAATCGGCTCTTCGGCTGTCTTCAGGTCCAGGCGTTGGCATGTTTACTTTGGGAAGCCTGCTGTAACTGGTTGTGACTTTGTTTTGTGAATAGTCCCACGGCTTTCTGGGACCTGTGAAGTGTCCCAGAATGGTGCTGGGGAGGGAAGGGGGGCACGAGCTTCTGCTCGGATCATTGTAGCGATCTGACCAAAAGTGGGAGCTAGTACCTATCAAAACCATGTACGAGGGGGGGGAGGAGGCAGGCTAGTAGAACTTCTTCCCCTTTTGGGTGAAGTTCTGTTTTAAGAGTAGAAAGGAGGATCGGGTGCGGTAAGTCTAGCCAGGGAGTTAAAAGTAGAAGCTCAGGCTAAAACTAAAATCTGTAAATCTACTTGCATCCACAATCTAAGACTAACCTATCTTGCCTTGTAAAGAAGAAAGCACTATACATACCTTTTCTGAAACCAAGCCGTTCTGGTCCCATGCTTCTCTGTGTAAGCGTGTGCAGGAGAGGAAGCCGACAACAGAAGCCACATAATAGCTCTATGGGCGACATTACTCCCCAAGCATTTCCCAGCCGTTGTCGGCTGTCTCTTGCACAGAGCTTCCACCACTGGAGACTGAACTGGATCGGCTTCAGAAAAGGTATGTATAGCAACTTTTGCTTTACAGGGTTAGATAGGTTACTTTTAGATTGTGGATGCAAGTAGATTTAGAGATTTTGGTTTTAGGGTTAACTTCCACTTTAAGGTATATTTTTCTAACTTGGGATGATGCATCTGTTATCGAATAGCCAAGGGCCAATTGTTGACAGGAGGTCTTTAATTTTAGGTTTACTCTGGCAAATAAATATTTTGCATAGGATGTGGTCATTAATTATGTATACAGAGACTAAGATTAGTGATTGGGTTTCAATATACTAGGGATTGTGAGATCCTGGTTCTTCCAGTGAAATTATGGGAAAATTGGGAATGCCAAATCCATCAAGACACTCCAACATGATGCAGGAGCATCTTCTCAGAAGGTTTGGGATTATCCACTTTCTTGGAAAGCCTCTGAGATCACCCTTGCCTAGAAGCTGCTGGTGAACATCAGCTGTAAGGTGTGTGTATATGTATATACAGTTGTATGCAAAAGTTTAGGAACCCCTGACAATTTCCATGATGGTCATTTATAAATATTTGGGTGTTTGGATCAGCAATTTCATTTTGATCTTTCAAATAACTGAAGGACACAGTAATATTTCAGTAGTGAAATGAGGTTTATTGGATTAACAGAAAATGTGCAATATGCATCAAAACGAAATTAGACAGGTGCATAAATTTGGGCACCCCAACAGAAAAATCACATCAATATTAACTAGAGCCTCCTTTAGCAGAAATAACAACCTCTAGACGCTTCCTATAGCCTGTAATGAGTGTCTCGATTCTGGATGAATGTATTTTGGACCATTTCTCCTTACAAAACATCTCCAGTTCAGTTAGGTTTGATGGTTACCGAGCAATTTACCCCACAGATGTTCAATGATATTCAGGTCTGGGGACTGGGATGGCCATTCCAGAAAATTGTACTTGTTCCTCTGCATGAATGCCAGAGCAGATTTTGAGCAGTGTTTTGGGTAGTTGTCTTGTTGAAATATCCAGCCCCGGCGTAACTTCAACTTTGTGACTGATTCCTCAACATTATTCTCAAGAATCTGCTGATATTGAGTGGAATCCATGCGACCCTCAACTTTAACCAGATTCCCAGTATCGGCACTGGCCACATAGCATGATGGAACCGACACCAAATTTCACTGTGGGTAGCAAGAGTTTTTTTTGGAATACTGTGTTCTTTTGCCGCCATGCATAACGCCCCTTGTTATGACCAAATCACTCAATCTTTGTTTCATCAGTCCACAGCACCTTATTCCAAAATGAAGCTGATTTGCCCAAATGTGCGTTTGCATACCTCAAGCGACTCCATTTGTGGCGTGTGTGCAGAAAAGGCTTCTTTCGCATCACTCTCCCATACAGCTTCTCCCTGTGCAAAGTGCGCTGAATTGTTGAAGGATGCACAGTGACATCATCTGCAGCAAGTTGATGTTGTAGGTCTTTGGAGGTGGTCCGTGGACTGTTTTTGGCTGTTCTCACCATCCTTCGTCTTTGTCTCTCCAATATTTTATGTGGCCTGCCACTTCTGGCCTTAACAAGAACTGTGCCTGTGGTCTTCCATTTCCTCACTATGTTCCTCACCGTGGACACTGACAGCTTATATCTCTGCGATAACTTTTTGTAGCCTTCCCCTAAACCATAATGTAGAACAATCTTTGTTTTCAGGTCATTTGAGAGTTCTTTTGAGGCCCCCATGTTGCCACTCTTCAGAGGCGAGTCAAAGAGAACAACCACTTGCAATTGGCCACCTTAAATACCTTTTCTCATGATTGGATGCACCTGTCTATGAAGTTCAAGGCTTAATAAGCTCACCAAACCAATTGTGTGTTCCAATTAATCAGTGCTAAGTAGTTACAGGTATTCAAATCAACAAAATGACAAGGATGCCCAAATTTATGTACCTGTCTAATTTCGTTTTGATGCATATTGCGCATTTTCTGTTAATTCAATAAACCTCATTTCACTACTGAAATACTACTGTGTCCTTCAGTTATTTGATAGATCAAAATGAAATTGCTGATCCAAACACAAATAATATTTATAAACGACAATCATGGAAATTGTCAGGTGTTCCTAAACTTTTGCATACAACTGTGTGTCAATTTTTTAAAAATTTTTTCCTTTTACTGGGTGTTTTTTTTTTTTTTTTTCTCCTCTTTTTATGTGAAATATTGCACTTTTTAACATGAAGACATTGGAGGCCTCTAAAGAATGTTGACGAAAGGCCCACTTTAATAACAAATCAAAGAACATTGGTGAACGGTAGTTGCAGCCAATTAACAAACAGTTTTCTTTTAATGTGGCAGCTCTAAACTACTGAAAATAAATTTCTCTTAGAATATTGTGAATTACCGTAAATATGCTTAAAGAACACAACCCTTGAGGGCTCTGTGTACTCTTGCAACCATTAACCCATGTATACACTCTCTTTAACGATGCACTGCATTTTTGATTTCTTTAACATAGTGTATGTAATCTTGCCTTATCCATCCTGCCTATGCAGGAGATCCAAATGATTCAGCTTGACAGAGGCTTAATATCATTTTAACAGTGTACTGAATTGTACCTTCGGGCAAAATATAGTTTTGTAGCTATAACCAACCTATCCATCTGCTAGCCAGATTGGGATTTTCCTATCCAAGGCTCATATTCTGCTTCTTTGACAACTCCAGACAGGATTAAGAATCCTGATACATGCAAATAAGCTCTCTGTCATAAAGCCTAGCTCCTTGGCTTTTTAAATGTTTGTGTAGAGGGGAAAAATCTGGATTAGATAAAGAGTTTTATATGCCTGTGATGTAAATGAAAGCAGAATGCCAGGATAATATAAAATAGGCCCAGTTTTGTGTCCATAAATACAATGAAATGCTATGTAAATTATATATTTTTTTTTATTATCTTCCCACAATCTCTTGCATATCAGAATTTTTGAGGGTGGATGGTTGCACAATGTGAACCAGTCACGTTGTATTGCTATTCATAACGGCACCTGTCTTCTGCTCACCATACTTGTTACCTGACTGCACAATCTCTTTTATATTTACCAAAATTATGTCATGGGAGTCAACCAAAACTATCCAATTATCCAACTATCTAATTAACTTGTATCCAGTCAGGCATTACATAGTTGTTGGTTGATCTAAGGGAAAATGTTGAATTACTGTAATGTGCATGGTGAACTTAATATAGACACTAAGAAGTTTATTAATAGGAAAAAATATATTGCATAGCTTTTTGTACAGCAAACCTGCTGGTACGTTCTTTCTGTGGGAATGGGGCAAAATCAAATGTTCTCCCTCTTTGGAAAAATACGACATTATGGCTACTAGAGGAGCTGGGAATACGTATTTATTTTTATTGATCCTCAGCTCCATCTAGTGACCCTAATGCAGTATTTTCCCAAATCGGTCTAGTTTTTAATGAATGAATAACATTTTGTTAGTTTTGTTATATGAAAAGATATATATATTTTTTTTTTATTATTATTTCTTTAGTTTTTTTTTTTTTTGTAAATACATACCTGAGGGTTGTAGAAGATTTTTTTTTGGTGTCTTACAAGACCTTTTGTGGTTAGACTCTTTGATAGCTTCAAGTGTACGCAACACAGTCGGATTCAACAATACAGCTGTCCTGTAGGGGTGTTACACGTGTGACCTCCGGCTCTGCACAGTAAGTGCCAGTGAGCTTCGCATCCTAATATGGCAACGTTGCAAGTAAAACATTCAAGCATTTGTTATCAAATGCAATCTGGGCCACATATGTAATCACAAGACTCGTATGCCTCAGACACATGAGTTTTATTTTTTCCCCAATTAAATGGAACTATGTATCAATATTTTGTCATGTTTGCTCCCAAAAAACACCGAACAAGCATTCAGGCTTTTTAATACTCATTAAAGGGAGCTTTCATAACTTTACAGGTCTTTGTGAATAGATTTCTGACATTTAATAATATACAGAAACCGTAACATTTTTCAAAATACAAAAATAGGCACACTTGCAGTTGGGGCCCCCCGGCACTGCAGGTGCTAATTGCTTGTTAACTCCAGGGGATGGGGGAATAAGGTGTAATGCTTAACTTCGCTGCAGCATGCTTGCTCCATCTGTGCCACCAGTCCCCTAAAGCCTCTTCAAAGACATTTCAGGTGGCAGTCACATGATGAAGTGATCAAGTACAATGCAAGGCCAATAGCCCTGGTCTGTATGTGAGGACAAGAAGGGATCACTCAAAAAACAGAATGGAGGAGAGTGCAGGATCGAGGAGCAAGGTAAGTATTACACCCTAACCCTTATAATTCCTGGAATGGGGCTTCAAAACCTAACCATGTGCTTCCCCCCTTATTCACACTTGTAAGACTTGTCATGTGACTTTGGACATCCCCTATGTTTTCCAATGATAACCATTTATATACTGTATGTATGACTTAAAGGCGCAGCAACTTCAAAGTAGTTCCTGCACTACCTTTTTTGGTCTGACTTCCATGTTAACCCTCAAAAGTTGCATAAAAGTCATACCTGTATATGTATCTCTTATTGGCTGGCCAGGTCCCAGCAATGTTCAAATCTGCAGACACAGAAGTATGTACTCAACTGTTCATCTCTGTGCATCTTGTTTAGATCTAGAAATTGGAGGGCGCTTGGTAGGTTTGAAAATGTGTACCCCCTTTTGGCATATGTGAACGAAATGTAATTGTTACGTTACAAAACACTAAAGTCATTAAATAGTTAGAGACAAAACTCTGGTTATAAATTTAAGGGCATTATTGCTTCAGGGATGCAGGGGGGCGCAGTCTTCAGAGACTTGGAAAATGTTTCTTTCTTGAAATATGGACCCATTTGTGTTGCATGTAATTAAGACTTTTTAGATTTCTTTCACTTTTCATTTTTTTCTTCTTAGAGAAACAAAGGGTCCATGTTAATAGCACTTGTGTCTTGCTGCTGTCCCATCCTTAGCCAGCTTAAAACAATTGCTAACAGTGGGACACGATCCCGAGAATGTGTAATAGCAGAACCATTGTCTCTGTTGTTGGTACATTTTATTTGCTTTTTTCAAGCTGAGCAAGAAAATAACTACCCCTACTAGAGCGCCGGCTTTCTTTGTTAGTACATAAAACAGACATCCAGTGATGACCTGAAAGTAAGCAAAACGGTCTTATCATTTGTCTGCACCTTACCTGTGGCATTTTGAATCTCTACGTATGAATTACTTTGTTTATTGGAGCTATTTTAAAGTGAACCTGCAATCTGTACACAATGAAAATCAATACATATACTGAACATATGGCGACATAAGTTGTCTGCTATAGCTTCACCATGCTGCTGCTGAAGCCCTTGACAAAAACAGATTCTTCTAGGTATGGTCGGCACATACATTTTTCCAATGACCAGCCATTCGCCAGGCCAGAGGAGTGCTAGAGATGACAAGGGCGAGTCAGGCGTGTCTAGTACTTCTGCTCCATGAATTACTTTGGAAAGATAGCGGTTTGGGAAGCCTTAGTTTGTTATATGGTTGCTCTAGAATAATTGGTTTACTTTTTTTACCCCTCACAGACTGCATCAGAGAGAGAAGATTGTAATCGGGATGAACCCCCTAGGAAGATAATTCCAGAGAAGAATACTCTCAGACAGGTATGTTTTAACTGGATCTTGGTAAGGCAGATTTGTATTGTATCATCACCAGGTCTTGGTTAAAGCACACCTGTAATTTAGCAGTAAAGGAGATTGGCATGCGATGCAGATACTGTACTTTGTTCTTCCAGGTGTTTTACATTTTAGTATTAGCATAGGTTTAATACTCTACCTCCCCACTTTTTATAGTAGTTCAACCCCATAAAGGCCCAGAGTTCTCCGTAAAAAATATTTAATCCCTACGCGCCTCTCCTCTTTTATCCGTTACCATGGTAATGCTAAGAGGATGGGTTGTGGGAGAGTTAGGTCAACATCCTACCATCCTTTCTCTTGCCGGATTGACATACACATATGGTTTGCCATTGAACTGGTGCAGGAGGCAGGTTGAAAGAAGTATTATCACAACTGCAGTACTTGGTCCTGTTCTGATCCTTGCAGTGATTTTTGCTGTCTGTCTGCTCACCCCCAGGCTGAAGCCCAATTTATGGGCATTCCGATGAGGGAGACACAGCACTTTAGCCATCTTCTCCTCTTCTCTCTTTTTTCTGAAGTGCCCTCAGCAAGTAAATAGTGCAGCGATTGGTCCTCTCCCTCTGCATTCTGTCAACCACTTTGGCTCAATAACCACGTCATGGAATAGAATGGGACCAAGTGCTACAGGCACTTGGCCCTCTGTTTTAAGTTGTGGTGCAATTAACCCCCGAAAAAGGGCGAAACGCATCTGATGAGTTCTCTACAGGTGGAGAATAGGAGCTGAAGCCTTCTTTTACCCATCTCATTCACATTCATGCAACAGGCATCTCTGTGTGCAGACAGCCATCATTTTGTTATACACTTCTCGGCCACTTTATTAGGTACACTTGTTTGTACCAGGTTGGACCCACTTTTGCCATTAGGACTGGCTCAATTCTTCGTGGCATAGATTCAACAAGGTGTTGGATACATTCCTCAGAGATTTTGGTCCATATTGACATGACAGCATCACGCAGTTGCTGCAGATTTGTCGGCTGCACATCCATGATGCAAATCTCACTTTCCACCACATCCCAAAGGTGCTCTATTGGATTGAGATCTGGTGACTGTGGAGGCCATTGGAGTACAGTGACCTCATTGTCATGTTCAAGAGATGTTGAGATGATTTGAGCTTTGTGACATGATGCATTATCCTGCTGGAAGTAGCCATCAGAAGATGGGTACACTGTAGTCATAAAGGGATGGACATGGTCAGCAACAATACTCAGGTAGGGCGTGACATTTAAACAATGCTCAGTTGGTACTAAGGGCCCCAAAGTGTGCCAAGAAAATATCCCCCACACCATTACACCACCACCAGCCTGAACCGTTGGTCCAGGCTTCTATGTTGTTTATACCTAATTTTGACCCTACCATCTGAATGTCGCAGCTGAAATCGAGACTCATCAGACCATGCAATGTTTTTCCAATCTTCTATTGTCCAGTTTTGGTGAGCCTGTGCGAATTATAGCCTCAGTTTCCTGTTCTTAGCTGACAGTAGTGGCACCTGGTGTGCTCTTCTGCTGCTGTAGCCCATCTGCTTCAAGCTGGGTTCACACTATTGCGAATTGGATGCATAGCAGGAGGTTGTGACTGGCTCTCTATGGAGCCTGTTCACACATCTCTGGAGCGGGTCTGGTGCTAATTGCACAGGAGTCCTGTGCGTCTTCTGGTCCGTTTCAGGTCCAAATTCAGCCAAAAATTCAGGCTGAAATCGAACCTGAACCGGTGAATGAAGATGAACCGGACCCCCTGCTGTGAGCTGCTCTGTGCTCTAGTGTGAACCCAGCCTCAAGGTTCGATGTGTTGTGTGTTTAGAGATGGTATTCTGCATACCTTGGTTGTAACAAGTGTTTTTTTTTTAGTTACTGTTGCCTTTCTATCATCTCAAACCAGTCTGCCTATTCTCAGGCATTGTTTCCATAAGTCATCATTCATTCCTCCTGCACGTGCATGAGATCAAGCACAGCAGTGACTGCATTCGACCCAGGACTGCTGCCATATCCACACTGTCAGCTAGAGATCCTATCAAAGGCAGTGAAAGGATTTTGGTGCACAGTACCGTGGTGGGGATATGTGATTGATAAGCTCTGATTCATGTTTTCTTGTGAGTGCATTTTTATCTAGCTTTTATCATAATATAAAGGGTATTGCACCAGATCCTGTGCGCCCTTCTCTCTTGTTCGTGTGTTTGCATTCTTCCTGCATGATCTGTCACTGTAACAAACTCATTGGGGGTCTTTTAAGCTGCCTATAGATACCAGGAAACAATCGGACTTGCAAACATGATTGACCATCTCTAGATATACTTTTTTTCTACAAATGTAAAACCAATTCTCATATCCATGTAACAGAGCTAATTTACATGCTTCTTGCACAGAAATCCTGCATTTTTTTAAAATTTTGGTTCAAGTCACTAAACAGAGTAGCTGGGGAGCGAAGATAAGGTAAGTATTTACTTGGTGGGTGAAGGGGGGTAAAGAAAACCTGTTACTTTGCTTTGAATGGGAGACTAATTTGGGGACCCTGATTGCATGATCGCAGCACTTCATCGCATTGGACCTTTTGTGAGTATTTAGGTTGGGCAAATCTGCCATTCCTTTACATTACCCAATAAATAGACTAATATAATTTATCAATTTTATACTCTGCAGACATACCTGAGCATCCTCCCCTGAAGAGTGTCTCTACACGAAACGCGTCGGGCACATGTGATGCTGATTTATGTCTGTAATGGACATATCAACCCTGGTCTGCAGCAGATTAACAATTTTGACATTTTTATATATCTATTATGGTCCTAAAAACGTTCTCTTTTTTATATTCACATTCTCGCTGCTAGTGCTGTCTTTTGTGTGATATGTACTTATATAAACCTATTCCATGCAATGTACCCATGAATTGTTTTGAATCATTATACTCTTGTAAATTTTTATCCATGCCGCACCTGTATGTCTTGTGTGGTTGGATTTGACACGTATTGACATATTCATTGTATTCAATATGTTTACTAATAAAAATTTGCATTTATTTATTCAAACTTGCTTCCACAAAGTCATCCATCTCATTTAAAGTCCCACTTTCCCTTTGTTCATCATATACCACAGGGATGGAGGCACACCGCATATGTGCCTCATTTAAAGTCCCATCTTTCCCCTTCATGTCTTGTGGGCAAATTGTCCTATTGCTTTAAGCAGCTTTTTGCAAAATCACATGCGCGCTATATACAAATATTATGATGGAATGTAGCATGCTAGGGAAAAATGTCTTCCTAAAACAGATGGAATTTCCATACTCTCCAGCAAAATTTAAAAAAAGCAATTTCTGCTTGCATACAAGCCTTTTAGAGCTTTTTGGCTCTAACCAGTGCAAGATGTGGAACATATACCTATTAAGTGCCAGGGTTGAAAAAAAAAAACAAAAAAAGGTTATTGACATTACACTCTCGGCTTGCCTTCTGAGCTGCTTTCAGAAACAACAGATCCCACATTCCCAGCATGTTAAAGCCGCTTGAGCGTCAAGTTGAGCACCTATCCTCTACACCTGTGCACACACATTGCTTTACTACATATCCTCATGTGCTCTTCCTTTACTGCATCCCATTTGATCACAACATTCGAAAACAATTATAAGTTTTGGCAAGTTTGAGAGTAACAAACATGTTTTTTTTTGTGTGTAAGGTTATAAATTAATTTTAATGGGCTGATCCAGATGGTTCATTTGGAAAATGGATAGTCAGATCTGCTGGAAATTAAACTAAATTTATCTGCATCATACTTCAAAGTGAAGCGCGTATGAGCGCCTCACATTAAGTTCTGCACATACAGATGGGCTAGCAGGTCACACGCGGGACTAATTGGATTAATTTGGAAAATAAGTGATTGGCTTTTTGAATTACTGCTTGTATTGAAAACAAGTTACTTTCAAGTGGTTATTTCCAGGATTTTTTTTTTTTAGTATGTTACCTTTGAGAATGAGAACTGATTTGTAGTCTGCTGTTTGTTGTTTTTGTTAGGCATGCATACACAGCACTAAATCTCATAAACCCACGGCATTCTTTTTTTTTTTTTTTTTTTCGAAAGGGGGTGGAATTTGGCAACAATGTATTATATGCTTCAACACATATCCAGAGTACTTCTCATTCCTCATTATTTAACAGAGAATATCTCTAAAATTAATTTGGTGGGGGTGGGAGGCATAGGTTGAGATGGCCATAGTGAGTCATTTCTGTGTCCCAATTTTCTTCTGATCCAGAATGTGGAAGTCACATTTAATACCATGCCTAGGACCTGTCAGATTCCACCTTTATGCTTCTGGGTGTCTCAGGGATGTCACCTTGTGGATGAATATGGAAGCACAGGCTAGTAGATTCGGTTTCTAGATTATAGGGCTGTTAGTTTTAGCTGAGCATGGAGAGGGGGCAGTTGGTGAGCATTTCTGACTCCCACCATACGATTCTTAACCGTTGTACCAAGAGACTATGTTGTGCTGAACAACCATTCCAGGTCCTCTGAGCTGGGCATCTGCTGATCCAGATACTGGAAACTATTTTTAGCCAATGAACAAGAAAGGGAGAAATGGGGATTTTTGTAGGTGCAAAATATATCGTCAAATATATTCAATAAAAAATGTTAAAAAATTTATTTTGAAGAGCAAAACAAAATGTGTGTATATATATATATATATATATATATATATATATATATATATATATATATGTATATATAAAAACAGAAGGTGTTGGCAAGTACAATAAGGTCACAATGTAAGGCAGGACAGCATGAAACAAATTCCCAACATGTTTCACCCATAAATCGGGCTTCTTCAGGGGGGCTGTTCTTTGGAGGTACAGGCCTTCTGAGGTAACAAACTAACAAACAAAAGAAATATACAAAACGTCAATAAGTGAGATGAAAGTGGAATAAAATTTTACGACTTCATATTACATAGTTTTGAAAAAACAAAAAGACATACTAATATAACAATCAATTGTACAAGGTAATTTAATATGCACCTGTGTCTCCACTCCCAGGGCAGTACTTCTTGCCTAATTTACCCAAAAAGGGTGTTGGGATCCCACCAAACTCTCCTGTACGGCTGGCAGTGCAGTCAGGACCACAAGCGACTGGCGGTCACAGGGGGAATAAAAAGGCCAGCTAAAAATAATAGTATTCAATGTGTCAAATTATGTAAGAGAGAGGGAAAATGCATATGTATTAATAAAAAATTATATGAGAGGAAAGACTAACTTGCAATACAGACTCGAGTGGAATTTAAATCCGAGGGACTTAAAATGCTGTGGGTGAACACTAGAGATGCTCTTCAGACTCGATGCACACAGTGGAAGAGATAACAAACAGGCAATTAGTTCCCCAATGGACAACCAATCATCCAAAAAAAAAAAAAATATATATATATATGACAATGATAGGAGATGGTCAAAAAAGTACTATGGGGGGCCTCAGGCTGCCGACAAAGGAGGCAGCCCAGAGCCATGTCACAGACAAAGGGTGGAATGGGGACAGTGAAGCTAAGAAAGTTACCTGATGTGATAAGTCAGCACAGCATGTCCCAAGGGGCTCCAGCAGCATATGAATGCCGGAGCAGCGGCATTTTATACCCACCATCCGGTGCCGAAGGGCTGGAAGCGGACGTACGGCTGCGCCATGCATACGCAGTACGCTGATCATTCCGCTCGCTGACGCCGGGTCCTAGGGCTCGCATATTTTTAGCCAATACCTAGCCACTAATCTGCATTTCATCCCCCAGTAGCCAAGCCTGTAATCACCACCATCAGGAGACCATATAGAGTGTAGACAGATTGTGACTATGTTCAGAGTACCAGTCTAGTCTGGACATGCCCTTGCACATTAAAGCAGAAATTTACCCATAACAACCTAATAAAAAATAATATTCTTTAGCAAGGAACATACATTCCATGTTAATAATTATGCTGCCAAAATGAGTGTGTGCTGTATATTGCCTCCAGCATTGTTCCTGTTTCTTCTTGCTGGAGGCCGCCGTTTTGCTGAAGCCCAGAGCCCCTGAACAGCAGTAAATCATAAAGTGTGTCTAAACCCATCGATTTTAATGGTTTCAAAAAATGTACATTCCTGGAATGCCGGGATTGCTAACTGTCACATTTGCTTGTGTCCTCAACCAAACTGTCAAGCCATCAAATTGCTGGTGTCATAACTGATCACATGTGCAGCACCATGGCAGTTGCAGATCAAACAAACAGTTTTCTTAGCTGTAAAGTATAGGAGGGTTTAATTCAGCTTTAAGGCTATTAGCAGATCGGCCTCCATAAACTAGGCAGTGCCTGACAATGCCTAGAAATGGAGCACAACTGAGCATGTGCAGGGCAGGTTTAGACCGTGTATTGCTGGATTAAAACCGTATAGACACTTATTTTTAATGTTTTACATAATTATACCTGCAAAAGGGGCCAGCCTGAAGTGATCTAGCAGGACTTCATTTTCTAACTAAAGTTCCACTTTAACCACTTACTGGGCACTTCAACCCCCTTCCTGCCCAGGCCGATTTTCAGCTTTCAGCGCCGTCGCATTTTGAATGACAATTGCGCGGTCATGCTACACTGTACCCAAATGAAGTTTTTATCATTTTTTTCACACAAATAGAGCTTCTTTTGTTGGTAGTTAATCACTGCTGTGTTATTTTTTTTTGCTGAAAAAAGACCAAAAATGAAACAAAAACAACAAAAAAAAAAGTTTTCATCGTTTGTTAATTTTTTTTGAAAACAGGTAATTTTTCTCCTTCATTGATGTGCGCTGATGAGGCTGCACTGATGGGCACCGATCATCTGCACTGATGGGTGACACTGGGCACTGGTAGGCAGCACTGATAGGTGGTATAGATGACGAGGCACTGATGGGTACTAGTTGGAAGCACTGATGGGCACTGATAGGTGGCAGTGGTTTGGCAATGATAGGTGGAACTGTTGGGCACTGATGTGCACCTGTAGGTGGCACTAGTGAGCACTGGCAGGTGGCACTGGAGTAGGGTGCCCACGTGTCCCGTATTGCCCGGGACATTCCCGCAATCAGCAGGTCTGTCCTGGGTCCCGGGCACCTCCATTCCGGGACAATACAGTGTCCCGGAATGAATATGATGCAGCCGTTCGCGTTTTCCATTGACTGCCGAATGTCAATGATGTCATCCGGCCGGGCCAGCCCAGTGGTGTAGCGTGGGGGTGGGCAGCCCAAGTGACTTCTTCCAGGCTCCAGCATACACCTCCAACGAGGCAGACACTTCTCAATATCAGCACCCAGGTCTCCCCCCGCCCAGGGACTCCAGTGGTCCAGCCTGCCCTGTCCCCCATGATTCCTCAGGTGCGTGCCGCCCACAGGCAGCCCGTGTGTGTGAGGGGGACTGGCGGTGCTCGATGCAGACGAGCGTATGGCGGCTGCTGGCGGAGTTCCTGGCCTGCGGAGGATACTGAGGTCTGAGGAGCGACTAAGGGATATACATCTATGGATTATCTTCATGGAGGCCTGGAGTGGTGAGTGAAATCCACCGATCTACCTTATGTTTGTGTGGGGGAGTAGTCAGTAGTGTGAGTAGTGCAGGAAGGAGTGTAGTGGTCAGGGGGGTCAGGTAGGTCAGTGCAGGGGACAGGGAAGTCAGTGTAGTGGGCAGGTGGGTCATGGTAGAGGTCAGGTAGGTTATAGTGGTCAGGTAGGTCATTTAAGGGGTCAGGTAGGTCAGTGTAGGAATCAGGTAGGAAATTGGATCAAGGGACTTACCCAGCAAGAGCACAGGGTGGCAAGTGCCACTGCATCTGGTGGCAGGATATGGTGGCAAGTGACACCCTGCATCTGGTGGCAGGAGATGGTGGCAAGTGACGCCACTGTCTCCTGCCACCAGATGCAGGGTGTCACTTGCCACCATCTCCTGCCACCAGATGCATGGTGTCACTTGCCACCATATCCTGCCACCAGATGCAGGGTGTCACTTGCCCCCGTAGCCTGCCACCAGATGCAGCATCACTTGCCACCATCTCCTGCCACCAGATGCAGGGTGTCACTTGCCCCCGTAGCCTGCCACCAGATGCAGCGTCACTTGCCACCATATCCTGCCACCAGATGCAGGGTGTCACTTGCCCCCGTAGCCTGCCACCAGATGCAGGGTGTCACTTGCCCCCGTAGCCTGCCACCAGATGCAGGGTGTCACTTGCCCCCGTAGCTTGCCACCGTTTCCTGCCACCAGATGCAGGGTGTCACTTGCCACCAAATGCAGGGTGTCACTTGCCACCATATCCTGCCACCAGATGCAGGGTGTCACTTGCCCCCATAGCCTGCCACCAGATGCAGCGTCACTTGCCACCATCTCCTGCCACCTCATGCAGGGTGTCACTTGCCCCCATAGCCTGCCACCAGATGCAGGGTGTCACTTGCCCCCGTAGCCTGCCACCAGATGCAGCATCACTTGCCACCGTCTCCTGCCACCAGATGCAGGGTGTCACTTGCCACCATCTCCTGCCATCAGATGCAGGGTATCACTTGCCACCATATCCTGCCACCAGATGCAGGGTGTCACTTGCCCCCGTAGCCTGCCACCAGATGCAGTGTCACTTGCCACCATCTCCTGCCACCAGATGCAGGGTGTCACTTGCCACCATATCCTGCCACCAGATGCAGGGTGTCACTTGCCCCCGTAGCCTGCCACCAGATGCAGCGTCACTTGCCACCGTCTCCTGCCACCAGATGCAGGGTGTCACTTGCCACCAAATGCAGGGTGTCACTTGCCACCATATCCTGCCACCAGATGCAGGGTGTCACTTGCCCCCGTAGCCTGCCACCAGATGCAGCGTCACTTGCCACCGTCTCCTGCCACCAGATGCAGGGTGTCACTTGCCACCAAATGCAGGGTGTCACTTGCCACCATATCCTGCCACCAGATGCAGGGTGTCACTTGCCCCCGTAGCCTGCCACCAGATGCAGCGTCACTTGCCACCATCTCCTGCCACCAGATGCAGGGTGTCACTTGCCTTCATATCCTGCCACCAGATGCAGGGTGTCACTTGCCCCCGTAGCCTGCCACCAGATGCAGCGTCACTTGCCACCGTCTCCTGCCACCAGATGCAGGGTGTCACTTGCCACCATATCCTGCCACCAGATGCAGCGTCACTTGCCACCGTCTCCTGCCACCAGATGCAGGGTAAGTGACACCCTGCATCTGGTGGTAGGAGATGGTGGCAAGTGACGCTGCATCTGGTGGCAGGCTACGGGGGCAAGTGACACCCTGCATCTGGTGGCAGGATATGGTGGCAAGTGACACCCTGCATCTGGTGGCAGGATATGGTGGCGACACCCTGCATCTGGTGGCAGGAGACGTGGCAAGTGACACACTGCATCTTGTGGCAAGTGACAAGCTCAGGGTTCCCAATGATTCGGCATTATGGTGAGTTGAACTATTTCATTATATATTACAATGTAGTAATAGAAATAATATGATTTTATCCTCCTGGCACCATATCAAGCATGGTGTTGGGATGATATAAGGGCTAAAACCAGCCATTCACCTGACAAATTACTCGCTCCTGAAATCCCCGAGACTACATTCAACGAAAACGCCCCCCCCCGGTCCTTGGCAAAATTGTCCCTGAATGGCAGTTTGGAAATGTGGTCACCCTACACTGGAGGGCACTGCATAGCAGCAGTGCCTCTCCCTGTTTGGGACTGTAGTCCCTCTGTCAGAAGCCGGTGATCGTCTTGTTTTTCTCCTCACGCTGTCAGCGTAAGGGGAAAAAAATGCAGATTACCGATCTTTTGTTTACATCACGTGATCAGCTGTCATTGGCTCACAGCTAATCACGTGGTAGGGGGTCGGGATCAGCCCCTTACTCCGATCTGTGATCAGCCGAGTCTCATTGACTCGTGGATCACAGTGCGCTCTGCGCTGTAGCCATCATATAGCTATAGCGGGGGTGGGAGGAGGGTTAACCACTTCACGCCCACGATATAGCCGAAAGTCGGCTACAGTGTGGGCTTAGATTTCCAGGAGAGATTTCCAGGAGAGCATCCATGTACATCCTCACGTGCTCGCACTGCCAACGTGCCCCCTGCGTTGTGTGGGCGGCACGCTCTACGATCACCGAGTCTATGGGACTCGACTGATCACAGATCAGCGTAAAAGCCCGATCCAGGCCCTTTACCACGTGATCTGCTGTCAGCATATGACAGCTGATCACATGTAAACAAAAGTCAGTAATCAGCATTTTTTTTCCCCCTCACGCTAACTGTGTGAGGAAAAACAAATAATGCTGATTGCCGGCTTCTGTAAGAGGGACATCGGTCCCACTCTGTAAACACAAGTGCTGCTAACCAGTGCCACCTACCCGTGCCCATCAGTGCTGCTAACCAGTGCCACCTATCGGTGCTCACTAGTGCCACCTATTAGTGCCTATCGGTGCCCATCTGTGCCACCTCTCAGTGCCCATCTGTGCCACCTCTCAGTGCCCATCTGTGCCACCTCTCAGTGCCCATCTGTGCCACCTCTCAGTGCCCATCTGTGCCACCTCTCAGTACCCATCTGTGCCACCTATCAGTGCCCATCCGTGCCACCTATCAGTGCCCTTTAGTGCTATCTATCAGTGCGCTTCAGTGCCACCTCATCAGTGTCTCCTAAAAAAGAAAACCCAGTGGTGATTAAATACCACCAAAAGAAAGCTCTATTTGTATGAAAAAATGATAAAAATGTCATACAGGTACAGTGTTGCATGTCTGCAATTGTCATTCAAAGAGTGACAGCGCTGAAAACCTAAAATTGGCCTGCGCAGGAAGAGGGTATATGTGCCCAGTAAGCAAGTGGTTAACCACTCATTCACCCCTGATTCACACCTATGCATTTTTAGTGCTTTTTGCATTTTGCAGATTTGTATTACAGTCTATTTAACATGGTTTCCTATGGAACACGTTCTGTAGTGCAAATCTGCAAAATGCACTTAAAAATGCATAGGTGTGAACCAGGCCTTAATGTATTGCAAAGTCTAATTGGCACACTTTTTTATTGCCTTCTCCTGTTCCCCTGTACTTTTTACTGAAATTTGACATCCTGTTTACAAAAGGAATTCCTTTTAGAGATGCAATTTAAAATATGGTAGTTTTTTTTCTCTAAGGGTATCCATAGACATTCGATAACTGGTGTTCAATCCCACCATTTTCAATGTTATGCTAACCCAAATTTGTGGCCGTCTCCTGTTGGGGAAATTGGGTTGGATATTATGGAAAACCTGCCCAATTGCTATTGTTCCCTCACTAAGACTAGTAATGCTATCTTTATCTAAAAGAATTTGAAAAAGCCATTAACTAGATATAAATATCTTATTATTCGGTGTTCATATTTTTCATAACCTCGTAATTTAACTGGTCAACTTTGGTTGGTCGACTCATTACAGACTGTG
This sequence comes from Aquarana catesbeiana, assembly GCF_042186555.1. Classification (NCBI taxonomy): domain Eukaryota; kingdom Metazoa; phylum Chordata; class Amphibia; order Anura; family Ranidae; genus Aquarana; species Aquarana catesbeiana. The sequence goes on from NC_133331.1 coordinate 96,433,121, forward strand.
CACTCCCTGTTTATGTATAACAAGTTGGAGAGCGAGTAATTGCACTGGGCCACCAAGAGTTCTCTCTAGTGATTAATCTACAAATCTCTATTCATAATACAAAAATATGGAATAATAGACTTGTAAAATGTGAAAATCACATCAAATATTGCATTTAAGTACACATTGCAATAATAGCTCCAAATTTGTGCTTACTAACAATGCACCATACTTTCCCTTTTTAAAAGTTATGAAAGAGAATTATTTTTCATCCATTGAGGAAACAGAAATTGTAGAAATTCCTAAACTGGGTTTACTGCTGCATTCAGGAGGTTTGGACACTAGACACTGGCAAACAAAAATTGTAAAGCCAGCCCCTCTATAACCTTGCCCCCAGCCGTTATGCCTATGCATTTTGCTAGCATCATAGGAGGTTGTATGTCTAACTAAATTTGCTAGCCTTTTAATTTTCCTTCTTTTGCTTTTTCGTTAATCAAGTTACCCAATACACCATAGAGCATGTCATGCAACATGTCGTTTCAATAAGACATAGAGGGCAGTACTGTTGAAATGGGTGACCTTGACCCATACCCCACCACTGGTTCTAGCAGAGATTACTCTAGGATCATCCTCACTGGAGTTTTCTATAACTGTGCTGCAGGAGACTGAGACCTCTCCTGCACTCACAAGACCCCTTACATCCAATTCAGATTTTTTTTGTTGGTTTGTGTACATTTAATGAAGCAATCTGGTCATAGAGGCTCTAAGCATGCTCTGGCACCCTCCATGACAGGATCTAATTTGGACAGCCTTCCACTTCTGTTTTTATGCATTTTTATCATGTGTTTTGAAAGTTCAGTGTTGTGTATTTTTTACATGTGTTAAGGTGTGTCTTTAATACGTTTTCACATGTCATGTGTTTTGCATGTTGACTAAAAAAAAAAAAAAAAAAAAAGCATCATGCATGCATGCATTTTCATGTGTTATCATGGACTTTTATGGTCCTCAAAATGTATGAAAACACAGAAAACCATCACTAATTTGTGAATGTGGCCCAAGTGTAACCAAGGCCCCTTTTACCATCTCTGATTTAGATAAAGAACATTTTCAATCTATGCCTGAGGAAACTGCATTAAAGAAAATTCCACATGGACTTACAAGGACTTGTTTCTAACCTAACTGATCCACTTTGGTCTACCATGCAGTTGGAGGATCCATCTGCTGTTCCAAGCAGAGTCTTTTAGAGCTCTTTTGATAGTAAAGACCTCTGTACTTAAACGCTTCTCTATGAGGACTACAAACAATAGAGTCCTGGGCCCCTGCTGACAATGTGAGGGAATTTTTTAGCTTTTGATAAATAATTTATTCATATATGGTCTCTATTGGCACTGCAGTCATCCATCTTAGTAAGCATATCAGTAAACAGGTTGATGATGTCCTTCGCTTTAGGGGCTTCACTAACAGACAGACTCCCTACTTAGCAAACCTTACAATGAATTAACTGGAGTAAAGCAGGGTATGCATGCACAGTTTTTTTTTTTTTTTTTCCCAACCAGTGAGTTTTTATATTATATTCTTACAGAGGGGACTCCCCTGTGAGAATACACAGATCAGTATTGCAGCTACTAGCTTTTAGTGCTGATCGAATGCTGGTTTTCCAGCACGACCGTTTGACAGAAGCCAGTCGTTAGACTGTTGGACAGAGAGGTATACACATATATCAAAAGTTGTCTGGTTACTGCTGAGCATCTTAACTGTCCCTTATTGGCAGTGAGTTTGATTTGTGAAACCATGGAAATGATATATCCTAATCTCTCCTACTCAGGTGATGGTGATCACCTCACCCTCTTAAGAAAGATTTAGGCTTGGCACCCTTCAGTTTTGGTCAGCTAAGAGTTTCTTCCCTTGTTTCCATTAACATTTTATGGTGTAAAGGCTCTCACATCCATGGGTATCTCTGTAAGAGATTGTATATCAGGTACCATCCTGTCTTCTCTGGGACTTCCACTCCCTGAAGACAAGGGTCAGGAATAGTCAACTTAACCTGCGGATATTGACCTGTTGGTCTTTTACCTTGCATGTTCTATTTGTCCAACTTTCCTTTCCCTGAGTTCAACAGCTGGGTATGCTAGTTGTGTTCTTCCACCTGTTGTTTTTTTTTTTTTTCTTGGATATTTGGTTGATCCTCCATTCACTGTTTTGACTCAATGGTTGTTTTAATAGCAGTTTCTTCATTTAGTGGTGTTATCTGTCTTCGTCTGGAGCATCCAGTTGATCCAAGGTGCCTTTCCCTTGGTCATGGTGATTTCCAAATTTGCCTTAGTTTTCTTAAACCTTCGCTTTTTAAAAAATTAAAACGTGTTATACTTGCCTACTCCGCCCCCCACTCCCATGTCACAGCATTTGATTGACAGCAGTGGGAGCCAATGGCTTCTACTGTTATCAATCTACCCAATGAGGAGGGAGACCATGGCGAGAGCTGCTGCGCTCGTGCACATTGCATGGATCGGTTCGGGCTCGGGTAAGAAAAAGGGGGGGGGAGCTGTAGCACAGAAGGTTTTTCATAATCATGCATAGAATACATAAAGATAAAAAACCTTAAAGCGGTGCTCCACACAAAGAGGGAAGCTCCACTTGTCTGCTTCCTCACACCCCTCCGCTGCCACATTTGGCACCTTTCGGGTGGGGGGGGTACCTGGTTTTGACAGGTACACGCTCCCACTTCCAGGTGCGTTCGCCGGAAGTTTGGTCCCCCTCATCCTGCCGCCGGGCCATTCACGAAGTGCACCCCGCTTCGCACATGCGCAGTAGGGAACCGGCTGCAAGGCTTCACTGCTGGTGGCCCTTAGCTGAGATGGTGGTGGCAGCACCCGAGGGCCGATTAAAAAGTCGGTTCGGGTGAGGACACCCCTGGATTCGTGGACAGGTAAGTGTCCTAATAATATAAACAGTATTTGTAGCTACTGACTTTTAATTTTTTCTGAAGGATCCTGGAGCTTGGCTTTAAGGCTTTAGAACCACTTTAAGGTGTTAATTCCTTTAGATACTCTTGGAGAATGATCTCAGCTTTGCTGGATCTGTTAGTGTCTTTTGCTGGACTGCTTTTAGACATCCCCAGTGGAAAGAATTTTTTCAATCTCTGTGTTGACTTCAAAAAAGATTTTTCGCTAAGTACATAGATCTTATTATTTTTTTTCTCGAGATTCATATTCGGTTTCAATGATTTTTATTGAAAATATATTTTAAAAGACATAAGGACAAATGTAAATGTCAGTAAAACAATACAACTTGAGATTTATATTCATTTGCTTTGTCAGCTTATATAAAATTTCAACATGTTTAGATTTTAAATTCTGTAAAAGTGTAAAAAAAAGTTAAACTTCCCATGATATCTTGGTCTGTAAAATAGTCTAGTTTTACTTTTTTTTTTTTCTTGCCTCTTTCTTTGGTAGTTTTTTTTGAGTATTCTCAGCTCTGTGGAAATACATGAATCCCGGCTGACCTTTTAGGAATCGAAAGTTAGAAGTCTCCAGGGGTCCCAGGGCCTTTAAGTGGTAAATGTTTAGGGAAGCCATGAATGCAGGTCTGTAAATTTATTGCTGTGCCATCTGTTTTCCCTGCCTTCTAATAGGACTTATCAGAGGCTTTTGTAAAGCTTTTGTGGTGGTCACTCCCTCAGTGTCTGACCTTCTTCTGTCTTTGTGGAAACACTGAATACCATTGGCCATTATAAGCAGGTCAGAGGGCGGCTGTTTATGTTGCCCCCCTCATGATTACCCTAATGATTTAAGAAAAGGCAGTGGCAGAGTAGGATGTTTAAACACCCCCTGCTACCATTGAGAGAGAATAATGAAGTCCCATTTGCTTCTACTCTTCCCTTCAGTGCAAGTGCAGTCACAGCTCTTACTTTCTTTTATGGGCTGTGCAATTCATTAGGTGTTTTGTGCGACTTTTAACTCTGTGTTTGTTTGTTCATCATCTTTTGTTCTTGGTGAATATATACACGAAATAAAGGCTACAAACATAAGCAATAAGAAAGAGAAAGCAAAATATAAAAGGGCGACATTCCTGAAGCGTGCATTTTCATTAGTTACCGGTAACCATGCTTTCCAGTAAATCTCTAATTGTGGATGCACTGAGAGCAAGATCATCAGCTGAGATGTTTCAAACACACTGGATGGTATTCTTTGGTCTTTGCCAGGGTCATATCTTAAAGCAGAGTTCCACCCAAAAGTGGAACTTCCACTTTAAGGCCCCTATTTGTGAAACGGAGCTTTTGGAGAGGAGGGGGGGGGGGGGAAGCAGTTACCCGACTTTGACAGGTTCCTGCTCCCACTTCCGGTTCCTAGGCGACCGGAAGCAGAAGCTCTCCCAAAGTCTTCTGGGTCACATGACAGGTCCTAGAAGACTTTGGGGCCAGTCACAGACTGCAGCGCCGCTTGCGCAGTGTGTACCCTGCTGTGAAGCCACAAGCTGTCAGAGCCGGGTGCCCATAGTAGAGATGCCGGTGCCGCCGAAGGAGGACACACGGGAGAACACACCTGCGGTGAGTACGCTGCTGGACCATGGGACAGGTGAGTGGCTGTTTATTAAAAAGTCAGCAGCTCCACTTTTTGTAGCTGCTTACTTTTAATAAACAAACAAATGACTGGAACTCCGCTTTAAAGCAGAGTTCCACCCAAAAGTGGAACTTCCGCTCATCTGATTCCTCCTCCCCTCCAGTGCCACAATTGGCACCTTTCAGGGGGGTGCAGATACCTGTCTACTACAGGTATTTGCACCCACTTCCTGAAATAGACTCCCACGGGAGTCACGCCCCTTCCCGCACCCCCCCCCCCCCCCCGCTGTCTCTTGGGAAACACACAGGTCCCAGGAGATAGCGGGGACTACTTAGGACGCACAGCGCGACTCGCGCATGCGCAGTAGGGAACCAGGAAGTGAAGCCGCAACGCTTCACTTCCTGATTCCCTCATAGAGAATGGTGGAGGAAGCAGCCGAGAGCCGAGCGATTGATCTGCTTCCGCTGCCGACATCGTGGGACTGCAGGACAGGTAAGTGTCCATTTATTAAAAGTCAGCAGCTGCAGTATTTGTAGCTGCTGGCTTTTAATATATTTTTTTTGGGTGGACTCCCTCTTTAAGTTGGCCATATACTAGTAGATTTTAAAACTAACATTTGTACAAAAAAATTTCAGTACATGTGAATGTTTTAAAGTACCTAAACACTTTTGTGTGCTTTTGACATATCCATTTTGGAATTAATGTCCTTTCCTGAATGAAAACCACATACACTGTTAGAAATTTGTCCAAGAAAAATTTCCCTGCTCCTTCAAATGATCTCGTCCTCATAGTTGAAAACTAATGCCGATTTTGATCCCCCGAGCAATTAGAAAAGTGAATGAACGTTCTCAAAATGAAAAATTTCAAACTCTTATCAGTTTATGGCCAGCTTTACAATTTTTGATAGTTGAAGAAGACATTTAGGGGGTGTTTGGGACAGTGGGGATAGGAGAATTAAAGCCCAACTCTGGGCAAAAGAAGTACCCTCTGCCACCCCTTCTAGCTGATCTGTGACATAGAAGAAAAAAAATTATATTTAACTAGTTTCAGACTTTGGGCGTGCAACACAAGCCCAAAAAAATGCACATCCAGTCTCTCTGCCATTATTCTGGACCCCCCCCCCCAAATATACTGTAATTGTCGCCTGTGATTATTCATAGCTGGCATTAGTGGGCAGCTCCAGCTGTCAAAAGAGCAGTCTGACTCACAAAGTACCGTATTTATCGGCGTATAACACGCACCTCAATTTAGGAGGGAATTTTAAGGAAAAAAAACTTTTAGGAGGGAAGTTGAAGGGAAAAAACTTACATTTAAATGCCCATCATTGCAGCCTTCTCAGTGCAGCCTTGCCCCAGTCCAGCCTTGCCCAGTGCAGCCTTGTCAGTGCAGCCATGTCAGTGCAGCCATGTCAGTGCAGCCTTGTCAGTGCAGCCTTGCCAGTGCAGCCTTGCCAGTGCAGCCATGTCAGTGCAGCCATGTCAGTGCAGCCTTGCCAGTGCAGCCATGTCAGTGCAGCCTTGCCAGTGCAGCCATGTCAGTGCAGCCTTGCCAGTGCAGCCATGTCAGTGCAGCCATGTCAGTGCAGCCTTGCCAGTGCAGCCATGTCAGTGCAGCCATGTCAGTGCAGCCATGTCAGTGCAGCCATGTCAGTGCAGCCTTGCTAGTGCAGCCTTGCTAGTGCAGCCATGTCAGTGCAGCCATGCTAGTGCAGCCTTGCTAGTGCAGCCATGTCAGTGCAGCCTTCCCCAGTGTCCAGTCCAGCCTTGCCCCAGTCCAGCCTTGCCCCAGTCCAGCCTTGCTGAAGCCTGTGAGCTTCAAAATCGCCGACCGCGATTTGAAAATGGCGCCGCCGGCGCCGAAATACACAGAGCTGGTCCTCGGCTCTTCTCGGCGGCTCTCGTTTACTTTCGGTTCCACTCGGACGGTGAGCGGAGCTATCCGAAACTAGCCGAGTATACTCGGCTAGGTTCGGGCGGCGCTCGAGTGAAGCCGAGAAGAGCCGAGGACCGGCACTGTGTATTTCGGCGCCGGCGGCGCCATTTTCAAATCGCGGTCAGCGATTTTTTAATTCTGACAGGTCAGGATCGCAGGGGATCGGCGTATAACACGCACCCGCGACTTTCCCCTGATTTTAAGGGGAAAAAAGTGCGTGTTATACGCCGATAAATACGGTAACCTATTGTTACATTTGTATCTTCCTGTTCATTTATCTGCAGATCAAAAGGATGAACTTAGATCTGCAGATGTCAGTTTAAGCAGTCTGACCAGTAAAAAAAATAAAAATAAGTTTTAACCACTTAATCTCTGGAAGATTCCCCCCCCCCCCCCCCCCCCCCATGAACCAGGCCACTTTTTGTGATACAGCACTGCGTTACTTTGACAATTGCGTGGTTGTACGACACTGTACCTAAAACAATTTTTTTTCTTTTTTTCCCACAAATAGAGCTTTCTTTCGGTGGTATTTGATCACTTCTACGTTTTTTTCGTTTTTGCTCAATAAACAAAAAAAAGGCTGAAAATTTTGAAAAAAAAATTTTTTACTTTTTGCTATAATACTTATCCAATAAAAACATGTAAAAAGTAAAATTTCTTCATCACTTTATGCCAGTATGTATTCTGCTTACATGTGTTTGCCATTCTGCCTGTGTCCTGTGATATTGGCTGGTGCTGGCGGACATCGAGTCCACGGTACCCGCCACTGTGTGCCCGTTGTGATCACATTAGCGTGCACCCCAGACTCGGAAGTTTCAGATCACGTACTAGGTAAGACAGGTGGTTAGATAAAATGTTCCTTTGTTCACCCCTCATTAACCCCAGTTTACTTTAACCACTTCCCGCCCGGCCTATAGCAGATTGCCGGGCGGTGGTTCAGTTATCCTGACTGGGTGTCATATGATGTCCAGCAGGATAACATGCCGCCGCGTGCCCGTGGGGGCGCGCATCGCGGTGATCAGTGGAGCAGTGTGTCAGTCTGACACGCCGCTACACCGATCTTGGTAAAGAGCCTCCAGCGGAGGCTTTTTAGCACGTTATCAGTCGTGTCCAATCACGGCTGATCACGATGTCCATAGGAAAAGCCGTTAATCGGCTTTTCCTCACTTGCGTCTGACAAACGCGAGTAGAGGAGAGCCGATCGGCGGCTCTCCTGACAGGGGGGGTCTGCGCTATTTGTTTATCAGCGCTGCCCCCCCCCCTTGGATGCCCACACTAGACCACCAGGGAAGCCGCCAGGACCACCAGGGAAGGGGGCAACATGTGGATGGCCAGGTATGTACCCCATGGCCATCCATATGTGCAAATTATGCCCAGTCTGTGCCAATCAGTGCCCACAAATGGGCTGGCACCATTATATTTCAGTGATGCCCAGCAATGCCACCCATCAGTGTCACCAATCAGTGCCACCCATCAGTGCCCATCGGTGCCACCTATCAGTGCCCATCCGTGCCACTCATCAGTGCCACCCATAAGTATCCATCAGTGCCACATATAAATACCCATCAATGCCACCTACGAGTGCCTATCAGTGCCGCCTATCAGTGCACGTCAGTCCCACCTCATCGGTGCCCGTCAGTGCAGCTATATCAGTGCCCGTCACTGAAGAAGAAAATGTAGTTATTTACAAAAATTTTTAACAGAAACAAAGAAAAAAGATTTTTGGTCTTTTTTTTATTTGTTGCACAAAAAATAAAAACCACAGAGGTGATCAAATACCATCAAAAGAAAGCTCTATTTGTGGGAACAAAATGGTGAGAAATTTTTTTGGTACAGTGTTGTATGACCGCGCAATTGTCATTCAAATTGCGACAGCACTGAAAGCTGAAAATTGGCCTGGGCAGGAAGGTGCCTAAGTGCCTGGTACTGAAGTGGTTAATCAGCCCTAATTAACTCCTTAGTCTCTTTCTCTCCAGCTTGTTTTGGTTGTTAATATTTTAACATATTTAACATATATTTACACATTTCCCATTTAAAAAAAAATGGAAAAAAGAAAAAAAAAGAAATAAAAACTTTATTGTAAATAACTTTGCAATACTTTTTAAATCCATCGGGATCCTCCTTCAGGTATCCACATCAAACTTCCTTTTAATGACATATGTAAAGCATTGCGTCAGTTAATGGCGCTATATAAGTACCTGAAAGAAATAAATATATAGTAATGGCAACACTTCCAGTGGCTGAGTCCTTGCACAGGCATGAGATTTACATTGGGGGCGATGAAGGGACTGGTGCCTATGAAGGTAAGGCATGGCCAAAATTCTCCAGTAATCATAGCAGGAAATTTAGCATTACAGGGGAAGGAAACTGGAAGCACAGATTGCCATATGCCATGACAAGATGTGCTTGAATAAAGTTCATCTGAGAAAGGTACATAATAGTTCAGTTTTGACTTTTGACCCGAGTTGAGCTTTAAGTAAACTTATACAAGTATTTCTTTGGAAATGTTGATGTACAGAGTCTTTGGCCAGGACATGAATAAAAAAAAGATGGGGCTTAATCTTGCTATTAGTGATGTCATGGCTGCCTGTGATCAATCAATTTCTTTTTCATATCTTCCACACCGTAACTGATACACATAGTCAACGCCTATTAGTTTATTATATGAACAATTGTGCACCCACAATTTGCTGCTGTGTGCAGACCCAATAGGGAGACAAAGTCCAAGACATAATAATTGATCATGGACGATGTTTGATAGCATGTCTCCATTCTTCCACCCTGCAGTATAAAAACTACATACACATGGCCAAAAGATGAAGTTGTACTTCTGTAGGGAGATGTATGTTTGCATGTGCCTGTGTTCCAGGTTTGTCTATATGATAAATTCAGACTGAAACACAGAAAGAACCTGGGTCAGTGGACCGAGCATCTCATCAGTCTCAAGGCAGCAAGTCTCTACTTATTTTTGTCACTCGTGCCGTCTTCAGACCTTCACACTTTGTGCTTTTCTGCCGGTGTTCACCATGAATGTCAATGCTAGCTGTAGATGCAAGCTAACATCTCTCAATGGCTATGGTACTGGATGGAACGATTTATTTCCCGTAGTCATATAGAGGTATCATGTTTTTACATGTTACATTAGTCACATTAGTCTCTGAAGCTCACAATCTACTAAAATTCACCATGTGACAGACTTTGTGCACTGGTTTGCTGTTAAATCCTGGATAGATTGATGGATAGACATCTTGGGGGCTACTTTTAGATAGTCTTCAGAAGGGGGCTTTTGGCATATTCTTTTAATACCTGCCAAATTCCACTCAGCCTCCAGGTTGGAAAAATTGTGCAGTACTGAATGACTCCTAACCCTTATCCATGTTCATTGTGTTGTGCATCACTGACAAAAAGTTTGCATGAGAATTTGGGCTTCGATCACTTTGTTTTCTATGTCTTTTGCCAATGAGCTCCCCCACCAGAGAGCGATCGTAGTTCTGGCTTAACAGAGGGTAAAACACTGGAGTTTGATGCTCTCCGATATTCAACTCCCATGTGAACGTAGTCTTGGGACTTAAAATATCTGATTTTATTTATCTGTATTCATGCTGTATGTACCCAAGTTATAGGTAATACACCAAGCAAATCGGAAAGCCACATCCATGAAATGTAACAATTTATATTACCTGTCAAAGGACTTTTATCTCTGTTCACTAAGTTGTGAGATTTAGGGCCTGTGTCAACAGGCTTTGGTGCTTATGTCGATGTCATCAGTTTTAGATGCTTCTGAGAGAATTCACAATTCATTACCAGGTCCATTTGACCTGCAGTTGACTTCTTCTGGCTTGTATTTGACCTGTTTCAATGTGGATTTTGAATTCCTATAGATTTACATTGGTTTACAAAACCTATTTGATGCAAAAAAAGGTCTGTTGACATGTGCCCTTACAGTCATACCACACCTCACCGCCAACCTAATGACCAGACTTTTCTCTACTGCAGCTAAAGTGACACTAAACAATATCCTTACTTTCCATAAATAATCATTCGCTTTCACTACTTAAAGAAAATCTTCAACCCCCTCGAGAACCCCACCCCCACAATAAATGGTCCCAATTTTGTGGGAACAGTTTGGGGATGGCCCCTTCCTGTTCCAACATGACTGCGCACTAGTGCACAAACAAGGGTAGTAAAAACATGGATGAGCTCTAATTTATACTAAAGGTGTTCTTTAGGGATAAGGTCAGAACTCTGGGGGCCAGTCAAGTTCCACCCCAAACTAGTCATCCATGTCTTTATGGACCTTGCTTTGAGCACTGGTGCGCAGTCATGTTGGAACAGGAAGGGGCCATCCCTAAACTGTTCCCACAAAGTTGGGAGCATTAAATTGTCCAAAATATCATGGTATGCTGACACCTTAAGAGTTCCCTTCACTGGAACTAAGGGGCCAAAAACAACCCCACAACATAATCTCCCTATACCAAATGATTTGGACCAGTGCACAAAGCAAGGCCCATAAAGACATGGATGAGTGAGTTTGGGGTGGAGGAACTTGACTGGCCTACACAGAGTCCTGACCTCAACCCGATAGAACTCCTTTGGGATTAATTAGAGCAGAGACTGCGAGCCAGGCATTCTTGTCCAACATCGGTGCCTGACCTCACATATGCGTTTTTGGAAGAATGGGCAAAATTTCCCAAAGACACACTCCTAAACCTTGTGGACAGCCTTCCCAGAAGAGTTGAAGCTGTCATAGCTGCAAAGGGTGGGCCAACTCAATATTGAACCCTACGAACTTAGACTGGGATGCCATTAAAGTTCGTGTCCGTGTAAAGGCAGGCATCCCAATACTTTCGACAATATAGTGTACCTTCACTCCCTAGCTAGACTTACCGTACCTGATCTTCCTTTCTACTCTTAAAGTGGAAGTTCTGCTTGGTTGCCTCCTCCCCCTTGTACCTGGTTTTGACAGGTACCAACCCCAACTTCTGGTCAGATCCCTGCAAGTGAAGTGTGCCTGTAAAGGCAAGAGTCCCAATACAATATAATTATTTTTTTTACTTGTTTTTATTGGTATATTTCTATCTGCCTGTAGTTCAGCTTTAAACAAGCATTTAATAGTTCTTTTTACCAAGTGACCTTACAATACCCAGCCAGAGCTCCTTCTAAGCAAAGTAATTAATAAAAGGTAAACACAACTCGAGAGGCAGGATTGCGTTCCATGACCTTAAACAACGTGCGTATATTTCTTGGAGAAGAGTGTGTTTTTGCTTTTCCTCTGCTCTTTGCTAATAGGCTCTGTCAGCTTTTTAGATGGGCCTCATTTGTAACGGTATAAATGGCAACCTTTCTGTGCACTTGGCAGTTTGTGTGTCCACTTACCATCCTAACAATGTGGCTTGGTATAATAAAAGCATTGAGTAGACTGTGAAAGCAGCTTGGCCCCCAACCCCCGACATATATTTCTTGGAGTAGTTAGGATTCTTTAGCTATCATTGCTGCTTGGCTGGAACCCTGGGGTGGCATCTGAAGGCATGAGAGAGGCCAAAAAAAAACCTAACAAAGTCCTTTTCCCCTTGTTGGCTTTTCCTTCTATTCATACAATCCTAATGAAAACCATCTGGTTTGGAACAGCCATATTGTCTTGCCTTTCACCTCTATTGTCATTGCGTTCACCTGCAGTGAGGGAGGGGGGCACCCCGGTTTGTTTTAGAAGCTGTAATTCAAGTCTTCATTGATACTTTGCAGTTAATTTTAAGGGTGCTGGAGCATTGTTGAGTAAAACTGTCAGACATGGCAAAAAGCTAGCAGCTGCCACGTTTTCACCACCTTGTGAACGGCTGGAGTAATGTCATGGGTTGTTAAATAGAGGATTACTTTGTAGATGGTCTTCCTTCGTATCTTTTACTGCTGACCTTTTGACTTTGGCACTAAAGCTGCTTGTGTTGTCCCCTATTCACAGCACTTTGCGTTTGTAAAACTCACCAAAGGGCCTTGCTTTTCATATTATGCATACCATGTAACCAGGAACACCCTCTCGTTATTTTCTGATTTTTTTTTTTTTTTTTATTGAATTTAATTACATATTTATACTTAAAACTTATCACGCAGGATTCAGCTAATTTATGCTTCCCTATTTTTATTAGGCTGTCTAATTATGATTTTAGAGCTTCAGTCTTCTCATTGGAAATGGCATTTTCAATGCATCTGTTTACTGGCAAGTGTATTGTGTTGACAGCTCCCCCTCTAGTGGCCGTTTGCATTATTAACAACTCTGGTTTTGTGCAACTGTTGAATATAATATAAATAGTTGCACTTAAAGAGGAATCCCCCCCCCCCCCCCCCCACAAAAAAAAAAAAAATTCAGCAGCAGCAAATACTGTAGGATGCTGACTTTTAAAAAAAAAGTCACTCACCTGTCCCATGGTCCAGCGGTGTACTCACTGCAGTTGTGTTCTCCGTGTGTCCTCCTTCAGCAGCACCGGCATCTCTGCTATGGGCACTCAGCTCTGACACCTTGCGGCTTCACAGTTAGGGTGCCCACTGCGCGAGTGGCACTGCGGTCTGTGACTGGCTCCGAAGTCACTTACCTGTCCAGGGTTCCCGCAATGTTTTGCACCCCAGCCAGTTTTCGGATCAGCTCTCGGGTGCTGCCACTGCCATTCATCGTAAGGGAAACCCGGTTCCCTACTGCACATGCACAAAGTGCGCTGCGCTTTCTAACTGGCTTGGCGGCATAGGAGGGGCAGGGCCGTGGGGAGTGTGGCACTGGAGGAAGCAGGGCACAGCAGAACATTGCACCTGGTTCGCCGGCGGTTCCCTCCACCAGTATCTCCTGGGAGCACAGTGGTGTAGTGTTTAGCACTTTCACCTAGCAGCAATAGGGTCGCTGGTTCAAATCCCGACCACAACACCATCTGCCTGGAGTTTGCATGTTCTCCCTGTGCCTGCGCGGGCTTCCTCCGGGTACGCCAGAGAAAAAAAGAAAGAGGCTCCCATCATGTCACATAGAGTGTAGTGGTCCCATCCCTGTATGTAGGAACAAAGGAAAAACTCCCCTCAAGTGGGACTTTGACGGACCATCCACTCAGTATTGTATAAAAAATGTCTTTTAATAGTAAAGAATAAAATACATATGCACCCTTGTGATGTGTAGATTTCATAACAAAATATCACATGAGAAACACGCAAAAACTAACAACTGTGTATATGAACGTCAAACGTCATACAATGTAAATGCCCTGATGCCCTGATGCCCGATGCGTTTCCGGTATGAAGTATTCAGATACCTTCATCAGGGGCTGAGGGTCCGACAAATTTTTTAAAAATGTATATTGGTTCCAGTTTGGTGGTTCCATGTAAAAAGTAGGCACTGAGGATCAAAGATCCGTAATAATGTTGCATGGCTGTCAGACAGTAAAAAAGTGGGCCAACTCTTAGATGCGTAATGTCTGCAATATCCTATGGGGTATGCCAATGTAGTATCCACAGCAGTGTGAGGGACAGCTAGTCACTGAAGCCTAGGGTGTTAGCTGAGCGACCAAAGGATAAATATCCAGATGTCCCTGGGGCGGCATGTCGTATATCACTCTCTGCCATATAGTGTGCTGCAGCCCGGTCCGTTTTGTTACTTCCTGATAGAGCTGCACGATTAATCGTCAAGAATCATTATCGAAATTTTTTTTCCCGTTGCGATCTTGATAAGTGTTTCACAATTCTTCACAACTCTTGCTATGCAAAGAATTCTCTCTGCTCTTCTGAAGCCACAGCCATCAAAAAACCGGGCAGTCTGCCAAGAATCAGAACATTCTTTAGCAGTTGAACTAAGTCTAAACATTGTAACAATTGGTCAATGGAATAGACTTTGTGTGTAAGTGAAAAAAGTTTAACCACTGAAACACTAAACCTTTTTCTGACATTTGTTGGTTTCAAGTTAAAATAATTTTTTTTTTGCTAGAAAATTATTTGGAACCCCCAAACATTATATATATATTTTTTAGTAGAGACCCTAGAGAATAAAATGGTGGTTGTTGCAATATTTTATGTCACACTGTATTTGCGCAGCGGTCTTTCAAATGCAATTTTTTTAGAAAAAATTACTTTAATGAATAAAAAAAAAAAAAAAAAAAACAATAAAGTTAGCCCAATTCGTGAGAATCGTGATCTTTTTATTCTAAGCAAAAAAATGTGATTCTCATTTTGGCCAGAATCGTGCAGCTCTACTTCCTGATTCCTTTGAGGAAGCTGGCTGTTAGCGTGGAGGATGTAGTTGTCTGCTTTGTTTTGAGAACAAGGCTTGACACGCGCACGTTTATGCCCTCTTTCTATCCAGCAATCAATGGGCTGATGATACACCGGACATGACGGCCTGCCTTTCAGAACGATGCTTGGCCCGCACGTGTCCACGCCATCTTCCTTTCCAGGAAGTAATTGCCTGATTACAAACAATTCGTACAAACTCTGTCACAGGTTGATTAGCTATATTTTCTATATAAATGCAATGACCCGGACAGGCTGACACCCCAGATGATGTCTCCTTAGACAAAACGCGCCAGTTCGAGCTCTGTCGGTGCCATTGCATTATGCTGAGTGTTATTTGAAACAAGCGCTTTTTTATCCTTGGACATGTGAGTGTTCTTGACCTTTTGAATAAATTTTGCATATAACCGATTTACACTATGTGTAGTTTCCCTGTCTCTTTTGGATACATTGCTTCTCACAGAGAAACACAGCTTGCCCCTCTGGTTTATCTTTGTTGAATCGAGTTTTTACATGACTGATCCGCAACAAAAACCAAGGGATCACCCTCCATTGTGGTCAGGAAAGAGTGGTGTTGTAGCTCCCCTTTTTGGTGTGGTTACACCTCCTGCCTGGTTGACTCATCGGGCATAAACCTTATTGAGTCCACTTGTTGTGGTAAGCCTCTTCCATATTGGTGGTGGGATCTTCTTCACGCATGTGACCATTATTGCTGGCATTGGGACTCCATTTCCCTTCCTTGGACCATTCACAGGAACATTGTTTTTGTCTTTGGCTTTTCAGCTATTTATCTGTCGGACATTTTCTCCTTTGCACTTTTTTTTTAGTGGACATTTTTTCTTTGCACTTTAACTAGTTTTTATATTTGTGTTCACATTCATGCACATATGTGACATATCCACTTGATATTTCCTTTTGTACTTTTTGCACTTTTAACCTACTTGATATTTTTGCTTCATTTGGCTTATTTTGTACATATATTAGGTGATACATTTTCGATCATCGATGCATAGTCCTCGAACAGACTAGTGTTTGCACCATGCACTTTTTCTATTTTCTAGGTTCATTTACTATATTGCCTCACAGTTTTATAGATCAATCTATCTACTAGGGTATATTTACCCTTCTTGTTTAATCATTCACGGTTCTTTATTATCGCTTTTTCATGATTTGTGATATTATATTTCTGCCAATAAATTTTGGAGTTTCCAATTATATTTAGTAGAGTGAGCGTTCAGTTGCACTTACAACATATTCATCAGTATTTCATGAACTTCAAAATTTTTTCTCACTTTTTTAGCGATGCGCTTATTTTTTTTAATTTACTACGCATTATTGTCTATTGTCGTGGTGGCTGCTTCCATATTTTTAGAGTGCTAGCGCAGTATTTTCTCTTTATTTAGGCTTAATGTACACGGGGTGTTTTAAAACCTCCCCTGAATGATTTAAATTGACCGATAGTAAACGACGTTTAAAAACGTCTGTTTTGCCACGTTTAACCGCGTTTGTGTTTTCAGCAGCGTTTTTTTTATTTATTTTTTTCAAATAGTCAAAAATGTATCTCTATTAAAAACTTCTGTAACAAAAACTCAGAATAAAGCGAGTTACCTGGTTTACGCGTGTTTACAGGCATTTGTTTCAAATGCCTCTGAACATCCGTCCTGAATGCGGTTTTTTGCTTTCCAAAAAAAGCTTCTAAACTCAACTGCCTAAAAACTACTATAAATGGCCCTGTGTATATGTACTGATAATATAACATAGAGGAGAGTTCAGAGGCAGCTGGACAAAACGCACAACTGATCCTAAACGTCCGTTTTCCAGCAGCAGTGTACATGAAGCCTTTTACCAAAAAAGAATGCTGACTTGATATCGTAACAGACTGCATAATGTCTGTTGTTTTAAAAAGTTGGACTCTGGTAAACTTGCTGTAAGATGTTTAGATAAGATTACAGTAAAATAACTTTTTACACATGTATATTGAAAATATTAAAGCTAAAATGATATATTTGTACTTGCACTATTGTGACAATTATTGTATGTCTGTGCAACATCATCCTGTGTTTTGACCAGGGCAGCGTGTTTATCTGCTTCTCTTCCCACTAATAAATGATTTGAACTTAAGTGATCAATTGCTTTTAGTGTGTTATATGTTTCTCTTGACAAGTAAACCCTCTATTGATTAGCCATTACTGTGTTAGATAATCTCGTGTCATTGAACATATTGTAAAAAAAAAAAAAAGAAAAAGAAAAAGAAAAGCTGGCAATGTTTTTACCCCAGCAGCACTACGAAAATTGAGAACGCAGTCAGAATTATAGGCAGCTTGGTCAGAGTCATTACAAGAAATCGGTATTTGTGTTTGTTAGCATACCTGGTCTCCCGAAACACGGTAGACAGAAGCCATCTTTTGCGAAGTGATGGCTGACAGGCTGCTGTAACCGTAATGAGTTTCTCTATTTCTTTGAAGAATTCTACCATTAACTCTTTAGTAGTTCTCAATGCATTAAAGTGGTAGTTCAGTCAAACACTAACTATGCTTAAATCTACTCCCACCCTCATTCTAAGCCTATCCTATCTACCATGTAAAGGAAAGATGTGTATACTTGCCTATGGCAAGGGCGCTCCGATCCGTTCACACGATTGGCTTCCAGCGCTAGCTTCAATGAAAAGGGGAGATCTCTGACAATTGTTGCAGATCCAGGCCTACTATGGGGCATCGGTTGTCGGCTGTTCCTCTACACTGAAGCCGGCGCTAGGTGTTTTATCGGGTTGAGGTCAGGACTCTGTGCAGGCCAGTCAAGTTCCTCCACCCCAAACGCACCCCTAAACTTTGTGGACAGCCTTCCCAGAAGAGTTGAAGCTGTTATAGCTGCAAAGGATGGGCCAACTCAATATTGAACCCTATGGACGAAGACTGGGATGCCGTTAAAATTCATGTATGTTTAAAGGCAGGCGTCCCAATATTTCCGGTAAAAATTGTGTATATACAACATGGGAACTGGTATTCCCACTTTGGCAGAAATTACTACATTTAGATGTTTTGCATAACTTTCCACTAGTCTGGCATTGACTCTGAGTACTCTGGTTATATCAGTATGGCAGGATATTTTAAATATAAATTGTACATGCACTGATGTTTTTTATTTGTTGTGCAAGTGCATCTGGGGGTCCACATACCTATACTAGAGGGTCATGTACTCCTTCTACAGCTACCTGAGATCTGCATACCCGTATTAGAGTATCATGCAATATTTCTACTACTCTGGAGCCCAACCTGTGGCCCAGGGGCCATGTCCAGCCCTTTCATTATCGTACATCATGGGACATAGAGCCATAGTAGTTACTATATGGTTATAGACCACCTTCAGGTGATGGACACTGGCACACCCTAAGACAGGAAGTCCACTCCCTATATAACCCCTCCCACTTTTGTTATTGCTGTCATAAGGGATGTAAACATCCCTTGTGACAGGTGCTCTTTATGAAGGGATCAGGGATCCGCTCTATAGAACAGTACCGGGGTGATGACTGCGGGCATCATCTCGGTAAAGACCCTTGAAGTAATATCGGTTACGTTTGTGCCCGATACTTCAAAAAAAAGTGAATAGCGGCTGCCAATAATCGGCCTCAACGATAATTGGTCGATCCCTAGTCCATACCCTCCTTTTCTTCTTTTTGAGCTTGCTTTTGGTGAACTTGTTATTGTGCCTTGGATCATTATTGTGTTAAAAGCGTCATTTTCGGTTCATCTTGCGGACAAATGGCCTCACTTTAAAATTATGCAGAATTTATAGTTGACCCAGTGGGTTGATTTACAAAAATGGGTAAAGCATGTTCACTTTGCAAAGGGTTTCTACTTAACTTACTTAATATGCTAAGAATTCACTTTGCATGCAGGTAAAGTGAAAATGCAGGAATTTTGCTTGCACGTGATTGGATGATTGAAGTCAGCAACCTACATTCGCTAAGTTAAGAGAACATGTTCTACTCCTTGTGTAAATCAGCCTAACTGCAGATGCCCCTGCCCTCAAGCAACAAACCCATCCCAAACCATAATATTTCTACCACCATACTTCACAGTTGGTATGAGCGTCTTTACCTGAAATGCTGTTTTCAGTTTGTGACAATTATGTCTACTGTTACTGTGGCCAAACAACTCTGTCTTTGATGCATTGATCCACAGCATATTATTCCAGAAGTCCTGGTTTTTGCTTATAGGTTCAAACTGCAGTCTTGCTGTAGTGTAGACAGCAAAGGCTTTTTCCTGACACAATACAAGTTAAAATATATCTGAAGGCAAAACTTTATTTTTAGTTTTGGGTAGAGGGATTAGAATGCTTGTCAGTTTTTATTTACTGTCTATGCACCCCATTAAGGAGATTCCCCCTCACTATTTGTCATGTTTACGATCATCACTGAAAGTAAAAGAAAATCCTACACTTTGGGTTGTCCCCAGAAAAGTAATTGAGGGGACGTCTTCCAATGGGGGACACTAGTTCCGGTGACCTGGGTGTCCCCAAGAAATGCTCTTAATTTGCAGGGATTTACTCTCACTTCCTGTTTGATTACAGGGCAGGAAGTGAAGAAAAATATCTGTAATGGAACACAGATGGTGAAAAAAAAAAAATGACAGGGGTCTCCCTTACTGAATAAAGAAAAAACTTTTGCCTGTAATTCTATTTTAAGTTGGTGCAGAATTGTAGGCGCTTGCATTTTTGACACCAAATGTTGCAAGTGTTCTCTGCAGATTCCATGATGAAACGTTTAATATCTTGGGCTAAATTCCCAGGCCTTTTTTTACAGTGGAACGATTAAATCAAAATAATTTTGGTAAGAGATTCAAGAAGATTGCCAGACTCCTAGGCATCCACAATTGTCTTTTAGAGGTCCTTGGAGAGCTCTTGTGACCCTGACATCATGACACCACACATATCAAAAATAAAGAGAACAAAAGACCGTAGATATATGAGGTTTAGAGTAGTATTAAGGGCCTGTTCACACCACATGCAGTCCAGTGCGTTTTTTTTCTGCATTAAAAACGCATGGAAAGTAGGTTATATGGTTTTCAATGGCATAGTTCACACCAGTGCTTACAGTTCCAGTGCGTTCCAGACAGTTCCAGAAAAAAAAGTAGAACATGCTGCATTTTTTTGCACTGGACTGTACTGGAACGCTATAAAACGCACCAAAAACGCACTGCAACACACTTGTCCTTATTTAAGGTTAAGAAAAAAGAGGGGGGGGGAAGCACTGGACTGCATCAAAAACGCATCAAAAATGCTCTGGAACGCATCAAAAGCGCACATGCAGAAAAGCACCTGGAACGCATCCAGACTGCGTTTTCTATGGTTTGAACTGGTCCTAAGTTCACTTTTTTTTTTTTTCTAAATTCCAGCTCCCCTATGCACCAATATAGCATTTTGTGCAAAAATATCAAAGCTTTCCATAAAATCTACAGACACCTACCTCTGCAGGTCACAGGAAAAACGAGCCACAAAACGTTTACTCCCAATATGCTAGATGTGAATGGGGTCTGAAAGTGAAATTGGTGCGATAACACAAGAACAATGAGGCTCCATTCATATCTGCGCGTTTCCTTGCATTTCAGAAATGCGCTGCATCAAAAATCACAGTAAAAAAGCACCAAGCTCCACTCTAAAAAAAAAAAAAAAAAAAAAAGTCCTGAAGCTTCTTTGGGGCAATTGCTGTGTGTAGGGCAGCACATTCAGGATTGGCTGCCCTAGGTGTGATGAGTGATAATGCTCCAAAACACCCCCCACCTCGCTAAAAAAACGCATGTGGGAATGTGAGTTCCCACTATGCAGAGATGTGAACGGGGCTTGACAGCTGAGTGTTTGTCCACTCCCTTCTATGTACTTGTATAGTGAGAATGGTGATTATGGATTGATTGCATTTAATTTAAAAAACGTGCAGCTGGGAATGGGTGGGTGGAAGGGGGGATGATGCAGGGTGTGTGCTAATGAGGTCAGCTGGTCAACTCCTTCCTGTGTCGTGACCTACAGTCTGTAAGGACGTAAGACAGAAGCAATAGATAGGTTTGGAATCATGGATGCAGGACAGTAAGGTTTGTGTCTGTAGATTTTATGGAAATCTTTGATATTTTTGCAAAAAAAGTACATGAATGCTATATTGGTACACAGGGGAGCTGGAATTTAGAAATAAAAATAAGGTGAACTTGGCCTTTAAACTCTCCTCCTTATTTAGCTCCAATATATTTATGTGTATATAGAAAATGTATACCACCATGCGTTTCCAAAAAATCCCCAGTCACTTTTTAATTGCATAAAAAATTGCTCACACCTGATCCTCTATTGCCACTTTCTCGATTTTTACACTGTAAAGTTCACATTATTGTCTATGGCGGGACTACCCACCATCCTTTGTGCCATTAACATAAGGTGCATGTGTGACCATCTTAGGATTTCAGCTTGTCTTTCCCCCCACAGTTGCCAATCAATCCCTGGAGAAGGAGCTTGGGTTTGAGCCGTTTATTGTACTATGAGCTGCCTGTGTGGGGGGGCACAGAATGTTGGGCTACAGTACCAGGCGAAGAAGAGAATAGGAAGATTTCAACTCAAAATTGCATGGAGATGACTGGCAAAGAACCTTTGGAAACCAGCAAACATAGTGCAGTTGTATGCTGTGGTTTATTTATTTATTTTAAATCAAAGGTTTAGTAATAATTTTAAATAAGACAAGTTCCACCTGCATACTTCTTAATGAGGTTATATTCACTGCCAGTCAGTTTGGAACACCCAAGTCTAGTTTCATGGATTATAAATGTAGAGGTGTACTTTCTTTTTCCATTTTGCAAATATAGCATTTTTAGGAAATTCAGCTGATTAGAATGAATACACTGTCAGTTTTTGTTTTTTTTTTGTCAATTGTTCAAGTTATCTTTATTTGTAGGCACTGTTTGAATGATGATCTAATGTTTGGTAGTTTAAAATGTGTTGAAAAAGTCAACCATTTGAATGGGGTGTACTTATTTTTAAGGTGGAACTTTACTCACTAAATTTAAGTTTGTGAACACCCCAAATTTTATTTTTTTTTAAAGCGGGAGAGATGTATTATATCTCCTCTGTGTTAGACCCCTTTCACACTGGGGCGCTTTGCAGGCACTACAGCGCTAAAAAAAGCGCCCTGAAAGAGCCGCTGCTGTGTCTCCAATGTGAAAGCCCCGAGGGATTTCACACTGGAGCGGTGCGCTGGCAGGACTGTAAAAAAAAAGTCCTGCTAGCAGCATCTTTGGAGCGGTGTATTCACCTCTCCTTCACCGCTCCTGCCCATTGAAATCAATGGGGCAGCGTGGCTATACCACTGGCATAGCACTGCTGCAGCAGCGCTTTGAGGAGGTTTTAACCCTTTTCTCGGCCGCTAGCAGGGAGATAAAACTGCCCCTCTAGTGGCCGAATACTGCCGCTAAAACGACGGTGAACCGGTGCTAAAAATAGTGTTGTTTTGCTGCCGAAGCCGCCCCAGTGTGAAAGGGGCCTTAAAGTTTTCTTACCTGTTAGTTCACACTGTACACACACTCGGTTCAGTGTGTAATTTCAGCATCTGCCAAGATGAATGAACTCCCGCACATGCATGGGAGTGACGTCATCAAGGTCCATCCAGCAAAAATAGCTGAGGATCAGAACCCAGAAGAAGACTGGCTGAACATGTCAGCAGCCGGTGAGGGACCACATGAGTGGATGCGAGTGTAGTTTATCTTTAACCTGAAAGTGTTATTATTATTTTTTTTTTTAACTTATTACACAAATATAACAAAATATTTTCAATGACATATTTAAGCAGCCAAAAGGAACCAAATAAGAGAATTTGTTAGGGCCTGCATACACTTTAGGTTAGTGAATACCTTCAAAGTCAAGAACTGTTGTAAATAATTTATGTACAGAGATTTATTAGAAATGATAGAAGGGTTTGGCGCTGTTCCTATTTAGTTTCCTACCTCCATATAGGTTACTAGATTAAAATAAATTCTTAGGTGCACCGTGCATATATCAAATATTAAATACAAATTAACAATATGAATTCCCAAGTATACCGTGCATGTGTCAATTAAATATTCTGTTGCAATATTGTGCAATCATAGGTGATACATAGACATAACTTAAATGCTTACATATGTAATAATGCTAGGGAGGGAAGAAAGGGGGGGGGGGAAGGGAGAAGGGAGTGAGATAGGGAGGTGGGGAGGGGTGTAGGAAATCTGTTCCTAAGGAAAATTACAATAACAAGATAAAGTGCAAATGTAGACGTCCTAACGACGAAACGCGTAGGGCGTGGCCTAATCTGTGCTTCCCAAACATCACCTCCTGTACCAGCGCTGAAGGATATTAATGACGGTTTTGACGTTTTTACCATTTCGCTTGATTTTTACTGTAAAAGTGTGAGTACCCTTTCATTTTGTGTAATAAAACTTTTTTTAAAGCAATTTTACGCTATGGGCACTCCCTCTCTTTTTATATATGAAATACCACGATCCTGAGCCCGCCAGCGATCGCTGTACAGTGGCGATAAAACTGTAACTGCCTACTACCCCCGCAGGGGTGAAGTGATCTGGTGAGTGGCTGCACTTTCAGAGCAAAGAGATATTATAAGTGAAGGATTATCACCACAGCACAAGAATATGACACAAGAGACTTACTAAAGAATTTTGAAGCACGTTTGCACTTTTATCTTGTCACTGTTGCCTTTTGGATTGCACCAGCACATTTGCACTTTATCTTGTTATTGTAATTTTCCTTAGGAACAGATTTCCTACACCCCTCCCCACCTCCCTATCTCACTCCCTTCTCCCTCCCCCCCCCCCCCCCTTTCTTCCCTTCCTAGCATTATTACATATGTAAGCATTTAAGTTATGTCTATGTATCACCTATGATTGCACAATATTGCAACAGAATATTTAATTGACACATGCACGGTATACTTGGGAATTCATATTGTTAATTTGTATTTAATATTTGATATATGCACGGTGCACCTAAGAATTTATTTTAATCTAGTAACCTATATGGAGGTAGGAAACTAAATAGGAACAGCGCCAAACCCTTCTATCATTTCTAATATATCTCAGCTGTCCCCATTTTAGGGTG
Organism: Aquarana catesbeiana; assembly: GCF_042186555.1. Classification (NCBI taxonomy): domain Eukaryota; kingdom Metazoa; phylum Chordata; class Amphibia; order Anura; family Ranidae; genus Aquarana; species Aquarana catesbeiana. Next base: position 96,456,964 of record NC_133331.1, read on the forward strand.
ACTGCCTGTTGGGAGGCAGCAGTTCCAAACTTTACCAATTAAGTCTTTATGTCCACTGTGCGGGTTCACCATCCCTTTACTATGTACAGAGATTGTTGGTGCTCTAAATGAATAATATATCATTTATATTTACCAGTTTGCTTATCAAATAGGAAGGGCATCACTATTTATCTGCCAGCAGTCTGTTGTCTGTGGTAGCTTATGAAATATCCAAGGAATCTTGGCTGTGCAGAAGCAGTCAGGCCCCTAAGTTAAGGAAACTTGGCCCTATGTGACTTACTTCCCTCTACAAATATGTATGTAAGCCTATGACACTTCCAGAGCAGGCCTTTGACATTAGGAGTTTAACCTTCATTAGTAATAGGATAGCAACTCACAGTAGTTTACGTACTATGTGACTTTGCCTTGACTTATCAGGGTTAAAGCCATATATCAGAACCTTGATGCCCTGACTATGCTCTGTATAATTATAACAGGGATTTTCATAATGGCAGTCAGGAGTTGAATGCTCATAGGACACTGGCCAGCATTCCACGACATACTAACTCAATGCTAAGAATAACTTACTGTTGTGGAGGGACCAATTTCATTCCAGTTACCTCCTGTCTTGTAGGCAGGCTTTACAGCCATGGTGCCAGTTATCTAATGTGCTGCTGATGATGCAAGTTTGCCAGAGAACAGTCTTTTTCTGGAACATTAAGTTACTTTATTTCAAGAGATTTACTGAACTGATCGTCGGGGAAATCATATGTGACTGATATCTGCAAGCAGATTGACAGATTTGAGCATTGTAGTTAGAAGTTTCCCTCTGCTTACCTTACTGCTTATTTTCCTTTTTCTTTTTTATACTTTTTTTTTATACTTCCTTTTTTGGTGACAACCTGAATTGATATATATTTTAGAGTTTGCTCGTATTCATGCTTTATGTCTTGTAGCAGGAGGTTGACCTTGTGCTACTGTTTTAAAATGGTGGTTTATGCCAGGTTTTTGGGTATTATGCACACTATCGGCTCAGGTGTGTGCTGCATTCATATGAGAGCCAGAGATGGAGCTCAGAGCCTCACCCCCTCGAGGGGAGGTCAGTGTGTGATGGGACCTGTGTGAGGTGCTGCTGTGCATCATGGCGTCCAGGTCAGTACAGAGCAAGGAACGAGCCCAAGTGAGTGTCCATGAGGGAGAAAAGCAGCTAGGAAGCTGTAAGGAAGACGCAGAGCTGAGGTGCATCGTCTGTGCAGAAACACTGGAATGTGTTTCATGGTCAAAAGGACCAAAAATGTACTGAAGTTCAAGAGGGACCCTAAAGAGGTATTTGGAGCAGTAAAACTGCCACAAGAGAGCAGGAGGCTGAATGTTATGTTTTTTGCAGTAAGCCCCGGTTCACACAGGGGCGAATTGTCAGGCGACTTAGCCGCCTGACAAGTCGCGTCCCGTTCTGTACTACGGAACCGTTCTAATAGGAGCGACACAAGTCGCTCCGACTTAGAAAAAGGTTCCTGTAGTATTTTGGGTGCGACTTCTGGTGACTTGCATTGACTTCTACACAGAAGTAGTTTTGCAAGTCGCCGCTGAAGTTGTGTGCAGGTCGCCTCGGTGAGTCGGCCTGCAAGTCGTGTTGCCCCTGTGTGAACCGGCAGTGATGGTGAAAACCCCCTGCGTGGGAAGACTTACCTGTGTGATGTTTTGATCGTTTAATAAAAGTAGGCAGGAAAGCCCTGAAAGCTATATCTGGCATGGAGTAAACTCACTGTTTTGTCACTGCCATTGAGCTTAGAAACCCCGACGTGTCACAGTATCTTCAAATCAATACATAATATTTATGGCTTATCGTATAGTCAGGTTTATTGTACTGGTATGCAGTGCAATCTTTCCCATTGGAGCATGTCTTTCGTTGTGTGTTGCAGATATCTATTTCTTGTTAACACTTGGACTGTTCCAACCTTTGTATATTTCTTGTGGATACCAATGAAAATGTATTGAGCTAAAAATTGGTCAGTCTAATGCCCCGTACACACAGTCGGACTTTGTTCGGACATTCCGACAACAAGATCCTAGGATTTTTTCCGACGGATGTTGGCTCAAACTTGTCTTGCATACACACGGTCACACAAAGTTGTCGGAAAATCCGATCGCTCTGAACGCGGTGACGTAAAACACATACGTCGGGACTATAAACGGGGCAGTGGCCAATAGCTTTCATCTCTTTATTTATTCTGAGCATGCGTGGCACTTTGTCCATCGGATTTGTGTACACACGATCGGAATTTCCGACAACGGATTTTGTTGTCGGAAAATTTTATCTCCTGCTCTCCAACTTTGTGTGTCGGAAAATCCGATGGAAAATGTCCGATGGAGCCTACACACGGTCGGAATTTCCGACAACACGCTCCGATCGGACATTTTCCATCGGAAAATCCGACCATGTGTACGGGGCATAAGACTTAAGTTGGCCATAGGTGGATCATTATTGGGTGAGTTCAGCAGGGACCAGCCACATTTTTAGATCCATCTATGGCTGTTCCCGTATGAGATCATTAGAGTGTCTGCTCTTGAACGGGCTTGCTGGAAAAAATGTAGTTAGATTAGCGATGCAGTCAGTCAGTGTATTCTGGCAGCCGATAAGTCCCTGATATCAAAATACAGTCTCTCCTTGGGAGGGTTCCCTCCACCTTGGCTGTGTGGATGTGGGAATCAGTTCAGTTCTTTTTCTGATCAAAAAAAAAAAACTGAGCAGTGTATGGCCACCTTGAGTTTGCCTTTTTTATTATGAACATTTTTAATCCATTTTTGTAGGAAAGATTATAGTAAAGTAAGTAAACCTGGTCTAGCCTAAAATGTCTCTAAGATAACGAAAGAACTAAAGTTCTTAATGCCTTTTTGTGCCTTCAATTGCCTGTGTTTGTCTTCAGAGTTAACCTTATGTCCCTTTGGAGCCCCTGAAATCCTTTGCCCAGACTGTACCTAGCACCTCAACTGTTGTCTGCGTTGACAGTATGACCTACCTTATCTTGTTAAATGCCAGCATTTCAGTGGCTTGTGTAGGCTCTGGCATTCAGCAGTTGATACTATTAAAACAAAATACTTTATTTTTTTATACTTATATCCCCAATTTATGTACGCGACCTTGGAGGGGATTTACTAAAACTGGACAATGCAAAATCTGGTGCAGCTCTGCCTAGAAACCAATCAGCTTCCAGGTTTTTTTTGTTTAAAGCTTACATTTACAAGCTGAAGTTAGAAACTGATTGGCTACCATGCACAGCTGCACCAGATTCTGCACTCTTCAGTTTTAGTAACTCAACCCCCTTCTCTCCTAAATATGGCAAAACTTAATTTTCTTGACAGCCACAGAAGGGTTAGGCTGCCTGCAGAGATTGTGGGGTGAGGAACAATTGGTGTGAATCAGTAATTTTATTGTTTATAGATAGCCATTTTGTGCTGGTGTTTGGTGAAGGAGGGGGAATGAAGAAGAAAAAGCACCAGCTAGGATAATTTAAAGGGGATGTGAGAAGGGTGGGATGAGAGTATAACATAAGCCACGTAAACATTGGAATATTTTGGTCCAGAGCTGGCTTAGCATTGGGCAAGTGAAACAGATGTACATGACATCTCCAGTTGAATTGCATCATCAAAAGCATTTATCAGATTTTGCGTGGAGGAGATGTGCAAGCCTAGAAGGTACAATGCACCAACAAGTGACAACTTTGAAAGCCAGTTCTAAAAAAGTAATTAATAGTGTTCGTAAGACTGTGGACCAAATTTGTTGCCAGTCTACCAGTCTACGCAAATTTAGATGTGTTTAAAGTGATTGTAAAGGTTTTTTTATACACAAAGGTAAAAAAAACTTGTGTGCAGCACCCCCCCCCCCCCCCCCAATACTTGCCTGATTCCCCTCTCGATCCAGCAATGTCCACGGGAACCTTGGCTCTCTGTTGACTCGCACTCCTGATTGGCTTTTGGCAGCAGCGGGAGCCATTGGCTCCTGCTGTCAATCACAGCCAGTGAGCCATTTAGGAGACAGAGGGGTGGGATTGAGTCGCAGCTCCGTGTGCGAATTGACAGTCGGGAGCGCGCCTGCTTGGGTGCCCCAATAGCAAGCTGATTGCTGTATGGGCACCCGGCAGGAGGGATGGGCCAGGAGCATCGTTGTGGGACCCGAGAAGAGGAGGATGCGGACTGCTCTGTGCAAAACCACTTCATAGAGCAGGTAAGTACAGTGGATATAAAAAGTCTACACACCCCTATTAAAATGTCAGGTTTCTGTGATGTAAAAAAATGAGACAATGATAAATCATTTCAGAACTTTTTCCACCTTTTTAATGTGACCTATAAACTGTACATCTTAGTTGAACACCAAACTGAAATCTTTTAGGTGGAGGGAAGTAAAATTAAAAAACTAAAATAATACGGTTGCTTAAGTGTGCACACCCTTAAACTAATACTTTGTTGAAGCACATTTTGATTTTATTATAGCACTCAGTCTTTTAGATATGGGTCTATCAGCATGACACATCTCGACTGCTGCCACCACCATGCTTCACTGTGGGTATGGTGTTCTTTTGGTGATGTGCAGTGTTTTTGCGCCAAACGTATCTTTTGGAATTATGGCCAAAAAGTTGGTTTCATCAGACCATAACACATTTTCCCACATGCTTTTGGGAGACCTCAGATGTATATTTGCAAAATTTAGCCATGGTTGGATGTTTTTCTTCGTAAGAAAAAGCTTCCGTCTTGCCACTCTACCCCATAGCCCAGACATATGAAGAATACGGGAGATTCTTGTCACATGTACCACACAGCCAGTACTTGACAGATATTCCTGCAGCTCCTTTAATGTTGCTGTAGGCCTCTTGGCAGCCTCCCTGACCAGTTTTCTTCTCGTCTTTTCATCAATTTTGGAGGGACGTCCAGTTCTTGATAATGTCACTGTTGTGCCATATTTTCTCCACTTGATGATGACTGTCTTCACTGTGTTCCATGGTATATCTCATGCCTTGGAAATTCTTTTGTACCCTTCTCCTGACTGATACCTTTTAACAATGAGATCGCTCTGATGCTTTGGAAGCTCTCTGTGGACCATGGCTTTTGCTGTAGGATGCGACTAAGAAAATGTTAGGAAAGACCAACTAGAACAGCTGAACTTTATTTGGGATTAATCAGAGGCACTTTAAATGATGGCAGGTGTGTACTGACTCCTATTTAACATGAGTTTGAATGTGATTGCTTAATTCCGAACACAGCTACTTCCCCAGTTATAAGAGGGTGTGCACACTTATGCAACCACATTATATTTAGTCCCCCCCCCCCTTTATAGATTTCGGTTAATTTTTCAACTGAGTTGTACAGTACATTAAAGGTAAAAAAACTTCTGAAATGATTTATCGTTGTCTCATTTTTTCCATCACAGAAACCTGACATTTTAACAGGGGTGGGTAGACTTTTTATATCCACTGTACTTACTGTACTGGCTCCGGTTGGCCATGTACCATATCTAGGCCTTGCTTACTAGGGACATGTCCTCTTATGTCCATGAGACTATGCGGCACTTTTTATTATATTATATATTTTATATATTTTTAGTTTTGGTGGGAAGTTTTTGTCTGTTACTTTGGGCTCTGTTGTTGTCCTTGCCCCGGAAGCTGCGATGCGCTCTGTATGCCCTCCCTTTCCCCCTCCCTTCCGCCCCATTGAGAGTGGGGGGTTTGGAGGACTGGGCGGGGATCCACAGTGCATCGACGCCACACACCGTGCCTCTCGTCACACGTCATTGGCGTCATGACGCAGGACAGGTGTATCACCATCACAACCGCCACAGTTGGGGAGGTTGGTCCCTGTCGTGGGCAGTGCTTACCGACTTGATCGGAGCCCCTCCCTGCACATGTCGAGCTGGCGTGACGTTGGTAGGAGCCAGCGTGAGGTGGTGCGGGGTGGTATATATTACGCCACTTGCACACAGCTACCCATGTCACATGATGGAAAACGCTATACTGCACAGGGACTTTTTGTTTCTCTTGCACACAAGGAAGGTAACTTTCATGGCACCTAATATGCCACTAGATCTTCTCTATTGTGACTATAATACGTAATATATACTTTATTCAAGATAGATCTTATGGCCGTTTTTACCCCCCAATTATTTTGGTGCAGTATTAGGACTGGCAACCTTTGTTTTGGGAAGCTCTGTGTTTGCACCCCAGTTGCACGCGGCCCATCATTACCGCAGCTTCCGGGACGGACACCTTCTTTGCGGCCCTGGTCTTACATTCAACATACCCCCATCATCTACTCTTTGCATGTAAGTATCCAGGACTGGCATATTTGCCCTTTCCTGTTATGCTTAGTATCACATTAGATTAATTATACTTCAATCTTTCTAGATATTCAGAAGCATCCGCCCCTCATGAGTGTTTTATACACGAAATGCGTAGGGCAATTTAGAATGTCTACACATACCCATATCAGTAATCAACCTAGTCTACTGACTATCAAGCAATCATGTTTTTATTACTTTACATCATGCCACTTTATTGCATTGTGCCGCCCTAAGGACCTATGTATATATATGAATTCATGGGAATGCTCATCAATTTTCATATTGTCATGTGTTTCCAAGTTGTTCTTATTTTGTATCCTTGATGTCCATGTTATATATGTAATCACCATATTGTCATGTGTTTCCAAGTTGATATCATTATGTAGGGCCGGGGGGTTTTTTTGGTGGTTTTTGCCTCGTGTCCTACTCCTGTAGGTGGCAAAATAACCCTAGGGTCAAGAATAGGGGACACTGGGTGGGTCAATAAACTCATAGAAAGGGATTTTACATTGAGTAACAAAATAAAATCCCGTTTTATCTTTTCAATCTGAGCGGTTGCTGTGCTCAAAATCTTAGCTCTTTGACAGTGCTGTTATTTTTTTATGTAAGAGGTTCATTGCACAACACATGACCTAAAATTTCAATATATGTCTAATAACCCCACATGTTCTCTTTTCAGACCTACAACAGCTGTGCCAGACTGTGCTTGAACCAAGAAAACGTGTGTTTATCCGGTTCTGCCATGAAGACGGAAAGTTGTGTGGTTAAAGTAAGTGAAGGCTTCATCCTAGAAATGTTGGGAGGTGTTCTTTAGTTCTGTGCACAATTGCAGAATTTCCATGTTCATTCTCCATTATATCCTTGTGCACAAACCAGAGCATGTTTAAAGTTATGTTCTATTTTAACTGAAAGACCCTGCTTCAGCTGTCACCAGACAACCAATTTCCACAGCAATCTTCCTATTATTAATATTATTATTATTATTAGATTGTGCATTTAAAAGGTTTTTATGCATGTTATTTACGTGTAAAAGCCTCTCTTGTGTAGACATGCAAAAGCCCTGAGGCCGCTGGTGGTGCCGACATCTTGGATGAGAAATCAGCAGCCTCACCAATCTCAGAGTTGTCACTCAAGTGTCACTCTGTTCCCCTTCATACCTTCCTCTGGCAGCTACATAAAAAATAGTTTAACCACTTGCCGCCCGCCATATAGCAAAATGATGGGCGCAGAGTGGTTGTATTTTCCTGAGGACATCATATGACGTCCAGCAGGATAAGCTGCTAGCGCGTGCCCATCAGTAGTGTGGTGTGTCAGTCTGACTCACCACATCTCCAATCTAGGTAAAGAGTCTATGACGTAGGCTCTTTACCATGTGATCAGCTGTGTCCAATCACAGCTGATCACATGGTAACCAGGAAGTGCTGTTTATCGGCTTTTCCTCTATTCGCCATGACAGGCCGTGAGTAGAGGAGAGCTGATAGGCTGCTCTCCTGACAGTGGGGGGTCTGTACTGATAATCAGCGCATTGATTATCAGTGCAGACCCATCGAGGATGTCCACTGCAGACCATCAGGTATGCCCACTTGAGCCCACCAGGGATGCCAATCAGTGCCTATTAGGGATGGCACTTTATGCCCATCAGTGATGTCTGCCAGTGCCTCCTGATCAGTGCTGCCTATCGGTGCAATCTTTGAGTGATAACTATGAGTGTCCATCAGTGCTGCATATAAGTGCCCATCAGTCCCACCTCGTCAGCGCAGCCTCATCAGTGAAAAGGAGAAAACTTATTTACAAAGTTTTGTAACAGAAACGAAGAAAAACTTTTTTCAGAATTTTCTGTCCTTTTTTTTTTTTTTTTTTTTTTTTTTATTTGTAGCGCAAAAAATAAAAACCCCAGAGGTGATCAAGTACCACCAAAAGGAAGCTCTATTTGTGGGGAAAAAAATGATAAAAATGTAATTTGGGTACAGTGTTGCATGACCACACAATTGTCATTCAGAATGTGACAGCTCTGAAAGCTGAAAATTGGCCTGGGCAGGAAGGGGGTGAAAGTGCCCTGTATTGAAGTGGTTAAGGAGGTGAACGGAGGGGCAGAGTAGCTAGGCCAGCACAGGCAGTACATACACATTTGTAGCAGAGGAGAGGAGACTGGGTATGTCATGGAATGAGAAAGGGGAAACTGTGGCTGTGCTAGGAAATCAGCACATTGCAAATAAATACATAAAAAAAAATATATATTGAAAGAAAAAACACTTCTTTTCTTTTACCTGCAGTATATTGGGTTGGCGACCCGTAAGAAAAGGACCTTTAGTGTATCTGTGAAGGATTTCAGCAATCCAGGTCAAAGGAATATAGTGATGGTAACCTGCTCCTCACTGCTGCTACACATTGGATATCAGCCGGACTGGTGTGAAAAAGCTCTAAATTAGTCATAACTGATGGTAGGGAGTTAGGGATAGTCCAGTCACCATTAAAGTGGAACTAAACTAATTGATTTAACGGTTTGCCAAAACAGTTACATTCAAGGCACAGTTGTTTTGATAGAAGATGGCTGCTTCCTTGGCTGTAAAGAAAAGGAGGGTTTAGTTCCACTTTAAGACCGGTCTTATTTTAGGTGTATGTTAACTGTTAGTCACAAAAGGATAACTTTACTTTAAAATGGAAGTAAGGGCAAAACCAAAACTAACTCTAAACCTACTCCCACCCACATTCTAAGCCTAATCTATTTAGCCCTGTGAAGAAAAAAATCGCTCTACTTATTCTGCAGCCGCTCCAGTCCCAGGCTGAGCTGTCAGTGGCGGCTTCAGGGTGTAGGAGAGGCAGCTCACAACGGAAGTCCCATAGTAAAACAGGTAAGTATAGTGATTTCTTTTTTTCTTTACGAGGCTAGATAGATTTGGATTAGAATGTGACTGAGAGTAGGTTTAGAATGAGTTAGGTGTTACCTTTATTTCCACTTTAAGGTTGCCCATCTTATTAAAAGACCAATAGGGAGGCTTTGGAGGTGGCAGGAACAAGTTAAAGAGGAGTTCCACCCGAGGTCCAGTCAAAAAAAAAAAAAAAAAAAAATTAAAAGTCAGCAGCTACAAATACTGCAGCTGCTGACTTTTAATTGGACACTTACCTGTCTTAGGGTCCAGCGATGCAGGGGATCGAAGCCCCGCTCGTCTCCCCCTCCATTCAGCGGCGCCGGCATTGCAACTGTGGGCGCCGGGCTGTGGCTTCACAGCCTGGCATGCACGAGCGGCGCCGTGATTGGCCTCTCAGTCACCTGGGACCTGTAATGGGTCCCAGATTATTGACAGGAGGGAGGGAGCAGAGCTGAGCCCTTCCTGTGCCGAGGGGGAAGTGATGTCACCAGCCCAGGCACTAGAAGAGGCAGACTACGAGGGACCCCCTAGCAACAGGCATTTAGAGGTAAGTAAAAAAAAAAAAAAACATCCAAATGTTTTTTTGTATTTTTTTTTTTATAGGATTTTTAATGTAGTTTTTTTTTTTTTTGGGTGGAACCCTACTTTAACATGAACAGGCAAAGTCGAGACATGTATAAACATCAACAGTCTTTATCTCTGGATCTACCAAAAGTTTTAACACGTACTAAAGGTATAATCTCTACTACTAATATGTTTTTTCATCATAAGCTAACTTTAAAAAAAACATGTTTGTGATTTGTTTACTTTAAAGCAAACTCACTTTTAAAAAAAAATTACAGTTCTGTTCCTTTTTAAGAGTAATTGACACTTTGAAAAAGCTTTCTTTAACCACTTTGTGCCTGCACTATAGACGGCTACAGCACGGGCTTAAAATGCCGGGAGGGCGTCCATGGACGTCCTCCCGTGCTCACGCTGCCTGCGTGCCCCCTGCAGCGTGCTCTGTGATTGCAGAGTCTTCAGGACTTGGCTGATCACAGATCGGGGTAAAGGGCCAATCACATCGGCCTTTTACCACGTAATCAGCTGTCGGCCAATGACAGCTGATCACGAAAGTAAACAGAAGCTGGTTATCGGCTTTTTTTTTTTCCTCACTCTGACAGTGTGAGGGAACAAAAACAAATCCATTAACTAGCTTCTGTTACAGGGGCATCGGTCCCCTCAGTGCCCACCAGTGCCGCTAATCCATGCCCACCAGTACCACCTACCAGTGCCCATCAGTACTGCTAATCAGTGCCCACCAGTGCCACCTATCAGTGCTGCCAATCAGTGCCTCATCCTCAGTGTCACTTATCAGTGCTGCCTATCAGTGCCGACTATCAGTGCTGCCTTTCATGGCTATCGGTGCCACCAATCAGTGCCCACCAGCGCCGCCTCATCAGTGCCTGCCAGTTCCGCCTATTGGTGCCCATCAGTGAAGGAGAAATATTACCTGTTTGCAAAATTTTATAATAAATTTTAAGTGTTTTTTTTTCAAATTTTTATCTTTTTTTGTTTGTTTAGCTAAAAATAAAAACCCTTTGGTGATTAAATACCACCAAAAGAAAGCTCTATCTGTGGAAAAAAAAATGATAAAAATGTAATTTGGGTACAGTGTTGCATGACCGTGTAATTGTCATTCAAAGTGCGACAGCACTGAAAGCTCAAAATTGGCCTGGGCAGGAAGGGGGTAAAAGTGCCTGGTAAGCAAGTAGTTAAAGAGGAAGTAAACATCCCTTTAATGTTTGTACCTATAGGCTTGGCCTATAATAAGGCTTGCCTATAGGTACTGTAAATATCTCCTAAACTTGCACCGTTTAGGAGATATTTACTGTATACTGTGCCGATTACATCATTGGCGCATGCACTCTGAGGGAACAGGCACCGGTGCCGTTATTTCAGAGCCAATGTCGTGACCGGTGGCTTCCGTGCGCATGCGCGGAAGTGACGCCACGCAGCTTTGGCCAGTCACAGAGCCGAAGTCCGCGGACCTGGAAGGAAGACAGACAAAGATGGATGTGGCCTCCAGGGTGGATGATGAGGGCGTCGTTTGCAGGTAAGTGTCACATAATGTGCTAGTATGCGATGCATACTAGCACATTATGCCTTTACTTTGCACTTAACAAAAAAGGCAAAAAAAAAACAAAACTGAAAACAGGACTCCAATGGTGCCCATACACTAGACAAAAAATCATTTGAAAAACAAGGCGGTAAAAATCTGTCATTTGGACAGTTCGTATGTTTTTTGTCCAGTTAATGGGCACAAATCGAAAATCGGTTGTGACATTTTTGACCCAAAAATCGAATGGAAAAGTTTGGAACACTTCTGCCGATCAGATGATAAATTGAAAGGTTTATGTGTTTCTTGCCCTTAAAAATTGAATTTTCAGTACTACGCACGAGAAAATGATTCATTTATGGTCATTGAAAGATTTCTTGTTCGAAATTTGGTCATTAATTGATGGCAATATCATTTGCTCTCTGTGTTCTTTTTTTGAAAACGCGTTCAAAATATTTTTCGACTAGTGTATGGCTAGCACAAGCTTTTAAATATTCTCTGTCACTGGAAAGGGTCATTAATCAGATGGAGAGCCACTGACTTGGGTGGATTTAACTGAAGATCAACAGAAAAAAAAGGAGCTGGTGTGAGATAGGTAGAGGTAATGTCTCAGTCCCAATTATTAGTATGCAAACAAAAAAAATATTTAGCCCACAAGACTTTTAATGAGTCACACCTCAAACGTAATATATAAAAAATATATGAAAAATGTATTAACATACATTTAAAAACAACACATAATGCAAAAATTGAATGAACATCAGTACATATGTAATATTCAACTAGAATCAACAAATAAACCTTTCCATAGAAGTAATTCATAAAGATGACCACCATCAATCTGAAACAACTGTGCTACAAATCTCAACGCGTTACGCGAGGAAAATTTCCCTTGTTCAGGAGAGGCACAGGAAAGTCTCTGGAGATAAAGGACACGTGTAAATGTACTAATAACAAAAAAAAAACACCAACAAAGACAAGGGGAGGAAATTTATCGCATAATCAACTTACAGTTAGTTGCAAGATACTGGCCTCCTTCCACCATGGTGGTGGTTAGGCTAAGGAATGAATTTAAATCGAATGTATAGCAATGTATATCATGTCAAAGCCCTGAAAAAATTGCCAGAAGGTCCAATATTCTTCCACTGGGAGCTGTGAAGGGGCGGGGAGATGAGAGAAAGATGACAATACTCTTGAACAAGAGACCAAATAGATGGATGTTGGATTCCGTAGGGAAAAGGAAATCACCCTGCACCTAAAATAATCAACAATAGTGCTATTGAATAAAATGTGTACAAATAATTGATATAATCATATTCTTATGTTATATGTTAACCTACTGAAATAACATGTGTAGTAAGTGGTCATGGTGTGTGAAAAGCATAACTGATATGTTAAGTGTATAAATGTGAAAAAAAAAATGATTTGTGAATAATGATGGGTGAATCCTGGATGTGAAAGATAATCGTATACCCTAGCAGTGCACAAAATATGTGTGAGTAGTGTTTAAAATTAGCAATACCAGTAAAAACAATATATAGTGACTCATATATAAAAAAAGGAAAACCCTATGCAAAACTGACAGGTAATCCCGGGAATGGGATACCACCAAACCCCATGAAGACATGCCAAAACAAACCAACGCTAATTGCAATTGGCCAGCCAAACAAGGCGGCCATGTGATATTAAAACCAATGAACAAAGTGCCACACAGAACAACAATATTTACTCTTGGGGAAAGACAAAAAAGATGTCCAGCAGTATGGTATCCAGGCAAATGGAACATGGCCCTCAAACCAAACTCTGGTCTATATAGCCCAGGTTTCCGAAGGAACCCCGCCCATCCAGCGTCATCAGTAGTAAACTACCAATGGGCTCACGTCAAGTGTGGGAGGTGGAAAACCCCACTCCCCAAAAGACGTGGCTGATGGCAATCATGCCCCTAACCACGAGCAGAACGCAGCTGAGGCATTAGCGGTGTCCACTCGCGAAATATAGACAGCCAGAGCGCACGCGCAATGCGGTGATGCAATGCGCAGAACGGCAGATGCGGTGACGTCACACATGGAAAGCCGTGGATATCTTGATGGCAAGGATGAAGAGGTGACGCCAATCCATCTCCTCCCCCAGAGCGGAAGCAGAAGGGGATGTGAAGTGACACATACACAGGGGAGACACCTGGATCAAGAATTCCCCAGGGAGAAGTTGAAACCCCCTCGGAGAAGATGGCCCGGTTTGCTAAATCCATGGGCTGTGTGAACAAGGAGGATTGCATCTCCCGGATGAAGAATAGAATAAGGACCTGTAAATTAAAAAAAAAATAAAAAAATAAAAAAAAATGAATTAAAAGTGTGCAAATCTACAAATACTGTCATGCAAAAAAATCCATATCGTGTTCAAGAGTAGTGTCATCTTTCTCTCATCTCCCCGCCCCTTCACAGCTCCCGGTGGAAGATTATTGGACCTTCCGGCAATTTTTTTGTGCCTTTTGATATTATATACATTTGATTTCAATTTATTCCTTAGCCTAACCACCACCATGGTGGAAGGTGGCAAGTATCTTGCAACTAACTGTAAGTTTATTATGCAATACATTTTCTCCCCTTCCCTTTGTTGTTTTTATTTTTTTGTTATTAGTATATTTACATGTGTCCTTTATCTCCAGATAGTTTCCTGTGCCCCTCCTGAAGAAGCAAGGTTTTCCTCACGATACGCGTTGAGATTTGTAGCACAGTTGTTTCAGATTGACGGTGGTCATCTTTATGAACTACATAGGTTCTATGGAAAGGTTTCTTTGTTGATTCTAGTTGAATATTACATATGTACTCATGTTCATTACATTTTTGCATTATGTGTTGTTTTTAAATGTATGTTAATACATTTTTCATATACTATGTTTGAGGTGTGACTCCTTAAATGTCCCGTGGGCTAAATATTTTTGTTGTTTGTTAACTGAAGATCAGTCCCTTGGGCCCCTTCAGCAGAGATCACATGACTAGTTCTATGGCACTGGTCACATGATGTGCAACTGGAGGGATCACAGAACCGTATTTATAGTAGAGCAGGATTAGTAAAACTATCATGGATGTAATTTTTGAGCGTAAGGCAGTGCTAAGCTGGTATTCAGTCCGTCACTTTGCCAGGATCCGGTGACATCATCATGTCAGGAGATAATTTGTTCCCCAAGCCAAAATTATGTCACCGGCTGCTTGTGAATCCTTTGAAACAGAATCCAGACAGACTATAGACCTGTGTTGTGTTTGAATGATGGGTACACAGTTACTGCTGTCTGTCTAATTTTTATTTACTACTACTTCATATGATATTTTAATTGATTTTTTTTTATTGTGTGAAATAAAAGAAAACCAACATGGAAACAAATCATTTGATCCGGACTCAGTTTTTTTTTTTTAAACTTGCACTTTTTATTTAATTAATTTTAATAGTGTAGTTGTTGTGAGAATTGTAACTACGGGACCGCAGATATTTCAGTTGAGGTGATGCGGTAACTCTGATTACGGTATGAAGAGCGCACGCTGTTTAATGAGCTGCCATGTCCTTGTCTCTTCAGGGATAGTAAACATTTTCCTTGAGTTATGAGCGAATACAAGTAACCATTTCTATGTGCCATTTTGCTATAACATCAATTAATAAACAGAAACAGTGCTGATACAAAAACCGAAAGATAAAAGAACTATTTGTGGGAATCCCTTCGCCAATGAGATGCTTTTTTACTTTTTTTTTTCTCCAACCTGCTCTTGAAAATGACATCTGGTATCTTATGGTTTGCTGTTCACAGCCTTGCTCCTTTATCCTGGTTGAGTTGAACACAATAATAGAACCCAGTTCACACATGTGCATTTTTGGTGTAGTTAAAAGCATGAGAAACTACATGCCAAAATGCATATATGGGTGCATGTCATGTCTTTGCTTGTGGTTGGTAATGCAGCAAAAATATAAAAGTGTCAAAGGAGTCTAATGGTTGTGTTGGGGACAGAACTTCGGACAAATATGCTCTATTTAATAGATCTTGATAGAGTCGTTGTATGTAAAAAAAAAAAAAAAAAAAAAAAACAGATCTTAGGGCAACAAGCAACAGTTGCATTATGTGTGTGTGCACATGTATGTAATATACAGTATATATCCACTCACCGGCTACTTTAATATGTACACCTTGCTAGTACCAGGTTGGACCCCCTTTTGCCTTCAGAACTGTCTTAATTCTTCGTGACATAGATTCAACAAGGTGTTGGAAAGATTCCTTCGAGATTTTGGTCCATATTGACATGATAGCATCACGCAGTTGCTGCAGATTTGTCGGTTGCACAGCCATGATGTGAATTTCCCATTCCACCACATCCCAAAGGTCCTCTATTGGATTGAGATCTGGTGACTGTTGAGGCCATTGGAGTACACTGACCTCATTGTCATGTTCAAGAAACCAGTGGTGAGATGATTTGAACTTTGTGATATAGTGCATTATCCTGCTGGAAGGAGATATCAGAAGATGAGTACACTGTAGTCATAAAGGGATGGACATGGTCAGCAACAATACTCAGGTAGGACGTGGTGTTTAAACGATGCTCAATTGGTACTAAGGGGTCCAAACTGTGCCAAGAAAATATCCCCCACACCATTACACCTAAAGGCCTGAACCGTTGATACAAGGCAGGATGGATCCATGCTTTCATGTTGTTTATGCCAAATTCTGACCCTTTCATCTGAATGTCGCAGCTGAAATCGAGACTCATCAGACAAGGCAATGTTTTTCCAATCTTCTATTGTCCAATTTTGGTGAGCCAGTGCGAATTGTAGCCTCAGTTTCAGACTAGGCCACCTTCTTCCATTGCTCTATGGTCCAGTTCTGATGCTCATGTGCCCATTATATGTGCTTTTGGCTGTGTACGGCATGGACACCCTGACCAGTCTGCAGCTACACAGCCTCATACAATACAAACTGTGATGTGCTGTGTTCTGGTACCTTTCTATTGGAACCAGAATTAATTTTTCAGCAATTTTTATCTGCAGTAGCTCATCTGTTGGATTGGACTGCATGGGCCAGTCTTCACTCTCCACATGCATCAGTGAGCTTTGGCCACCGTTGACTTTGTCACTGATTAGCTAATTTTCCTTCCTTGGACCACTTTTGATTTGGTTCTGACTACTGCTGACTGGGAACATCCAATATACCCCCAAAGCCATTGAACTCTTTACCGTCTGCTTTTAACACATCAGCTTCATGAACAACATATTCACTGGCTGCCTAATATTTTTCA
Organism: Aquarana catesbeiana; assembly: GCF_042186555.1. Taxonomy (NCBI): domain Eukaryota; kingdom Metazoa; phylum Chordata; class Amphibia; order Anura; family Ranidae; genus Aquarana; species Aquarana catesbeiana. The sequence continues at coordinate 96,473,518 of NC_133331.1, forward strand.
CCCACTTTTAGGTGCTATTATTCACTGTAAAGCTGTCCATAGATGGTTAGAATCTTGGCCAGTTCAGCAGATGGTCCCTGCTGAATCGGCCAAGTTCTGAACCATGTATGGGCAGGCTGAATGTACCCAAGTTGATCGATCAAACTTGGGTACAACCAGCCTGTTTGATTTTACATGCGATTATTTCTAGCGGATATTATATCCTCTAGCAGTAATCCTTTTGTTCTCCCGGTGGGGAAAGCTCCCCCTGCAGCTCCCCCCCCCCTTTTTTTTAATAGCAAACATGTTCTATTTACCTCCTTTTGTGCAGTTGTTTTTCACAGAGCAGCCCCAATCCTCCTCTTCTAGGGTCCCTCCTTGCCGGTACTCCTGGCTCCTCCTTTTCTCTGTGCACTCCCATAGGAAGCCGCTTCCTTTTGGGGGGGGGGGGGGGGTCCTGCTTTTTCAGCAAAGCCCATTAGAGCAGGGAGGGAGGAGAGGGCCACTACTGACAGGCATAGCCCTGGATAGAGTGAAGTATAAGGGGGGTGATACTGCTACTGGAACATTTTTTTTTACCTTAATGCAGGGAATGTAAAAAAATGTTTAGGCTTTGGAACAACTTTAATTTGTGTATTCTATATCAGCATTAACACATGTTTATCATTTTATGTAAATTACCGTAATACTTTTGTTACACTTTTTTTTTTACCTTTTCACACCAATATCTAAAACCGTCATTGAAAAGAATGTACATTCTCTTTATCTGCAAGGATAAAGAGAATGTATGAACAGTAGATTATGGGACCTTCAGACACAACTCTGGGCCTTTATTCTTTTTGTGATGTGTTGTAAAATTTTTAGAAAATGCAGTATTTACCTTCTCTTTAAGTCTACCCCGTACCTAATTAAATCTTGCCACTAGATGTACAGTCTTCTGTGGCCTCCATTTTCCCAGGAGGCCACAGTGAGGTCAAGTCACTTCATAGGGCCTAGGCAATAGGTTAAAGCGGAGGTGCGCCCACCACTGCAAAAATTAAAAGCCAGCAGCTACACATACTGCAGCTGCTGGCATTTAATAATAGGACACTCGTATTTTTCGCACCATAAGACGCACCTGACCTTAAGACGCCCCTAGGTTTTAGAGGAGGAAAACGAGAAAAAAAATATTCTGAACCAAATGGTGTCCTTAAATATTTAATATAATACTACTACTATAGGTGGGTGGTGGAGACACAGTAATACCACCCCCCTATCAAATCCGCTCAGCTACACTATACCTGGGTGGTGGTGGTGGTGGACACAGCAACCCTCCCCCCTTCCCAGATCAACTCAGGGTGGCAGGGCAGACACAAATACCCCTTCAGCCTCTTTTATCACAACAGCTCAGGTGACTGGGCAGTGGATATCATGCCAGCCCACACCTCCCACCCCCTTATCACCAGCTCACCTCAGGCAGTGGAGAACACTGTCATTACAATCCACAACCCCCTCTGGCTGGCTGGCTCTCTCTCTGGCTCGCTGGCTCTCAGCCTCAGATACACCTGGGCAGCAGCTAGGAAGGATAACTGTGGAGATAGTTTGCAGCAGCAGCTGCCGGTGGAAGGAGCAGGAAGTAAGACTGGACCAGACCACGGCGCCGGGGGTGTTCCGGCTGAAAAAGAAAAAACAGACAGGGCTTTTGCCGCCACGGGATGGTGTCATATCTGGCGGGTGTCAACTGACCTTGGTGTGCCACTGACACCCCCTCCATGTTTTGACACCCGGGGCAGACCGCCTCCCACCGCTCCTACTTGGTATGCCCCTGCAAGGATCCACCTCACATCCTGTCCTCTCTCCTCCACAGAGAAGCCGAGCGCTGTTATTCTGATGCGATGGCGGCTGACGCGGGGGGGTGGGGCGGTGGTGCCTGGTCAGAACTATTTGGATCCTGTTGAAACTTGACTTTGTGTATTGGCAAAATTTATAGTTGACCTATGCCTAAAGAAATATACTGTCTGCCTTTGCTAAAAATGGCAGTTGTAATGCTGATCCTTTGACCCCAGTTCTTCCTGAATCGCTGACCTTGGGAACAAGATGCAGCCAGTGAAACCAGAGAAGTCCAAACTCTTGTGGCTTTAGGCCGGAGACCGTTCTGAAACCAGAGGATTAGTATTACAGCCATTTCAATAGTATTTTCAGCAGGATAGACCAGTGACTTTATTTTTTTGCAGGACAGGATTTCGTATCCTATCTAATGGAGTTTAGATCACTTGTCCAATAAAACACATTCAATTAGATAATGATTTATTTATTATTTATTTAAGGTACTTGTATAGCACCATCAATTTACGCAGCGCTTTACATATACATTGTACATTCACATCAACCCCTGCCCTCAAGGAGCTTACAATCTGAGGTAATAATGATGCTAAAAATGAATTATATTTCATTTTATATTTTATATCTGCCAAAGTTTAAAACCTTCCAACGGCGGCCGTGTTTTTCTTTTTACTTTAAACCTCCTCCTCATGTCACTATTGCATTTTCGAAAAAAAAAAAAAAAAAAGTACATTTCCACATTTTGGCACATAATAGGAACTCCTATTTGGGTTACTCCTTGGAAATAGTTCTGCAACAAAATTCAGAATGAATTCTCTTGTTTATGGATTCACAGCGAGATGGCAATAAGGTGCAATATAGGTAAAATTTAGGTATATGTGTGCGTTTTTTTTTTTTTTTTTTTTTTTACCTTCCACAACTTTATTTTATTGTATTTTTCGCCCTGTGCGTTCATTAGAAAAATGATCAGGAACAAAGTCCTCCAAGCAGAATGAACGGCAGGGGTACGCGCTGATGCATGTCCGATCACCCGCACAGAGGAGATCACATGGCTTCTTCAAAAGTCAAACGATCAATTTGCCTCGTTTTGGCACTGTACTTAATGCACAAACAGTGCGATCTGCGGGGCTGTAATTGCATTGTTAAGGCCAAGGAACAAGCCTTTGCCTTTTCAGCAGACAGCTGGCAGGGAGAGAGGCATGTTGTTAGGAAAGAGAGAGGCAAGGCAAATAAAATTACTGCTAACGCTCAGAGATCGGCAGGAGCCCTACTTGCCTAATCTTACCGGTGGGAGCAAGCGGCTGTTGTAATCCAATTATAGCAGCATAAGCAATTTGTTAGACACTCCGCATAATGTAACAATTTCCCAATAAACTCTGACTTGTAATAACGTCGGCAAGAGCCCACATAAATCTGCCCGAATGGTGGGGGCTGGAGGATTCGGCTGGGGGCTTGTAATTGGCATCATCAGCACATTTTGTAGTGCAGTCTTTTAGTGCAGGGATTTTAAAGCGCCTGTCAAAGTGTACCCCAAAACCCCAGGGTGGAGTGGGCTGTCGTTCCCAGTTCACAGGTTTCTTTTATAAATAAAAAAAGAAAAAAAATTATTTGTGTCATTGATTATTTGTGTCATTGATGCCAAGCCTGGTAACCCATAGCATCCAGAAAAAAGCCATCTCTCGATGACTAGGCTTCTCCAACAACCATAGGTGTTGTCACATTGGTTGGCATGCATTACTGTACATTGCACATCATTGCCTTTAACTATTTTAAAGTTGAACTTGGAGGAAAATTTGAAACATGACCCCTGAAGTGTAGCTCCCCCCGCACTGCATGGGTTAAATGCCCTTTTTTTTTTTTTTGTTTAGGGTGAACATAAACCATAGTTGACTCGTTCCTGACACCTGCTGACTTCCTCCTAGCTGCATGACTGATTCCCCAAACCCTGCTACTTTTTGCTGCTCTGACCGACACAGGCACTCCCAATGTCAACGTGTGAACCAGCAGGTCCTGCATTGTAATTGAAGAGGCTCAGGGCCTGTCTACAAAGCAGAATGTCGGAGAGAAGAGCGCTGGTGGTGGGAGGGAGAAATAAATGAAGTTACATAGTCCGGTTGAAAAAAGACACAGATGCATCTAGTTCAACCAATAAAAGGGGGGAAAAAAATCACACAATCCTATACTCAGAGTTGATCCAGAGGAAGGCAAAAAAAAAAACCCAGCAAAGTCTAAACCAATTTGCTCCAGCAGTGGAAAAAATCCCTCCTGATTCCCTGAGAGGCAGTCTGATATTCCCTGGATCAACTTTACCTATAAATGTTAGTATCCAGTTATACTATGTACATTTAGGAAAGAATCCAGGCCTTTTTTAAAGTAATCTACTGAGCTGTCCAGAACCACCTCTGGAGGGAGTCTATTTATTTCACATTTTCACAACTCTTGCTGTGAAAAAAACTTTCCCTTTTTTTAGAGATTATGCCTAGGTTCACATTGGTACGATTTGGCATGTGATTGGACATGTCCAATCACATGCCAAATCGGCAGCTATTGCCGGCAATGGCACCGTCATTGGTCTGGTGCCGACTTTGTGGCACCGCACTGATTCCCAAAAGTAGTTCCTGCACTACTTTTGGCGACTTTGGGGAGCGATTTGTATAGACACCTGTGCAGGAACCCACACAGATGTCTGTCAAATTGCCCCTGAAGTCAGACTGCATTGCCGGGTTGAAATTGTGCAAGTTCAGCTGAACGCACAATTTCAGACCCGCAGCAATATGAACCTGGGCTAAGTCTCTTTTCCTCCAGACGTAAAGAATGCCCCCTTGTCCTCTGTGATTACCTTTTAAAGTGAAGTATGGTTGCTTTTTCTCATCCTACTAGGTAAAATGAGCAACCCCCTACAGAGCCCAGCTGCAAATAAATATATATTTTATTATTTTTAATTTATATTTATTTTTATTATAATATTTATTTTATTTATTTCAGGTACTTGTATAGCGCCGTCAATTTACGTAGCGCTTTACATATTTATTTATTATTTATTTATTTCAGGTACTTATATAGCGCCGTCAATTTACGCAGCGCTTTACATATATATATTATACATTCACATCAGTCCCTATACCCTCAAGGAGCTTACAATCTAAGGTCCCTAACTCACATTCATACCTATACTAGGGCCGATTTAGACAGGATCCAATTAACCTACCAGCATGTCTTTGGAATGTGGGAGGAAACCGGAGTACCCGGAGGAAACCCACGCAGGCACAGGGAGAACATGCAAACTCCAGGCAGATAGTGTCGTGGTTGGGATTCGAACCAGCGACCCTTGTTACTGCTAGGTGAGAGTGCTACCCACTACACCACTGTGCCACCCGTGATGTGTGTGTGTATGTATATACGGTGTGTGTGTGTGTGTGTGTATGTGTGTATATATATATATATATATATATATATATATATATATATATATATATATAATTTTTTTTTTATTATAAATAATGGTGTCCTCTTTCCTCCATCTTACATATATTTACTTTCAACTAGTCTTTTGCCTTATCCGTAAATTATCTGAAATGCAGTTCGTGTAAAATTAATACATTTTTGCATTTTAAGTATTTGCCCCCATTGGGCTGCACTTTTTTAGCTTCAGTTCGGCAAAACATTGTAATGGTAATTGCAATTCTATGAAAAAAAAAAAACAATAATAAAATAAAAATAAATAAAAAGCAGCAGTGGGCTAATAAATGGTCTGTTTTTTTTTTTTTTTTTTACTATTTGCTAACAAACTTATATTGCATCAAACAATAGGGCTGCTTTAGAATCTTGTAGTGGGTGTTAATTTAGAGAAATGTACCGTATTTATTTGATGTAATTCATGTTAGCTGAAGACTGCTAACAGCAGTTTAATTGGTATTACTGGCTGCGTGTGTACAAAAACATGGATATGTATAGGCACACGCACATTTGTTTAGACATAGGCTGTGGAATCTTTTCTAGATTCTGCGTGTTTCGTCTGCATTCGTCTCCTCCTCCTTTTGTGTTATATAATATTTATTTTAAGTTAAATACTGTTGCTGAGCTCTCCTGCTGTCACTAGCATTAGAATTGTAATAAATTCTATTTTACTGTATACACACACACACACACACACGCACGCAGGCGCAAGGAAGAGAAGATATTTCTGCAGTTTACCACGAATACATTAGTAAGCGGTCGTGCCCCTATTAAAAGCAGCCTTTGTGTTCTTGTAACTAATGGCTGTTTCTCTCGGTTTTGACAGTGAGCTGTGTGCATTATTTTCTCCTGATATTGTAATAATAATGAGAGCAAATTAGAACAATCAGTTTACATAGATAGCTCTTGATTGGAGACGAGGAGCAATATGGCAACAGGCAATCCATCTTGTGACTCCTGTCACATTAACTTCAGCAGTGTGAAAGGATCAGGCGGGGCAGCAGGATCCTGTCCAATCAGAAGGCTGAAATTAATGATGGCAGTATTGTTCTGTGATCAACCTTTTAATTAGCAAGACAGGAGATGGAGGGAATAATCTCAACCCACAGCTGCCGACTGTCATTCATGTTTTTTCGGCAGGAAGAGGGGAGAGGAAAATCCATTGGTTTAAAATGACATGCTTTGTCTAGTAGCACAGCCTAAATCTGTTTCTGATTTAGCAAATGCTACATATGTCTACGGAATATTGCAGCATTGTTCATGCTAATGAGCCAGCTTCCTTCCACCCATCACTGATATCTTCAACCCTGAGATATTTATATAGCCACAGCTATATAATTTTTTTTTCCACCCAGTATTAATAAAACAAATAATCAAGTTAGCAAAGGTTCCTCCTAAATAAACAGCTTTCGCCCAGCTGGTCGCCTTTTGTGCAAAAATGCTCCCTGCACTTCAAAAATGCTGGCAGAGTGTTTTAGTGCATTAGCATTTTAATAGATGAATAAAAATTGGCTTATTAAAAAGGTTGCTTCAGACGGAATGTTAGGAAAAAGTACTGCAGATTTAGTGGAGTGTTTTTATGGTGGCACTTTTTCTATTTATTTATTTTTTTACTTTTCCTCGTGTATTTTGTGGCCATTTTTAACCACTATTGGCTGCTATGCAAAGTGGCCTATTATATTAGGTGATAGTCATGCTATTCTAGCAGATTCAGTGCTTTTATAATAGGTTTGTGCTGCATACATTTTCAAACAATTAAAGTGAACCCTACCTGACCTACAACATGTCTAAAATACCAACCTCACTGAAGCACAGGCACCTTTGGAGTACCTGCAAGTTCCTAGGCCCAGGCTGTATATGAGTCTTTGACTTCCGCCTAAATTAACAGGGAGCTCTGGCATCAGCCTTTACTAAGCATTGTCTACTGTCATTTAACTGTCAAATGCCAGAACTTCATTGGAGAGTTGAAAACAAAGACAAAACAGGCAAGAGACCATTGAGGGGCACAATGGACACCCGCAAGCCCTAAATACTACAGTGCCATGTTCCAAAAGATTCTTTATGTAAGGCAATAAAGTTTTGAACCGCAGTTCATGGACTCTATAGGTTCAACTTTCAACAGATAAAATAAAATACAAAACTTTATTGATGCACAGCAAAATAGAAAATTACAACCATACAGGCTCAAAACATAGTAGCATTCTGAACCGTATGTCATTGAGGATGATGGTCTAAATCCAGTAGTAATGTATGGTATACTGTTTAGCTCAAAGTTCAAACCTATAGAGCTCCACCACCCATTCAAATAAGGCTCATAAGGCACATAAGCAAAGGGTGCTAGCATAGAATTGTTACAATAACATGAGTTGTTCATGGAAGGTCCGTTGCCAATTGAATATATGTGGTGGGTCTAGACATAATTAAAGATGTAGCCCATATAGTAAACCCATTCATTTTGATTTTGTCTGAAAATGTTAGGCGCCTCACCTGTATCAGTAAACATCCGCACACAACAGTGAGGTGCAAATGGAAAAATAAGGAAGATAATAGCTACATCACCCTCAAGTAATTTTACAGCCACTTGTACCACCAAAAGGGACCTCCCAAATTATGGTAATGGACAGACCTTTGGTATAACCCAGTGAGAAGAAATCTTCACAAAGGCATCTTTCCTATAATGGGGTCCCCCACTGAGTCCTAAACGGTCCTCCATTGGATAGTTTGATGCTTTGGTATTTCAAAGTTGAATGGCAGTGGTCAGGGCTCAGTGCCAAGTGAGGACAGGGCTTAAAGCAGCTCCAATCAGCCCCACTAATACTTACTTGAGCCCATCTCTATCCAGCGATGTTGCAGGAGTGTCTCGTTTTACCCAGGTGCCATTGGCTGCCGCTGCTGTCAAAGTTAGTCAGCCAATGAGAAGAGAAAGGGGGCTGGGCCGGGGCTTCCGTGTCTGAATGGACACAGGGAGCTGTGGCTCAGCTTGTGTGCCCCCATAGCAAGCAACTTGCTGTGGGGGTGCTCAACAGGAGGGAGGGGCCAAGAGCACAGAAGAGGGACCCGAGAAGAGGAGGATCTGAGCTGCTCTGTGCAAAACCACTGTACAAGGCAGGTAAGTATAAAATGTTATTTTTAACAAAACAAAAAAAAAACAAGACTTTACAATAACTTTAAAGTACATCTAAAATGCAAACTTTTTTTTGGTTTGTAGAGTGGGAAACCATTAGAACCTACAGTGCCTTGCAAAAGTATTCACCCCCCCCCTGGCTTTTTACCTATTTTGTTACATTACAGCCTTTAGTTCAATGTTTTTTTAATCTGAATTATATGTGATGGATCAGAACACAATAGTCTAAGTTGGTGAAGTAAAATTAGAAAATATATACATAAAACAATTTTTCAGAAATAAAAAAACTGATAATTGGCATGTGCGTATGTATTCACCCCCTTTGTTATGAAGCCCAAAAAAGCTCTGGTGCAACCAATTACCTTCAAAAGTCACATAACTAGTGAAATGATGTCCACCTGTGTGCAATCTAAGTGTCACATGATCTGTCATTACATATACACCTTTTTTGAAAGGTCCCAGAGGCTGCAACACCTAAGCAAGAGGCACCACTAACCAAACACTGCCATAAAGACCAAGGAACTCTCCAAACAAGTAAGGGACAGTGTTGTTGAGAAGTAAAAGTCAGGGTTGGGTTATAAAAAAAAATGTCCAAATCTTTGATGATTCCTAGGAGCACCATCAAATCTATCATAACCAAATGTAAAGAACATGGTACAACAGCAAACCTACCAAGAGACTGCCGCACACCAAAACTCACAGACCGGGCAAGGGGGGCATTAATCAGAGGCAGTATAGAGACCTAAGGTAACCCTGGAGGAGCTGCAGAGTTCCACAGCAGAGACTGGAGTATCTATACATAGGTCGACAATAAGCCGCACGCTCCATAGAGTTGTGCTTTATGGCAGAGTGGCCAGAAGAAAGCCATTACTTTCAGCAAAAAAACAAAATGGCACGTTTTGAGTTTGCGAAAAGGCATGTGGGAGATTCACAAAATGTATGGAGGAAGGTGCTCTGGTCTGATGAGACTAAAATTGAACTTTTTGGCCATCAAAGAAAACGCTATGTCTGGCGCAAACCCAACACATCACATCACCCAAAGAACACCATCCCCACAGTGAAACATGGTGGTGGTAGCATCATGCTGTGGGGATGTTTTTCAGCAGTCGGAACTGGGAAACTGGTCAGAGTTGAGGGAAAGATGGATGGTGCTAAATACAGGGATATTCTTGAGCAAAACCTTTACCACTCTGTGTGTGATTTGAGGCTAGGACATGGGTTCACCTTCCAACAGGACAATGACCCCAAACACACTGCTAAATCAACGCTTGAGTGATTTAAGGGGAAACATGTGAATGTGTTGGAATGGCCAAGTCAAAGCCCAGACCTCAATCCAATAGAAAATCTGTGGTCAGACTTAAAGATTGCTGTTCACAAGCGCAAATCATCCAACTTGAACGAGCTCGAGCAGTTTTGCAAGGAGGAATGGGCAAAAATCCCAGTGGTAAGATGTGGCAAGCTCATAGAGACTTATCCAAAGTGACTTGGAGCTCTGGTAGCCGCAAAAGGTGGCTCTACAAAGTATTGACTTCAAGGGGGGGGGTGAATAGTTATGCACATTGACTTTTTCTGTTATTTTGTCCTATTTGTTGTTTGCTTCACAATAAAAAAAAAACATTTTCAAAGTTGTGTTCATGTTCTGTAAATTAAATGATGCAAATCCTCAAACAATCCATGTTAATCCCAGGTAACAAAACATGAAAAATGCCAAGGGGGGTGAATACTTTTGCAAGGCACTGTATGTTATATTTTCTTAGTCTGTGTCCCTCACTGAGGAAATTTAACTATGTTGTTGATAATGTTGATTGTGAAGTAAAAGGAAATCCAACAATTTCCAACAAGAGTTGTTTTTTAACGGTAGGGTAATCGCTTGCTCTGGTGACAACTGTCTGTGAGGAAATTTTCCCTCACTTTGGAGAAATTTACTCTCAGTTATGTCTCTTAGTCAACACTGCCAAGTGAGAAGTATTTTGTGACTGGCAATGGATCCAAGTGGGTCTTTTTTAGGTAGGGCGCTTAGGTACCCTAGGGTGCCTTCAGGTTTTTTAAGGGGTGCCTTGGCAAAATGCCTAAAAAATGCTTAAAATATGTATACAAGCCAGAAGGTGGATCAAGCTGACCTCTTAGTTGCGCAAAGCCACCGGTTTTCATTGTGCATGATTACAACTTTCTAGCTGCCAGTGCCCTATCAATCAAGCCAGCATCCTATCAATTGGTTAATAAAGAGGACATTGGGTGCCTGCACAACAACATTGTTTTGCCACTCTCCATCAGCACTGGGGTCACATTAGCTGATTGAGGGAGAAGAGAAACATTGCAATACTAGTCAGGACCAGTGTGCAAAGGTTTAATTTCTTTGGAAGAATAAATCAACTCTAATGTTGAGTGTCCTGCATGTGTGGATGTTGCTGAATTATGTAAAGCTATTTGTTTAGTTTTCTACATTTTAGCTTGGGGTGTCTCAAGAGGACTTTAAAAGGTGCCTAAACTGAAAAATGTGTGGAGAAAAACTGATCGTTGTAATCTGTGAAACTTATTACGGAACTTACATGTTCTTGGTGCAGAGGCACCTGGTGTGGGATATGGTAAGTATGCAGCAAAATGGTAGTTGAGTGTTGGGTGGCACACATTTAAGGGCTTCCTTAATGGGTTAGGCTAAACAGAAAACTTTAATGACTCATTTTACGAGTTTACGAGAGTTACGAGATTAATGCATATCTTGCATCAGAGCGCAGGTGCATCTTCTCATGATATTTGGTATCCTCCACAATCTCTCTAGAAGGCCCCAAACGTCACAATTCCTTAGGTATCTTGGGTTGAAGCAGATTGTAAAGTAACTCGATTTTTCACTTTTCACCTAATGTTTGCATTTCTCTGTTTTTTTACATTGTGGGACTGTAGGATAAATGGGCCTTGCATTTCGATATGTTAGGGTTGTGTTTGTGTGTATGTGTTTTCCCCCGTTTTAAGACAGCCACATGTTTCTTCAAAACAGAAACCTTGCACTGAAAAACACTAGTGTTGGACAATGGGTGCTAAAAACAGACACATACTGCTTTTGAGGCCATGGTGGTCTGTATTCATTGTCTGCATTTGCCTTCTTGTATTACATAGTCATTAATGGCAAACTATTTCTAATTGTGAAGCAGTTTTAATCTTTGTATGTGCACCTACTATGAAAGTAATAAAAGGTGATCATCTGATCTGGGTCCCTGTCCTGTTCACATTACAGTAAGACCCCTACATACAAACGAGTTCCGTTCCGAGAGAAAATTTGTAAGTCCAACAAAGTTAGCCTATGTACCCAACCAACTCAATCAGCCCAGTAAATTACTGGAATAGGTTTAGAACACATTTTACACAAATATGTGAAAAAATAAGTAAAATATATATACAGTACTGTATACAGTATAGTACTGCGATCCACAACCACCAGAAATGTGAAGTAAATCGCACGATTGGACATGCAAACGCATGTTCATATCTTTGAAGGTTCGTATGTAGGGGGACTAACTGTATTAACGTTTTTGTTCATGACTTTACTACATGCACTAGGTCAATTTTGAAGGTCTGATATCTACCTATCTTTAGACCACAAAGAACAATCCGTGTCCTATAGGACTCAAATGATTAGTGCCTGAGCCAAGTTTTGAAACATGAAAGAGAGAATAGAAATTATTTTATTATGTCTTCCTGGATTGGCATAGGAGAGGGTTTGTATTTCACACACCAATAAAGCTGCTCATAAGTTTCTTGAAAATGTCCATAATTTGGATTTGCAATACCTTTGCAAAAAAATCAGATTGTTAACTCCGATCTGAACTCCAATCTGAATTCCCTAAAATCCACTCTAGGCAAACTTTTTTACCGACCATCTGAATGGGGTTATAGGCGCACCATAGGTGCGTACTTCTTAAAGTCTGGGTTGTGTATCTCCCTCTATCACCAATTGCATTCAGACTTCCATGACAGGTTTTATCCTTATTAGCTGTGAACAACTTCTTAAAGTAGAACTATAGGCAAAACTTTTTTTTTCCATTTTGGATAGAGTAAGGGAGGATTATAACCCCTGTAAGGATTATTTTGTCCCAATGGGAAGATTTACCTTCAGTTCCTGTCCCATAGCCAAAACAGGAAGTGGAAGGAAATCCATTCAAATTAAAGGAATCTCTTGGGGACCCCCCAGGTCACCAGAACTAGCGTCCCCATTGGAGGATTCCCCTCTATTTTTTGGGTCAACCCAAAGTTTGGGATTTTCTTTTATTTTCACTTTTAATGATAAAGGTAAGCAGAACAAATAGGGAGAGTGAATCTCCCTAACGGGGGCACTGACAGGTGTTCTAATCCCTCTCCCCTCTATCCAAAACTAAAAAAAAGGTTTTGCTGTTAGTTATACGTTAATGCAGGCTTTCTGTATGTTAGAGGTTGTAGAAGGTGCAGGCTATATCTTGCAAATGTGTCCTAGTATGGTCAGATAGCTTGGATCTGTGCACTGCAGCAATACCTTGTTTAAAACTGAAATCCTAGTCCATGGACTGTGCTTCCTGCATGTAATTCAAGGCTTCGTTCCTAGTTTTGAATGCAGTGTACCTTTTAATGTGAAGGAATTTGCACAACATCCAAGCACTCTAGAAGGTAATCGCCAAGAAAGACATAGTGCAACATTATTAACCAACAAGAGGCCACATATGGCAAATATGCAGTAATAATACACTGAATATTTTATCTCAAAGACCTACAGCTGGTAATAAGGAGTGACAAGAAGTTTTCATTAGTAGCGAGCATGTGTTGTGTATGTACTTTTTAGAAAATGCTTCTGATCTGCATTTTTCTATTTGCATGTATTATACAGCAGTCTTTGTACATAATTAAACCCTTTTACAGATTTTAAATTGTTTGTTTTTGTAGGGAAAATGGACAATACCCTTTTTTAGGCTAATTTTTCCAACAAATTTAAAGAAAAACCTTACTTTACTAAGTACCATTTACACCGTCCTTTCATGGATGTCAGACTTTGTCAGGTAGATCTGACCTGTTCCATGCAGCCTACAAAAGCTTTGTCTAAAAGTGTGTACCAAGCCCAATAGAGGGTAAAGAACTCTGCTTGTAAAAATGTTATAGACTTTCCTTGTGTTGCAGCAAGAGTTAGCACTTCCACCTACATTACAGCTGCAATTCCTTTAGTTAAAGCATGCTGCAGAGGCCCCGTTTGGTTTACCAGACACATTGTAACTGTACTCTCTCCTTTTATATCATAAACTGCTCTGCAAACTGTTGGTGCTATATAAATTCTGTAGATAAAGACATTATCTACATGGTGCAGAGCTGGATAAGTTAATCCTTGGTGATGCATTGAAGGCTGTGCCCTGACCCCGCTGGACGGCAAACATTGCGTGATTAGCCTAGAATATCCTTCAGACGCCAGGCTCTGCCAATCCCACTTTCCAAACCTTCAGGCACTGTGTTAGTCGAAGAGCAATTTTGAGGTCCAGAGACATGGCTCAGCCTCTGGTGTGATCCTATCTCTGAAGACTCTTAAATGAGTATGCCATTTGGGCTGGGCAGCGGGAATTACTATTCTTCCTGGTATTGTTAGACCCCACTATACAGTGGGGATCGAAAGTTTGGGCACCCCAGGTAAAAATGTGTATTAATGTGCATAAGGAAGCCAAGGAAAGATGGAAAAATCTCCAAATGGCATCAAATTACAGATTAGACATTCTTATAATATGTCAAAAAAGTTAGATTTTATTTCCATCAGTTACACTTTCAAAATTACAGAAAACAAAAAAATGGCATCTGCAAAAGTTTGGGCACCCTGCAGAATTTATAGCATGCACTGCCCCCTTTGCAAAGTTGAGACCTGCCAGTGTCATGGATTGTTCTCAATCATCGTCTGGGAAGACCAGGTGATGTCAATCTCAAAGGTTTTAAATGGCCAGATTCATCTGACCTTGCCCCAACAATCAGCACTATGGGTTCTTCTAAACAGTTGTCTAGAAAACTGAAACTGAAAATAGTTGACGCTCACAAAGCTGGAGAAGGCTATAAGAAGATATCAAAGCGTTTTCAGATGTCAATATCCTCTGTTCGGAATGTAATTAAGAAATGGCAGTCATCAGGAACAGTGGAAGTTAAAGCAAGATCTGGAAGACCAAGAAAAATATCAGACAGAACAGCTCGCAGGATTGTGAGAAAAGTAATTCAAAACCCACGTTTGACTGCACGATCCCTCCAGAAAGATTTGGCAGACACTGGAGTTGTGGTACACTATTCCACTATAAAGAGATACTTGTACAAATATGGTCTTCATGGAAGAGTCATCAGAAGAAAACCTCTTCTACGTCCTCACCTCAAAAATCAGCGTTTGAACTTTGCAAATGAACATATAGACAAGCCTGAGCCATTTTGGAAACAAGTTCTGTGGAACGATGAGGTTAAAATAGAACTTTTTGGCCGGAATGAGCAAAGGTATGTTTGGAGAAGAAAGGGCACAGAATTTAATGAAAAGAACCTCTGTCCAACTGTTAAGCATGGGGGTGGATCAATCATGCTTTGGGATTGTATTGCAGCCAGTGGCACAGGTAACATTTCACGAGTGGAAGGAAAAATGGATTCAATAAAATTTCAGCAAATTTTGGATGGTAACTTGATGCCATCTGTGAAAAAGCTGAAGTTAAAGAGAGGATGGCTTCTACAAATGGATAATGATCCTAAACGCACCTCAAAATCCACGGGGGATTACATCAAGAGGCGTAAACTGAAGGTTTTGCCATGGCCTGCACAATCTCCTGACCTCAACATTATTGAAAATCTATGGATAGACCTTAAAAGAGCAGTGCGTGACAGACAGCCCAGAAATCTCAAAGAACTGGAAGAATTTTGTAAGGAAGAATTGGCAAAGATACCTCAAACAAGAATTGAAAGACTCTTGGCTGGCTACAAAAAGCGGTTACAAGCTGTGATACTTGCCAAAGGGGGCAGTACAAGATATTAACTCTGCAGGGTGCCCAAACTTTTGCAGACACCATTTTTTTGTTTTCTGTAATTTTGAAAGTGTAAATGATGGAAATCTAACTTTTTTTGACATATTATAAGAATGTCTAATCTGGGGTGCCCAAACTTTTGATCCCCACTGTAAACACCTTATTCCTTCTGTTTCTGCAGAAAAGGTTACCGTGCTGAGGAAATGCATGCTGTGTCAATAATCTGAGTGTCACGGTTCACTCCCTGCTGTGTCCCTGCCATTTTTCCTTCATCATGGAGTAGCTGCTTATCACCAAACCTTCTGTCTTCCCCTCAGTCCTTGTTGGTGCTTCCAGAGACCTCCTCCGTCACCTCCTGTAATTAACCTTGTTTGCGTAGCCTCCCTGGCGGTATTCCCGAGTGTGGCTCGGGGTTAAAATTCAGTACCATTAGCGGTAACCCTGAGCCACACTCGGGATCGCATTGCAGGATCCTGGGGCGGCTTTACTTACCTTGTCCCCGGGATCCTGCGATGTCCCCCGCAGTGTCCGAGGGCTCCGTCCTCCTCCGAAGCCTCTCTGTGCCAGGCTCCGTTCCCTGCGAGCGGCGCGACGCACGGGGGCGGAGCCTGGCGGCAAATTCAAAAAAATGTCAAAATTATAACACATACAGTACTGTAATCTTACAGATTACAGTACTGTATGAAATGATTTCACATCCCTTTTGTCCCCAGTGCTTTGTCCAATGCCCTGCATGCAGTTTTACATGATATACACTGTTCTTTCTGCCTGGAAACTGGAGATTGTCCATAGCAACCAAAAAGTGTCCCTTTACGTCAAAAGTGGCTTTAGACCAGCTAGAAAACAGCGATAGTAAATTAGAACACTTGCAGAATTGAGCGATAGTGAATTGTGGGGAAATTTATTTTATAACTATTTTTTTTATTTTTTTTTATTATTTATTTTTATTTATTATATTATAATTTATGTTTTTGTGTTTCAAACTTTATCATACCGGGATATCTACTAGACTCTGGTTTGGACAGATTTAAGTGTGTTATTGTTAAGATTTACAGACCTACAATATAAAACGCCAAATTTCCATGCAAAATAATTGTACCGCTTTCAGCACCTAAAATCCGAAAGAATCATACCGCCAGGGAGGTTAAGTAGTTGGTTGTGATTTAACCAAGGTTTTTACCTGGTGTTTTCTGTTTTTCCTGTTAACACAGTACAGCACATTGGATCCCAAGCACAGAAGGGGCAGTCCTGCAGCATCAGGTCGCTCTAGCTAAAGATCCACTAACTGTACCTTCCAGTGGACATGACATAGCTTGAATCATTGTTCCCTACTTAAGTCAACTCCGTCTTTGAGTCTACCCTTAGCTCCTTTAGTTCTCTGCGGTTATGCTAGATTTCATGGGTCGTCTTGCAAATATGATTGCTAACTCTGAACGTAGAGGCTGTAAGCATAGTTCAACATCTTCTCCTCCAAAATCTTTCTCTGAAATTTCTACAGCTGTGGTGGATTCTGAACCTTCTGCTGCTTACTTACTGTTTGACAGGTAATCTCACAAATCCTTAATTGATGATTTTGTTTCTGAGGAGCCTCAGTCAGCTGCAATAGCTAAAAGTCTAAAAGATGCCATATCACACTTATTGATTCTGTGCAAGTCACTTTTAAAATGGAGCAGCTTCTAACTTCTGCTAGTGCTGTTATCAGTCTACGATTTCTGTAAGGGCCCAAGACTATCAAAAATCCTGGTACACTCCTTACTTTTAACCTGTTATGTACAGAGACTAAAGACAATCCTGACAAATGTACTCCTCCCAAATGCTTTGCAGCCCAATATCCATTGGATGAGGATTTTTTTTAAATAAAAAGTGGGTTTTTCCCACTGTGGATCTGGCGATAAACACAGACTGTACCTATTGATGCTCCAGTGTTAAAGGATCCTACTGACAAATGTTTGGAAGCCCTTTCCAGAGATTTATTTTTGATAGCAGGCCCTGTTCTACAACCTGTGTAGCCATAATATAAGTCTGTCGGACCTTTAGAGAAGTTTGATCCAGCTACAGTCCTTACAAACCCTTTAGATGTAGAGCATTTGGAGATTTAGCCCTATACTTACTGTCTTGATAGAAATGGTCTAGTTCAGGGGTCTCCAAACTATGGCACTCTAGTTCAGGGATATGCAATTAGTGGACCTCCAGCTGTTGCAAAACTACAAGTTCCATCATGCCTCTGCCTCTGGGTGTTAAGCTTGTGGCTATCAGAGTCTTGCTGTGCCTTATGGGACTTGTAGTTCTGCAACAGCTGGAGGTCCACTAATTGCATATCCCTGTAACTGCAATTCCCATTATGCCTAGTCATGTCTGTGAATGTTAGAGTTTTACAATGCCTCATCGGATGTGTAGTTCTGAAACAGCTGGAGGGCCGTAGTTTGGAGAACCCAGGTCTAGTTGCTATTATCTATCTGGTCTCCAGAATGAGTCTCCTGTCTGTGAACATAAGGAGATCTCTGTGGCTAAAATGTCTGCAGAACAGCAATATAAAAAACACTTGGTGCGCATGCCTTTTGATGTCTTTTAATGGTTTGCTGGACACTTTCATTAAGGACATCACGGGTGGTAAGAGTGATTTATTCCAACAAAAGAAGCCTCAAACTTGCAGATTTTTCCTGCTTCTGAGGCAAAAAAGAGTTAATGTTGTACCCATGGCTTTTCTCTCCAAAGCCAAGTCTGAGGGAGGGGCCCAGTACAACCACAAATCTTGGGCCTCTAAATCCTTCAAACCTGCCTTGGAAGATTACTACAATGGATGCCAGCATGTAGGAATGGGGAGGAGTCATAGATATTTTATTCGTGTAGGGGAATTGTTCAACAGAGGAATCTCATCTCCCAATCAACATTCTGAAGCTACTAAGAATTGAAGGGGGGAATGGAAGGGGCGGGGGGAGGAAGGATACCAACATAGGAGCATCTCACAGGACAATATAGTCACAGAATGTCAGAATAGGAACAACTCATAGGGTAATACAATGCATCTTAAGAGATTGAACCGTGTGCGTCGATTCACCAGCGGACAGTCACTAGTACTGCCGCCCAGTATAAAGTTGGAAGTGAGGCATTGCCAGCCCCCACCCCTGAGAAAGAGGGAGTTTTAGCGTTCGCTTTGCCAATCGCAGGATTTTTCCTGCCCACACAAAGAGAGTTATAAGACTGTCCAATCTACGAAAGACTGACTTAGGGATAGGGATCGGAGTGTTTCTGAAGAAATACAAAAATTTGGGAAGGTAAACCATTTTCAGTAGGTTTACCCTACCTACTGGCGACAATGGCAGGGTCTTCCATGACTGGCACTTCCTATTGAACTGAAGTGACCAAGGGCATAAGGTTGTCTTCCAAATAAGCAAGTAGGGATCCTCTGACTTTTACCCCCTAGTATGTAAACTCTACCCACTGGAGAGAGGTCTGAGTGTCCACACCAGAGCCTGAGGGGTGAAGAGAAAACGGGACTGACTTGTCCTAATTGACACGGATCCCCGAGTACTGACCAAATTAGTCAATTATCTCTAGAGTAGACTTCAAGGGGACACCCACAGATATAACGTGTCGTCGGCATAAAGAGACACCTTTTCTTGGAGTACTCCAACTGGAATTCCCTTCACCCTGGGGTCCTAGCATAAGAGGATTGCCAGTAGCTCTATTGCCAAAGCAAAGAGCCCCCAGGGAGAGGGGGCAGCCTTGTCTGTTCCCCTGTTCAGACAGAAGGGAGCAGACAATAGGCCATTTATTCTGACTCTGGCGTTTGGGTTCCTATACAAGAGTTGGATTCAGGAGATGAACCTAGGTCCAAAGCCAAAGCATTCTAGCACTTGCCAGAGAAAAAGCCACTCAACCGAGTCAAATGCTTTCTCGGCGTCTAAAGCCGCAACCACCCCTGAACTGCCTTCTTCGGCCAGATCTATATGGGTGAACAATCTACGAATGTTAATTGCTCCGGATTCACCAAGGATGTAATTACTGTGTTTAAACAGTTCACCAGTGTCTTTGCTAGAAGCATGGCATCCATATTTATCAAAGATATTGGACGGTAATATTTACAGAGTTCCAGGTCCTTGCTAGGTTTGGGGACTACTACTATCACAGCCTCTGACATGGAGGCTGCAAGGGACCCCTCCCCCAAGGAAGACAGTAACATAGAGTGGATTCTAGGTGCCAAGTCCTCTACATAGTTCCTATAGAATTCAGTGGGGAATCCGTCAGGCCCTGGCGTCTTACCTGCCTGGAGAGAGGACATCGCCTGCCGAACCTCCTTAAGGGTAATAGGAGAGTCGAGCTGGTCTCTGTAAGTTGACGTGAGGACAGGGAAATCAACATCAGAAAGATATATGTGAAGTTCTTCCATAGAGTAGTTTACCTGGGAGGAGTAAAGTGCGGTGTAATATGAAGCGAAACAGTAACTGTCAGACACAGTCTGTCAGGTCCCATCCGTGGAGGGTATACTCATAGAGGATGACTGCTCATGAGCCATCTAGGCTAGCAACCTACCATTACGTTCGTCTTCCTCAAAGATTCTTTGAGACTGCTGAAGTTGTTGTTTTTTTTTTTTTTTTTTGTTTTAGTCAGAGAAGTATGGAGCAGAAGGACAGCGCTGGTACTATTTCTCCAAGGAGTTAGCTGCGTCCTCAGCTTTAATTAATTCAGCTTTCATCAGCCTGCAAATCCCTCCTATGAGCGTCTGATAGTGACCCCTTCAGAAAGCCTTGAAGGCATCCTACACCACAGCCTCTGAGGCAGACCCAGGATTATGGGACCAGTATGCATGCATCTGCTGACTAAGCTCAGAGTCCACCTCAGAGTTAGAGATCATAATAATAAAGAAAAAAACAGAACACCCCACCGACCCCCCCCCCCCCCAAAAAAAAAACTGGGAGTGGTATATCTTCCCAACCCAGGCACGGCAGGCTGCCATGCAACGGAGACAACATGTGCAATAGGCATACAGTGCATAAGTCTGTTAACCCATAACAGCTAGGATCATCCGGAGAATAAAATGGAGTGCGGGTCACCCAGTAAGCTGGGGGTACAGAACTTGTTACAGTTCGCAGGAATGTCCTGGGTAGCTAAGAAACATCTGGGAACAAAAAGAAAAATAAAAAGCAAAAAATGTAGCTGACTTTCTACGAGGCTACAGGTGCTAGGACTTAAGCCAGACATACATAGGGCAACAGGATAAAATAAACTGAGTGATCATGGGTCATTTACCCCGCCGGGCCCAGTGAGAGTGGCAAGGAGGGGATGAGGATCAGTTCCCACCTTGGGCAGCAATCTGGTGAGCTACAGGGCATCCTAAAAGAGCAGGATTCAGTAGTTTATGTAAGGCCATAGGTAGTCCAGGAAAGTAGGAGGTAGCAGCCGTCATCACCCTAAACGAACAGTATCCAGCCAGGAGGACGCCTCCTCAGGTGACATGAAGCAGCGCACCCGTTCCCCATCTTGAACTTGGAGTCTCGCAGGGAAAAGCATACTATACTTAAAGCTTTTGGTGCAGAGGCGGTTTAGACATGGTCAAATGATTTCCGTAATTGTTGCGTTTCAATAGAGCAGCCAGGGAATATGAGAAGTTTGGTATTTTCAAATTTCAGCTCACCCACATTACTGGCCTCCCGCAACACCAGATCCCTGTCCCAGAAGTTTAAATATGAGGGTGTGCGGGGGTGCCCCCTGAGGGCCCCTGACATGGGGGAATACAGTGGGCTTGCTCCACCACAAACTGAGGTGAGAAGGAGGCTTGGGGGAGAAGGGTATGCAATAAACCTTCCGTAAAGGAAATGGGGTCATTACTTTCCGCTCCCTCCGACAGTCCCAGAATCCGCAAGTTGTTGCGATGGTTCCGATTCTCAGCGTCCTACGCTCTAGCCTCCAGGTGTTTGACCTCAACTTTCAACGTGTGGAGGTCTGCCGAGTGGTCCCTTTTGCACGTCTCAGCCAAGGAGACCCGCTGCTCCACCTCCGCCATGTGACCTCGGAATGTATCCAGATCTCAAGGGATCACTCCATGTAGACATGATCTACACAAAGAGATTCAGCCATCGGGCATGTCTCCTCAGTCAGCTCCGTCTGCGTGGCCAGGGTATTACAGACAGTAGCTGCTGCTTTGCTCTTGACTTCCGGTCGATCCTTTGGTGGGTTGTTTTTCTGAGAAGAGCCCCGTTTTCTGTACCCAGACACGGAGGAACAGAAGGGGATAGTTAAACACAGCTCCCCAGGGAGATAACGGTCATCCTGCACTCAATGTGATGAAGTTAAAAGCACTGGATGGTGGAGCAGCTCTAAAACACATCTACTCCCTGCGCCATCTTGGACACGCCCCCGGGTTTTCCAGGTTTAACATCAAACTGGGCAGATTTGGTTCCATGTGCAGAGATTCTCTGGAGAACCCATGGGATCAGTACAGCCTGATCTTCGCTTTCTTGCCTCTAAATTTTCTGCCTGGTCTACTCTGCAGGATAGAGAAAGGGGGTATTCTGGTGATCCTAATAGTTCGAAAGTGACCCAGGCAGATGAGGTCTGAGCTGAGCCTACTTTCTTCCTAAGGTTGTTTTGGCCTTTCAACCTTTTTGACTAGACCACGAATAATTGGAGGTGCCCTGTTCAGCTAATTTTCATGCTCGCCACCCTACAAGCTTCAGAAAGAACCACATATTGGGCTTCATTCACAAAGTGGTATGGAGCACCTTAAAAAATGTGGTAAAATACCGCTCAGCGTTTTTCAAAAAGTTTTGTGACATTTACAAAAAAAAGCTATTAAAATGCCGCGTGTTATTTTATGAAGTCATGCGGTAATTTAGTAGTGAAATGCGGTAATTCAACACCTGGCGGTATTTACAGTAATACAAGGATAGTGTAGTGCTAACAATGTGAGTATAAAGATGATAATGAATATATTAAAAAAAACGTATTGTGAATACTGGGTGAATAAACATCAAAAAGTAAACAATCGTATGATAAATGTGCATAAGCACAATAAAAAATAAGTGAGAAAATCCAAAAGTGTGAACTTCAAAGAGAACGAATGGAAATCCTTCCTGTTTGAAGTGACACCAATCAATAAAGTGAAAGAAACAAGTTGCCTGTAGTCACTCTAAAAGAATTTTCAGAGATAAGTAGATGGATACTCTTACCAACTGAGATGGACACACATGTCATACGACAGTGGGTCAGTAAGGCTTGGAATCCCAAAGGATCTGGAACCGATGCTGTATACGGGAGGTGATCAGATAGGTATGGAATCCACAATCCTTCACTGGAAAACACCACGAGTATAGTTGAATCGGGATAGATGTACCCAAAGGCAGCTCCTCACAGACTCCAACTGAAAAAGCATATGAAAAAAACTCCAAAACGCCCTTCCAGTCTGGTATGGGTTTTAATTGGAACCCCTACTCCAAAATTTAAAAAAAACGTCCCCCCTTCCATCCAAATCCATACCAGACCCTTATCCGAGCATGCAGGTCAGGAAAGGGAGGGGACAAGTGAGCACAACCCCCACCCTCCTGAACCATACCAGGCTGCATACCCTCAACATGGGGTGGGAGGGTGCTTCGGGGCACGTGGGGGGGTTGATGGGGACAATGGTCTCTTCCCCACAACCTTGGCCGGTGGTTGTGGGGGTCTATGAGCGGGGAGCTTATTGGAATCTGGAAGCCACCTAAAAAGAGATCCAGATCCCACCCCCCCATGTGAATGAGTAGGGGTAGTGCAGCTGACATTTCTTAAATAACTAAGGGGCAGTTTCACCTGATGATGTCACCAAGCACCCTGCCCCATGTGACGTCACCAACCCAGCAGGCTGCCTGCTCCTTAACAACCAGTACACATTCCATCATAACAGCATGCCTCGATCACTACTCAACCACTTGCCTACTGGCCACTTTCACCCCCTTGCTGCCCAGGCCAATTTTCAGCTTTTAGTGCTGTTGCAATTTGAATGATAAGTAATTTTTCTCTTTCACTGATTATGCTGCACTGATAGGCTGCACTGATGAGGTGGGAATGATGGGCACTGATTTGCACCACTGGTGGGCACTGATTGGCAACATTGGTGGGAACTGTTGGGGTTGCACTGATCATCAGGACCCTGATGATCAGTGCCCTGATTATCAGTGTAGATGTCCCCTGTATGGATTGCCGCTCATCGATTCTCCTCTCCTTACCCCCTGTTAGCGTGAGGAGAGGATTGCTGATAACCGGCAAATCCTGTTTACACTGTGATCAGCTGTGATTGGACACAGCTGGACACATGGTAAAGAGTCGCTGTGATTGGTCTTTACCCTGATCTGTGATCACTGTGTCCTTGGGACATTGCCAATGCATGCCACAGGGGACGCGTGGGAAGCGCGATCATGGGAGGATATCATCTGATGCCCTCCCAGCAATGTGCAACCATGCAGTAGCTGTCATTCAGCTATAGCGCGGTCGTGAAGAGGTTAATTACCACATGCATTTAAAGTATCACTAAACCCAGAACCTGCATCCACTATATCTGGTCTCTCACAGTACACAGAACATGGAAATGCAATTATTTTAGTAAATATAAACTGCTAAATACCTTTTCTCATCAGCAGCATATAGAAGTCTTGTGACTTGTATTACTGTCTACTTAAGCTTGTAGGAGGAGTTTTCATTCTCTCCTGATCCTCTGTCTGGACAGTGCTGATCACATGCACTCTCCCAAGAAGAATAAAAAACAACTCTAGCAATACACACCAAACTGAGCATGTGCAGAGTGACTCCATAGGCTCTGTTCTATCGAAAGATGTTTTGGAGTCAGTTAAAGAAGAGGAGGGGAAAGAGAGAGAGAAGACAGGATCAAACAGCCTTTTTTACACAATGCAGAGGATTAACCCCTTAGGTTCCACAGTGAGTATAACCAGCATGCTTTACTGTATATACAGACAAATTTTACTGTTGTGAGTTTAGTAACACTATTTCCTTCTGTGGATGGAGTTTAATGCTTTTTCATGTGGCATTTGCTTAGATTTTTCAGCGTTTTACTGTAAATACAGCAAAACAGTATAGTAAGTTGACAGTTACAGGATTGCATGTGATATTTAGGCAAAATGTGTCCGGACACCTAAATATTGCATGTGAATTCCTTTTGTGAATGGAGCCCAGTGGGATGGATTTACTGAAGGCAAATATACTGTGCACTTTGCAAGTGCAGTTGTGCTCGTATTCCCCATAGTTAAGTAAACATGATAAAGCTCTGCTGATTTCCATCATCCAATCGTGTGCAAGCAAAAGTGTGTGTTTTTTTTTTTTTTCGTTTTTTTTTTTCGTTTTTTTTTTCTTTTCCTTGCATGTGATAAAGTATTCTTTTTAAAACGTTACCTCATTTACTAAGCTCTGGAGCGATTGCACTTTCAGAATGCAGCTTGCACAGTCTATTTGCCTTTAGTAAATCAAACCCATTGTGACTTATTATTTATATTTCGAGCCTTGTGTAACTCTGCCATGAGAAGGCACAGGAAATGCGTTTGTTTAGACCAGAGTTCCTCTTTAAGAATGGATGTGCATCCTAGGTGTTCCATTTATTCACATTGTGGTTGTGGTTTTGGTTTTGTGGGTGCTGATGGCAGTTTATGCACTCAACAGAGGATGTCTATAAACAGGTGAGCAGCTGTACTCTGTATGGTATGAATGGCTACTGTGTTTTTGTGCATAGACGAAGAAGAATTGCCATCATGTGATGAGCTGACATCTTGGCCACTTTGTGTTTGCTAACATTAATCAGTAATTGATAAAGTATTTATTTTGGTCCCATACTTTGGTTCTTAATCTACCCTTTTAATAGGGCATATACTCACCTAAATTTGACCAAATGGACGAAACGTGGCAGACAGAGGGGGTGATAGGATATCTGATCCATCACCGATTTTGAGCTACACTTTTATCAATGTTCCCCGGTGGAGTTTTTTTGTGCCGTAGTCCTATTCTGGTTAATACCATGCAGCGTATGAAGTATTGCTCCTAATGGAATAATTTGATCCACCAATTTAATATCTTCCAAGCAGCACACTAACAGTTGTACAGAAACTGCTTATTTTCTTTACAGTACATCTGTTTCAAGGACATCACATTTCGGGAAACGCATTTAATGATTACTTAACAAAATTCTATTTGTTAATGATAAGAGTCAGCAACTTTTTTACAAGACCTGTTTGCTAATGTCTTCTGGTAAGCAGTGAAAACGAGCAATAAAAGCACAGGCTAATTAATGCCACAGATTTCATATATACACTTTTCTTTTACATCTGGGTGAGCCTTTAGTGTCCGTAGGGTGTCGTGCCCCCCCCCCCCCCCCCCCAACAAGAGCAAGCCATTTTGTCACACACAGACACGTTTAGTGTGCATATATTATGGTTTTATATTTTTTGGGTTGCTGAATCTGTATTTTACTGAGGTAGGCTTTTTAAACAAAACAGTACAACATATAGTCAGACATGACAAGCCATCACATTTTAGCCCAGTTCACATCTGGCATCTTGGGGTCGATTCTGCCCGCAATCCCAAATCGCACTGCAATAGTGGCAAAACACACCACGCATGTTCAGGTGCCTTTTTTTTTTTTTTTTTTTGTGCGGTTTTGTTGCAATAAATCATAGCAAATGGAATCGTGCAAAGCTTGTCACGCAAAAGAAACTCCTGCTCCTTTTTGAGCAAGAAACTTTACGCGATGCGTTTTGCCACGATTTATTGCACAACAGTTGCTGCAAAACCGCACTGCATTTAGGTGCCATTGAAAATGAATGGCACCCTAACGTGTGGTGTGTTTTGCCACTATTAGTGCGATTTAAGATCACAGGCAAAATCACGATGTGCCAGATATAAATGGGGTCTTAATGCGCATGTCGAGGCAAAATAAAAAGTAAAACATGCAGTGCATCTCTAAAATGCATGATCATTTTCCTGTGTTTTAGCTTTTTAAAGGTTGACTGGCTAGAAATGTACTCTGCTGTTAAAGGAGTTGTAAAGACGGAAGGTTTTTTATCTTAATGCATTCCTTGCATTAAGATAAAAAGCCTTCTGTGTGTAGCAGCCTCCCCAGCACCACCTGGTATTTACTTGAGCCCCATCTCTGTCCAGCGATGTCCACAAGTCCCTCGGCCGTCCGGGACTCTCCTCCTGATTGGCTGAGACACAGTAGCGGCGCCATTGGCTCCTGGGGTTGTCAATCAAAGTCAGTTAGCAAATCAGGAGAGAGGGGCGGAGCTGAATGGCAGCTCCGTGTCTGAGTGGACACTGGGAGCTGTGACTTGTTCGGGTGTCCCTATAGCAAGCTTCCTGCTGTGGGGGCACTCAACAGGAGGGAGGGGCTAGGATCAGCAAAGAGGGACCCGAGAAGAGGAGGATCCAGGCTGCCCTGTGCAAATCCACTGCACAGAGCAAGTAAGTATAACATGTTTGTTATTATAAAAAAAAAAAAAAAAAAAAAAAAACAAGACTTTACAATCGCTTTAAAGGGGTTGTAAAGGGTTTTTTTTTTTTGTTTGTTTTTTTTTTTTATAACAAACATGTTTCCTTCACTTCTTGAGTGCCCCCACAGAGAGCCGCTTTCCATGGGGGAACTTGTGTGAGCGCTCTCCCGAGTCCTGCTGCTGCGTCCATTGATACAGACAGCAGGACTCGGCCCCAGGCTCCCGTGTCACTGGATTTGATTGACAGCAGCCAATGGCTCCCGCTGCTATCAGTCTTTCCAATGAGGACCTGAGACAGCGGCTGCTGGGCTTGTCCCCGTTGCTGGAAAGATCGGGTTCAGGTAAGTAAAAGGGGGGGCTCTGGGGCGCTGCTGCACTACAGAAGGTTTTTCACCTTAATACATAGAATGCATTAAGGTGAAAAACCTTGAGGGTTTACCCCTTTAGATGATGTGCATTGTTACATGTTTCAGACAGAGTTCCAGGAAGTAAAGGGAGATAGATTCAACTTCCCTCACACTAGTTCGACTTCTCATGCAACTTGAGTCTCATATAACATTTAATATATGGCACAGAGGGGGAGATTTACTAAAACTGGTGCACACAGAATCTGATGCAACTGTGTATAGTAACCAGTCAGCTTCCATGTCTTATGGTCAAAGCCTAATTGAACAAGCTGAAGTTAGAGGCTAATTGGTTATTATGCACAGTTTCACCAGATTCTGTGTGCACCAGTTCTAGTAAATTCCAGCCTATATGATATTCATGATCAGAGAAATCTCATTGTTTTCAATGGTACCAGTTCTGATCAATGTGACTTAGAATGGTGCGATTTTGGAAAAGGCCCCTGCACTACTTTAGTTTCTATTTACAGTGCCACTTTGCCCCATAGACTATGCAAAGTCGCATTTCACATAATCGCACTGTAAGTCTCATCACAGTAGTGTGAATCAAGCCTTAGTGAAAATGGCCAACATGAGAAGAATGGGGAGGAAAATAAATATTAGGTATGCAAAGAATAAAAAGCATGCAAATATTTATAAGTATCTGTTTTGTAGATTGTCGTCACTAAATATTTCTAAAGTTGACTTTGTTGTAATTTTAAGATACAACTGAAGTTCCTCTTTAACTACTCAACCACTTCCACTCCCAGATCTCCACAACATAAAGACTAATTATTTTGCAGTCCTTGATGAGGATTAGGAGTGCTAAAAAGCCTCTTTGAGATCACAAAGGCAGAAAGCACGGGGTAGTTTCTAAATGTTTGCATTTATCAAGCAGATATAACAAAATGCTTCCAATGATATATTTACTAGTCTAAAAGAGAGAAAAGAGAAGTACCATGTTAGGGTTTATATTTAGGTTTACTAATGGCAGATCTTTGTATATAATAAACATCTGAGATATGTATTAATCACGTTAAGTCATGGCTAAGCATTATAAAGCTGTATATAGAGATGTTATTTCCTCCAGTGAAATGATTGAATACTTACTCATACACCAATTGAGTCATTTAGGTGCTTCTGGAAGTATGTTATGTGTATTCCGCATTCACCAAAGTGTCAAAGAATTACCTTCTTTTTCACAATATTTTTCTATGTATTTCATACAGAGATACTAGCAGGCATGGCATCACCCCAAAAATTAGATACTGCCAACAGTTTTGTTGAAAGGTGGGTAAATCAGAACAAATTTAGCAGGTATGTTCTGAACATCTGTCAAGTTACCTATTGTAACCTTAAGAAGTGGTCCTTATCAATGTCTAAAATAACTGTCTACTGCCCCACAGTTGGCACAGACAGCGAAGATCCAGATAGTGAATTAATAAAGAGGTGCCTTCATTTAAATCAGCTGGTTCCCCAAGAAATTAGAAACCATAGTCTCTCTGAAGTCACTTCTCTTGCTACTTGCCGATGAGACCACAGTCCAAACTGCTATAAGTCTTGTGTTGGCCATTATCCCTGTTCAGATGGAATTAGGTCTGTTGAACATTGTAAGCTACAGTCCATCCGGAAAGTATTCCCAGCGCTTCACTTTTTCCACATTTTGTTATGTTACAGTCTTATTCCAAAATGTGTTAAATTCGATTTTTCCTCAACTTTCTACAAACAATACCCCATAATGACTTTGTGAAAGAAGTTTGTTTGAAATCTTTTCAAATTTGACAAGCACGCATGGAGAAGTTGTGGACCTGACTTTTCTGATATCTACACTCATTTTCTTGTATAGTGATGGACCTTATACATTTATATGATTGATCCATGCCTCCATGTTTGTGATTGGGTATCTGTTGAACTACTGCTGAGTAGCAGGTACTGTAGCGATTTTATTAGTGTGTCGTTTTTAACAATGATTGTAATAAAGTTTATTTTTGTGTTACATGTACTGCCTCATGTTGTGACCATAAAATCCACTTTTCTTTTTAGAAGCTCTAGTTCACTTTCTCAATCCTTTTTTCGTAATATTTGGATGTTGGCGAGGTGGGGGTCCTCCCTTTCTTGCAATTTTATTAAACATAAAAAACAAAAAATCCCATGTACATAAGTATTCACAGCCTTTGCCATAACACTCAAAAATGAGCTCAGGTGCATCCTGTTTCCACTGGTCATCCTTGAGATATTTCTACAACTTGATTGGAGTCCACCTGTGGTAAATTCTGTTGACTGGACATGATTTGGAAAGGCACACACCTGTCTATATAAGGTTCCACAGTTAATTTAACAGTGCATGTCAGAACACAAACCAAGCCATGAAGTCCAAGAAATTGTCTGTAGACCTCTGAGACAGGATTGTATTGAGGCACAATACATCCTTCTGGGGAAGGATACAGAAACATTTCTGCAGCATTGAAGGTCCCAATAACACAATGGCCTCCACCATCTGTAAATAGAAGTTTGGAACCACCAGGACTCTTCTTAGAGCAGGCCACCTGCCAAACTGAGTGATCAGGGGAAAGGGGCCTTAGTCAGGGAGGTGACCAAGAACCCGATGGTCACTCTGACAGAGCTCCAGCGTTTCTCTGCGGAGAGAGGAGAACCTTCTAGAACAGGAATATGCAATTAGCGGACCTCCAGCTGTTGCAAAACTACAAGTCCCATCATGCCTCTGGGTGTCATGCTTGTGGCTGTCAGTCTTGCTGTGCCCCATGGCACTTGTAGTTCTGCAACAGCTGGAGGTCCGCTAATGGCATATCCCTGTTCTAGAAGAACCATCATCTCTGCAGCACTCCACCAATCAGGCCTGTATGGTGTAGTAGCCAGACGGAAGCCACTCCTCAGTAAAAGGCACATGACAGCCCACATGGAGTTTGCCAAAAGGCACCTGAAGGACTCTCAGACCATGATAAAAAAATTCTCTGGTCTGATGAAGCAAAGATTCAACTCTTTGGCCTGAATGGCAAGCGTCATGTCTGGAGGGAACCAGGTACCGCTTATCACCTGGCCAATACCATCCCTACAGTGAAGCAATGTGGTGGCAGCATCATGCTGTGGGGATGTTTTTCAGCGTCAGGAACTGGGAGACTAGTCAGGATTGAGGGAAAGCTGAATGCGGCAATGTACAGAGACATCCTTGATGAAAACTTACTCCAGAGCGCTCTGGAGCTCAAACTGGGGCAAAGGTTTATCTTCCAACAGGACAATGACCCTAAGCACACAGCCAAGATAACAAAGGAGTGGCCACGGGACAATTCTGTGAATGTCCTTTAGTGGCACAGCCAGAGGCCAGACTTGAACCCGATTGGAGAGATCTGAAAATGGCTGTGCACCGAAATCCCCATCGAACATGGTGCAGCTTGAGAGGTCCTGCAAAGACGATTGGGGGAAACTGCCCAAAAATAGGTGTGCCAAGCTTGTAGCATCATACTCAAAAAGACTTGAGACTGTAATTGGTGCCAAAGGTGCTTCAACAAGTATTGAGCAAAACCTGTGAATACTTACAGTATGTACATGTCACTTTTTTTTAAAAAATAAATTAAAAAATATTTCAAACAAACTGCTTTCATGTTGTCATTATAGGGCATTTTGGAATAAGGCTGTAACATAACAAAATGTGAAAATAGTGAAGCGCTGTGAATGCTTTCCGGATGCAATGTAAATGGAGTGGTCCAACTCATTTTAAAGATGCGGGGGTCCTACTTTGTTTGACTTTCTGAGGGCTTGTTCTCATCAGATGCACTTAAATTCATGCATTAACACATTATTTTAGACATTGCTTTGTTTTTTAAAGTCATTATATAGTTGACTGAATTGATAATGACAGGGTTTATATAGTCCGGCATGCTTAATTTTTGACCTAAGAGG
Source organism: Aquarana catesbeiana (assembly GCF_042186555.1). Lineage (NCBI taxonomy): Eukaryota > Metazoa > Chordata > Amphibia > Anura > Ranidae > Aquarana > Aquarana catesbeiana. Next base: position 96,504,650 of record NC_133331.1, read on the forward strand.
TAGTGCTTAATTCCCAAATACATATCCACATTTAAATAAATCCCAAAGATATACAGTATCTCACAAAAGTGAGTACACCCCTCACATTTTTGTAAATATTTTATTATATCTTTTCATGTGACAACACTGAAGAAATGACACTTTGCTACAATGTAAAGTAGTGAGTGTACAGCTTGTATAACAGTGTAAATTTTCTGTCCCCTCAAAATAACTCAACACACAGCCATTGTCTAAACTGCTGGCAACAAAAGCGAGTACACCCCTAAGTGAAAATGTCCAAATTGGGCCCAATTAGCCATTTTCCCTCCCCGGTGTCATGTGACTCGTAATTGTTACATGGTCTCAGGTGTGAATGGGGAGCAGATGTGTTAAATTTGGTGGAATCACTCTCACTCTTTCATGCTGGTCACTGGAAGTTCAACATGGCACCTCATGGTAAAGAACTCTCAGAGGATCTGAAAAAAAGAATTGTTGCTCTACATAAAGATGGCCTAGGCTATAATAAGTTTGCCAAGACCCTGAAACTGAGCTGCAGCACAGTGGCAAAGATCATACAGCAGTTTTACAGAAAAGGTTCCATTTAGAACAGGCCTTGCCATGGTCAACCATAGAAGTTAAGTACACCTCCAAGATGACCACTGCCTTGCTAAAGAAGCTTAGGGTAAAGGGGATTATTAGGGTAAAGGGTACCCTAGGATAAAGGATTGGCCAAGCATGTCTCCAGACCTAAACCCTATTGAGCATCTGTGGGGCAGCCTCAAACAGAAGGTGGAGGAGCGCAAGGACTCTTAACATCCACCAGCTCCGTGATGTCATCATGAAGGAGTGGAAGAGGACTCCAGTGGCAGCCTGTGAAGCTCTGGTGAACTCCATGCCCAAGCGGGTCAAGGCAGTGCTGGAAAATAATGGTGGCCACACAAAATATTGACACCAATTTGGCCCAATTTGGACATTTTCACTTAGTGATGTACTCACTTTTGCCAGCGGTTTAGACATTAATGGCTGTGTGTTGAGATATTTTGAGAGGACAGCAAATTTACACTGTTATACAAGCTGTACACTCACTACTTTACATTGTAGCAAAGTGTAATTTCTTCAGTATTGTCACATGAAAAGATATAATAAAATATTTACAAAAATGTGAGGGGTGTACTCACTATTGAGATACTGTATAAACCGATATATATAAACCGGCAAAAAAAAATACAAGTGCAATAATATTGAAAAATTATAGTGCAAAAAATTGTAATTAAACATTTTTTCACCAATAATCTGTGTTCGAAACAGTACTTATAAGTGCAAACTCATAATTCAAACAAAAGTCCAGTGCAAGTCCATGAAAATAGCAACTTACAGTTAGGTCCATATATACAGTATATGGACTTAACTGTATGTGTAACAGGTGTGCTGCTAACAGTGTCCCCACTCTTCTCCTTTTTGCCGGAAAAGATGTGTAATCACCACCATGTTTCACCCTTAAATGAGACCATTAAAGTGATTGCAAAGGATCGGTTTTTATTTTTTATTTTTTTTTAAATTTAAACAACAAACATGTCATACTTGCCTCCACTGTGCAGCTCGTTTTGCACAGAGTGGCCCCGAACATCTGGGTGAGAGCCCGGCGGCTCTTGTGGCTCCTCCCCGCATCAGATAACCCCCTAGGAGAAGCACTCTCCCGAGGCGGTTACCTTGCAGGCGCGCTCCTGAGTCCAGCATTTGCGTCCACAAACATGAATGCCAGACTCGACCCCGCCCCCCGGTGCCCACGTCATTGGATTTGATTGACAGCAGTGGGAGCCAATGGCTGCACTGCTATCAGTCTATCCAATCAAGAGCTGGGACCCCGTGGAGAGAGGGACAGTGCGTCCCCGCCAAATAGCTGAAGGGGCACAGGTAAGTAAAACAGGGGGCTGGGGGGGTGGTGACTGCCAGGTGTTTTTTCACCTCAATGCATAGGATGCATTGAGGTGAAAAAACACGAGGGTTTACAACCATTTTAAGTTATAAATGGTCAAATAGTGCTCATACTCACTCCACCTGAGAGGGACTCTCTTTGATTCAAAATCCGCTCTCCATCTGGATGAGTCTACCACCATTAGATGTGCACCATAAGGAAATAAAGTTTGTATAATCCCATGGTGAAGTATGCAAAATTTGCATTTATTTAAAACTTGTACAAAATAATTCATAAAAAACACGTGCAATTTAACAAAACTGCTGGTCCTCATAAGTTCAACTGAGGCAATCATGCATATAAATGAGCTATACCGCTAATAAAATTTCCAGTGTAGCAGGCTGAATCAGCGGGGCTCCTGGCTCCAGTTGGCAGGAGTGCGTGAAGACGTCATGTCGTAGCCACGCCCTACCCGTTTCATCCTAAATAAGGCCATCTGGGGACTGGCTGGTTTATCACACAAAAAACATATATGCACCGCCCGCTGCTAAGAAACAATATAGACATACAGATTAGCACTTGCGAAGGCACATTAAAGTGCCTAAAGATGGCTAAAAAGGAATGTACCACTTAATGGTCAATATAAAAATTATAAATTCACTACCAAAACCCAGCCCCATCTTGTACAGGAAATTAATTACTGCAATTGCCAATGTAGCTAAATGTAAGCAAAATATTTTTGTTTTATTTTACATGCCAGACTATATCCTATATATGCATTGCAATACAGCCCATATGTTACAAAAAGTCCACTGAAAACCGTGTATTATTTTATGTCTGTGTATTATAAAAGAGCCCCAGGAGAACTGTGAAAAGTGAAATACACAATCTTAAAGTATAACTAAAGGCAAAACTTTTTTTAGTTTTAGATCGCGGGGAGAGGGATTAGAATGCCTGTCAGTTTTTATTGCTGTCTGTGCCCTGTTAAGGAGATTCACAATCTCTATTTGTCCTGTTTACTATTATCATTAAAAGTGAAAGAAAATCCCAAATTTTGAGTTGTCCCCAGAAAAGTATTAGAGGAGAAATCTTCTAATGGGGACACTAGTTCTGGTGACCTGGCAGTCTCCCAGGAGTTTTCTTAATTTGCAGGGATTTCGTCTTGCTTCCTGTTTGGCTATGGGACAGGAAGTGAAGGGAAATCCCCACAATGGAAAACAGATGGCGAAAAAAAGTCTAACAGGGGTTATAACCCTCCCTTACTCTATCCAAAATGAAAAAAAAAAGTTTGTCTCTGGCTGTGCCAGACCAAGAATGAATGGGAAGTCTTTAAAAAAAAGATTTTTAATTTTTTTTTTTCCACAGCATATGCAAAAAATTTCTGAAGTGTATTGAATATAAGGTAAATTTAGAATGTGTAGATTGCATGTATTCTGGTCCTGGAGCATTCTACCTAGTTTTGGGCAGTGAAAATCCTGTCTTAAAACGAACAAGATATGTTACAAATCGGCATCGATGAGTAAAACACAATTTCCAGAATTGGCAATTAATTTTTTTGTGCAAATGTCTAAATGCTGGTTATCCCCTTTTTTATATGGTATACTTGGAGTCCAAGTCATGTTCATTGGGACCATGTACGAAAAGCACTTCATGGACCTTAATAATTTCAGGGATAGTTCCAATAACATGGTTGATTAGTAAAAGTCAAGGTCGTTTTTGATTGCATTTTTTTAATGTCCATTGCTCTCCTCTTCTTTTCAAAACTTTTTTCCATATTCCCAAAGTAATGAATGGGTCTTGACACACCATATAGTCGCATGAGCTACATGTTGAAGACGTTTTATTCTTTTAATATAAAAGTTTTTTTTAATATAAAACAAATTATTTTAGATTTTTTACTTCCTACAGCATATATCTATTGAAACACCTCAGCAAACTTTTTCCATAAAAATAAAGTTTTGGATGAATGTGTCTAAAAGTAAAATTTTCTGTGTTTCCCATAATGGTCAGATTCTTCCTTTTCATTTTTGTTAGAACACAAAATAAAAATCTATTTGGATGCAAAGATGGTTATTTCCGACAGAGGCAGATAAATGAAAGTGTCTAGTTTGGCATGTTGTGTCACAGCACGGGGCCCATTTTCAGATTGTATGAAGTGTGTGATGTTTCATGCATATCAAGTTTCATGTGCTGCTTTTCTGACAACCAAAGGCTGCTTTCCTTAGCACTTTTAAAGTATTGGGAGACCTTTCACATGTGACAAAACATGTCATTTGAAGTTCCATAGCTTCCTGCTAAGCCTTACATCCATTTCCCATAGTGTTACAAAATACCACCCTGCTATAACATGCTTTCCAGGACTGCACATCAATATAATGGCTCACTACTCATCAGGAAAGCCCCTCTAACATAGTGGCCTTGATGATTAAGCCCTACACAGGTGAAACATGTTAGCAGGGTTTTGCTGTTGGTGGAGATCCAACTTGAAGCCATTTTGTGATTCGCTTTATTAGTTACGGTCCTGGGAAACATTTGTGGTTATACGATCAGGCTTTAAATGGCTGGTACTTCTGATAGGAGCATGTGAGCAGTGTTGCTTTTTATTTGGCTTTTCTACCTGTTTTTGATCATGCGCCTAATGCCGCGTACACACGACCGGACTTTCCGGCAGAAAAGGTCCGACAGAATCATTCCATCGGACATTCCGGTCGTGTGTGGGCTTCATCTGACTTTTTCTTTCTAAAATGCTGACGGACCTAGAAATAGAACATGTTTCAAATCTTTCCAACGGAATCAGTTCCTATCCAGAAAACCGCTCGTCTGTATGCTATTCCGATGGACCAAAAACGACGCAAGGGCAGCTGTTTGCTACTGGCTATTGAACTTCCTTTTTCTAGTCCCATCGTACGTCATCACGTTCTAAACGATCAGACTTTGGTGTGATCGTGTGTAGGCAAGTCCGTTTCGGTGGAACTCTGTCGGAAAGACCGTCGGAGTCTATTCCGACGGAAAGTCCGTTCGTGTGTACGCAGCATAAAGCCTTGTGGACATGGGGGTCAGGTTATATTGGAGGAGTGTGTACAGCAAGCTTTTGAAGAGCTTTGGCAAAGCCTTGTTAGGTACTGTTTGGCTTTAGCTTGGGAATGTTGACCAAAGATCCTAATGGGAGTGCTGACTGTCCCTTTACCTGCTGAGACAGTAGCCAGAAATGTAATATCCCATGGCCATGAGGCTTTACTTTGAGACCGTGGCAGGAATTACACACCCTGTTGCTTTCGGAGGACGTAGCGCCCACTGAACACGGTCAGTTCAAATGAATAGGTGGGCTGGGGCGATGTTCAATGGGTAAATCAGGCAGTGAGGAGGTTATACAACACCTCCTCGCCACCTGATGCTCTCTAAAGATCAGTGGGACACACTGCAAGCCAAATGCTTGTCTTACAGTGTCGGCACGGTCCTGCAATTTAAAATTGGCATTCCACAATTAAAGACATAAAAAAAAAACTAAAAAAACAATATCAGGTGAAGGCAGAAGTGCCTCCTGGATGCATACCAGCTGCTGCTATACCGATCTCTGAGAAGCGATCCACTGCAGATCCAGAGGGCGCTAAGCATTACCTCTTGTCTGAGAGAGCCCTTAAAGTCTCACCCATGACTCTGCATTTTTTTACTTCAGCTGTTTATAACAATCCAAACTGTCCTTGGTAACACTTCACTTGAACTTCTTACTAAAGTGTAGCGAGATCTGAAAGAATAATTTGTTGGATGTCCAAAAACTAAGTTATGTGGAAGATGGAGAACTTCAAGGTCACAAATCATGGCCGTACATTTCTTGTAAAAATGTTTGTTATAGTTGAAAGCTAAACTCTGGGGAAAACAACAAAAAAAATTCCTCTGCAAGGGTTTATGCCTTGGGTACCGGTAAAAAAAAATTCTTTCCTCACGCAGCTTTCTCAACACTATAAGACTGGCCTCTGCAGCCTCTTCTCTAAGGTGCTCTGGTGGTCACAGATACTCTGTCATCAAGTACAATGCAGAACCAATTGCCTGTGAAAACACCAAAGGACCGCCAACAGCTCAGAGCATCAGAGAGAAGAGTGGATTGGTGACTGTTGGGGGAGCAATGGATGAGGTAAATTATTTTTTACTGGTAAATGAGCATTTAACCCTTGCAGTGTGAAGAGAGATCCACTGCAGTAGATTTTTTTTTCTTTTCCTTGAGTTCATCTTAAGTTGTGCGTCTTTTTTCCTTGATGGCTCACATTTAAACCTACATACATCTCTGTAGCTTTCAACCCATTGAACATGGCATAGAAAACCTGATCATGCCTGGCCCTCCGGGGATTGCATAGAATAGAAAACAGCTGCCAGGCCCCATAAGAGATAGAGTTGCCAATCACCCGTTGCTTCATAACATAATCTCCCACAAGCCTTTGCAAGTAATAAGAGGCATTGTGCTCAGCTTTCTCAGACACAAGTTCATAGACAGATTTAAAGAAGTCTGCTATGTTAAAAATATTTATTTTGGTGACATCTACTGTATATATTTTTTTTCTTTCTTTTTTTTTTTTTCAATTTGAGTCTACTTTTATTTGCATATGCAATCCGTTTTAAGATGAATTGAACTGAAGGAGCTGAACTGTGGCATTATCTTATGTGGATTTGTGTTTTAGGCACTCTAAAAATACAGAATGTCACAGACAGTAGATTTCCCTTTAGCTTTGTATTCACATATATACCCAACAGAGTAAAAACAGAAAATGAAAGCACCCACCACATCTAAGGATTGATATGCTGCAGTATATTACATTCTTGTTCTTGTGCTTAGATTTGCTTTAATTTAAAATATTTTAATATCATGCTCAAATGAAAACTAACCAGGAAAATCAAATTGGTTAACTGTATTGGCTATAAGGGATTCCCCCCATTTATCGTATCCCTGTCTATTTCATGGGAAACCTTTCTTGTGTGCTTTTCCTCCCTGCTCTTTTCCCGACTCACAGTTGGGAAACCCTATGTGTAAAAGCAATACCTTCTCTGTAATGATACAGTATCCAAGTCCATACCATCCATATTTCAGATCCTTTATCTAAATCCATTTTCCAAATCCATAGGAACCCTGATATGCACTTATTTGTGCATTTCCTGGGGGATTAAGAGCCTGGTCCCATCCCCTCTCACTTTCTAAGCCCCAATATTTGCCCATCATTGCAAGGGCAGACTCTCCAGTCATTCATAGGACTTGGGGAACATTGTTCAGCTCAAACACTAGGAAGCTGGGTTGATATACAGTGAGGGAAAAAAGTATTTGATCCCCTGCTGATTTTCTATGTTTGCCCACTGACAAAAATGATCAGTCTGTAATTTTAATGGTAGGTTTATTTTAACAATGAGAGACAACAAAAAAATCCAGAAAAACGCATTAAAAAAAGTTATAAATTGATTTGCATTTTAATGAGTGAAATAAGTATTTGATCCCCTATCAGTCAGCAAGATTTCTGGCTCTTAGGTGTCTTCTATACAGGTAATGAGATGAGATTAAGAGCACTCTCTTTTTTTTTTTTGTTATTCTGTCTCACACTGTTTAAATAAACCTACCATTAAAATTATAGACTGATCATTTCTTTGTTAGTGGGCAAACGTACAAAATCAGCAGGTGATCAAATACTTTTTTCCCTCACGGTAGGCATTTTTGGGATTTGGGGAGCGGCTTTGGATAATGCATCTCACAAGTTCTGTGTCCTGCAAGTGTTTGTCTGCTTTTTCAGGTCCACTTCAGACACAAGCCATAAATGTGAGATGATTGTTGCCTGATATGTTCAGTTTCCTGTCTGTGGGTACAGGTGATAAAGGAACTGTGGAGGGAGTTGACAGGTGATAAAGGGATTGCAGTAAAGCATTCTGCTTGACATAGCGTAGACGCATACGGCATCTCTGTCTTGGAGAAAAGTAAAAAAAAAAAAGAAAAAACTTTTAAAAATGTTAAATGTCCTACTGAAAAGCAGACCCTGCAACATTTCTGCTTTTAACAGGAGAGGAGAGCTCCATCTGTTGGCCCTACTGCAACCTTGATTCACCTTTGTTACTATGGGACCAACTTTCTGGAATTTCTGGCTTTGGGAGTAAGCCCCGCCCACTTGTTATCACTACGTGCATTGACAGTGCCGGAGTAGCCAGTGCCCTAACTGGGCAGAGATATTACAGATGAGTCAGGCATAGCCTTACAGTTAGGGTTTTGTTATTAATAAAGTAAAACTGGTTTCAGAAGGGGGCACAGGGAGTGTATTTTTGCTAGGGTGGCACCTTATAGCACCCGCTCTTAGAAAATTGGTAGGTTTGTTCTTATATACAGGTGCCCCAAATAAAGCATTTGATATACCTCAAGTGCTCCCAGGTTTTAAGTGTCTAAGGGCTCCTTCACACGGACGTTTTCGTGTATGGAGCCCGCTCTGCTCAGCCTGCTCCGTCATCTGCCTGCTCCGTCGATCCCCGCTGAGCAGGCAGATGACAGGTCGCAGCGACGGACCTGTCAGAGCGCCGCTCTCCCCTATGGGGGATTGGATGACGACGGACCATAGAGTCCGTCGTCATCCGATCCGCAGACGGATGGAAAAGTTTCCTCCGTCACACTTTTTCGGATCGGAGTGGGTCGGATGTCAGCGGACATGTCACCACTGACATCCGACGCTCCATAGAGGTCTATGGAGCGTCCGTTCAGGTCCGCCTAAAAAACAGACAGGCGGACCTGAACGGATCAGCTGTGTGAAAGAGGTGTTAGAAATATATTGAGCTGAATGGCTTCCTACACACATTCGAGCTACAGTTCATCACACTAAATTAAATGTGGCCTGTAGTGTAAGCTCAATGGTTTTATTTGAAATTTGGCACAAATCCCAGTGATGTCCTATAACTTGCATGTGTTTGGTGTCTCTTAAGGCTCATCCTTGGACACTATAACCTAGTTTCCTCTGGACAAGGTCAATACATTCTATGTATGTGTAGTATTGCTTGAAGAGGAACTTTACTACTCCTTTTTATGTGTTTTTTTTGTCCTTTTACCTGTACCACTGGTTGTCCCCAAAAAACATACTCTCATGCCCAGCATATCCAGTGTTGTCTGATGAAACCTTCCACTCCACCGCTGTATTCTGGATCTTCTAGGCTGATGTCATCAAGGGCCAGATGTGGCTTCTGGGTCCTTGCGTCCAACCCCCTGATGAAATGTCCTTGTGTATATGCAGCATGCCAGAGATTGTCCAGCACATGTGCATTGTGCTGCACGTTACCCAAAGCCTCCTAGTATGGGTGACATGAGTATCCCCGGTGGCTTAGGAAAGGGAGAAGAGAGCATATTATTCTAGACCACAAACCAGGAAGTGCAAGGTCAGGACCCTCCTTGTTCAACATGATGGGAAGTGGGAACAAACATTTGCAAAGCGCCCAAAGAGGGTGAAGGTCCACTTTAAAAAACCTAAGTCACAAAAGTAAGTTGTTGGAGTCTGTGGGAAGTTGAGTGCCCAGAGTCGTTTCAATCTAGGTGACACACAGCCAGTAATCAGCCCTCCATTGTTTTTCTGCTGCCTACAAAGAAACATAAACACAGTGCTGATTTCTGGCAGGTTTTTACTGTCAGTTTCTTCTATTATATTTATCTTACAATTTGCCAGGGGGTGAAGTTATTAAGTTTTAGCAGCAGCCATCTATCAAGTTCACAAGTTAACACGATAAAGGCTCCGTGCCGCTCTGATCCTGGGAATGATGAGCCTCATACGGTAATTAACTAAATGAGAAAGTTAAATCTTACTTGAGAGCTCCGAGAGATGAAAGAGAGGTGTTTGTCAGTTTCTCTGTGGAAATTAGAAGCCGTTTCCTGCAATTCCCGGTACTGCTGCACTGTCATATTTTACATAACCACTGGGAAAACGTCTTGTAATTAGTGCTGTCATGGAGGGTTTTTTTTTTTCTGCTGAAGGATGTTAGAATAATTCATTAGGTTATCAAGAAAGGCTTATGTCCTGAAATGATTAGCACAGTGAAATTTAAACCATTAACGGTAACAAGTTTAGAGCTCACTGCAGTGCAGAGGTACCCGGCTGATGCTTGTGCTGCTGTTGATAATTTCTTATAATTAAACATTATGATGCTTCCCCTTTTCACCAGCCTGTTAATGATGGGCATCTTGTCTTTCACGACCATTTTCTCACCAGAAGGTCCAGCAGTGTCTTGGATCTCACAAATTCAGCAACTGACAAGAGACGTAAACCTACTTTTTAACATTTTTTTTTTTATTGTCTAATATAAATGGGGAGTGAATATATTCATAATTTTCCATAATGGACATATACACCATATTGTCAAAAGTATTGTGACGCCTGCCTTTACACGCACATCAACTAGGTTGCGCTGACTTCTTCTGAAAAATACTAGTTGTGTTGTTTTTTTGTTTTTTTCTAAATTAAATGCAATATGTCTAAATAAGAGTACAATGTACCTTCCATCTCTCTTTTTTTTCCATTTATTTCATCTCTCAAATGCAAGTTTTTTTTTTTTTCCTGCTTTTCTCAGACTTTCTGTTCTATGGTGGCTACTTTCATTCTCCATGCCCCCTTTGTGTATATGAACAAACTTGGCCACCCTTTCCTGTTTGCCCGAAGAGGACTACACATCTACCTGCACCTAGAGCAGAGCATGTGACCAGAGATAACAGTACTGCTTGCTCTACACTAGTATGAGGTGCATCAGTGGAGGATAGGGAGCATATAAAAAAAACAGAGCCATTGTATACTTTAGGCCCCTTTCACACGATCGGTGAAAGCGGTTGAGCACCCCTGGTTTAGGGTAAGGTATACATGGCTGAAATAAGTTCCCACCGGTGCATGATTGTCACCCAAAAATGTATGCCTTTTGATCATATGATCTCTTAAAGGGTAACTCCACTTTCATGGGGAAAAAAATAAGTAAGCGTATACAATTGTGACACAAGTCATATTGTAAATAAATATTATTAAAAAAATACACTACACTGAGATGCAAGTCAGATTTCGGGCATCCTCGGCAACAAAAATGTAATTTTTGGTGAGATACTCCCAATAGGAAATCCCATTTAAAGGGATGCAGGCCCAGCAGCTTTCCTCATTAGTGCCCCCAGGTGCAGCAGCTGATTGATAATTATGAAACTCCTCCCATTAGACTCACTTAGCTCAGGGGCACAGAGGAACAAACCGTGATTTCTTCCGAATAACAAAAGGTAGGACTCTGCAACAAAGTTTGTTAAAATCCCTGCAATGTACAGAGCATATTTTTTTTCTCAACAAAAGTGGAGTAACCATTTAAAGGTTGGATCAGTCCATTAGAACTCTGACCTCCCCTTCAACAGAGATGTATCCAGATGTCTATGCTTTTAATCACATAACCAGCCTTGAAGCTTGGGCAGCAGCTTTTCCAAAAGATAGACATGGTCAATCAAATAAAAAAAGTTTAATTATACACGCTTTATTAATCAAACCTGTCCTTTCTATTGCACCGCACAGCCCTTGCATGTGATCTGCACAGCAGTGCGGTGCAAATCACATGCGATGTTTGGCATTACACCAGCGTGGACCGGAGTCTATGATGATAAATGAAGCCTGCAGAAATATGCACTTTTATGACCGGGGCATCCAGATGCAAGAGAGGTTCAACATTTACAATTCAAACTGTTCTTGTTGTCCTATTTACCAGCTAATGTATCCTGAGAGCATTACAATGCCGCACTTTCAGTATACATTGATATGCTTGAGGCAATATTAAAAGGTACAATGCTTGGTAGTTTCTTTTTTATGCATTTTTTAGCATTGGAAAGAGGTTTCTGGCAGGGAAGGTAAGTGTTGGTTTGTACAGGAAGTTGAGTGACAAATAATTTGTGATTTTAGGCAACTAGAAGTACTAACAATAGCAAGGAAAACGGGCCACTCAGTATACTAGGAGGACCCCTTCGTCAGGCATGTGATGACGAAGGGGCCCTGCGTAGTTCTGAAATGTTGCAATATGTCTTCTGTGATGTGATCATTCTTCAATAAAGATTTGAAAGTTTTTGACAATCTGTGGTTTGCTGGCAAATATGTGCAATTGATTTATGATGTCTCCAGTTCCAGCTGGTTATTTGTGCAGCACCCATTACTCCTAAAGCCTTATCCAGGAAAGTGTGCCATGGGAGTATCGATACTACACTGGATATACTCTTCTTATCAATCTTGGTTACATGTGAAATGATACAGTATACAGAATGTTAACACGTTTCGGCCAGTAGAGCCTTCCACATGCTATAAAGGAAGGCTCTTCTGTCCGAAACGCATTGGAATTCTGTATGCTGCCCCATTTTGTAGCCAATAAAGATTGATTAGAAGAGTATACCAAACGGCCGGCTTTTCTTGCCATGGATATTGGGGATGGCACATCCCAACCTGCTCACCGGTCTTCAGCATCTTGTATAAGCAGTTTAACTTCTGTATGATTTTTCATTCTTTTTAACTGGAAATGCTGTATTGGATATTTTAAACTGAGTGCTGCTTCCTCCCTTTGCAATTAATTGCAAATTTCTCTGATCTGATTACAGTATTGTTAATATTTTTGCTGTTGGCTACAACAAATTGCATCCTATCAATATGCACTGCCTTTTTCAAATAACTTGTCGCAGTGACACATTATGGGTACTTGCACATCAGTACCAGCAGTTTGAACATCAGTATTTTTAGGTCCAAATTTCCTATGTTTAGTTTGCATGTATTTTTTATTATTTGTACACGTTTAAAAAATAATTCCAGCTCTCAAAATGAACTTCTCTTCAAATTAAAGTGGTTGTAAAGCCACTTTGTTATCTTAATAGAATCCCCTGTGTGTGCCATTACGTTATTTGCCCCAGTGTATGTGCTTTATAAAAAATATGTACGTTTACACCTTATTTCAGAGCGCCGCTCACAGTGGGAGTGGCCAAAAATCCCCCGCTGACATCAGCCTGGAAGAGAGCGGCTGACAGTCACGTAAACGGCGAGTAGCGCTCTGAAATAAGGTATAAGGGTGTCGCGGTTTACATTCCCCCGTGGGATGCACTTCCCAAACTTTACAGCTCTATCTGCGAAAATCAAACAACCCTGACGTCTTTTTCATTATTGCTGTTGACTTCAACCACGCAAACTTAACCGCTTTGAGACTGGTTGCCGTCGTTTGACCGTGGCACAATGGCTCTCCTGCGCGAATCACCGTAGCTGTACGGTGGCTCATGCAGGCTCAGCTGCGGGCAGGTGACTGTGCGCCAGCTCTTGCTGCGGGAGCGTGCCCATGGGTCGGGAGGACTCTGAGTCCTCCGGCGGCCCGCGTTTGCCTTGTACACAGGCAGAATGGGGAAGTGTAAACAAGGCATTTCCTCTTTCTGACAGGTGACATGACAGGGATCTACTGTTCCCAGTGGTCGGGAACCGTGATCTCTGTCATGTCCCAGTAAGCCCCCCACGGTTAGAAACACTCATAACAAACACAGTTAACCCCTAGTGTTAACCCCTTCCCTGTCAGTGACATTTATGCAGTAATCAGTGGCTATTTTTAGCTCTGATCGCTGTATAAATGTCAGTGGTCCCAAAAAAAGTGTCCGATCTGTCTGCCGCAGTCCAGATAAAAATCGCAGTTCACCTCCATTACAAGTAAAAAAAATAAATAAATACAAATGCCATAGATCTATTCCCTATTTAGTAGACAATATCATTTTTGAGCAAACCAATCAATATATGCTTATTGCAATTTTTTTTTTTTTTTTACCAAAAATATGTTGAAGAATACATATCCTAAACTGATGAAGAAATTTGTTTAAAAAAAAATAAATGTGGGATATTTATTATAGCAAAAAGTAAAAAATTTTGTTGTTTTTTTTTTTTTTTTTCAAAATTGTCGCTTTTTTTTGTTTATAGAGCAAAAAATAAAAACCGCAGAGGTGATCAAATGCCACCAAAATAAAAAACTATTTGTGGGGAAAAAAGGATGTCAATTTTGTTTGGGTACAGCATCGCTTGACTGCGCAATTGCCAGTTAAAACGACGCAGTGCCGAATCGCAAAAAATGCTCTGGTCATTAAGGGCGTAAAACCTTCCGAGGCTGAAGTGGTTAAAGACAGTTTTGCCGAAGTTCTACTAACATTTGAATTTTGCAACAAGGGGAAACAACATACTGGACTTTGTTTACATAACAGAGAAAAATGCATACAAGGCTGAACCCCGCCCCCACCCATTTTGGTTATTCAGATCACATCTCTGTTAAGCCCCTTTCACACATGCGGGACCGTTCAGATCCGCCTGTCGGTTTTTTTCAGGCTGATCTGAACGGGCACTCCATACAGCTCTTTGGAGCGTCGGATGTCAGCGCTGACATGTCCACTGACATCCGATCCGCTCTGCAAAATCCAAACGGATGGATATCCTATTTTCCATCCGTCTGGCGGATCGGATGAAAACGGACATGCAGTCCATAATCATCCGATCCCCCCCCCCCATAGGGGAGAGCGGACTCTCTAACAGGTCCGTCCCTGCACAAAGTGCAGAGACGGACTTGTCATCCGCCGGCTCAGCGGGGATCAATGGAGCAATCCCCGCTGAGCAAGTGTGTAGTGATCGAGTATATTTAATATGTATAATATATACTGGGTGATATGATGTAGTGTGTGTATGATAATTAATTAGTGGTTATTATAATGATGATGATGTAAGTACTCTTCCGCAGCAACCCAATTCTTCCAGAGAGATGCACTTTATTGACTTCCAACACAGAACAAAGTCCAAAGTCCACAGATGACAAAGAAATCCGACAGAGGAAATATAATTCAGAAACCCATCTCCTAGGTCTGTGTCTTCCCTGCCATACACAGACAAGCCTCTCTCATACACAGACAAGCCTCACTCAAAACTAAATCCAGCTTGAATGTCCTCCATGAAATACTAGTCCACTAGGAGGGAGTTTCTGCTAGGTCAACCCAAAATACTCTTTGATCTTATTGTTACCCCATCAAGTCTAATTACCATCAATAAATACTTCTACTATGGTCCTTTAAACAATGTACCCTTTGAAATGTTCAATTAGGTTTCCAGACCATACCTCACCTCACACACCTAGGGAGACTTGCATAAGATCAACACATCAAAGAGTCTTCAGCTGTCCCCTTGATATGTTAAAATTCAGTTGGACAAATCAACCAGTCAATTGAATTCTGGCCTGGTCAATATTGACTGCATGTGTACATACACACAACAATGTCCCACATAAATCGGTGAACATTACAACATATTACAACAAAGCGGAGTCTGTGAAAACGGAAAGCCCCGTTTGAAAGGGGCCTTATGCTAATTCCAGCATACAAACTGTTGCTTACACTTGTGAGACCAGTTCAAAAACAAATCACAGTATGGCCAGACATACCCCAGTACTGCAGGACTGCTTTCAGCACACAGACTGGAATATTTTTAATGAGGCAGCCACTTGCAACAATCATACAGACTTCAAAGAGTACACTGAAACAGTGACTGCTTACATCAAAAAGTGCATAGATGATGTAACCGTCCCCAAGATTATCACCAGAAGACTCCCGTGTCCTGTTTGAATGACTATCCTCCCATAGCACTAACTCCAGTAATGATGAAGTGCTTTGAGATGTTAGTCATGCATCACATTAAGTCCAGTCTTCCAAACACGCTGGACCCAGATCAGTTTGCATACCGTCCAAACCGTTCCACAGACGATGCAGTATCCTCTAGCCTCCATCTGGCCCTTACCCACTTAGAACAGAAAGACTCTTATGTTGGAATGCTGTTCATTGACTTTAGCTCAGCATTTAATACAATAATTCCTCAGCTGGGCCTCAACCTATCCCTCTGTAATTGGATCTTGGACTTTTTAACCAGAAGACCTCAGTCAGTCTGTGTTGGCTGCAGCACCTTTGACCACTACCACCCTTTCACGGGTGCCCCACAGGGATGTGTGTTCAGCCCGCTGCTCTTCACACTGTTGACCCACGACTGTACTGCCAAGTTCAGCTCCAACCATATCATCAAATTTGCAGATGACACAACTGTGGTAGGTCTCATCAGCAACAATGATGAAACACTCTACAGAGAGGAAGTGGCACAACTGGTTAAATCATGTAATACAAACAACATGTCCCTTAACCACTTAAGGACCGCCTAACGCCGATTTACGTCGGCAAAGCGGCACGGGCAGGCAAAATCACGTACATGTACGTGATTTGCCTTCCGCGGGTGGGGGGTCCGATCGGACCCCCCCCCGCCGCCCGAGGCGGTCCCGTTCTGTTCCCCGGCGATCCGAGATGAGGGGGAGGCCATCCGTTCGTGGCCCCCCCCTCGCGATCGCCGCCGGCCAATGGGAACATTCCTTTGCTGCTGTATGCTAAACAGCAGCAAAGGAAATGATGTCATCTCCCCTCAGCTCGGTATTCCGTTCCAGCGCCGAGGGGAGAAGACATCAATGTAAGTGCACAACACACTACACACACAGTAGAACATGCTAGGCATACAAAACACCCCGATCCCCCCCCAATCACCCCCCCCCCCCTGTCACAAACTGACACCAGCAGGTTTTTTTTTTTTTTTTTTTTTTTTTTTTTTTCTGATTACTGCATAGTGTCAGTTTGTGACAGTTACAGTGTTGGGACAGTTAGTATTACCCCCCTTTAGGTCTAGGGTACCCCCCTAACCCCCCCTAATAAAGTTTTAACCCCTTGATCACCCCCTGTCACCAGTGTTGCTAAGCGATCATTTTTCTGATCGCTGTATTAGTGTCACTGGTGACGCTAGTTAGGGACGTAAATATTTAGGTTCGCCGTCAGCGTTTTATAGTGTCAGGGACCCCCATATACTATCTAATAAATGTTTTAACCCCTTGATTGCCCCCTAGTTAACCCTTTCACCACTGATCACCGTATAAACGTTACGGTTGACGCTGGTTAGTTCGTTTATTTTTTATAGTGTCAGGGCACCCGCCGTTTATTACCGAATAAAGGTTTAGCCCCCTGATCGCTCGGCGGTGATATGCGTCGCCCCAGGCAGCGTCAGATTAGCGCCAGTACCGCTAACACCCACGCACGCAGCATACGCCTCCCTTAGTGGTATAGTATCTGATCGGATCAATATCTGATCCGATCAGATCTATACTAGCGTCCCCAGCAGTTTAGGGTTCCCAAAAACACAGTGTTAGCGGGATCAGCCCAGATACCCGCTAGCACCTGCGTTTTGCCCCTCCGCCCGGCCCACCCAAGTGCAGTATCGATCGATCACTGTCCCTTACAAAACACTAAACGCATAACTGCAGCGTTCGCAGAGTCAGGCCTGATCCCTGCGATCGCTAACAGTTTTTTTGGTAGCGTTTTGGTGAACTGGCAAGCACCAGCCCCAGGCAGCGTCAGGTTAGCGCCAGTACCGCTAACACCCACGCACGCAGCATACACCTCCCTTAGTGGTATAGTATCTGAACGGATCAATATCTGATCCGATCAGATCTATACTAGCGTCCCCAGCAGTTTAGGGTTCCCAAAAACGCAGTGTTAGTGGGATCAGCCCAGATACCTGCTAGCACCTGTGTTTTGCCCCTCCGCCCGGCCCAGCCCAGCCCACCCAAGTGCAGTATCGATCGATCACTGACACTTACAAAACACTAAACACATAACTGCAGCGTTCGCAGAGTCAGGCCTTGATCCCTGCGATCGCTAACAGTTTTTTTGGTAGCGTTTTGGTGAACTGGCAAGCACCAGCGGCCTAGTACACCCCGGTCGTAGTCAAACCAGCACTGCAGTAACACTTGGTGACGTGGCGAGTCCCATAAGTGCAGTTCAAGCTGATGAGGTGGCAAGCACAAGTAGTGTCCCGCTGCCACCAAGAAGACAAACACAGGCCCGTCGTGCCCATAATGCCCTTCCTGCTGCATTCGCCAATCCTAATTGGGAACCCACCACTTCTGCAGCGCCCGTACTTCCCCCATTCACATCCCCAACCAAATGCAGTCGGCTGCATGAGAGGCATTTTCTTTATGTCCTCCCGAGTACCCCTACCCAACGAACCCCCCCAAAAAAGATGTTGTGTCTGCAGGAAGCGCGGATATAGGCGTGACACCCGCTATTATTGTCCCTCCTGTCCTGACAATCCTGGTCTTTGCATTGGTGAATGTTTTGAACACTACCATTCACTAGTTGAGTATTAGCGTAGGGTACAGCATTGCACAGACTAGGACACACTTTCACAGGGTCTCCCAAGATGCCATCGCATTTTGAGAGACCCGAACCTGGAACCGGTTACAGTTATAAAAGTTAGTTACAAAAAAAGTGTAAAAAAAAAAATATATATATAAAATAAAAAAAAATTGTTGTTGTTTTATTGTTCTCTCTCTCTCTATTCTCTCTCTATTGTTCTGCTCTTTTTTACTGTATTCTATTCTGCAATGTTTTATTGTTATTATGTTTTATCATGTTTGCTTTTTCAGGTATGCAATTTTTTATACTTTACCGTTTACTGTGCTTTATTGTTAACCATTTTTTTGTCTTCAGGTACGCCATTCACGACTTTGAGTGGTTATACCAGAATGATGCCTGCAGGTTTAGGTATCATCTTGGTATCATTCTTTTCAGCCAGCGGTCGGCTTTCATGTAAAAGCAATCCTAGCGGCTAATTAGCCTCTAGACTGCTTTTACAAGCCGTGGGAGGGAATGCCCCCCCCCCCCACCGTCTTCCATGTTTTTCTCTGGCTCTCCTGTCTCAACAGGGAACCTGAGAATGCAGCCGGTGATTCAGCCAGCTGACCATAGAGCTGATCAGAGACCAGAGTGGCTCCAAACATCTCTATGGCCTAAGAAACCGGAAGCTACGAGCATTTTATGACTTAGATTTCGCCGGATGTAAATAGCGCCATTGGGAAATTGGGGAAGCATTTTATCACACCGATCTTGGTGTGGTCAGATGCTTTGAGGGCAGAGGAGAGATCTAGGGTCTAATAGACCCCAATTTTTTCAAAAAAGAGTACCTGTCACTACCTATTGCTATCATAGGGGATATTTACATTCCCCGAGATAACAATAAAAATGATTAAAAAAAAAAAATATGAAAGGAACAGTTTAAAAATAAGATAAAAAAAGCAGAAAAATAATAAAGAAAAAAAAAAAAAAAAAAAAAAAAAAAAAAAAAGCACCCCTGTCGCCCCCTGCTCTCGCGCTAAGGCGAATGCAATCGGCGGTCTGTCGTCAAATGTAAACAGCAATTGCACCATGCATGTGAGGTATCACCGCGAAGGTCAGATCGAGGGCAGTAATTTTTGCAGTAGACCTCCTCTGTAGATCTAAAGTGGTAACCTGTAAAGGCTTTTAAAGGCTTTTAAAAATGTATTTATTTTGTTGCCACTGCACGTTTGTGCGCAATTTTAAAGCATGTCATGTTTGGTATCCATGTACTCGGCCTAAGATCATCTTTTTTATTTCATCAAACATTTGGGCAATATAGTGTGTTTTAGTGCATTAAAATTTAAAAAAGTGTGTTTTTTCCCCAAAAAATGCGTTTGAAAAATCGCTGCGCAAATACTGTGTGAAAAAAAAAAATGAAACACCCACCATTTTAATCTGTAGGGCATTTGCTTTAAAAAAATATATAATGTTTGGGGGTTCAAAGTAATTTTTTTGCAAAAAAAAAATAACTTTTTCATGTAAACAATAAGTGTCAGAAAGGGCTTTGTCTTCAAGTGGTTAGAAGAGTGGGTGATGTGTGACATAAGCTTCTAAATGTTGTGCATAAAATGCCAGGACAGTTCAAAACCCCCCCAAATGACCCCATTTTGGAAAGTAGACACCCCAAGCTATTTGCTGAGAGGCATGTCGAGTCCATGGAATATTTTATATTGCGACACAAGTTGCGGGAAAGAGACACATTTTTTTTTTTTTTTTTTTGCACAAAGTTGTCACTAAATGTTATATTGCTCAAACATGCCATGGGAATATGTGAAATTACACCCCAAAATACATTCTGCTGCTTCTCCTGAGTACGGGGATACCACATGTGTGAGACTTTTTGGGAGCCTAGCCGCGTACGGGACCCCAAAAACCAAGCACCGCCTTCAGGCTTTCTAAGGGCGTGAATTTTTGATTTCACTCTTCACTGCCTATCACAGTTTCGGAGGCCATGGAATGCCCAGGTGGCACAAACCCCCCCCCAAATGACCCCATTTTGGAAAGTAGACACCCCAAGCTATTTGCTGAGAGGTATAGTGAGTATTTTGCAGACCTCACTTTTTGTCACAAAGTTTTGAAAATTGAAAAAAGAAAAAAAAAAATGTTTTTTCTTGTCTTTCTTCATTTTCAAAAACAAATGAGAGCTGCAAAATACTCACCATGCCTCTCAGCAAATAGCTTGGGGTGTCTACTTTCCAAAATGGGGTCATTTGGGGGGGGTTTGTGCCACCTGGGCATTCCATGGCCTCCGAAACTGTGATAGGCAGTGAAGAGTGAAATCAAAAATTTTCACCCTTAGAAATCCTGAAGGCGGTGATTGGTTTTCGGGGTCCCGTACGCGGCTAGGCTCCCAAAAAGTCCCACACATGTGGTATCCCCATACTCAGGAGAAGCAGCTAAATGTATTTTGGGGTGCAATTCCACATATGCCCATGGCCTGTGTGAGCAATATATCATTTAGTGACAACTTTATGCAAAAAAAAAAAAAAAAAAAAAAAAAGTGTCACTTTCCCACAACTTGTGTCAAAATATAAAATATTCCATGGACTCAATATGCCTCTCAGCAAATAGCTTGGGGTGTCTACTTTCCAAAATGGGGTCATTTTGGGGGGTTTTGTGCCACCTGGGCATTCCATGGCCTCCGAAACTGTGATAGGTAGTGAGGAGTAAAATCAAAAATTTACACCCTTAGAAATCCTGAAGGTGGTGATTGGTTTTCGGGGCCCCGTACGCGGCTAGGCTCCCAAAAAGTCCCACACATGTGGTATCCCCATACTCAGGAGAAGCAGCTGAATGTATTTTGGGGTGCAATTCCACATAGGCCCATGGCCTGTGTGAGCAATATATCATTTAGTGACAACTTTTTGTAAATATTTTTTTTTTTTTGTCATTATTCAATCACTTGGGACAAAAAAAATAAATATTCAATGGGTTCAACATGCCTCTCAGCAATTTCCTTGGGGTGTCTACTTTCCAAAATGGGGTCACTTGGGGGGGGTTTTGTACTGCCCTGCCATTTTAGCACCTCAAGAAATGACATAGGCAGTCATAAACTAAAAGCTGTGTAAATTCCAGAAAATGTACCCTAGTTTGTAGACGCTATAACTTTTGCGTAAACCAATAAATATACGCTTATTGACATTTTTTTTACCAAAGACATGTGGCCGAATACATTTTGGCCTAAATGTATGACTAAAATTTAGTTTATTGGATTTTTTTTATAACAAAAAGTAGAAAATATCATTTTTTTTCAAAATTTTCGGTCTTTTTCCGTTTATAGCGCAAAAAATAAAAACCGCAGAGGTGATCAAATACCATCAAAAGAAAGCTCTATTTGTGGGAAGAAAAGGGCGCAAATTTCGTTTGGGTACAGCATTGCATGACCGCGCAATTAGCAGTTAAAGCGACGCAGTGCCAAATTGGAAAAAGACCTCTGGTCCTTAGGCAGCATAATGGTCCGGGGCTCAAGTGGTTAATGTAAGCAAAACAAATGAGGTTGTAATGGATTTAAGGAGAAATTCTGTTGATCACCCCCCATTGACCATCGACAGCTTGACTGTGGAGAGAGTTAGTAGTACTAAATTCCTGGGAGAGCACATCTCAGAGGATCTTACCTTGACAACCAACATCACATCACTTACTAAGAAGGCACAACAGCGCCTATATTTTCTCCGCCGCCTTAAAAAAGCCAGTCTCCCTCCACCCATCCTTACTACATTTTATAAGGGAACCATTTAGAGGGTGCTGACCTGCTGCATTATTGTCTAGTATGGGAACTACAGTTCTGACTGCAAGACCCTGCAGCGGCTAGTGAAGACAGCTGAAAAGATTATTGGTGTCTCTCTTCCCTCCATCCTGGACATTTTCCATACACGATGCTCCAGCAAAGCTATTAGTATTGTGAAGGATCCTACCCATCCCTCCCACAGTCTCTTCCACCTCTTGCCATCAGGTAGAAGGTACCCAGACTGTCAGACTGCTCAACGGTTTTTTCCCCCAGGCTGTGAGAGCCCTCAACTCCAATCCTCTTCTACAACCTATATAATGTGACCAGGAACATCTCACTTCCCCTCCTTTTTACTCTAGAATGTGCACTAGACACTTATAAATACTTGCTGCTACAAAGACTTAGAAATACACAGTATATGTACAGTTACGTAGTTCCCAGATTTGTAGAGGTTTATAATTTTTTTTAAGTTCTTTGCTGTGTTTTATTCTTTGTATATTTATAATTATGTTTAATTTGTATGTAGCACCGTGGCTCTGTGGGATACAACATTCCGTTCTACCATAATGTCCTCACGTGTTGTAGAATGACAATAAAGCTTGACTTGACTAAACCTACATATTTTTTTTATAAAGGACATACACTGGGGCACATAACGTAATGGAAAACAGGGAATTCTATTAGGAAAACACCAGTATTATAGCAGCAGGAGAGAAAGGGCAGTCACGGACCCTAGCTGACAGGCAGGGAGGGATGGAGAGAGAGCAGAGACAGGAGATAACGAAGGCACATAAACTGACCACAGTGTCAGGGCTCAGCAGCCATGATAAACCTGGTCAGTTTACAGAGGGGAGGGCAGCACCAGGCAGGATCAGCCAGATATTTTACATGATAGATAGGGTCAAATTGCACCGCACAAGCACTGTGCTGTTTGTTCATGCTTTAAAGGAACAGGATCAATTTTTTTTTTATTTATTTTTTTTTAGAGTTACAACCACTTTAAGGCTGGCCATACACTGTACATTATACCATTTTCTTGTTCAATTTTTCTTTACCAAAACCATATAATATTAGGTAAACCTAAACACATTCAATTTGTATGCAAATTGAGGCAGGCTCTTGCACTTCATAGTTAAATATAAATCTAAAGTAAATTGAATAAGAAAAATGTATAATGTATGGCCAGCTTAACATTGTTCAGGCATGCGTGTATTTGTGCTTGTATGTGGGGAAAAAAAAAATACTGACTTTTTTTCCTGTTACTGATCTGTATGCAGCGCATGTTTATGTGCCTGTTTATTACAGGTACTTATATAGTGCTTTCAATTTTTGCAGCACTTTACATATATATTATACATTTACATCAGTCCCTGCCCTCATGGAGCTTACAATCTAGGGTCCCTAACTTACATTTATACATACACATACTAGGGCCAATTTAGACAGGTGCCAGTTAACCTAGCAGCATGTCTTTGGAGTGCGGGAGGAAACTCCACGCAGGTAATGCCGAGGTTCGAACTGATGGCCCTAGTCCTGCCAGGTGGAAGTGCCAACCACTTAGCCACTGTGCTGCTTGACGTTTGTATAGGCACTTTGAAAACAATGGTCTGCATTTACATCAGAAAAAAAAAAAAAACGCCTGTATGCCTAACTTAATTTGTATTAAACCCAAAAGAAAACATTTTGTTATATTGCAGCTTACATTTTTTTTTAAGTTGAAATGGCTGCATTCTTTTTCTTTTTTAGGCTTGTTTCTATTTTCCTCGGGTGATCCAGCCAGTAAGTCTGTTTTTCAAAAGAACAACCTCTCTTGCCGAATATGTCAGTTACAGAGATGAAACAAACCATTTACCACTGACAAAAGTGCTGACAATGATCAGCTTTTATTTATCAATATAAAACCTATATCCCAAAAGGAAAAAACAGTTTGCTGTAACTAATTATAAAGTATTAGCTGGAGTTTGGCTTCATTTTGTTAGTGTATTTAAATCTGCTTAAACATATAACACTCCACGTCCCCCAGACTGACAGTGCTGCTGTCCAAATGTGCCCCCTGTGCTGCTTCATCCAGAGAGGGGGCACTTTAATACAGGAGGTGTGTTACTGGCCAGATCACCACGTGAAAACAGAGGGGAAAAGTGCCTAAAAAGGAATGCAGCCACCACATCTAATGATTGGTAAGCTGTAATATATTACATTTTAGGGTTTGATACCACTTTAAAAATGCCCAGCATCACTGTTTTGTTTCCAGTATGATGTCACTAAAGACCATTACTGTTGATACCTAGTTATACAATTTTATATTTAATACTCCAGGTTTCTGTCCAAGACATACAGTATTTCCATACGCTGATGACTAATTTGTATGTTTCCTGCATAGAAATCTCTCTGTGATATATCACAGATCTTAGAGGCAGTGTGGTTATTACCCACAGCTTAGTTCTTAACATAGTACATTATCCAAATAAATAAACGAGCTGTGCCCTAGAGCCAGTAACCTTTTTACACATTCATTTTTACCCAGGGAAATGCTACGTAAATATTTAATGTTCTGCTCATGTTTACCTATGTTGAGCTGCTTTATGCCATTATGCTGGGTGCTATAGATACCACGCTGTTCTTGAGAAAAGGGGTAACCTTGTCCTAATGATGTCATAGAAACAACTGTACACTGAAAAATCTACTATAAAATATTGCAACTTAATTTAGTCATTTTATTTAAATAAGTTTGGCCATAGTTTGCCCTAAACTCTCACTATTCATCACTTGATAATTGGTCATTGGAGAGTACGGTTGCACCGATACCACTTTTTTAAGACCGAGTACAAGTACCGATACTTTTTTTTCCCCCAAGTACTCGCCAACTACCGATACTTTTTTTAATGTCAAGTGACAGTTTTCAAAGCACAACATTGGACACTGATATGCAGCACTGATGGCTGGCACTTACTGATGGGCACTGATATGCGACACTGGTATGTGGCACTGACTGGGCACTGATTTGCAGCACTTATGGGCACTAATAGGTGGCACTTATGGGCAATGATAGATGGAACTGTTTGGTAGGCAATGGCACTGAAAATAATGCAGCACTAAAATAAAATCGATAATGAGTGATGAGCTGTACACTGCAACACCCATCTTGATACACCCTGCACTCGGCCTCAGTAAGCCTAGTCAGAATGCAGCAGCGGACATCTTGTTACACCCAGCCCATATGGTATATGGGCTGGGTGTAACAAGATGTCCGCTGCCGCCTTGTGACTGCAGGCTACTGAGGCCGAGTGCAGGGTGTACCAAGATGGGTGTTGCAGTGTACAGCCTCTGACGGAAACTCGGGCCTATACTTCCTTTAATGATTCTGATGGGTCACCGATGCTGATGGATGGCATGTGGCTGCATATGCGACCCACACCCGTGCCCTATAAGCTTACCTTCCTCCGCTGCAAGGACTCTCACTGCGCTAGGACCCGCGCTCCACCTTCTCCCACCCACTCCGCCCGCCCACTGTCTTCCGGGATGCAAAGGTATCGGGGTGAAGCATCAGGAGCATTTTCCCAGGTACAAGTACTCGGGCAAATACTCGGTATCGGTACCGATACTAGTATTGGTATCGGTGCAACCCTATTGGAGAGTTTAAAAACAAGCGATAAACCTGTTTGGTGGATGTCATAGGGATCTTCATTGTTGTCCACGAGTTGAAGAATGAACAAGGCCCCCCATGCATGACTGGCCTCTCTTTGACTTTAATTGATATCACTTGACCTATGTGCACAATCTTCGTCTGGTTAGTCTGTTTCCATCTCATGCTCACAGAGAACCTACTGCATGTTCTTCCTTCAGGTGCAGCTGTCCATTTTGTCTTGGTTCCTCTCATCACTTCCCCGTCTTCTTCAACCGCTTTTTTCCTGACATCACTTCCTGTTACATTTCCAGTTCCAAATAGGCCCCACCCTAGTTCTAGTGAAATGTTCTCTTTGCAGTTTGGTTTTATGAAACCAGACAACCTGCAGTGGAAGGGTGGACCCTCTTCCATTTTCACTAAACACCCCATACTATGCCTTTTGTCTGTACCCACATTGGATCACTATGCAGCAGTACTGGCAGTAAGCCAACCCCCCACCCCTCCCACTGCTGTGCTATAAGTGTATATGTCTGTACTATCTCTGGGGAATGAAGAGCTTTTTTGATGCAGAAAACTAAGGCACTACTTATGACAAGCTGTGCACAGTTGGGTTATGTTAGGGTGTAGGATGCCACTCAGATTTGCATGCTATGTCACACAGAATGTCCAACATTGACTGGTGCTCAATCTAGAAGAGATTTTTCATACTATTTTTTGTGAATAAATTAGAAAACTCAATATTGCACATGTTCTTTCCAAGCATTGGCCATGTTGCGGAGAAGAACCCCTCAACCCCCATCATTCTGCCAGTGTGTGGAAAGGATAGGCACTTTTAGTAAATAAGAAAAAAAAAAAAAGTTCCTCTGAGGGAAATTTAAAAGCCATACCCACCCTTTTAGATGCTGTCCTCAAGATTCCTAAAAATACAGGGGGAAGTATGGTGATTCAATCTTAGGTCCGTTATTCAAAGCAATAAGTTTTCTAGGCAGTCGCCACATCACCAGATTTGGAAGACACCAAAAACACAAAAGAAGACCAGAGCGTTTAGAAGAATATCAGTAAATCGTTCCAAGCTCAGGATTAATACTTCGTACACACGATGAAGTTATCAGACGAATGATCGTTTTTTTTAACTGCTACAGAATAAAAATTCAGAAGTGATGTTATGTACTGTAGTGTATTCATATTGTATTTTCGGACGAAGACTGTACTAATTAAATGAAAATTGTACAATCTGGTATCGTACAAAAAAGATTTTTGTGTTTGTCCCTTCGAATAATAACGTATGAACTGTCGTGATTGGCTCTCAAAAGCTGTGTACTAACCATCAGATTATCGTACGATCGCTTCAAAACGGTATTTTTCGTCCGATAACAACAACTTATAAAGCCATCCACAACTCGGCTCCCAGCTACATCACTAACCTAGTCTCAAAACCAAATCATTCTCTTCGTTCCTTCCAAGACCTCCTGCTCTCTAGCTCCCTTGTCACCTCCCCCCCATGCTTGCTTCCATGGATCTGCCTACTTCAATCTGTTTGTCTATTTCTTACTCTGTCCACTTATGGGCGATTCCTGAAAACCCTTCCCTTCAAAGAAGCCTGTCCTTCCACCTCCTCCATCAGCTCATCCCCCACAGTTATTACCTTTTGTATCACTTGACCCTCCCTTTTAGATTGTGAGCTGTAACAAGCAGGGCCTTTTGATTCCTCCTGTATTGAATTGTATTGTAACTGTACTGTCTGCCCTCATGTTGTAAAGCGCAAACTAATGGCACTATATAAATCCTGTATAATAATAATGCGTGGATACTGTATGCCTGAATTATCCTGGGTAACATCCCTCTGGGACTCAAATGGAAAGGTCTTTCCACTCCTCTATGGAGGCCTACTCTTTGTGGTGCAGTCACTGATTCTCCCTCTGCCTAATGCCTCTTCAGGCATGCAATTGAAAGAAAAATGGCTGACTGAGACCCATTTATGGCTGTGCTGGGTAGTCAGTACTGGGGAGATCTTTTCTTTTGAGTCCCAGAGAAACATAAGCAGGTAGTATAGTGGATCAGCCCTATGTCATATACTGTGATACAAAAAAAGACGCCACTTGCTCCCATCTATAGCTGGCTATCGCAGTAAGAAGCATTGAAAGGCTAACAGGTACAAACAAGGCCAAGGATAAAAACCAAGCTTAACTTACCACCAGCCCACAGACAACCAAATAACCTGTCTAATGTATGCGTTAAAAGCAGGGGTTTAGTCTGCACACATTTGCAAATGCATGCGTAAGCCACAGAGCCTCGTCAAGGCACCCTGGTATCTGTGCTACCTGACACTAATTTATAAGTGTCCCCACAGTGGAGGCACATGCATTCTGATAGATAGGTGAGAGCAGGTGGACTGAAGGGGAGCCACCCCTTCTTAAAGGTACAGGGGCACACTGAACACCCAGCATATAGCACAATGGCTGCAACGGTGTCAGTGCGTTGCCTGACCAAAAAACACGACAGTGAAACAAAAAAGACGTCACTTGCTCCCATCTATAGCTGGCTATCGCAGTAAGAAGCATTGGAAGGCTAACAACAGGTACAAACAAGGCCAAGGGTAAATCCAAGGGAAAAACCAAGCTTAACTTGCCACCAACCCGCAGACAACAAAATAACCTGTCTTATGTATGCGTTAAAAGCAGGGGTTTAGTCTGCACACATTTGCAAATGCATGCGTAAGCCAGTATATGTCATATACTGTACTGGTAATTGAGCTATCTAGTGAAAATGCTAGTTGCTTGACTACCTCTGGATCCCAGGGCTGTCTTTGAATAAGACCTCCAGAGTAAAGAAGTCATGATGAAGTCTGATCTCTTTTGCACAATTCTATAAGATTACTGACTTTGTAACTGCTGAAGCCATAGGATCAACTTAAAGCAGAGTTCCCACTAAAAAAAAAAAAAAATTAAGTCAGCAGCTACACATACTGCAGCTGCTGACTTTTAATAATCAGACACTTACCTGTCCCAGGGTCCAGCAATGCGGGGGTTCGAAGCCCCGCTCATCTCCCCCTCGGTGGGGCCAGCATTTTACCTGTGGGCGCCCGGTTGTGGCTTCACAGCCTGGCACCTACTGCGCATGCCCACGCCGCGCGCCGTGACTGCCGCGCAATCATCTGGGACCTGTCACGTGTCAAAGATGATTGCCTAGGGGGGGGCTGATCTCCCTTCCTGCTCCGAGGGAAGTGACGTCAGGAGCCCAGGCACCGAAGGAGGCAGATTACGAGTGACCCGCTAGCAACAGGCATTAAAGAGGTGAGTAAAAAAGAAAAGAATTTCTCCAAATGTTTTTTTTTTTTTTTCATGCACATGAATGATTTTTTTTTTTTTTGGGTGGAACTCCACTTTAACATCTAGGGAGCTTGTGTTTTCTTATATGGAGCTCAGCAGTGGCAGGCTTTATACTTCATTGTAAATTCTTGTGCCTCGTTTAGACAATGCGTGTAGGAATTTACCTTGACCTAGTTTTGTTTACAGTACTTGGCACTTAAGATTTCTGTAGTTTATTA
The DNA here is from genome assembly GCF_042186555.1 of Aquarana catesbeiana. Taxonomy (NCBI): domain Eukaryota; kingdom Metazoa; phylum Chordata; class Amphibia; order Anura; family Ranidae; genus Aquarana; species Aquarana catesbeiana. Next base: position 96,533,680 of record NC_133331.1, read on the forward strand.
AGCAGGTTCAAAGGCTACTATGAGTATTCACTTGATGCCGGGGATTAGTCAGGTCAGCTAATATAATAGGATAGAGGCTTTCCTGTGATCAGCAGCATCGGGAAAACTTGCTTTATTGACCAAATGATTCACTTAGGCATATTCCCGAGCCAGCTGATTTCTAGGCCTCCCAAAGGAAGAATGTTTGTGGAAGTAGCGAGCTCTACTGTATGATCCTCTACTCTTGGAGTAGAGCGGCCATGCGTAAAAGTGCCCTAGATAATGCTGATGATGTCCTCCATGGTGTTATTTATACACGCAGCAGTTCATATAGCACAGTTCTGTGCACATACAGTATGAAAGATGCTGAGCGCTACATACACCTTTGTTAGGTATTAAACCGGCACTCACTGCAAACCTATTATTCATATTGTGATTAGTGTCTGCACAGAGCCTGTGTATACTGTAAACTTTAATTTGCTGCACCAGCTACTGTATCTGTAATTGAAAGTTAGATCGTAAAATCTATTCTCTAACACTACTGTCATTAACATCCTAGATTGGTATCATCACTAAAACTCTCTGAAGCATTTCCCACAACCATCGAACTAACTGACCTGCTTTACCAGTTAAATGGAGCCTTTCCCTCTCAATGAAAAAATGATAAATTATAGCTTTACGTATCTGTCATACTGTACACTGCTGGCAAAATGCAACACCCCTGCTCAACTGTGTCTTTAAATTAACCATTTTAATTCTGCTCATATGCAATATACATACAGCGCGTAAAATAAGTATTGAACACGTCACCATTTTTCTAGGTAAATATATTTCTAAAGGTGCTATTGACATGGCATTTTCACCACATGTCGGTAACAACCCATGCAATCCATACATACAAAGAAATCAAAACAAATAATTTCAGAAATGAAGTTCTGTGTAATAAAATGGAATGACACAGGGAAAAAGTATTAAACACACTAACTTAAAATAAATTGTATTTAATACTTTGTACAAAATCCTTTGCTGGTAATGACAGCTTCAAGATGCCTCCTGAATGGAGAAACCAGTCGCATGTATTGCTCAGGTGTGATTTTGGCCAATTCTTCCACACAGTTTTCAAATCTTGAAGGTTCTGCAAGCCTCTTCTACGAACTTTGATCTTTAGTTCTTTTCATAGATTTTCTATTGGATTCAAGTCAGGTGATTGGCTGGGCCATTCTAGCTGCTTTATTTTCTTTTTTTGAAACCAATTGAGAGTTTCCTCGGCTTTCTGTTTGGGATCATTCTCTTGCTGAAATGTCCACCCTCGTTTCATCTTCATCATCCTGGTAGATGGCAGCTGATTTTTATCAAGAATGTCTTGGTACATTTTTCCTTTCATCCTTCCTTCTATGACATGAAGTTTGCTAGTACCGTATGCTGAAAAACAGCCCCACACCATGATGTTCCCACCTCCAAACTTCACTGTTGGTATGGGGGTGTTTTTGGGGTGATGTGCAGTGCCATTGGACCTCCAAACATGGCGTGTATTATGGCATCCAAAGTTCAATTTTGGTCTCATCTGGCCAGACTATATTCTCCCAATATTTCACCTGTGGAAACTTCTACTTCTGAGAGCTTTACAGTGACATTATCAGATTCCCCGGATGCAACCCATACCTAAGTGGTGCTGAATGATCAGACTTTGTCATAGACAGCCCTTCCAAAAAAAAAAAAAAAAAAACCCTTTACATCTATAAACCTAAAGTGCAAGTATTTTTATGTAAAGCGCCAAGCCCACATTCATAAATAGCTGTAAACGATAGTACCTGTATGGACATTAAAGAACTTGTATGGGTATCTTCCCCATCATACCATTTTCGTCTGCAAGCTCCTTCAGTTCTGCTAAGCATCTGACATGTTTACTTATTCATCTGAATTTCTGCATTTTCCACCATTCTATTCCTTCATGTATTTATGTATCTCAAAGATTGCATGCTTTTATAGGTATGGTTATAAAACAGCGCTGTTTTTGGACCTAATTGCCATTCCTACGTCCGTCCTGACCTTTTTGCATCTGTATGTCCCTGCCTCCCACTGAAACATATTCATAGGATTGCACTAAATTGTTTGTAAGGCTGACGGTGGAAGATCATGAAATTCATTTAAGTGCATTAAAGTGTCACTCCGGATTTCCATTTAACAATCTCTGTTATTTTATGTGCACTTCCAGCATGGGTGGTAATGTCCTTTCTGAGTTCCTTGCAAGGATACGGAGCTGTTTGCTGGCTGACAGTAGTAAATAGATGCTCCCTGTCAGACAGTTTATATGTCTGAATCTTTTTTTCTCCTGTTGTGTAACAGATGCATTTTGTAAATTTATGTGTGCTTGAACTGTGTGGTGTGTACTATTGTTCCTTCTTTTTATTTATTATGATATCTTTTTTTTTTTTTATCCCGCAGACTAAACTTGCCAATGGCACTTCCAGCATGATCGTGCCCAAGCAAAGGAAGCTATCCGCAAACTACGAGAAGGAGAAGGAGCTTTGTGTAAAGTACTTTGAGCAGTGGTCTGAATGTGACCAGGTAGAGTTTGTTGAGCATCTCATCTCCCGGATGTGCCACTATCAACATGGACACATAAATACTTACCTTAAACCAATGTTGCAAAGGGACTTTATCACTGCACTGCCAGGTAAAATGTGTTCTATATATGCTTTTATATATAAAATGTACTGAAAAATGTTTCACGTTCACATTAGAACTTATTTTTCTTCTGCTTGTTGAAGGACACAAGTACTTGAATCTTGACTGTGGTTATTGCACCATCTCCAGGAGTAGTAGGGCACTGGGCACAAAAAACAAAAGCACTGTTGAGAGATGGCCTCTGCTTGAGTTTTGAGTAGAGTGGAGATGGATTGGAACACCTGTCAGGTTTTATTGCTGTCTGTGCCCCCTTTTTCTGAGATAACAAAATTTGGGTTGTCCCCATAAAAGTAAAAGAGGGGAAATCTGCCAGTGGGAGCACTAGTTCTGGTGACCTGGGGCTCCCTAAGGGACTTCCTTCATTTGAAGGGATTTCCCCTTATTTCCTGTTTGGCTATGGGATAGGAAGTCAAAGAAAATCTGAAATGGGACACAGATGGGGGGAAAAAAAAAATCTGACAGGGTTTATAATCCTCCCTCTAAAATATATAATGAAATGGATACCATCACAAATTTAAAAAAATGTTTGCCTATAGTTATACTTTTGTTTCTGTTATATTTTTCTTTGATATCTCATGCATACATTACATTTCATAAAGAACAGGCTAGTTTTCACCTTTTTGGTTACAAACTGCAGGATAAACTTGACCCACAATTTTCCATGTTCCAAGCCAAGAGTGGATGTATCTACAGCACCCCAAATGGCACCACCTTCATTTTTTTTTTTTAACCACACCTTGGTTCCATGCTGTGTTGTGTGTAGTACTATATTTGGAATGTACTAGGCCATGCAGGAAAAAGCACAGGGAAAGCACTTCCACGTGAACAGATGCTCAAAGAATGGCTTTAATTGACTCAGCTGAAGCAGTAGTCATGTACGCTTGCAGCATCACCAGCAAAAACATACGTATGGATGTTAGAAGATAACTAAGATATCTGAAACGTGGTCGTTTGAAAAGTGGACATAAGAAATTTTTTTTTTTCCATTATTAAAGACTAAATGACTAGCATTCCTTTTAAAAAAAAAAAAAAAAAAAGGGACTAATTATTATATTAGTAAAGCTGCATTTTAGGAAGAACATTAGCCGAGATTAAAGTGGAACTACAGTCTGCCGATTACTCACCTCTGTTTCAGCAATCCCAATGCTGGATCACTTGCCGGCCACTGACATCTTTACCCCAAGCTTCCTCCAAGGTGGTTTTCAGCTTCTTTGCTTTTCTGGCTGGGATGATGTGACTCTGGCACATGACCATGGCAATCATTCATCCCACACTGAGTGAGTATGTGCAGCTCAGAGGACATTTAAAAACAGACCCTGAACAGATAGGTACAGTTGTTTTGTTTCAGAAAAGACATAGAATGACTCTTCTGCAATAAAAAAGATTTTGATAAACTTTTTTTGAAGATTCAGTTCCACTTTAATATGATCAAGTTATTTAATCTTGTTGTTTCTTTGTGAAACCTGTGTTAAAACAAAATGACAAGTACCGTATATACTCGAGTATAAGTCGAATTTTTCAGCCCTTTTTTTTGGGCTGAAAGTGTCCCCTTCGACTTATACTCGAGTCAGCGCCGTCTGTCTGCATGATCAGCGTGTCATGCAGGCAGACGGCGGCCGGCGTGTGATGATAGTGTTCGGCGGCTATTCCAGCATTCACAAGCCGCGCCTCCTGCTCATCTGTGATAGGCTGAACAGCTGTCAGTGTACAGCCTATCACGGACATTCTCTCATTCTCGTCCGTGGTATGAGAATGAGAGAATGTCCGTGATAGGCAGTCAGCGGTCAGCCTATCACAGACGAGGAGGAGGCGTGGCTTTTGAACTGTGGAATGGCCGCCAAACACTATCATCACACGCCGGCCGCCGTTTGAGGATGGATATCGCAACAGGGAGGCTGGAGATCGCCACAGGGAGGCTACACAGGACACAGGTAGGCTGCACATTCACACAGGACACATGCACACAGGACATGTACAGGACACATGCACACAGGGACACAGGACACATGCACAGGGTACAGGTAGGCTGCACAGGACACAGGGAGGCAGGCAGCTGCAGATGGGCATTGTTGACCCTCTGCATTTCTCACCCTCGTCTTATACTCGGGTCAATACATTTTTCCCATTTTTTTGTGGTAAATTAGGGGCCTCGACTTATACTCGGAACGACTTATACTCGAGTATATACGGTAAATAACCTGATCATATTAAAGTGGAACTGAATCTTCAAGACAAGGTTTATTAAAACTTTTACAACTTTACATTTGTGCACCTTTTGTGGTAATGTCTTGCCATTTAGCCTAAATAGCACCAACACACATTTACAGTGCATCCGGAATATTTTCACACCTTTTCCACATTTTATTATGTTGCAGCCTCATTCCAAAATAGATTAAATTCATTATTTTCCTCACAATTCTACAATTAATACCCCATAATGACAACATAAAAGAAGTTTGTTTGAAATCTTTCCAAATTTATTTAAAAAAATCCTATGCACATAGGTATTCACAGCCTTTGCTCAATACTTTGTTGAAGCACCTTTGGCACCAATTAGAGCCTCAAATCTTTTTGAGTATGATGCTACAGGCTTGGCACACCTATTTTTGAGCAGTTTCTCACATTCTTCTCTGCAGGACCTCCCAAGCTCCATCAGACTGGATGGGGAGCGTCGGTGCACAGCCATTTTCTGATCTCTCCAGAGATGTTCAATTGGGTTCAAGTCTGGGCTCTGGCTGGGCCACTCAAGAACATTCACAGAGTTGTCCTGTAGCCACTCCTTTGTTATCTTGGCTGTGTGCTTAGGGTCGTTGTCCTGTTGGAAGATGAACCTTCGCCCCAGTCTGAGGTTTAGAGCGCTCTGAAGCAGGTTTTTATCAAGGATGTCTCTGTACATTGCTGCATTCATCCTTCCCTTGATGCTGACTAGTTCCTGCCGCTGAAAAACATCCCCACAGCATGATGCTGCCACCACCATGCTTCACTGTAGGGATGGTATTGGCCAGGTTTCCTCCAGACATACCGGTTGACATTCAGGCCAAAGAGTTCAATCTTTGTGTCATCAGACCAGAGAATTTTGTTTCCCATGGTCAGAGAGTCCTTCAGGTGCCTTTTGGCAAACTTCAGGTGAGCTGACACATGCCTTTTACTAAGGAGTACCACTGGCCACTCTACCATGCAGGCCTGATTGCTGGAGTGCTGCAGAGATGGTTGTCCTTCTGGAAAGTTCTCTTCTATCCACAGAGAAATGCTGGAGCTCTGTCAGAGTGACCATCGGGTTCTTGGTCACCTCCCTGACTAAGGCTTTTCTCCCCCGATCGCACATTTTGGCCAGACGGCCTGCTCTAGGTAGAGTCTGATGGTTGCAAACTAATTCCATTTACGGATGATGGAGGCCACTGTGCACATTGGGACCTTCAATGCTGCAGACATTTTTCTGTACCCTTCCACAGATCTGTGCCTCAATACAATCCTGTCTCTGAGGTCTACAGGCAATTCCTTGGACTAAATGGCTTGGTTTGTGCTCTGACATGCACTGTTAACTATGGGACCTTATATAGACAGGTGTGGGCCTTTCCAAATCATGTCCAATCAACCGAATTTACCACAGGTGGACTCCAATCAAGTTGTAGAAACCTCTCAAGGATGATCAGTGAAAACAGGATTGCACCCAAGCTCAATTTTGACTGTCATGACAAAGGCTGTGTGAATACTTATGTACATGTGATTTTTTTTTTTTTTTTATATATATTTAATAAATTTGCAAAGTTTTTAAACAAACTTCTTTCACGTTGTCATTATGGGGTATTATTTGTAGAATTTTAAGGAAAATAATGAATTTCTTCCATTTTGTTATAAGGCTGCAACATAACAAACTGTGGAAAAAATGAAGAGCTGTGACTACTTTCCGGATGCACTGTACATTTACAAAAAAAAAAAAAAAACACTTACACCATGGTGTGTCACAGTGCACAGACATGAATTCTGTGCAAGCAGATGCATTTTTTGGTGTGTTTCAAAATGAATGGCTGCCCTAATACAAGGCACCACAACGCAGATAACCATGTGCCCTAATGCACACAAAAGCAAGAATGTGCTCTTAAACACCCAGCCCCTCCTGTTCCTAGCTGCTATAAACAAATGACTAGGTTTGATTTTTTTATTTCCATAAGCTGTTCTTTTACAGACTGCATTGAATGCCCCAAATTAGGACGCTTTGATATGCAAACTCTAAGCTGGCCATAGACAGTAAGGTTCTCTTTTGTTCAACCAGCAGATTCTTCCATCCATACAACAGATTCCTCCATCCACACAAGCAGGGTGGATGGAGCTTCCCCATCAGCTGGGTAGCAATCGTCTCAGATGTAATGACAAAGATATCCTCTTCTGCCTCTCATCTCCCCTCTTCCCTCTTGCTCAATTGGTATGTAAGACCTAAATTCATCTTTATTCCCAAAGATACCACACACCCCCCAAACAGTGAGGTTGTGCCTTGATGTCCAACCATCCCCAGGTCTATGGACAGCTTAACAATACATTTTCTTGTACACTGAAATAAATAAATATATATATATATATATATATATATATATATATATATATATATATATATATATATATTAAAGCTGAGCTCTAGCCTGTGAACTTCACATGATGTAGAAGCTGCAAAAAGTCAGAACCTGCCCCATTTCCTGACTGAAAGACATCCAGCATCCTCTAGTTCTATTTGCCCCAGTCTAATTGCTACTGGCCCACTCCTTTTTATTTATTGAATGCCAGTTCCTTTGGCTCAGCATTACATGTGGTTGTTCCTTAGTGCTGTCTGCATGGAAATGCAGCCTGTCTAGGAACACCCACACCTCCAGACTGAAATTTCATACTCATTCACACGGGGGAGTACATAACCATATGCCTTTTGGAGGGCTGTGTTTACCAACATGTGGATACACAATTATTCTATGCGTCCGAGTGCAGGCAGTCCCATTGCTGTGAATTGAGATGCAGCGGCTGCACAGAAGCAGCTGATGCTCCCAGTGAGACATCTTAGCGGGTGCAGGTACATGGACCCGAACGAAACCAGGATGTATGGAAAGCGGGTTTTATTAAAAATTGTAATTAACATGTTGATGAGGGTTAAGGGAGGAACCAGGGAAGGCAAAATATAAGCAGATTAAAATTAAACTTCCAACCTTCACTAAGCATTGAAGCAGAACTTAACTGCTGAATTTGTGCATGCGTGGTGGATTTATGGTTGTGCACACAAACACACATATTTCTGGTAGCTGAGCACTGTAACGGTCCATGGAGTGTGTGCGCACGTTCTGAAATCCGCTGTGCGTGGGCAGAAGTGCCATTAATGCGTGTCTGTATTGTGCTTGTGCCTTTGCCCTTCCTGGGATAGGTGTGTCATAGCAGTCCCAGGAGACAGTAGGGCCTGGACTAGGCCAAAAAAACAGGAAGTGCTGGTTTGCAAAACAAAAATCTAGAAAAAGGTACACATATATACACATACACAGGATCTCACAAAAGTGAGTACACCCCTCATATTTTTGTAAATATTTTATTATATCTCTTCATGTAACAACACTGAAGAAATGACACTTTGCTACAATGTAAAGTAGTGAGTGTAGGGCTTGTATAACAGTGTAAATTTGCTGTCCCCTCAAAATAACTCAACACACAGCCATTAATGTCTAAACCGCTGGTAACAAAAGTGAGTACACCTCTAAGTGAAAATGTCCAAATTGGGCCCAATTAGCCATTTTCCCTACCTGATGTCATGTGACTTGTTAGTGTTACAAGGTCTCAGGTGTAAATGGAGAGCAGGTGTGTTAAATTTAGTGTTCGCACTCTCTCATACTGGTCACTGGAAGTTCATCATGGCACCTCATGGCAAAGAACTCTCTGAGGATCTGAAAATATGAATTTGTTGCTCTACATAAAGATGGCCTAGGCTATAAGAAGATTGCCAAGACCCTAAAACTGAGTCGCAGCATGGTGGCCAAGACCATACAGCAGTTTAACAGGACAGGTTCCACTCAGAACAGGCCTCGCCATGGTCGACCAAAGAAGTTGAGTGCACGTGCTCAGCATCCTATCCAGAGGTTGTCTTTGGGAAATAGATGTATGAGTGCTGCCAGCATTGCTGCAGAGGTTGAAGGGGTGGGGGTCAGCCTGTAAGTGCTCAGACCATACGCCGCACACTGCATCAAATTGGCCTGCATGGCTGTCATCCCAGAAGGAAGTTTCTTCTAAAGATGATGCACAAGAAAGCCTGGAAACAGTTTGCTGAAGACAAGCAGACTAAGGACATGGATTACTGGAACCATGTCCTGTGGTCTGATGAGACCAAGATCAACTTATTTTTTTCAGATGGCTTCAAGCGTGTGTGGCGGAAACCAGATGAGGAGTACAAAGACAAGTGTGTCTTGCCTACATGCCAACATGTACTGTGACATACTGAAGCAGAGCATGATCCCTTCCCTTCGGAGACTGTGCCACAGGGCAGTATCCCAACATAACGACCCCAAACACACCTCCAAGATGACCACTGCCTTGCTAAGGAAGCTGAGGGTAAAGGTGATGGACTGACTAAGCATGCCTCCAGAACTAAACCCTATCGAGCATCTGTGGGGCATCCTCAAACAGAAGGTGGAGGAGCTCAAGGTCTCTAACATCCACCAGCTCCCTGATGTAGTCATGGAGGAGTGGAAGAGGACTCCAGTGGCAACCTGTAAAGCTCTGGTGAACTCCATGCCCAAGAGGGTTAAAGGCTGTAAACACTCATGTTTTTTCACCTTAATGCATCCTATGCATTAAGGTGAAAAAACTTCTGACAGTGACGGCCCCCCAGCCCCCCGTTCTACTCACCTGAGCCCGTTCGTTCCCTCGGCGGAGAAGCGCTCACCTTCTCTGCCCGGAATTCACGACTCTTGATTGGATAGATTGATAGCAACGCAGCCATTCTCTCCCGCTGCTGTCAATCAAATCCAATGACGTGGGCGCCGGGGGGGGGGCAAGTCCTGCATTCTGCATCTATGGATGCAAATGCTGGATTTGGGAGCATGCTCACAAGGTAACCCTCCAGGAGAGCGCTTCTCCTAGAAGGGTTATACGATGCCGGGAGGTGCTGATAGCGCCGCCGGGGGACCCCAGAAGAGGAGGATCAGGGCCACTCTGTGCAAACGAACTGCACAGTGGAGGTATTACATGTTTGTTATTTAAAAAAAAAAAAAAAACAAGGGTTTACAATTACTTTAAGGCAGGGCTGTAAAATAATGGTGGCCACACAAAATATTGACACTTTGGGCCCAATTTGGACATTTTCACTTAGGGGTGTACTCACTTTTGTTTCCAGCGGTTTAGACAATAATGGCTGTGTGTTGAGTTATTTTGAGAGGACAGCAAATTTACACTGTTATACAAAATGTACAATCACTACTTTACATTGTAGCAAAGTGTCATTTCTTCAGTGTTGTCACATGAAAAGATATAATAAAATATTTACAAAAATGTGAGGGGTGTACTCACTTTTGTGAGATACAGTGTGTGTGTATGTGTGTGTGTGTGTATGTATGTATGTATGTGTGTGTATGTGTGTATATATATATATATATATATATATATATATATATATATATGTAAAAAAAACCAAAAAGGGTTAACGCTGCGCTAGAAGCCCAATAATTGATTGGTAACTGTAAGGGATTAACCTTTTACCAACTAAAAACACATTTAATAAAAAACAAGGTTTTAACCCAAATTACCAAAGCAGCCAGCATAAAAAAGTCAGATACATACTCTAGATAATAGTAATATTATTATGCAGCGCTAAGGGCAGCCAATAAATGAACATAACAAAATTATTAAAAATTATTAAACCATAATATCATAATCAATAACATGAAAGAATACCATAATAATTCATGACCACTGTAGGATATGTGTATAATGAAATATTAAAATTAATAGTGTCAAATAAATCAAAGAGAGCACATAAAAAGTCCCATCACAAAGAGTGCGATTAAAACATTCATATATAAAGTTCATAAATGTAAAAAGAAGAAGAAAAAATCCGAAATCCGTGATAAAAAAATCCAATCTCCCAAAAAGTGAATACACCCAAGTGGATATGAGGCTCCTTACCGACTCAAAAGACCAACAGAGGTCTATCCAAGCATATGGGAGATTACAGGTTTCCCAATAACCTATACCAGCATCTGGATCTGTGGCTGTATGGCCGCGGGTGTTCCGCGGGTGGGCGGAGCCGTGGATACTGGAACACCCGCGGCCATACAGCCTCAGCCACAGATCCAGATGCTGGTATAGGTTATTGGGAAACCTGTAATCTCCCATATGCTTGGATAGACCTCTGTTGGTCTTTTGAGTCGGTAAGGAGCCTCATATCCACTTGGGTGTATTCACTTTTTGGGAGATTGGATTTTTTTATCACGGATTTCGGATTTTTTCTTCTTCTTTTTACATTTATGAACTTTATATATGAATGTTTTAATCGCACTCTTTGTGATGGGACTTTTTATGTGCTCTCTTTGATTTATTTGACACTATTAATTTTAATATTTCATTATACACATATCCTACAGTGGTCATGAATTATTATGGTATTCTTTCATGTTATTGATTATGATATTATGGTTTAATAATTTTTAATAATTTTATGTTCATTTATTGGCTGCCCTTAGCGCTGCATAATAATATTACTATATATATATATATATATATATATATATATATATATATATATATACACACACACGTATATTGTACAGTCACATCAGTCCCTAACTCACATTTATACATACACACATTAGGGCCAATTTAGACAGGAGCCTATTGACCTTCCAGCATGTCTTTGGAGTGTGGGAGGAGACCAGAGAACCTGGAGGAAATCTGTGTGTATGTGTGTGTGTGTATATATATATATATATATATATATATATATATATATATATATATATATATATATATATATATATATATATATATATGTGTGTGTGTGTGTGTAAATGTTATTTTATTTTGGGGGGGGGGGCAAAAAAGTCGCTTCACTCAATAAAGTTCTGCTTTAGCTATATTTATTATTTATTATTATTATTATTATTATTGCACCGTAAGCAGCATCTGTAGAGCCAGTTTAGAAGTGAACACTTTTTTAAATTCACACTCAGAGGCTGTTGGGCATTTAGAACTTGAAAATCTACTTCAGTAATATGTGCTTTAAAGTTAAATGCACAGCTGAAGAATAGGCAGTCTTTTTTTTTTAAGCCAATGTACCAAAGCACTGAAAGTGACTGCTTTGTTAATGACTAGCAGATAGTCAAACCAAAGCTAGCCTGCCTCTACAGAAGCAAAGACACGCACCAAAGTATTAAGTTTTAATGGCGTTTATGCACAGTCAGTTGTCAGCTGGGTTGGGTGGCTGGGGGCCAGTTGTCCCTCTGGGCTGGTGAGATTTTAATGGTTTAAGCCCCTGGGGTGCACCACTTGTCCACCACAAAAGCAGATGCAATTAAGCTTTCAGCTGCTCTGGAATCTCTTGGGATACACCCTGTGTCAATCATATGTTTTACGATGAAGTTTATTACATAGATCAGCTTGGCTCAAGATGTTCCGCTGCAGTTAACCGCTTAAAACACAAATAACATTTCAGATTTACAATTTCATTAGACAAGGGGAGAATAGGCAAGTATGGAGACTGTCAGACAGAAGGCTAGGGATCTGTATTCTTCCGGTTTCCATTCATCAGTTCATCACAGTGCCTAAAATATATTTAGAGAAAAAGAGTCTACAATTGTTGACCTAATTTTAATATGTTCTCAATGGGTTTTACATCATTCAAATTAAATCAGACTCGCTGTTCAGAGCTATTTTATTACATGCACATACATTATGTTGGTTACGCCCCCCAGATTATAAAACCTATAGCAATAAAACATAAGAATAAGACCTATACAGGCAGTCCCCGGGTTACAAACATCCGACTTACAAACAACTCGTACTTACAAACAGAGGGAGACAACAGGAAGTGAGATGAAATCTACTCCTAGGAAGGGAAATTCTCTCCTGTAAGAGTTATCATGGGGAAAAGGTGTCTCCACTGAAGGTCTATCACCAATCCTTGTTTTCACAACAATCCAAAATTTTCTAAATCTAATTGTCATTGGGAAGGAAAGTGAGGTGAAATCTTCTGAACAGGGGCACAGACAGCAAAACAAATGCTGGAGGGGTGTTAACCCTTCCCTCTGCTATCCAAAAAAACGTAAAAATTATTTTTTTGGCTGGAGCTACAATTAAAAAATGTACCTGTTGCGACTTGCATACAAATAGAATACAATGAATAGTCAATAGCTGATTAGTACATTCATTTATACTGCTAGATAGATCCTAGCCTTAAACAGAAGATTGTTCTTTCTTCACAATGGGAATAACTGTTTGGAAGCTTTGCAATCAAAGATCCTAATCATTAATTTCATTCATTCATTTCGTTGTACACACTAAAGCAGTATTGCAGCTTACAAATTCTTAGATGTTGTGACTGCATTCATTTTCTTTTTTTAAACTTTGTTTCCTTGATTTTCACCTGGTGATCTGTTCTGTTATTTTTCAACTTCCTTTAACCACTTCAGCTGCGGAAGGTTTTACCCCCTTCATGACCCGGGCACTTTTTGCTTTTCAGCACTGCACTACTTTAACTGGCAATTGCACAGTCATGCAACACTCTACGCACATGACATTTTTATCTTCTCACACAAATAGGTGGTATATGGTCACCTTTGTTTTTTTTTTTATTATTTTTTGCAATGTAAACAAAAAAAAGACAAATTTTGAAAAAAATCAGGGGTTTGTTTTTTTTGTTTACACTTTGCTGTTAGTAGATCTTTGTAACAGCAAAGGTTTCAACTGTCATAAATTGGTTAACCATACATGACAGCTGTGATCTCTAGTGGTTCAGGCTGCTGTGATTGGCCCAGGTCCCATGTGATAGCTAATTACAGCTTAGTAAACACAGCTATGTTTGAATTTATACATAACCTATGTGTTGACAGTGTAATCAGCCCCAAATACTGGGATCCGCAATCTGCTGTCGTAGGAGGGGGGGAGGGGGATCCGAGCATGAAAAATGGCGTATATGTACTGTGGCCAGTCAGCAAGTGGTTAACGCAGAGCTACACTGCAATTACTTCTCCTTCAACAATCCTTCAAAGATCTCTTTCGTTATCTGGAGACTGTGGCTACTAGACCGATTGCCATCCTTTAAAGGCTTCTGTATTGCAGTTTACTTTCACATGCTTGTGTGTAGTTTTTATTTGTTTTTTAATAAATCTATCTAAGGATAATGCACAAGGCTGGTGCGCCTTCTTTTTTACTTCTTGGGTCATGTGTACCCAGCCTGATCCATATGCGCAACTGTGGCCAAGTGATCGTTCTCGTACACCGCTAATAATCTACCCATACAGTCACCAGTGTCCACCATACTACTTCTTCCAATTTTCACAATTTAGATTAGTTTGTTTCATTTGTCTCATGTGATTTGCACATTACAAAAGAAGTTAACAGTGAAGCTTGGCTGTGGAGAAATAATTTGTATGAGCGAGTTCCTAATTTTCAGACATTGAATCGATTCAAAAGAAGACATGCATGGTATTTTACATGCTATTATGAGAATCAGCTGATGGAGTCTGCCCCCTTGTGCATGTGATCCGTGTTCACTCGTAGTGCGGGGAAATAGTTAAGATCAGCATAGTGACTGGAAGAAAGGAAGTTTTATAGTAGCAGCTTTTTTTTTTTCCTCTTCCTCCCATCAGAGGAAACTCATAATATACTGATCATGCTACTAAAATGTGCCATGTACAGAAATAACCTCCTGCGAGCTTTTATTTATTTTATTTTCGTACTCCCTTACCGCTAAACAAACGCAGGCCGAGGTTATCAGTGCAACTATCTTGTTTTATTGACTTCTGCTCCTTCGAGACTTGGCTTGAGATTAGACTTGAGTGGGTGGTTGAGAATTTTAATAGCCAAGCCCAATTTTTACTAAAGAGTGTATAAAACCCCCCTTTACTGTATGCAAATGTGAAGCCACTAATACAAACTACAGGACATTAATCTGCCTTTTAAACTGCTCCATTTGTACTGAAGATCATTTTTGTTCATCCAGTCATCCAGCAAGTGGACATTGCAAGAAGGGTATTCTGATTTAGTGCTGTTAATGAAGCAAGTCATTACATGCAGGTCCCTTTTTAAGAGAACGTTCTCTGTCGCTCTAATTTAAATTGCCATTTATTAGTGTTTTCCATTGTCAAGTTGTCATATGATGTCTGTATGCTAACTAACATCTTAATGGATGTGTCCTACCCCACTATATATATATATTTATATTTATATTTGGATCAGGAAAGTGGAGCTCATTCATAAAAATGACTGTAATAACACATTGTTCTCCACACCAGTCATATTACAAGAGGTTAAAGATGAAGTTTAGCTTCAAAATTAAACAAAGAAGTCAGTAGAATTTCTGATTGCAAACAAAGCTAATCTTTTAAATCTATTCTTTAGAGAATTTTATCAAGCATCTTTTGTGGCTTATAGGGAAAGGATCTGTGTCGCTGTACCTAAAACTGTTCCATGGTCTTAATCACTTCAGTCCATTTTACGAATTTTTTTTGTTTAAAAAAATCATTTTAGGCCTGAAGATTAGTTAAGAACCCCAAACGTTATAATTTTTCTGGATGCAGACCCCTCCCAGCGAATAAAATAGTGGTCCCAATTTTTTATGTCACACAATATTAGAGAAACCATTTATGAACTGCAAAATTACATTAAAAAAATAGATTAAAGTTAAATCTAGGGCACATAAATGCAATATACAGTGAGAGAAAAAAGTATTTGATCCCCTGCTGATTTTGTACGTTTGCCCACTGACAAAGAAATGATCATTCTATAGTTTAGTGGTAGGTTTATTTAAATAGTGAGAGACAGAATAACAAAAAAAAAATATACAAAAACGCATTTTAAAAACGTTATAAATTGAATTACATTTTAATGAGTTAAATAAGTATTGGACCCCTTTTCAAAACATGACTTAGTACTTGGTGGCAAAACCTTTTATGGCAATCACAAAGGTCAGATGTTTCTCGTAATTGGCCACCAGGTTTGCACACATCTCGGGAGGGATTTTGTCCCACTCCTCTTTGCAGATCCTCTCCAAGTCATTAGGGTTTCGAGACCGATGTTTGATAACTTGAACCTTCAGCTCTCTTCACATATTTTCTATGGGATTAAAGGGGTTGCAAAGGTTTTTTTTTTTAATAACAAACATGTTATACTTACCTCCTCTGTGCAAGGGTTTTGCACAGAGTGGCCCTGATCCTCCTCTTCTGGGGACCCCAGCAGTGCTCCTGGCTCCTCCCTGCATCAAGTGCACCCTTGGAAACCCACTTTCCAAGGGGGCACTCGTGAGGGCGTGCTCCCGAGTCCTGCTGCTGCGTCCATTGACACAGACAGCAGGACTCGGCCCTGCCCCCGGCTCCCATGTCACTGGATTTGATTGACAGCAGGGGGAGCCAATGGCTCCTGCTGCTATCAGTCTGTCCAATGAGGACCCGAGGCAGCGGCTGGAGCTGCTGGGCTCATCCCCGTTGCTGGAAAGATCGGGTTCAGGTAAGTAAAAGGGGGGCTCTAAGGGGCTGCTGCACTACAGAAGGTTTTTCACCCTAATGCATAGAATGCATTAAGGTGAAAAACTACGAGGGTTTACAACCCCTTTCAAGGTCTGGAGACTGGTTAAAGCGGAGTTCCACACAAAAATGGAACTTCCGCTTTTCGGAACCCCCCCCTCCCCCCTCCGGTGTCACATTTGGCACCTTTCAGGGGGGAGGGGGGTGCAGATACCTTTGCACCCACTTCCGGCATAGACTCCCATGGGAGTCTACGCCTCTTCCCGTCCCCACCGCGCTGTCTCCTGGGAAACACACAGCTCCCAGGAGAGAGCGGGGACCACTTGGGACGCGCAGCACGACTCGCACATGCGCAGTAGGGAACCGGGAAGTAGAGCCGCAACGCTTCACTTCCTGATTCCCTAACATGGATGGCGGCGGCAGCTGCCGAGAACCGAGCGGGTTCTCGGCGTCGCCTGCCGACATCGCTGGACCCTGGGACAGGTAAGTGGCCATGTATTAAAAGTCAGCAGCTGCAGTATTTGTAGCTGCTGGCTTTTAATATTTTTTTTTTTTGGCGGTGTGGGTGGACCCCCGTTTTAAGTCACTCCATAACCTTAATGTGCTGCTTCTTGAGCCACTCCTTTGTTGCCTTGGCCATTTGTTTTGGGTCATTGTCATGCTGGAATACCTATCCATAACCCATTTTCAATGCCGTGGCTGAGGAAATGAGGTTCTCACCCAAGATTTGACGGTACATGGCCCCATCCATCGTCCCTTTGATGTGGTAAAGTTGTCCTGTCCCCCTAGTAGAAAAACGCCCCCAAAGCATAATTTTTCCACCTCCTCATGTTTGACAGTGGGGCTGGTGTTCTTGGGGTCATAGGCAGCATTCCTCTTCCTCCAAACACAGCGAGATGAGTTGATGCCAAAGAGCTTGATTTTGGTCTCATCTGAACACAGCACTTTCACCTAGTTCTCCTCTGAATGATTTAGATGTTCATTAGCAAACTTCAGACGGACCTGTATGTGTGCTTTCTTGAGCAGGGGGACCTTGTGAGCACTGCAGGATTTCAGTCCTTCATGGAGTAGTGTGTTACCAATTGTTTTCTTGGTGACTATGGTCCCAGCTGCCTTGAGATCATTGACAAGATTCTTCTGTGTAGTTCTGGTCCGATTCCTCACCGTTGTCATGATCATTGAAACTCCACGAGGTGAGATCTTGCATGGAGCCCCAGACTGAGGGAGATTGACCGTTATTTTGTGTTTCTCCCTTTTGCGAATAATCGCACTAACTGTTATCACCCTCTCACCAAGCTGCTTGGCGATGGTCTTGTAGCCCATTCCAGCCTTGTGTAGGTCTACAATCTTGTACCTGACATCCTTGGACAGCTCTTTGGTCTTGGCCATGGTGGAGAGATTTGAATCTGATTGATTGCTTCTCTGGACAGGCTTGTTTTATACTAGTAACAAGCTGAGATTAGGGGCACTCCCTGTAAGAGTTACCTGTATAGAAGACACCTGGGAGCCAGAAATCTTGCTTATTGATAGATTAAATGCTTATTTCACTCATTAAAATGCAAATCAATTTATAACTTTTTGAAATGCCTTTTTCTGTTTTTTTTGTTGTCCTGTCTCACTGTTAAATAAACCTACTATTAAAATTATAGACTGATCATTTGTCAAACGTACAAAATCATCAGGGATCAAATACTTTTTTTCCTCACTGTATTACCCAATTCTGCTAAAATAATAAAGAAAAGGTTGGCAGAGTAAATAGATTCCCAACATGTCAAGCCTTACATTTGTGTGCGCTTATGAAACGGCAACAAACAGTTCAGTGTTAAAGCGTGGTTACACCCAAAGGTGGAACTTCTGCTCATTGTACTCCTCCCCCCCTCCGGTGCCCCATTCGGCACCTTTTGGGTGGGGGGGACAGCATACCTGTCTTTCATAGGTATGCTTTCCCCACTTCCAGGAGCCTCAGCTGCGGGTATTGGCATCGCGGCTGGGGCTCCCTCCTCCTTCCCCTGTTGCCGGGCCAGTAGGAGAGAGGAGCAGAGCCTTGCGCATGCGCAGTAGGGTTCCCGGCGTGAAGCCGAACAGCTTCACTGCCGGGTTACCTTACTCGCAATGGAGGTGGCATGCACCCAACAGCTGATGGAAACATCAGCTGCGGTGCCGCCATCGCTAGACTCCAGGACAGGTAAGTGTTCAATTATTAAAAGTCAGCAGCTGCAGTATGTGCAGCTGCTGGCTTTTAATTTTTGCAGCGGTGTGCAGACCTCCGCTTTATCAGTGAATAATGGATCTAGAATGCTTTCTCTTACTCTGGCGTGCACGGCGATATGTAACATCCGCCCAAATCCCTACCTTTGGAAATTAGACAGTTGGACGTACTCACACTCTTAGCTGCTGTAGCAGCCGGGAGTGTGTTTAAAATTCACACTTTAGAATGCGCAGCAAGCACTTGTCATATTTAGAAAGTTGTAAGTTACCAAAATCCCCAGCAAACAATTTTTAGGCTGTAAAACATTGGGCAATCCAAGAGCAGTAGAAAGGAATAAATTTACCTCTGACCAGAACGTAGAGACAACTAGACAATTTCATATACAGTGTATAAAATCCGCATTCATTCCACAGCCCCTAAAGCAATTTGCATTTTTGGCAAAGGTAAAAAAGCTATGGTGAAATAGCTTAATTTGGATAATTTTATTTTTAGAGGAGCCAACCAATTTACTGTAAGTGTGCTCAAATTCTGACCAAACCTGCTGATCAAATGGGAGATCCATTTCAACTGATCTTGGGAATATTTAGGCACAGAGGGATAGATAATAATCGGAGATTAATCTGTCAGGGCCTGAGGTGCACAAAAGTTTCTCTAGGGGAGACGCACCAACAGGACTAGCTAGGGAGCCAAATTGCTTCCGGATGGCATAACATAGTTGGTAGTAATAAAACAGATAAGTATCTGGTAGTTGAAAATCATCTTCAAGTTTTGAAAAGGATTGAAACTCTTGCCCCTCATATAGTTAATAAACGGATATCTTTAAAAGGCAAAGAATAAGAAAGTTGCAGTCATAACAATCCATAGTTGTGTTTGAGTGTACGCTGCCTGCTCTGAGCTAATGTTAGATTACATATGATACACATGGATACTGTAGTTTGTACTCCATCATTTCTTAATCGTACATCACGGGACACAGAGCCATAGTAATTACTATGTGGGTTATAGGCCACCTTCAGGTGATGGGCACTGGCACACCCTAAGACAGGAAGTCCACTCCCTATATAACCCCTCCCACTACTGGGCGTACCTCAGTTTTTTTGCCAGTGTCTTAGGTGTTGGTCACAGGTAAAGATGTGCTGTGCTGAGCTCCACTGGAATAATCCTTGCTGGGGTAGGCTATGCAGCCGGATCCATTCAAAGTGTCTTTTTAGACCAAATTGAATGGTACCCGGGCCTCATGCCAGAAGAAACTAGGTTTAGCCCGTAATGCTTTTCTTTCTAGAGTGCTAGACCCCGGGATCCAGTACTTTTGTTTTTTTCAGCCTTAAAGTTTTTTCTGGTGGGGTGTTTTATGGGTCCAGGAGTGTGGATTCCCCGATAAAAAGGGCCCCAGTTCCTGAAGGTTTTTTTAAACAGAGCCCACCGTGAGAGGTGAAGATTGGGTCTGTTGGTTTTACCACAGAAAACCCTGTGGCGGGAAGGTAAGTGGAGCTTTCTAAGGAATTTTTTAAGTTTATTATGAATTGTCTCCTTTAAAAAGTAAATGTTGTCATGCCTAAAAGTCACCACTGGAGGCTGTATAGAGCATGTACCTTGTCATGCTTTCCTACGCTGTGTCACGCTGTCTCAGTAGAAGCTGCAGATTACTCCGGCGAGCAGCCCCAGAACTCCAGTAAGATTGGGGGTGTATTTTCTTACAGAAACACCCCCCACCTGGAAAAATCTCTCCCCCTTCTCCCTGGATAGAGGGAGGCCACTTCATTTTTTACCGCCCCTGCATGGCGGTTGGATTACCGGATCTCCTCCTCGCCATCCCCCCCATAAGCCGATCCCTTCGGATCGGAGGCTCGCGGCTGTGCGGGAAAACACTCTTTTTGAAAAGAGGGGGCACGATGTGACGCGGGGCTTAGCGCAGCATTGGCGTGCTGCAGTGCTCAGCGCCGGAGTAAGTTTTAAAAGCTCCATTATTTGCTGGCTACAGCTGTCAGAGGGACACAAGAGCAAAAAGGGACATGTAAGAGGTTGGTGACACAGGCATTCCCTTGGCACATTTACTAAAAGCATCAGGCTGAGCGTTAATAGCAGCGGCAGTTGCTGGACTATTGCTCAAGCTGTGAATGCAATTTCTTCTGGTAGTAAAATCATCTCTAAAATGGCATCCTCCCCTGAGAGATCTGAAGTGGCTGGTCAGAGCGAGACATCAGGTGGTGCAACTGTTTCCAAAACTGCAGCCCCTGTGTGTTACTGAAGAATTTTTTTCCTCAACCATATTAGGATTGGAGCAGAGATTAGCGGCTTTAATCACATCCCAGAGTGGGACTAAGCGCGATGGGTCCCCTTCCGTTACCCAGGACCCTCAAACTGAGGAACCGGGGGGCGGGAGATGATGAATTTTTCTCGGGGGACCGGGAAGAGGCTGATGGCTCCTCTTCTGAGGGGTCAAATGCAGAAGGATCAGGTTCATCAGAAAGATTGATGGTACAATCTCTTACTGAATTGGTCCGCTCCACATTTATGCTACCCTTAACTGAGTCGGTTGATAAACCTACTTCTTGTTTGGGTTCGCTAAAGCCTCCCTAAGCTGCGCATGCCTTTCCTATCCATTCATTGCTGGAAAAGCTTATGTATTCTGAGTGGGATCACCCAGAAAAGCATTTTTATCCTTCTAAAAAGTTTTCAAAACTTTATCCTATGGAGGAAAAGTTTATTAAAAAATGTGAGATACCAGCAATTGAGGCTGCTTTATCCTCTGTGAATAAAAGTTTGACTTGTCCGGTAGACGATGCTCAAATGCTTAGGGATCCAACGGATAAGAAGTTGGAATTCCTATTAAAAAACACTTTTTCCCTGGCAGGTTCAGTAACTCAGCCTGCGCTGGCAGCAATTGGTGTATGTCAATCCTTGAGAGACCAGTTTAAACAGGTGCTCAAAATTATTCCTGATCAGCAGGCCCAAGATTTGGCCGAGCTTCCAGCGGCGTTATATTTTGGCATATGCGTAGAATACTAAGGTTGAAAAATTGGTCAGCCGAAGCGCCCTGCAAAAAGCTCCTGACTAGTTTTCCTTTTCGTGGTGAACGGCTGTTTGGGGATGATCTGGAGAAGTACATCCAAAGAATTTCTAATGGGAAAAGTACCCTTTTGCCAGTTAGGAAAAGGAGTAAGCGTATTTCATTTAAACGAGCCGCTTCTCCAGTGCCAGGAGCATTGGCCTCCAGGCAGTCTTGATGGCCTCCACCATCAAATTCAAGAGGAAAACCTCCGGGTCAACCCCAAGGACAAAAGAAGTCCTGGGGAAGGAAACCTACAAAACAAAATACTAAAGCCTCCTTATGAAGGGGCGCTCGCTCGAGTGGGGGGAAAGACTTCTGCAGTTCTCCAGGGTCTGGAGGGAAGAGTGTCAAGACAAATGCGTGGCTTCCTCGATTACTCTAGGGTACAAACTAGAGTTCCAAGAGTCCCCCGTCTCCTCGTTTTCTCCGATCAAACGTTCCCAGGGATCCAGAGAAAAAGAAGTCTCTCTTTCAAGCATTGGACCATCTTTTGTCTCAAAAGAGCAGGGATTGGGGTTTTATTCAAACCTTTTCACAGTACCCAAACCAAATGTAGATGTCAGACCCATTCTAGATCTCAAAGATCTAAACCAGTTTTTGAATATCCGTTGTTCTCGTATGGAGTCAATCCGATCAGGAGTCTCCATCCTACAAGGTGGAGAACTTATGGCGTCAATCGACATCAAGGATACATACCTCCATGTACCGATTTTCCCCGCTCACCAGAAATATCTACAGTTCGAGATAGAAAATCTTCATTTTCAGTTTGTAGCTCGGCCTTTTGGACTAGCTACTGCCCCTCGAGTATTTACAAAGGTTCTGGCCCCTCTTCTAGCCAGATTAAGGGCTCAAGGTATAACGATTTTAGCGTACCTAAACAATCTGCTCTTGATAGACCAGTTGTAGCCCGCTTAGACCAAAGTATGGTCACCACAGTCAACTACCTGGAATACCTATGTTGGATTCTCAACCTAGAGAAATCTTCCTTAAAACCATCAAGGAGATTGGAATACTTGGGTTTGATCATAGATACAGCCCAGAAGATGGTATTCTTACCCCAGGCGAAGATCAGTGCCATAAGGGAGCTGATTCAGGTAGTCAAGGCAAACAAGAATCCTTCTATTGGACTTTGCATGAGGTTGTTGGGAAAGATGGTGGCTTCATTCGAGGCCGTTCCTTATGCTCAGTTTCATTCGAGACTGCTGCAAAACAGTATCCTATCGGCTTGGAACAAGAAGGTCCAAGCTCTAGATTTCCCAATGTGCTTGTCTCCAAAGGTGCGCCAGAGCCTCAGTTGGTGGTTGATAACCAAGAATCTGCAGAAAGGAAAATCCTTCCTACCAGTTACCTGGAAGGTGGTAACAACAGATGCTAGTCTTTCAGGTTGGAGAACAGTTCTGGAAGAGGCAACTGTCCAAGGGAAATGGTCCAGGTCAGAAATGACCTTGCCCATCAATATTTTAGAGATTCAGGCAGCGCGTCTGGCCCTGAGGGCCTGGACGTTCAGATTACGGAATTGTCCTGTCCGGATCCAATCCGACAGTGCCACAGCAGTGGCCTATATCAATCACCAAGGGGGCACGAGAAGTCGTGCGGCCCAGAGAGAGGTGAATCATATTCTAACTTGGGCAGAAAATAATGTACCTTGCCAGTCGGCAGTCTTCATTCTAGGAATAGAGAATTTGCAGGCGGACTACTTGAGTCGCCAGCAGTTGTTCCCGGGAGAATGGTCTCTTCACCCCGATATCTAACTGACAATATGTCAAAGATGGGGGATTCCAGACGTAGATCTGTTTGCGTCCAAGTTCAACAAAAAGATCGACAACTTTGTGTCAAGAACAAAAGATCCGCTAGCTTGCGGAACAGATGCCTTGGTATTCCCGTGGAATCAGTTTTCACTGATTTATGCATTCTCTCCCGTTCTGCTGCTTCCACGACTTCTTTGCAGAATCGAGCAGGAAGGGGAGTCAGTGACTCTCGTGGCCCCAGCATGGCCCAGGGGATCTTGGTTTGCAGAGATCACAAAGATGGCGGTAGAGGACCCACGGACCCTGTCACCACGTCCAGACCTTCTCTCGCAAGGTCCGGTATTCCATCCTACCTTACAAACGCTAAATTTAACGGTTTGGCTATTGAGACCCACATTCTGAAGAAGTGTGGGCTGTCAGGTTCAGTGGTATCTACCTTGGTTAATGCAAGGAAGCCGGCCTCCAGAATCATATATTACAGAGTCTGGAAGGCATATGTCTCCTGGTGTGAATCCAGGGGTTGGCACCCCAGGAAGTATGTCATAGGTAGACTCCTTGACTTTCTGCAAATGGGGTTAGAAATGAAGCTGGCCTTGAGTACTATCAAAGGCCAGGCCTCGGCCTTATCTGTATTATTTCAGCGACCACTTGCTTCTCGTTCTTTGGTTCGTAGCTTTATTCAGGGGGGTAACGCGGCTTAATCCTCCGGTTAGGTCACCCCTGAACCTTTGGGACTTGAATTTAGTTCTGTCAGCATTACAGAAACAGCCTTTTGAGCCGATACGACATATTCCCTTGGTCCTTTTGACAAGGAAACTAGTTTTTCTGGTAGCCATATCTTTTGCAAGAAGGGTATCAGAGTTGGCTGCTCTTTCTTGTAAAGAGCCATATTTAATCCTTCATAAGGATAAGGTAGTATTGCTTCCTCACCCTAAGTTGGCATTGCTCTGGGACATCCCACATAGTAATTACTATGGCTGTCCCGTGATGTACGATTAGAAAAATAGGATAACGGCTTAACTGTAAAATCCTTTTCTATGAAGTACATCATGGGACGCAGAGATCCCTCCCTTCTTTCTGGTATACACGTGAATTGCTTTGCTACAAAAACTGAGGTACTCCCAGTAGTGGGAGGGATTATATAGGGAGTGGACTTCCTGTCTTAGGGTGTGCAAGTGTCCATCACCTGAAGGTGTCCTATAACCCACATAGTAATTACTATGGCTCTGTGTCCCATGATGTACTTCAAAGAAAAGGATTTTACAGGTAAGCTGTTATAAAAATCCTATTTTTAATGCCTTATTAGAGATATACAGTCTAATGCAAAAGCAGGACACTCTTTTAGAACGTGGGAATGCTTTGTCCCATGCAAGTGCATCTGATATATAGTCTAATACCTAAAAACCACTGTGTGTTTGCCTACACTCTATACTACATTATCTTGGAGTGTTTTCACAGAGGAATTTTTTTCAGAATTGTTCACGTCTAATGCCCCGTACACACGATCGGACATTGATCCGACATTCCGACATCAAAATCCATAGTTTTTTCCGACGGATGTTGGCTCAAACTTGTCTTGCATACACACGGTCGCACACAGTTGTCGGAAAATCCGATGGTTCTGAACGTGGTGACATAAAACACGTACGTTGGGACTATAAACGGGGCAATAGCCAATAGCTTTCGTCTCTTAATTTATTCTGATCATGCATGGCACTTTGTCCGTCGGATTTGTCTACACACGATCGGAATTTAAAGGATCGGATTTTGTTGTTGTAAAATTTTATAGCCTGCTCTCAAACTTGTGTGTGTCGGAAATTCCGATGGAAAAAGTCCGATGGAGCCCACACACGGTCGGAATTTCTGACAACAAGCTCCGATCGCACATATTTAGTCAGAAAGTCCGATCGTGTGTACAGGGCATAACTGTTAGAGGCATGGTGACATAACTAGTTATGGACATTCAGCATGCTGCTATGGGGGGGGGGGGGGGGGGGGCGACTGCTAATCCAGCCCCCTGAGACCGCTAGTCCCCTCCTCCCCCTCTAGTGACTTTAGCCTTTTCCACAAACTTGAGAGGACCCCACCAATGGTCATTGAATAGAAAGTGTCCACATCATGCCAGGTAGTGACAAGGACACCAGAAAAAAACCCATGGTGATTTTATCTCAGAGAGGGCTTTAAATCCCTCTTTTCCTCCTCCCCCCCCCCCCCATTAGCTATTCTTTTCTTCTTCTTTTTTTTTTTTTTTTTATTTAAATATTTGGTTTTTATTAATTTTCTTTACTTTTTAACATTTTAAAAAAGGTGCAAAATGAAGAAAAAAAAAAATAAAGCTTTTACTTAATTTGTGAATGACTTTGCAATGTTTTCCACTAGAGTCATAATTTTAGTGTCATTTTAACTTCAGTAACACAAATTTTTAGTCAACGATAATTAACCACTTGACCGCCGGAAGGTTTTACCCTTTCATGACCAGAGCGTTTTTTTACTATTTAGCACTGTGCTACTGCGCGGTCATGCAACACTGTATTCAAATTCTCACCACTGGGGTCTTTTCTTATATAAACGAAAAATGACAGAACATTTTGAAAAAAATATTTTCTAAATTCTGTTAAAACATATCCAATAAAAAACATTGAATTTCTTCATAAATTTAAACGAAAATGTATTCTGCTACATGTCTTTGGTAAAATGAAAAAAAAAATGCAAATAAGTGTATATTAATTGGTTTGTGCGAAAGTTATAGCATTTACAAACTATGGTATCTATACTGGAATTTACGCAGCTGTAGACGCTATACTGTAACGGCGGTCATCAGCTACATTTAGTGGGGAATGTGATAGGGAGGTGGGCAATCTGGAGCTAACCGACACTGGCTAGGAGGGTCACTAACTGACACTGATGTCGTTAATGTCACTAGTACAGTAATTAGTGATAATGCTGTACATTGACACTGTACTAATGACACTGGCTGGGAAGGGGTTAACATTAGGGGCAATAAAGGGGTTAACTGTGTGCCTAACAAGTGTAATGTGTGCTGAATTTACTTGCTGGTCTACCACTTTTTGTCCCCCTGCTTTTCAGGGAAAAGAAACAGCCAGATTGCTGTTCCTATGTACACAGAGTTATGTCTGTTTTGTAAGGTTTCAGCTAAAATCATTGGCTGAAATCTGCTGCCAAACTCGTGCTGTATCCAATCACAGCAAAATCTGGCAGGGGGTGTGTGCATGCGCACCCCAAACCCAAAAGAAAGCCAGCAACGTACGTGACCATGCCTGTACCTGCTGCCCGCTCGCAGTATATTTACTGTGAGCGGTCAGCAGGTGTTTTTTGTCTATGCATAAAAAAATAAGATAATTTTTTCAAGACAATATCACCAAAAGAATGCCATGCTGGTCTTAAAATAAATAAATACACACACACACACACACATATATATATATATATATATATATATATATATATATATATATATATATATATATATATATATATATACACACAGTGGGGCAAAAAAGTATTTAGTCAGCCACCAATTGTGCAAGCAAGTTCTCCCACTTAAAAAGATGAGAGAGGCCTGTAATTGTCATCATAGGTATACCTTAACTATAAGAGATAAAATGTGGAAACAAATCCAGACAATCACATTGTCTGATTTTTGAAAGAATTTATTTGCAAATTATGGTGGAAAATAAGTACAGTATTTGGTCAATATCAAAAGTTCATCTTAATACTTTGTTATGTATCCTTTGTTGGCAATGACAGAGGTCAAACGTTTTCTGTAAGTCTTCACAAGGTTGTCACACACTGTTGCTGGTATGTTGGCCCATTCCTCCATGCAGATCTCCTCTAGAGCAGTGATATTTTGGGGCTGTCGCTGGGCAACACGGACTTTCAACTCCCTCCAAAGGTTTTCTATGGGGTTGAGATCTGGAGACTGGCTACTCCACTCCAGGACCTTGAAATGCTTCTTACAAAGCCACTCCTTCGTTGCCCGGGTGGTTTGTTTGGGATCATTGTCATGCTGAAAGACCCAGCCACTTTTCATCTTCAATGCCCTTGCTGATGGGAGGAGGTTTGCACTTAAAATCTCATGATACGTGGCCCCATTCATTCTTTCATGTACATGGATCAGTCATCCTGTTCCCTTTGCAGGGAAACAGCCCCAAAGCATGATGTTGCCACCCCCATGTTTCACAGTAGGCATGGTGTTCTTTGGTTGCAACTCAGCATTCTCTCTCCTCCAAACACGACGAGTTGTGTTTCTACCAAACAGTTCTACTTTGATTTCATCTGACCATATGACATTCTCCCAATCCTCTTCTGGATCACCCAAATGCTCTCTAACAAACCTCCGACGGACCCGGACATTTACTGGCTTAAGCAGGGGGACACATCTGGCACTGCAGGATCTGAGTCCCTGGCGGCGTAGTGTGTTACTGATGGTATCCTTTGTTACGTTGGTCCCAGCTCTCTGCAGGTCATTCACTAGGTACCCCTGTGTGGTTCTGGGATTTTTGCTCACCATTCTTGTGATCATTTTGACCCCACGGGGTGAGATCTTGCAAAGAGCCCCAGATCGAGGGAGATTATCATTGGTCTTGAATGTCTTCCATTTTCTAATTATTGCTCCCACAGTTGATTTCTTCACACCATGCTGCTTGCCTATTGCAGATTCAGTCTTCCCAGCCTGGTGCAGGTCTACGATTTTGTTTCTGGTGTCCTTCGACAGCTCTTTGGTCTTCACCATAGTGGAGTTTGCAGTGTGACTGTTTGAGGTTGTGGACAGGTGTCTTTTATACTGATAACAAGTTCAAACAGGTGCCATTAATACAGGTAATGAGTGGAGGACAGAGGAGCCTCTTAAAGAAGAAGATACAGGTCTGTGAGAGCCAGAAATCTTGCTTGTTTGTAGGTGACCAAATACTTATTTTCCACCATAATTTGCAAATAAATTCTTTCAAAAATCAGACAATGTGATTGTCTGGATTTGTTTCCACATTTTGTCTCTCATAGTTGAGGTATACCTATGATGACAATTACAGGCCTCTCTCATCTTTTTAAGTGGGTGAACTTGCACAATTGGTGGCTGACTAAATACTTTTTTTCCCCCCACTGTATATATCTTGATCTTAAAATATTACAAAATCTTTGCTGAACAGGCCTGTAATAGAAATGTAAAAGTTGTTCTTGTCCATAGAGGTTAAAGGTATGAGAGCTAAAATGGTTAACCTTTTATTTTCTCGGATGTGGATGTTTTTCAGGATTTGGACTCTGATAATGTTATGGGCCCAGCTCACAAATTACTGCTTAGCCAAGTTCTTCAAAGGCTAAGTTCACCTTTTGGAACATGCCACTGTACATCTTTCTGTAGATCTGTAATTTGTAACATGTTCACAAGCACCCCTCTTCCCCACCTGCTTCCACCCCCTGTGACAGCGTGCAGTTCTTCTCCCCCCGCAGCCGCTGTCAACATTTAAAATCAGTGGGCTACGAGTGTGCTGATCAACGCACTTATAGTGCAATGACACTTCCTCCAGCTTTCTAAATGAAAGCCCTACTGTATGGACAGAAAGCTGGAGGAAGTGTCTGCAGGAGCATGACATTGCACCCCTGAGCCCACTGATTGCGGGAGCAGTGCTTTGCAGGATTATATGGGAAAAATTAATAAATGCTAATTTTTTTTCCTGCAAAAATATGTGCATTTATTATTTTTTTCTTAAAGGTGAACTTAGCTTTTAAAGGGCAAAGCGACAGGATCTTTAAGCCCTGTCCCTTACAGTTATACTGACTCTCATTGCTTCCTTGATGCTCCTTCCTCTGTAGCAGCTGCTGCAAATTCCAGGTATTGGAACTTACAGGAAGTAACCTCATGCTCTTCATCGTGTGAGTTTTGTTCTGGTGTAGCCATTGGCTACTAGTCCTAGGCAACACATCATGGGAGAAAGTTGCATGTCCCCCCTCCTATTCCCTGATGTGCGTTTAGCTACAGTCTGATTGGAAGAAAGTTTGGCAGAGGAATGCTGTGAATTAGAGATGCATGATTAATTGTTAAAAAAATTGTGAAATCAATTTAATCACCCTCAAGGTTTTTCACCTTAATGCATTCTATGCTATGATGCAGCAGCAAAACGAAACAGTAAAGTTAGTCCTATTTCTTTTGTATAATGTGAAAGATGCTGTTGCGCCGAGAATCATGATCTATATACTAAGCTAAAATAATCATTGTGCAGCTCTACTGTGAATGTAAATATAACAGATTGGCAGTTGGGCTTTAACCATACCCTTTAACTTTGCCCCAAATGGGTAAGGTGACACTTTAAAGGAGAAGTTCACCTTTTGGAACACGTTGCATGTTCCACCCTTTTTTCATGTTCTAGCAGGTGTTAATGGAGCTTTAATATATACACTATATTGTCAAAAGTATTGGGACATCTGCCTTTACACGCATATGAACTTTAAAGGCGTCTTAGTCCGTAGGGTTCAATATTGAGTTGGCCCACTCTTTGCAGCTATAAAAGCTTCAACTCTTCTGGGAAGGCTGTCCACAAGGTTTAGGAGTGTACCTTTGGGAATGTGTGACCATTCTTCCAGAAGCGCATTGTGAGAATTACAGACCAGTTAGCCTAACATCAATAGTATGCAAGCTCTTGGAGGGGATGATAAGGGATTATATACAAGATTTTAGTAATGAAAACTTCATCATTAACAGTAATCAGCATGGATTCATTAATAGTAGTTCTTGCCAAACCAATCTATTAACCTTCTATGAGGAGGTGAGTTGCCATCTAGATAAAGGAAGGCCCGTAGACGTGGTGTATCTGGATTTTACAAAAGCATTTGACACAGTTCCCTATAAATGTTTACTGTACAAAATAAGGTCTGTTGGCATGGACCATAGGGTGAGTACATGGATTGAAAACTGGCTACAAGGGCGAGTTCAGAGGGTAGTGATAAATGGTGAATACTTGGAATGGTCAGGGGTGGATAGTGGGGTCCCACAGGGTTCTTTGCTGGGACCAATCCTATTTAATTGGGGTAGGCAACTACATGGCAAATGAGGTTTAATGTAGAAAAATATAAAATGCATTTGGGTGGCAAAAATATGAATGCAAGGTATACACTAGGGGAAGAACCTCTGGGGGAATCTAGGATGGAAAAGGACCTGGGGTTCCTAGTAGATGATGGGCTCAGCAATGGCATGCAAATGCCAAGCTGATGCTAACAAACCAAATAGAATATTGGCATGCATTAAAAAAGGGATTAACTCCAGGGATAAATCGATAATTCTCCCAATCTACAAAACTCTAGTCTGGCCGCACATGGAGTATGCTATCCATTTCTGGCCATCAGTCCTCAGGAAGGATGTACTGGAAATGGAGCGAGTACAAAGAAGGGCAACAAAGCTAATAAAGGGTCTGGAGGAAATTTGTTATGAAGAAAGGTTGCGAGCCCAGACCTTATTCTCTCTCTGGAGAAGGGGATATGATTTCAATTTACAAACACCATACTGGTGACCCCACAATAGGTATAAAACTTTTTTGCAGAAGGGAGTTCAACAAGACACGTGACCACTCATTAAAATTAGAAGAAAAGAGCTTTAACCTTAAACTACGTAGAGGGTTCTTTACTGTTATGCTATGTACACACAATAGGATTTTCCGACAACAAAACCGTGGATTTTTTTCCGAAGGATGTTGCTCAATCTTGTCTTGCATACACACGGTCACACAAATGTTGGCAGAAATTCTGAACGTCAAGAACGTGGTGACGTACAACACGTACGACGAGCTGAGAAGAAGTTCAATAGCCAGTGCGGCTCTTCTGCTTGATTCCGAGCATGCGTGGACTGGACTTTTGTGCATCGGAATTGTGTGCACACGCTCGGAATTTACGACAAGTCTTGTTGTCGGAAAATTTGAGAACCTGCTTTCAAACATTTGTTGGAAATTCCGACAACAAATGTTCTATGGAGCCTACACACGGTCGGATTTTCCAACAACAAGCTCACATCCAACAAGAGCAGCAAGGATGTGGAATTCCCTTCCACAGGCGGTGGTCTCAGCGGGGGGGGTGTGATCGCACAGCCCACGTGCAGAGCCCGCCAGGAAGGCAACACTGTGCTGCGCTAATCACAGGCAGTGAAACATTGTCCCGATGCGCGGCTGCTGAGATCGGGAAATGTCTCACTGCCTGTGATTAGCGCAGCTCAGTGCCGACTTCCTGGTGGGCTCTGCAAGTGGGCTGTGTGAACACGGCGGAGCTCATTCTTACGGACATATAATTACAAACATAGGTTGGACTTGATGGACTTGTGTATTTTTTCAACCTCACCTACTATGTAACTATGTGAGATCAGGCACTGATGTTTGGCAAGAAGGCCTGGCTCCCAGTCTCCACTCTAATTCATCCCAAGGGTATTCTTTTGGGTTGGGGTCAGAATTCTGTGCAGGCCAGTCAAGTTCCTCCACCCCAAACTCGCTCATACAT
The DNA here is from genome assembly GCF_042186555.1 of Aquarana catesbeiana. Classification (NCBI taxonomy): domain Eukaryota; kingdom Metazoa; phylum Chordata; class Amphibia; order Anura; family Ranidae; genus Aquarana; species Aquarana catesbeiana. The sequence continues at coordinate 96,565,546 of NC_133331.1, forward strand.
GTCTTTATGGACCTTGCTTTGTGCACTGGTCCAAATTATTTGGTAGAGGGGGGGTTATGGTGTGGGGTTGTTTTTCAGGGGTTGGGCTTGGCCCCTTAGTTCCAGTGAAGGGAAATATTATGGCATTAGCATACCAAGACATTTTGGATAATTTCATGCTTCCAACTTTGTGGGAACAGTTTGGGGATGGCCCCTGACTGTTCCAACATTACTGCTCACCAGCGCACAAAACAAGGTCCATAAAGACCTGGATGAGCGAGTTTGGGGTGGAGGAACTTAAATGGTCTGCATGGATTCCTGACCTCAACTTGATAGAACACCTTTGGGATGAATTAGAGCAGAGACTGGGAGCCAGGCCTGACCTCACAAATGCGGTTTTAGAAGAATGACCAAACATTCCCATAGACACACTCTTAAACCTTGTGGACAGCCTTCCCAGAAGAGTTGAAGCTGTTATAGCTGCAAAGGGTGGACCAACTCAATATTGAATCCTACGGACTAAGACTGGGATGCCATCAAAGTTCATGTGCTTGTAAAGGCAGGCGTCCAATACTTTTGACCATATCGTGTATCTTATTTCTAAAGGTGATTTTTGTGACCTTTAAGCATAGTCTTAGTAACATCTCTTGGGTCCCACATGGCTTGACTTGAAACCAAGGACTCTTTGGCTGCTGTCTGATTAATACTTTGCATGCACAGTATCTCCTTGTTACGTAATTTTTGGAAATCCACGAAGATTTTTTTCACCCCCTTCTTCCTCAGAAGTCAACTGACCTGACTGACGGTTTCACAGCTAATGCAGTTAAAGAACCATGAACCATATATGTGATTATATGTAAGTGTTCTTTTACAGCACTTACAGATGTGCGTAAATGTTTCCATAACGTGACAAGCTTGAGACATTTGGATTTCGAAAGTTTGTTTTTGATTTAGTGCAAACATTTGGTCCATTTGTTACAGGAAAAACCGTTGCAGGAATTTTATAGGAGTAAACTTTGAATGCTTCCCTGTGAATTATTAATGTCTGAAGGAACAAGAGTGAGAAAGCAATTTAAGAAAGCTATAGTCGTCTTTGTCTTATCTATGACTCATTTTATTAATGCTGCCTTTCCAGCGCGTGGACTGGATCACATAGCGGAAAATATTCTGTCCTACCTGGATGCAAAATCACTGTGTTCAGCAGAGCTGGTGTGCAAGGAGTGGTACCGAGTGACCTCAGATGGCATGTTGTGGAAGAAGCTCATAGAGAGGATGGTCAGGACAGACTCATTGTGGAGAGGGCTGGCGGAGAGAAGAGGATGGTAAGTGCAGACCCTTTAACATGACCCATCTGAAAAGATACTCTGTAGCTGAACTTCTGTAATTTTTTTGTTAATAAAAACATGGATCTTACTGAAGAAGAAAGTGTTGTACTGGAAGGAGCTGTAAAGATTGCTAAGTAAACATTAAAGTATAACTAAAGGCAAAACTTTGTATTTTTTTGTTTTGGATAGAGTGGAGTGGGATTAGAACACCTGTCAGTTTTTATTGCTGTCTGTGACCCCATTAAGCAGATTCACCCTCTTTATTTGTCATGTTTACCATTATCATTGAAAGTGAAGTTAAAAGAAAATCCAGAATTTTGGGTTGTCCCCAGAAAAGTAATAGGGGGAAAATCTTCAGAGGACGGTAGTTCTGCTGACCTGGGGGTCCCTAAGGAATTCCCTTAATTTGCAGGGTTTTCATCTTACTTCCTGTTTAGCTATGGGACAGGAAGTGAAGGGAAATCTTCGCAATGGGACACAGAGGGCTATAAAAATAATAAAAATGACAGAGGTTATAACTCTCCCTTACTCTATCCAAAATGAAAAAAAAAAAGTTTTGCTTATAGTTCTACTTTAAAGCCTAAGTTTAGGTAAAACCTAGAACCTAAAAAAAAACACAAGGGACAGTTCCTTGTGCTGGTGCCAGTTGTCATAGTTGAAATCCTCTGTTCGCTGAGAGACCTATACTAGAGCTTCCTTGAATGAAAGCTTTCTATGAATGGAAGATATGCGGATGAAAAAGGTCAGCCTCTTTCATTCATAGACCGATTTTCATTCATGGAAGCTATGCCCTGTTTGGTATATAGAGACTATAGCTTTTCTTTTCTCTGCTGGAGGATTCTGCCACCAGTAATGAATGTTTTACAAAAGCAAATGTTCATCTGCTTAGTCCCCTTTCTGAGTTTGCACTGTCCCCAGCATACACATTGTTCACCCAGTAGTGCCCACAGGCTGGTAGAGGCACTCTTCTCTTATCAGGGTCTACATCCCCTCCACACACATTTTTTTTCTCAACAATGTCCACACAACAGTAAGCACTCCCTGCGCCCTTGTGTTGTACATTTTTTTTTCCAGTTTCGCTATTTTTGCAACTCTGTCTACATTGTATGCTGTAGCTTCTCTGGCAGCTCTCCTACAAGTGTCCGCACTGCATTCTCTGCAGTTCCCGTTACTATTGCCATTGTTTATTAGTGAAAAGCATGGTTTACTTTCTGCTGCATACTGTATTTATAAAATGAAGGCTGTGGTGTGGAGCCTGTCGTGTCCTATGGAGTTTACTCTGCATAATAATGCAAAGAACACACTGTGATGGAGAGGTTTGTCACATGACTTTGACAGGTCATGGGGCTTTATTTCCCCCAATTTATTCACGTATATGGAACTTTTGCTTTAAAGTGATATTAAAGGTTTGTTTGCTTTTTTTTAAACAACAAACATGCCATACCTACCTGCTCTGTCTAATGGTTTTGAACAGAGCAGCCCGGATCTTCCTCTTCTCGGGTCCCCTGCCGGCGCTCCTGGCTCATGCCCCTTGACCAGTGCCCCCAGTAGTAAGCCACTTGCAATTGGCGCATGCTCACTTCCAAGCCCTGCTCTATGCGTCCATAAGACACATAGAGCTGCAGCTTGGCTCCGCCCCCCACTCTCTCCTCATTGGCTCACTGGCTGTGATTGACAGCAGTGGGAGCCAATGACTCCTGCTGGTGTGTCTCAGCCAATGAGGAAAGGGACACCTGGCACAGCCGAGGCTCCCATGCACATCGCTGGATCGAGAGGGGGCGCAGATGAGTATTAGGGGGGCTGTGGGAGAAGCAGCACACAAAAGGTTTTTTACCTTTATTTATCAAATGCATGAAGGTAAAAAACTTCTGCCTTTACAACCACTTTAAATTCAGATATGGTACCCATAACCAAATAATACTTGCCCATCCAAAGTATGGGTAGATTGGTCAGTAATACATACTAGTGTGCCAGGAGACCCAAAACCATTAGGCCTAAATCAGGCATGTCCAAAGTCCGACCCGCGGGCCTATTGCGGCCCGCGGTCCGGTTTCAGACGGCCCGCCTGGTAATTTTTACATATATATCTTTTGTGGCCCCCAACGAATCCCCGAGCGCCGGGGGTCACAAAAGATAGATATGCTGGCTGCCTTGGAGGGGGCGGGACAAGCGCCGTACAGGATACAGGAGAATTTCCTGTTTACACGGCATCCTGTGTAAAAGGAAGTCCTGTCTCCTGCGCTGCCATTGGACAATTGTTTTGTCCATCATAGGAGGTGGGACTTTCAATTAAAGAGGCCGCCGTGTAAACAGGAGTTTCTCCTGTATATCTGTTGGCGCTCGTCCCGCCCCCTCCCTGTCTCCTCCAAGGCTGCAGATGGACATGAATCAGGCTGCACTGATGGCAATGGTGAGTCTGCATTCATGTCAATGTGGGGGCTGCCGTATTTATGTCAATGTGGGGGCTGCTGTATTCATGTCAATGTGGTGGGGGCTGCATTCATGTCAATGTGGTGGGGGCTGCATTCATGTCAATGTGGTGGGGGCTGCATTCATGTCAATGTGGTGGGGGCTGCATTCATGTCAATGTGGTGGGGGCTGCATTCATGTCAATGTGGTGGGGGCTGCATTCATGTCAATGTGGTGGGGGCTGCATTCATGTCAATGTGGCGGGGGCTGCATTCATGTCAATGTGTCGGCGGCTGCATTCATGTCAATGTGGCGATGTGGCGGCGGCTGCATTCATGGCAATGTGGCGGGGGCTGCATTCATGGCAATGTGGCGGGGGCTGCATTCATGTCAATACGGCGGGGGCTGCATTCATGTCAATACGGCGGGGGCTGCGTTCATGTCAATACGGCGGGGGCTGCGTTCATGTCAATACGGCGGGGGCTGCATTCATGGCAATACGGCGGGGGCTGCATTCATGGCAATACGGCGGGGGCTGCATTCATGGCAATACGGCGGGGGCTGCATTCATGGCAATACGGCGGGGGCTGCATTCATGGCAATACGGCGGGGGCTGCATTCATGGCAATACGGCGGGGGCTGCATTCGTGGCAATACGGCGGGGGCTGCATTCGTGTCCATACGGCGGGGGCTGCATTCGTGTCCATACGGCGGGGGCTGCATTCGTGTCAATACGGCGGGGGCTGCATTCGTGTCAATACGGCGGGGGCTGCATTCGTGTCAATACGGCGGGGGCTGCATTCGTGTCAATACGGCGGGGGCTGCATTCGTGTCAATACGGCGGGGGCTGCATTCGTGTCAATACGGCGGGGGCTGCATTCGTGTCAATACGGCGGGGGCTGCATTCGTGTCAATACGGCGGGGGCTGCATTCGTGTCAATACGGCGGGGGCTGCATTCGTGTCAATACGGTGGGGGCTGCATTCGTGTCAATACGGTGGGGGCTGCACTTAGACCAAATTTTAATGGTTTAAGAATGTCAGGCAAAATGGTGGGCCCTCAAGCATGTTCTATTCATCAAATCTGGCCCTGTTTGAAAAAAGTTTGGACACCCCTGGCCTAAATGAACACTTTAATGAACAGAGTCACAATTGCTAGTTTATATTAAACTGTACCCCAATTCTCTTTTTGTTCCCACACACCTGCCCTGTAAGCAACATGCTTAGAGTAGCGTCACATTTTAGTGCGCTACCCAATTTTTTTTTTTTTACTCTGCAGCACCAATAGCTGTGAAGTCTGTTAGGTTTGAAATCTGGATAAAGAAAGCAGGAAATCGGAAGCCAAAACAACACCTACAATGGGGCTGACTGTAGCAAACAAAATATTAAAAGGTCATAGTGCCAATGTAAGGCAGGTTGTCAGTGGAACGAGACGAAGAACCTATAGAGAAGAGGTAAAATGGGAGCATAACCACTGGATAGGGAGATGCTAAATGCATCTGATATTTTATGGCCAGGTATTATTTGTATCTACTGAAGATGTTATGAACATTAACTAGCTTGAGAGGAAAGTATATTCTGATCCCGATACATTATTTAGTGATCAATTTGGTGTGATATTTTAGGAAGAGGAACTTTCAACACATAAAAAGCACTCAAAATAACTGAAGAAAATGTTCCAGGCTTAAATTTGTATACAAAATCACTGGTTTACCTTGTAAAGAAGAAAGCATCGCCACTACTCCCAATCAACCCAGGTGAATAAACCAAACGAACCCACACACCCTGGTGCATTTCTTCCTGCCCACCAGGACTTGACTAAGCCCCGGTGGGCAGGGTGAAATGCATCAGATTGTGCGGTTTGGTAAAGACATGTAGGCTGAGGCCGCTCTTTATTGTTTGTTCACCTGGGCTGGTTGGGAGTAGCGGCGATACTTTCCTCTTTACATTTACAAGCCCTCAGGATTGGTATTAGAACAAGCCTGCACCCCATGTTATGGGACACAGGGATATGCTTTCAACTCTACTTTGAGTGGTGCCAAAAGCAATCAAACAAATGTTTTACCTTAACATGAATATAACCCAGTGTTTAAACCTATGGCTAAAGCTAAACTCAACCCTAAATCAGTTCATAACATACACCCCTGGGTGTAACCCCTGTAAGCATAAACCTTTTCTTACTAATTATGTTGGTGTAAAGATTACAAATAAAATGATATCATCACGTTAACAATAAAAATATAATGAAAAATCAACACCAAAACAAAATTCACAAAATCTTTGCAATTTTTTTGCACCTACACCAATGATCTGATGGAAAAGCTAACCTTGTTGCAACACTGCATGCTCGTACAGACGTCTCAGTGACTGGGATTCTGGCTAAGTAGTCACCATAAAGCAGCACTGTACTATAAATCAGTGAGCAATGTTTCTTTATAACTGTGTTTGAATTTCTGTTCCACAGAATGTTAACTTCATGTATGCATTTGTCGGATACAAATCATACAGTCCTGGTGGAGTATTAAGCTGTACTTCTAGAAAAGGAGAATAAGCACTCCTGAATCTGTCAACGTTAAACTGCTTCTTCTCTGTCTTATGAGCCCATAGAGCCCTATTACCTGTCTCCTGGAACCACAAAGCAGTCAGCTCTTTAGAATAGCCTGTGTAAATATGAATGAGAAAATTTGCATTGGACCATCTTTTGTGATCTTCTAACTCAATAATAATCCTTATTTTTCAAGTTAGAGCCACTTTGGAAAAAAGAAACTCTTAAAAATTACTCGGCCACAATACATATTTTCTTAACTCTGTAATTGTGCAATGTTATGGGGTGATCTGTACCTTCTAAAGGGAAATACACATTGAGTACACTACTGTACAAAAGTTTTAGGCAGGTGTGAAAAAATGCTGTAAATTAAGAATGCTTTAAAAAATAGAGGTGTTAATAGTTTATATTGATCAATTAACAAAATGAAAAGTAAATGGACAGAAGAAAAATCCATATCAAATCAATATTTGGTGTGATCACCCTTTGCCTTCAAAATAGCATTGGTTCTTCTAGGTACACTTGCACACAGATTTGAAGGCACTCGGTAGGTAGGTTGTTCCAAACATCTTGGAGAACTAACCACAGATCTTCTGTGGATGTAGGCTGCCTCAAATGTTTCTGTTTCTTCATTTAATCACACATACTTGATGATGTTAAGATGTTAAGATCAGGACTCTGTGGGTGGGGGGGGGGCAAACCATCACTTTCAGGATTCCTCGTTCTTTTTTTATGTTGAAGTAACATTGGCTGTATGTTTGGGATCTTTGTTCTGCTGCAGAATAAACTTGGGAGCAATCAATCACACGACTCTCTGGTGGTATGGCATGATGGATAAGTATCTGCCTGTATTTCTCAGCATTGAGGAATCATTGATCCTGGCCAGATCTCCAACTCTATTTGCAGAAATGCAGCCCCAAAATTGCAAAGGACCTCCACCATGCTTCACTGTTGCCTGCAGACACTTATTATTGTACTGCTCTCCAGCCCTTGGGCAAACAAACTACCTCTGCTACAGCCAAATATTTCAAATTTTGACTCCTCAGCCCAGATCACTGCCTTTTTTCTACACCCCACTTCCTATTTTTCCATGCATAGTTGAGACACTTAGCCTTGTTTCCACGTCAAAGGTATGGCTTTTTGGCTGCAATTCTTCCATTCTTCTTCCTTGAAGACCACTTCTGGCCAGACTTCTCCAGGCAGTAGATCGGTGTACCTGGGTCCCACTGGTTTCCACCAATTCTGTGCTAATGGCACTGCTGGACATCTTCTGATTTTGAAGGGACATGAAACGGTCTTCCACATCCTTACCCTTTCACGCCTAAGCCTATTTCTGACATTTAGTGTTTACAAGTTAAAATCTATATTTTTTGCTAGAAAATTACTTAGAACCCCCAAACATTATATATATATTTTTTAGCAGAGACCCTAGAGAATAAAATGGCGATTGTTGCAATATTTTATGTCACATGGTATTTGTGTTTTAAACGCATGTTTTTGGGAAAAGGGACATTTTCATGAATGAAAAAAAAACGAAACAGTAAAGTTAGTCCAATTTTTTTGTATAATGTGAAAGATGATGTTACGCCGAGTAAATAGATACCAAACATGTCACGCTTTATAATTGTACGCACTCGTGGAATGGCGATTAACTACGGTACCTAAAAATCTCCATAGGCAACGCTTAAAATTTTTTTTTTACGGTTACCAGGTTAGAGTTACAGAGGAGGTCTAGTGCTAGAATTATTGCTCCCGTATGCGTTTTCTTTGCTTCGTGGGGACAGGGGCGCTTTAAAAAAAAAATGTTTCTTATTTATTTTTATATCATTAAATTGTGTTTTTAAAAAAATTATTTGATCACTTTTATTGCTGTAAACATCCCTTGTGACAGTAATAGGTGGTGACAGGTACTCTTTATGGAGGGATCGGGGATCTAAAAGACCTCCAATCCCTCCTCCTTTGCACTTCAAAGTATTCAGATCATCGAAAACGGCGATTCTGAATACTGTATATTTTTTTTAATCCGGCGCAATTGGCAGCCGAGTAAACAGGAAGTGAAGTCGTGACATTGCTTCCGTGTTTACATTCAGGAGACTGGAACTAAGCCATTTCTGGCTTCATGCCAGTCTCTCTCTAGCCGCCGAGGATCAGGTCTCCCAGTTGGACGGGGGACTCCAGGTCAGAGCGGCGGGAGGCGGGGATGCTCCCTCCTGCTCCTCCGGGATAACAATAGAGCGGCTTTTAGCTGCATCATTTGTTATCCCTGGATAGCCGATTGCCCGCTCTAAAAAATGGTACCGGGGATGATGCCTGCAGCTGCGGGCATCATCCTGGTATAACCCACGAAAGCCGAGGCCGCATATCTGCGTACGCTCGGCGGGAAGGGGCTAAGCTGGATACACACTATCCAATTTTCTTTCGATTTTTTTCCTTTAGATTTACCAAAACCATATAATATGAGGTCTAACCTAAACACTTTTAATTTGTATGCAATCAGGCAGGCCCTTGCACTACATAGTTGAAGGTAAATCTGAACAAATCTGAAATTGAACAACAAAAGTTGTATAGTGTGTATCCAGCTTTAGTAGCAGAGTTTGGCTATTCCTCACCCAGTTTTAAGCCTCCTACACAGCTGTGTATCAACCTACATATCACATTGATGATAAGCACCTGCTTGGTATAATTAGTTATACACCTGACTGTAATCCTACAAAATTCCTGACTTTGTGCAAATGTAAGAATTGATTCTGGTTTGAAGTCAAAGGATAGTCCAAAAATTGATTTGATTTAGATTTTTCTTCTGTTTGCTCGCTTTGCACTTTGTAAAGTGATAAAAATAAACAATTAAAATCTATATTTTTGAACGCATTCTTACTTTACAGCATTTCTTCACACCTGCCTAAAACCTTTTCACAATACTGAAAACATCATATGTTGCTATGAAGTTGTAGAAATCAAAATTTGTTGCTTCTTTAATACTGCAAACCTTCTGGCTCAATGTTTTGTGCTTATTAGATTAAAGTCTCAGCATAACTTTGCACTGTCTCCTGATTTTGAAAGTGCCTAAAGGAAGAATTGTCCTTGTTGCCCATAATGGCCAGTTAGATTCTTTCTTTCATTTTTATTAACACGTGGAAAGAATACTCTCATTGGTTGCTGTGTGCAGCTGACAAAACACACAAAACACACATTTCAGCTTGCTATGGGAGCACCTGAGCCAAACCGCTACTCTGTGTGTCCATTCAGACAGGGAGCCACGCCCTGGCCTGCCCCCTCTCTCCTCACTGGCTCACTGAGTTTGACAGCAGCGGGAGCCAATGGCACTTCGCTGCTGTCTCAGCCAATGAGGAGGGAGGTCCCGGACTGCCAAGTCTCTCGTGCACATTGCTGGATAGAGAGGGGGCTCAGGTAAGTTTTAGGGGGACGGAGGAGGGCTGCTGCACACAGAAGACATTTTATCTTTATGTATAGAATGCATTAAGATAAAAAAAAATCTTCTGCCTTTACAACCATTTTTACAACCATTGTTGTACATTGGAAGATCGCTTCTCCTATCTTCCTTCTGAAATCCTGTCATTTCCATTGGACTTACCTTCTCTTGAAATTCTAGGGAATGTTTTTCCTACATATTTACATTTACTGCCTTGCTGTTAGCCCTATTTGCCTCACCTGTTTTTCCTTTAGGTGTTTTAATTATCCTCCACTTGCAATTGAGATCCATACCCTTTGTGGAGAAGTACCTCCCTATTGCTTCTGAAATTTTTCTTCAGTAAAGGATAAGTTCACCTTTTCTGGCAAAATTTCACTTTTCATGATAAATAGAAGCATTTCCAGTTTCTAGCCCAGTCATCCCAATGTGCTTTTCTCTCACTTACCTTGTCCACAGGTGGTTTAACCACTAGGTGTCCGCGCTATAGCCGAAAGACGGCTACAGCGCAGACTCCAATTGCCGGGAGGGCGTCCCTGGACGTCCTCCTGTTTACTTCCGCGTTGCACGCTCCCGCGGGCGCGCATCGGGGAAGTTTTGTGCCCGCCGTGTCCCTTGGACACAGCCAGTCACAGATGAAAACGGCCAATCATAGCGGCCGTTTTCAGAGCGATCGGCTGTGCCAATGAGAGACGATCTCGTATGTAAACATATGAGATCATCTCTCATCGCCGGCTCTTCCTCCTCACACAGAGACAGCGTGTGAGGAGGGAGAGCGAACCGCTGCAGCGGTAAGTGAAAAGAAAAAGAAAATGAAAAAAAAAAGTGTCCCCACTGCCATCGGTCCCTGCCATCTGTCCCTGCCATCTGTCCCTGCTGTCATGTCCCTGCCATCTGTCCCCACTGCCATCTGTCCCCACTGCCATCTGTCCCCAGTGCCACATAGTGCCATCTGTCAGTGCCACATAGTGCCATCTGTCATCAGTGCCACCTGTCAGTGTCACGTGCCATCTGTCATCAGTGTCACGTGTCATCAGTGCCACGTATCAGTGCCATCTGTCATCAGTGTCACGTATCAGTGCCATCTGTCATCAGTGCCACGTATTAGTGCCATCTGTCATCAGTGCCACGTATTAGTGCTATCTGTCATCAGTGCCACGTATTAGTGTCATCTTTCATCAGTGCCACGTGTCATCAGTGCCACATATTAGTGCCATCTGTCAGTGTCACGTATTAGTGCCATCTGTCATCAGTGCCACGTATTGGTGCCATCTGTCATCAGTGCCACGTATTGGTGCCATCTGTCATCAGTGCCACGTATTAGTGCCATCTGTCATCAGTGCCACGTATTAGTGCCATCTGTCATCAGTGCCACATCAGTGTCAGTGCCACGTATCAGTGCCATCTGTCATCAGTGCCATATGTCATTGTCCTGGTTCTCCAGGGCCTTCAAAAGTGTAATAGGTAGTCAACAAATTAGATGTGTAATTTATGCTCCTAGAACACGTGATCGTGCTCCCTGCATGTTGGGTCTCTCTATGTGGCCAGGCTGTGAAAAAGTCCCACACATGTGGTATCCCCATACTCAGGAGGAGTAGCAGAATGTATTTTGGGGCGTTATTTGTGGTATACACATGTCATGTGAGAGAAATAACCTATTACAATGACAATTTTGTGGGGGGGGGGGGGGGGGGAATTGTGGGAAAAAATGACAACATCAGAAAGCTCACCATGCATCTTACTAAATACCTTGGAATGTCTACTTTCAAAAAAGGGGTCATTTGGGGGGTATTTGTACTTTCCTGACTTGTTCGGGTCGCAAGAAATGAGATAGGCCATCAGTACATCAGGTGTGATCAATTTTTTATGATTTGCACCATAACTTGTAGACTCTCTAACTTTCACACAGACCAAATAATATCCACTAATTTGGGTTATTTTTACAAAAGATATGTAGCATTATAAATTGTAGTCAAAATTTATGAAGAAAAATTACTAATTTGCAAAATTTTATCACAGACAAAGAAAAATGCATTTTTTTTTCAAAATTTTCGGTCTTTTTTCATTTATAGCGCAAAAAATAAAAAACCCAGAGGTGATCAAATACCACCAAAAGAAAGCTCTATTTGTATGAAAAAAAGGACAAAAAATTCATTTGGGTACAGTATTACATGACTGAGTAATTGACATTCAAAGTGTGAGAGCGCTGAAAGCAGAAAATTGGTCTGGTCACGAGGGGGGTTTAAGTGCCCAGTTGTCAAGTGGTTAAAATCTTGTCAGTTTATTTGAACTTTCAAAATGATTTTCAGATTCCATCACTTCCTGTAGATTGTCTCTCAGCATTCATTTCCCAGAAGCTGTCACAGGAGAGGGCGTGATAAGGTGTGTTCACCACTCTGGATCACACCTCCCTCATTACAATACCACCTTCCACAAACTTTCTATACACTCTGATTGTACAGTCTCCTTTAGATCTTCAAAAGTACAAGGGCCTGCCTGATTTAATACAAATTGAATGGATTGGTTAGGTGTGTCCACCTATTCCATAGTTCTGGTAAGGCCAAAGGACATTGTACGGAGATTGTACAATCGGATTGCATAGGATATGGCCATCTTTTTAGAAGTACATAGGAGGAACTGGACAGAGACACTAAGTTGTCCTCATTCGACAGTCAACCCAGAGAAGCTCCAGAACTTTTTTGGAGCAGAGTTTTTGGTGCGTTTGCTGCACTTGGGGAGCCTTTAACATGTAATGACAACACAAACACAATGCACATTTGCAGTGATTCTAAAAAACAAATGGCAAATTGTGCATGTTTTGTGTGGTTTGCCATGCATTTAAAAAAAACACACAGATGTGAATGGAGCCTCATTGTTGTGTAACTGCACCAATTCCACTTTCAGGCCCCATTGACACCTAGAGTAGTGGGAGCGCATGTTTTTTGGCTCATTTGTCCAGTGACACACGTAAGGCAGCCCATTGATTTCAGTGAGCTGCGCTACATGTGGCAAAGTAGCTCATGGGACAGTTTGGCATGGTGCAAGTTGCACATTTTTTACTGTGTGTTTTGCTGCGTTTCTCATCCTTTTTTTTTTTTTTTTTTTTTCATGTGGCAAAATGTGTGTTTTTGCGTCTGTGTTTGGTGTGCCATTAACAATGACCCTGAAAGCGCAACTAGGTCATTTTAGGTGTATAAATGCAGCCATAAACTATGCAATCTGATTGTACAATCTCCTCTAGATTTACCAAAAGATATATAATAGGAGGACACACCATCTATTCAATCACTGTATACAATCAGGCAGGCTCTTGCACTACATCAGGGATGTCCCATGGGCATGTGGCCCCAGGGAATTTAGCATGCAGCCTGAGCCCATCCGAAGGGACCCTGGGGAAGCCAGGCAAATGCACGCATGGAGAAATGCTGGGGATGCTGTGCAAACATTGTTGATGGGTGAAGGGTGTGTGCTAAAGAGGTCAGCTGGTAAACTCCTTCCCGTGTCTTACTGGTTTCTCCGTCCCAAATCGACATGCCAGCAAGTGTTGAAGCTTTCTAAGAAATAAAGCAAGGGTTAAGGTAAGGCCTTGTTCTCAAAATACACATAATGGTATATTTGTACATTTTAGAAAAAAGGGAACTTAGCCTTTCATTTTAAATCAGTTTGATCTCTGTGTCTGTGGTCCACCCCTCAGCCGGATTGCTTTTGGATGTCCCATACATCTATGAACTACTTAATCTCTGTGTGCACAAAAAAAAAAATTGTTCTTACAGAAAAATCTTCAATTTCCTTGGAGAGTAACTGATACTACACTTCTGTCTATTGGCCCTATGTACTGTTTGTTCATAACATTGAGGCATGGTGGTTAGAGAAGGGGATTTGATGGACAAGCTTTCAACTGTTTTTGTTGGCTAATGGCTACCTCCTGAAGGCAACACTGTAACCTGTGTCTGTGAATGACTTCATACATGTGTCCCTCAATGGACTTAAAGTGTTACTAAACCCAGGAGCCTGCAGTCACTATATCTGATCTCCCACAGTACACAGAACATGGAAATTAAATTATTTTAATAAATATAAACTGCTAAATACCTTTTCTCATCAGCAGTATATAGCAGTGTTGTGATTTCTCTCAGTGTCTGGTTAAAGATTGTAGGAGGCGTTTTCATTCTCCCCTGACTGTCCTATAAGGATGCAGGACTCTTGACCCTCTGCCTGGACAGTGCTGATTGGCCCTGTGCTGATCACATGCACCCTTCCAAGGAAAAAAAATACTCTCAAGACATGCACACCAAACTGAGCATGTGCAGTGTGCTCCCAAGGCTCTGTTTTATCAGGAGATGGTTTGGGTACTGTGAAGAAAGGGGAGGATCAGAGAAGACAGGATCAAACAACTTTTTTACACAATGCAGAGGATTAAAGGGATACTAAAGGTTCACTTTTTATTTGTTTAAAATAACAAACATGTCATACTTACCTCCACTGTGCAGCTCGTTTTGCACAGAGTGGCCCTCGAACATCCTCTTTTGGGGTCCCTCGGCGGCTCTCACGGCTCCTCCCTGCATCAGATAACTCCCTAGGAGAAGCACTCTCCCGAGGGCGGTTACCTTGTGGGCGCGCTCCCGGGTCCAGCATATGCGTCCATAGACTCGAATGCAGGACTCAGCCCCGCCCCCTGGTGCCCGCGTCATTGGATTTGATTGACAGCAGCGGGAGCCAATGTCTGCGCTGCTATCAATTCATCCAATCAGGACCCAAGACACTGGTGTGCTCGTCGCCGGGACGAGATAGAGGGGGTACAGGTAAGTAAAGCAGGGACTCGGGGGGGGGGCTGCAGCATTACAGGAGGTTTTTCACCTCAGTGCATAGAATGCATTGAGGTGAAAAACCCCGAAGGTTTACAGCCCCTTTAAACCCTCAGGTTCCACAGTGAATATAACAAGCATGCTTTACTACATATACAGAATGATTTTACTGTTGTGGGTTTAGTAACGCTTCAATAAAAAAAATTAAAAAAAGATTATATGGTTAGAAAGCAAAACTTAATTTTAGACCCAGTGACATTACTTTTCTATGCAATGCATGGAGATCATGGATGGAAAGTCTGGAGAAATTGGCCTTCTAGGCAGGCTGTATTTGCATGCAGGCTGCCCTAGGTAATGCCCACATGTGATGCTGAGCCTCTATGATTGAAGGAACTGAAATCCAATAAATGAAAGGTGCAGACCAGGGACAGTAATGTCGGGGAGAAAAGAGAGCAAGATGATGCTAGATGTCCTCCAACCAGGAAGTAAGGAGAGCTGTATCTGACGTGCTGTGAGAAGCTTGCAGCAGGCAATGACATTGGGATAAGCAATTTTAGTACATGAAGAGCTTGTATAGCTGTGCAAGAAGGAAAGTAAAGCTGGAGTTAAACATTTTAATTGAAAGATATATCATATATTCTATACATCAATTATCAATTGAGTAAGTTCCCTATATACATTGTACAGTGATTCTGCTGTAGTATTAGTTTTTATCTACCCATAAACCAAGACTGTAACTATATGTCATGCGGCCGTCTTGTAAAACTATAAAGGGGCCCTGCCTCTGTAATTTCCATCTCAAAGGCAATTCTTCTAGTTATACAGAATATTAATTGCTTCCATAGAAATTGTGGTTCTCTTACAATATATACATTCGTCTTGCTCAAAATGATTTGCTGAGTGTTATTGTTACCTGCATAAATCATTGGGTAGCTGGACAGCTCCTGACTCCCATACACAGCTGATACACTCTCTAACGCACCCCATAAATTGAAGCACATTTCACCAGTGTGTAGTTTACATATTCTTGCAGTGTTTAATTGCTGTATTTCCTTTCTCTCATTATTATCTAAACTAATTGGTTCTCCCTTTCAGGATTAAGAAGCTGGGAAACAAAGTGAGCACTTTGGCTCAACTGGGGATTCCAGCTATTCCCAAGGGATTATATTTCTAGGCAGCTGTGCAAGTTTTGCCCCACAAGAAAAAAAAAAAGCACATGGAATGCATCTGAAAACACATCAAAAATGCATCGGCATGTGTTAAAAATGTGCATACATAAACGCATCCAGAATAGATCTAGAATGCGTTTTTGTGGCGTGAACCAGCCCTAAAAGGAGCCTTGGCTTTGCTCTGTGATGCTGCTGAACTGCCAGTGGACTCATGCTATTATAAAGCAAGCCCAACAGTCAGGCAAAGAAACCTCCTTTCCATCACTTCTGTCTGCTGCTTTGTTCTTAACTTATGACCTTAGTTGTGAGGTTTAAGTACATCGAAACCCTTGTAATCACTTTGAAGATTTTCCTTGTTACATTTAAATACATTGATGCCTTTTGTTTAAAGCCCGACTCCGGATAAAAAAAAAATGCGCTGCACAGGTTAACTGCTCGTTTTTTGGGGGTTTTTTTATAGGGCAGAGGAGTGTAGAGATGTAGTTTCACAAAGAATATAAAGGGGTACCTGCAAAAGGCTAATTCAGCTCTATACCAGAAGGTCATCAACCCGACAATATAACCAAAATGAAAACAATTAAAGAAAGATGGGTGTTAAAGATGGCCTCTTGGTATATCTAATATGATCAAATACACAAAATATTCTAAACATTTATGGCTTTATTACAAAACATACAAAATGTGTTTTTAATCAGGTGGGCAATATAGATTCCCGCCCCCAAAGATAAAATCAACAAGATAGTCATAGTCAGACTGTTTGTAGAGCTTTCTACGCTTTTCAAAGACTCTTCTTCAGGATTTCCCTCTCTCATCATCTGACTCAATACCTGCTGATGGGCCCATCATATCCCTTTGGGCTATGGAGAGACCTATACATTGGAACCCAAAGACCGCAACCCGTGGTAATGCAACAGACCCAGCAAAAACCGCCAGGAAACACATAGACTATACTTCACTTATAAACGATATCTAAAAGGCTACTCCGGAATCCCCATTGATGAAAAGGAGATGAGGGGGCCCTGTTATCTCCAGTCAAAGCATGAAGTGCATGGATATACACTGGAACCCAAAGACAGCAACCCCAGCTGGGGAATCGGGACATCGGGAGACTAAGGCACCCTTTTGGATGTTATCCACCTGTTGGTTTTCTTATGACAGAAATATACTATCCTAGAGCTTCCTCTTGTGTGTTACTACTATTCATGCACCTTGTGCTTTGACTGGAGACCCCTCCTCCCCTTTTCATCAATGGGAATTCTGGAGTAACTTTCTAGACATCCTCCATATGTGAAGTATAGTCTGTGTTCCCTGGCAGTTATTGCCCGATCAGTTCCATTGCCATAGGTTGCTGTCTTTAGGTTCCAATGTATATGTCTCACCATAGCCTGAAGGGATATGATGGGCCCATCAACAGGTATTGAGTCAGATGATGATAGACTGAATTCCTGAAGAAGCTGCTGCGAAAGTGAAACGCCTAGGAAACGCCATTGGACGGGTGATCTGTCTATCAAAGTGCCCGGACAAGGGGGAGGGGCTGTATGTGATGGAGCGCAGCGGGAAACACACAGCTATTTTAATGAAAGCTGTGATGTTCCCGGCGCTGTAATCAAACAGGCGGCAGCGGCTCTCCTCTCCCTTCACTGGCTGCAATGGGGACACAGGCTGCACTACTGGGGACACAGGCTGCACTACTGGGGACACAGGCTGCACTACTGGGGACACAAGCTGCACTACTGGGGACACAGGCTGCACTACTGGGGACACAGGCTGCACTACTGGGGACACAGGCTGCACTACTGGGGACACAGGCTGCACTACTGGGGACACAGGCTGCACTACTGGGGACACAGGCTGCACTACTGGGGACACAGGCTGCACTACTGGAGACACTGGCTGCACTACTGGGGACACTGGCTGCACTACTGGGGACACTGGCTGCACTACTGGGGACACTGGCTGCACTACTGGGGACACTGGCTGCACTACTGGGGACACTGGCTGCACTACTGGGGACACTGGCTGCACTACTGGGGACACTGGCTGCACTACTGGGGACACTGGCTGCACTACTGGGGACACTGGCTGCACTACTGGGGACACTGGCTGCACTACTGGGGACACTGGCTGCACTACTGGGGACAGTGGCTGCACTACTGGGGACACTGGCTGCACTACTGGGGACACTGGCTACACTACTGGGGACACTGGCTACACTACTGGGGACACTGGCTGCAATGGAGACACAGGCTGCACTACTGGGGAAATTGGCTGCAATGGGGACACAGGCTGCACTACTGGGGACACAGGCTGCACTACTGGGGACACGGGCTGGCTGCATCTGACGGGCACTGGTGAGGCTGCATTGATCTCTTGTATCATGTCCGCAGTCTCTGACTCTCTGACCATGTGCCCAGTCTCTGACCATCTCCTGTACCATGTCCCCAGTCTCTGACCATCTCCTGTACCATGTCCCCAGTCTCTAACCATCTCCTGTACCATGTCCCCAGTCTCTGACCATCTCCTGTACCATGTCCCCAGTCTCTGACCATCTCCTGTACCATGTCCCCGGTCTCTGACCATCTCCTGTACCATGTCCCCGGTCTCTGACCATCTCCTGTACCATGTCCCCAGTCTCTGACCATCTCCTGTACCATGTCCCCAGTCTCTGACCATCTCCTGTACCATGTCTGCACTCTCTGACCATCTCCTGTACCATGTCCCCAGTCTCTGACCATCTCCTGTACCATGTCCCCAGTCTCTGACCATCTCCTGTACCATGTCCCCAGTCTCTGACCATCTCCTGTACCATGTCCCCAGTCTCTGATCATCTCCTGTACCATGTCCCCAGTCTCTGACCATCTCCTGTACCATGTCCCCAGTCTCTGACCATCTCCTGTACCATGTTCCCAGTCTCTGACCATCTCCTGTACCATGTTCCCAGTCTCTGACCATCTCCTGTACCATGTTCCCAGTCTCTGACCATCTCCTGTACCATGTTCCCAGTCTCTGACCGTCTCCTGTACCATGTTCCCAGTCTCTGACCGTCTCCTGTACCATGTTCCCAGTCTCTGACCGTCTCCTCTACCATGTCTGCAGTCTCTGACCGTCTCCTCTACCATGTCTGCAGTCTCTGACCGTCTCCTCTACCATGTCTGCAGTCTCTGACCGTCTCCTCTACCATGTCCGCAGTCTCTGACCCTCTCCTCTACCATGTCCGCAGTCTCTGACCATCTCCTCTACCATGTCCGCAGTCTCTGACCATCTCCTCTACCATGTCCACAGTCTCTGACCATCATCTCTACCATGTCCGCAGTCTCTGACCATCACCTCTACCATGTCCGCAGTCTCTGACCATCTCCTGCATAAAAATCTTTTTAAAAACAGTCACTTTCGGTATCGGTGTTGTTTCGGTATCGATTTTCGGGATCAAGGAAGAATTATTTTCGGTATCGGTTTCGGCACCAAAAAACCCATTCGGTGCATCCCTAGTTAAAATCATTTTTTTTCCTAGAAAATTACTTAGAACCCCCACATATTATATTATATTATATTTTTTGTAGACACCCTAGAGAATAAAATGGTGGTTGTCACACTGTATTTGCGCAGCGATCTTTCAAATTTTTTACTTTAATGAACTAAAAAAAAAAAAAACTAACCAGTAGTTAGTCCAGTTTTTTTGTATAATGTGAAAGATTTTACGTCGCGAGAATCGTGAGAGAATCGTGATCTTTTTATTCTAAGCAAAAAAATTGTGATTCTCATTTTGGCCAGAATCGTGCAGCTCTAATATGTGATAACTCCATTAGCAAAAATATGTGCATTTAAACACAAAATGTGACAATAAAAAGTTAAGTGTGAAAGTATCCAAACAAAGAAATTCCCAGTGCAAAACCCTGGGTTTATGTTTTCCACCACTCGTGCTGCCCTCTCACCTTTTAATAAACAATGGAGGCTTACCAGAAAGCCTGCGACCGCCCTTATTCAGGGGGGTCAAATCAGGCTTAGTAGAAACAACAGGAACACTGCTGAGATCTCACGGACCTCCCTCACAGGTGACCAGCTAGCATGAATGAAGAGCACCTTCCATGGCATACTCCCAGGAGACAAAAGCTGTACACCAATGGATGAACTGTGTCCTAGCTGTATTATTTGAAACTCTTAGGCCTTCCATAAGAGTATATATAAACACGTTGGTTGCCGTCTCCCCGCTCTGCAGTGCTCTATGTATGTAGTAGCAATTCCCAATGAATTCTCAAGGAGCTCATCAGATATTTTGGTTGTAATTTTGCCTTTTGTGTACTTCATCCTTGAAAATAGTTGCTCAGCAATATAGGTGCCGCCAAAAACTGATGACCTGAATAGGGCGTGATTGTGTAAGATAAAACTTGTAAAAGTCCAGTAAAGAGACACTTCAGCCACATGTGTTTGGCTAAGTGTAAAGGCATTTTCACAAAAAATTTCCCGAAAAAATCAACATTATTAAGTTTTATGATTTGTTTTGTTGGGCTACATTCATAGCCATCTTACATAGTTACATCATAGGTAAGGTTGAAAAAAGACACAAGTCCATCAAGTCCAACCTGTGTGTGTGCTTTTATGTCAGTATTACATTGTATATCCCTGTATGGTGTGGTCGTTCAGGTACCCATCTAATAGTTTTTTGAAATTATCGATGCTCCCCGCTGAGACCACTGCCCATGGAAGAGAATTCCACATCCTTACCGCTCTTATAGTAAAGAACCCTCTACGCAGTTTAAGGTTAAACCTCTTTTAATTTTAGTGAATGGCAGGTGTCTTTTTAAATTCCCTTTCGCAGAAAAGTTTTATCCCAATTGTGGGGTCACCAGGTATTTGTACATTGAAATCATATCCCCCTCTCAAGCGTCTCTTCTAAGTTCAGTGCTCGTAACCTTTCTTCATAACTAACGTCCTCCAGTCCCTTTATTAGCTTTGATGCCCTTCTCTGGACTCTCTCCAGTTCCAGCACATCCTTCCTGGGGACTGGTGCCCAGAACTGGACGGCATACTCCAGGTGCGGCCGGACCTTGGAGAGTGTGAGAATTATCGTTTTATCTCTGGAGATTCTGTTTGCTTTGTTTGCAGCAGCTTGTCATTGCATGCCACCGCTAAGCATATCATCTACTAGGACCCCCAGGCCCTTCTAGATTCCCCCAGAGGTTCTCCACCTAATGAGTAGATTGCATTCATATTTTTACCACCCAAATGCATTATTTTACATTTTTCTACATTAAACCTCATTTACCATGTAGTTGCCCACCACATTAATTTGTTCAGATCTTCTTGTAAGGTTTCTACATCCTGCGGAGACATTATTGCCCTGCTTAGCCTTGTATCATCCGCAAATACTGAGATTGAGCTGTTTATCCCATCCTCCAGATCATTTATGAATAAATTAAATAGGATTGGTCCTAAGACAGAACCCTGGGGAACCCCACTTTCCACACCAGACCATTCCGAGTACTCTCCATTTATCACTACCCTCTGAAACTCGCCCCTGTAGCCAGTTTTCAATCCATGTACTCACCTTATGGTCCATGCCGACAGACCTTAGTTTGTACAGTAAGCGTTTATGGGGAACTGTATCAGATGCCTTTGCAAAATCCAGATCCACCACGTCTATGGGCCTTCCTTCATCTAGATGGCATCTCACCTCCTCATAGAAGGTTAAAAGATTGGTTTGGCAAGAAGGATTCTTCATGAATCCATGCTGATTTACTGCTAATGGTTCCATTTTCACTACTAAAATCTTGTATATAGTCCCTTATCCCCTCCCAAGAGCTTGCATACTATTGATGTTAGGCTAACTGGTCTGTAATTCCCATGGATGTATCTTGGCCCTTTTTAAAATATTGGTGCTATATTGGCTTTTCTCCAATCAGCTGGTACCATTCCAGTCAGTAGACTCTTCGTAAAAATTATGAACAATGGTTTGGCAATTATTTGAATGAGTTCCTTAAGGACCCTCGGGTGCATGCCATCTGGTTTCGGAGACTTATTAATGTTACGTTTTTCAAAGTCTATTTCTTATTCTATCCTCTATTAGCCGTGAGGGTGCTTTCTGTGACGTGTCATGAGGATAAACTTTGGGCTGAAGGTTGGACACCCCTGCTCTAGCACATACATATAGACATACTTTACGGCCATGGATTGACCACTAAACTACTTTCGTGCTACAATTCTGGCTGTGAACATACCACAAAATAGTCTAGATAACAAGTCAAAACATTTTCTTCACTAGAGGTTATCAGAGAATTTGAAATAAAAAAAACATTTTACTAAACCTGATCTGAGCCTGTCTAGTTATATGGAGTAACACAGCAAAGAGCAGTAATCCATGCAATCTTTCACTTTCTAATGAAAGTTATATTTTCCTTTATATGGAAGATGCTTGATGTGTGTGTACCCAATTAATCGTCAGGGCTTTGGGTCTCGCCAGGTTCTGCTGGCAGGACGCAGATTTAGTTGTTTTAATATGGGTAAAGAGATTATGTAAAATGAGTTTACTATATCAACGGAGGCATTTTTTCAATGTGTGTTTCAGCCAGATACATGTGCATCTTAAGTGATACTTCTAATACTTTTACTAAACGAAATGAAAAACTTGCGTGCAGTGAGCGCATTGATAATATTATTATTGAGTTTGTATTGGGGGATTGTGACAGGCATGTTATATGGCTGCTTTCTTACATATGAATATTTCACTTTGTTCTGCTTTGCAAGTCTTCCTGGTCTTATAATCAGCTATTAAGTACAGTATATCACATCGGAAGTCCTGATTTGTTTTAGGATATTATGTATGAGATGCAAGAGGTCTACTAAAAATTAAAGATGAGTTTTCTGCATAGAAAACTTATTAAAGTAAACCTGGCTTTAATATTTTCTGTGACCAAAACAAATTCAGATTGGTAAGTCAGAGGGAAGTCAGAACTCCAAGTCTACTTACTTGTTTTAGGCCAGTGTCTCAGAAGATTTTAATGTCATCTGGTACACAGTGCTGAGGATTAACCCCTTAGGTTCCACAGTGAGCCATAACCAGCATGCTTTACTGCATATACAGACTGATTTTACTGTTGTGGGTTTAGTAACACTGAAAAATTAGAGCGGTTGCCATTTTTGTTTATGCCATATCTTTTCATTTTCATCAGAGTGCATATTTAACACCTTATTTCTTTTGTCATTTAGGGGACAGTATCTATTTAAGAACAAGTCACCAGATGGAAAGATGCCACCTAATTCATTCTACAGGGCACTTTATCCTAAAATCATCCAAGATATAGAGGTGAGATATTACATCCATTTTCTTGAACTTGTACAGGTTGTTATTGAATATTGTTGTCTTCGCATATGGCTCATACTGTTTATTTTTCCTTTACTCATACAAGACGATAGAATCGAATTGGCGATGTGGACGACACAGTTTACAGAGAATTCACTGTCGGAGTGAAACAAGCAAAGGTGTCTACTGTTTACAGTATGATGACCAGAAGATAGTGAGCGGCCTCAGAGATAATACCATCAAGGTGAATTCTGGAAAATGCTTTAGGAGGAAAGGGTCTTAAATTTGCTAATATACATGGCTTATATGATCTGCAACAGTTGACCTTACCCTAAGTTGTGTTCATTGGTTTGATTTTATGGACTGGCGTTATAAAACCAGCAAGTTGTGACTACAAGGCTGACTGTAGACTTTATGTCAGAACTTCACAAACAAAGCAGCTAAAGATGAGCTGTTATATTTGCAAAGTGAATCCCTCCTGATAAAATGTGTAAGCCGCATGATTCATTTTTGAAATGGTGAAGGACATACTCAGGGGATGTGACTTGTATGACCCCAAAAAGGATGATATGCTCTGATTGTATCAAAGCACAAACTGATTTGCTTATTTCTATGTGTGACTTCCAGGAAAATGTAATTCTGAATAAGGATACTTTTCATACTGCAGAAGGGGGGGGGGGGCTTTACCGCTGTTATAGCGGCACTTTTCACTTTTGATTTCAATAGCAGGGACAGTTTAGGAGCAGTTTATACACCGCTCCCTCACCGTCTCAAAGATGCTGCTTGCAGGACTTTTTCACACTGAGGAGGCATGAGAGGCGCTTTTCAGGCACTTTACAGGCGCTTTTTTTTTTTTAGCACTAAAACGCCTGAAAAGCGCCCCAGTGTGAAAGGGGTCTAATAACTGTTCATGTTTCTACCCAACAATGAAGGCCTTCCAGGAAACTGACTGTTTAGCTTTAGGAAAATGCAGTGTTGACTGATGGGCAATTATTGCTTCAGTGTCCCTGTTGCTATTACCTTAAAAGTCCTGCACCAGGCACTTCCTTTTCCATTCTTCCTACAGTCCACTGTGTGTGAGATTAATAATTCTACAAGTTGTTTTAGGGAAAATGATCTATGTGGCAGACTGCAAAAAAATGGAAACAGAAGTTCACAAACCAGACTGCAACTATTATGGATTAGTCAAGTGTCCCCAAAAATCTGTGTGTTCTAACTGCGCCCAGACCGTGAACACTAAAATGTTTACATATTCTGAGGAAGCAGTAAAAGCTCTTTATGACAAGTGCATGCATTACCCTCTGTAGCTATATGCATTGTGGAGAAATTAATCTTCAAAGTTCTCAAATGAGACACTGAAAACCTAGTTTTTATTTATTCCTTTCTATTGCACCAGAATCTTAGCAGCCTACCAACCTTCTAATGTAAACATACAGCAGGTGCTGTAAACTAGCCTTTCTCACTAGGGTTTTGTGGAACCTTTGGGGTCCTTTTACAGATTGCAAAAGGTCCTTGAGCAATTTCTGCCTTTCCAATAAGCTACCACAGACACTATGATCTTTTCAGCTGTTTTTTTAATGGGTTCATAGTTCTCAATGGCCACCAATGTTAGTGGCATTTTTCCCACTATCCACCAGTGAAAGAGTATTCTTCACATAGACCACCAGTGTAATATAACCCTTCACAGACCAGCAATCTAAGGGTACCTTTCTGCACTGACTACCAAAAAACTGAGCAGTTCCTTAACCCCCTCCCTCAATACTTACCTAAACCCCATCGCCATCCATTGATGTGCATAAGAGTCTCAGTTCTCCTGAGACTCTCACTCCTCATTGACTGAGGCAGCAACTCCCGCTGCTATCAGTCACAGCCAGTGAACCACTGAGCAGAGAGAGGGTGTGGGTCCGAGCCGCGGCTCTCTGTGTGAATGGACACGCAGAGCAGCGGCTCGGGAGCCCCCATAGCAAGCTGCTTGCTCTGGGGCCACTCAGCAGGAGGGAAGGGCCAGAAGCACCAGCGATAGACCCAAGAAGAAGAGATCTGAACTGCTGTGTGCAAAACCACTGCACAGATCAGGTGAGTATAACATGTTTGTTGTTTATCCACTTCAATACCAGACACTTTCACCCCCTTTCTGCCCAGGGCAATTTTCAGCTTTCAGTGCTGTCACACTTTAAATGGCAATTGCGTGATCATGCAACACTTTACCCATATGAAAATTTTATAATTTTTTTTCACACAAATAGAGCTTTCTTATTGTGGTATTTAATCACCGCTGTTTTTTTTTTCAAATTTTTTGCAAAATAAATTAAAAAAGACCAAAAATTTTAAAGAAAATTTTTTTTTCTTAGTTTCTATTATAAAATTTTGCAAATAATAATTTTTCAAAAATTTAGGCCAAAATGTATACTGCTACTTTTCTACTAAACCCATGCTGATAGGCACGGGGGCAGCATCCATACCAGAGGGCCTGGAAGCACACCTGTTTCAATGACCCAACAAACAAATGCCCACCTACACACTTCTCCAAAAGGTCTGGAACAAGGTCAAGCAATCGCAGCAAATAAAGGGATACACTATTTACAGCCCACTGTGGGAGAATAAATCATATGGGGAACTGGCCAAACTCCAACAGGGACCCAGGTGGCGTACCCTAGGCATAACTCACCTCATGCATGTTTTTCATAACTGGAGACTGCTCTCTTTTCCAGCTATACAAACTAAGTTTGCACTATCATCTAACATGCTATTATACTACCTACAGCTACAACATGCAGTTAAAGCTCAAGGCACCACAGTAGAATGGGTACAATCGCCCACCCCTATTTTCCACATACTCCAAAATGCCACGGAAACAAAGAGCATAATCTCCCAATGCTATCTTATGCTCCTTTTCACATTTCTAGACGGATACCCCATTAAAGTAACAGTCTAGTGGGAGGAGCATTTAGGCCCTATTTCGGGGGATCAGTGGGAGAAGGCCCTTCAATCTGTTAACACATACTCGCTGAATGTATCGCAGAAGGTGTCCCAACTGTATGTATGTATTGCTGAGAGCACACTATACTCCAGTAAAATTATATAAAATGGGTAAGCTACCTGACATATTATGTGGCAAATACATAATATTGCCAGGTGACTTGATACATCTCCTCTGGCGTTGCCCCAGGCTCCATAGATACTGGAGGGAGGTCCTGGCCACACTTAACCAGATATTCCAAACCAATGTTCCTCCTGAACCTTTCTGTTGCCTTTTAGGTGTACTGGTGGGGGAAATTCCAGAGGAAATGACAAGGACAGCATTTAATAGAGCCTTGTTTCAAGCTGGGAAAACAATACTTGGTGGAGTGGCAGACTTCCATCCCATAACGGTTAGGTCATGGATTCAACACATGGGGATTACCCTCATACAAGAAAGATACCTATACCAACACAGGGGGAGTCCTGGGAAATTTAAGAAATTATGGGCCCCGTGGCTGGATACACCAGGAATTAGTCCCAAAGAGCTTATCCAAGAGTGCTTAGATGTCTATAGACCAAATGGTTATCTAGGGAATTGAATGGGAGAGATGCTGAACAATGTGAGGGAAAATGCTAGCAAAACATGGATGAATGGGTACCGACTAGAGGCCGTATTGCACCGCCATTTGCAATTGGATGTTTATGCGATGATATAAGTACTCTTACATGTTCTCTTAATGTTATGGTTATTTTTTTTAATGTACTTGATTTCTAAGACGACAAACTGAAGTGTAATGTCATACTTTTATGGATATGCTTCTTTCTTTGCATTAAAAAACGTTTGCTATAAAACAAAAATAGAAGCAACCAGATTGGCTGCCATGCACAGGTTCTGCCTGCTCCAGTTTTAATAAATTCCCTGCACTGTATGTTTAGTTATCTGTGCCCGCCCTGCTTTAGTTTTAATAACCCTTTCCTGCCCACCCTATCATTCCTTTACCTGGCATTGTACCCCAAGGGAGCAGGAAGGTCTGCTAAATCATGTGACTACTGTGATTGGCTGTCCAGATCCCTATCATTACTATAAACGTATTGCTGTCTTTGAGAGCAAAGAACCCATTCTCAGCGCAGAAACCTCTGCCGTACATGGATGCATATATGCATATACATGGGCAGCAAGAGTTTAAGTTGAAGGCATGCTGTGTATGTACATAATCACAGCTTTTACAGCTATGCCTGTGACCTCTTGATGTGCAGGAGGAAAAGCCACACACCAATGTGATTTTTTTTTTTTTTTTCCAAGTATCCACATGTACAGTACTGTGCAAAAGTTTTGGGCAGATGTGAAGAAATGCTGTAAAGTAAGAATGCCTTCAAAAATATATATTTTAATTGTTTATTTTTTTTTTTCAATCCAAAAAATGCAAAGTGAGCAAACAGAAAAAAAAAATAAGGGTGGATAAAAATCGGTGTTTTTTTTAAAAACATTTTAAAAACTCAGATTTTTTTTTTTTTTTTATTTAAATAGGATTTTTTTTTAATTTAAATTGATTTTTTTGATTTTTACATTTTAAATTTATGTTAATAAAATGTTTTTGGAGTAAAAATCTATCTAATTATAGTTTTCCTTTTTAAGATACATTAATAATTTAGTTTATTCAACATGAAATGGAGCTTAGTTATGTAGCATGAGGCTGTATATTCTGCAATATTTACATTTTTGGTAAACTCATTCAATGAATACAAGCTCCGCAAGCTGAGATAACATGCACTGCATTGATGCATTCAGGATCAATGGTGTCCTCAATGCTGAGAAATACAAGCAGATACTTATCCATTTTACCATACCATCAAAAAGGCTTGTGTTTGGCCCCATATTTATTCTGCAGAAGGACAATCACCTCAGACATACAGCCAATGTCATTAAGAACTATCTTCAGTGTAAAAAATAACAATAATTCCTGGAAGTGATGGTTTAGCCCCACATAGCCCTGATCTCAACATCATCAAGTCTGTCTGGGATTACATGAAAAGACTGAAGGATTTGAGGCACCCTACATCCGCAGAAGCTCTCTGGTTAGTGCTCCAAGATGTCTAAAAACAACCTACCTGCCGAGTACTTTCAAAAACTGTGTGCAAGTATACCTAGAAGAATTAATGCTGTTGTGAAGGCAAAGGGTGGTCACGACAAACATGAATTTGATTTGGATTTCTCTTCTTTTTTTTTTTAATTGATCAAAATAAACTATTAACACTTTTATTTCTGAAAGCATTCTTAATTTACAGCATTTTTTTCACACCTACCTAAAACTTTTGCACAGTATTGTATATGACTGTTGGAGGCATGATGTCCACATAAACATTTTTCTCATAGAGTGTTTCTGAAATTAAATTGGGTTTTGTTGTATTACCAGTGTGGATTTAATTGGTGCTTTATCAATACTTTTTTTACTGTAATTCAGGTGCTCTAAAATTTCACATTACTATCATTTAACTAATTCACAGAATGCTTCTGTAGTTTTGAAAATGTAAGAGGTTCAGTGCTTTGGCATGACTTTTGTATAGTAAGGTGTCTCTTGGGATCCTACAGTAATCCTGCTTTAGTACAGATCCTTGTTTAAGAGAATTTACAGTGTGCACATGTTTGTATGAATGTTATTTGTCCTGTAAGAATTGTTTAACTTTTGGCTGCTATATAACGTAAGTATTACTTAAAAGGATTTTTTGTAGTAGAATGTACTTGTGAAAGAAATGAAGCTACATACTGAGACAATATGTGTTACTTAGAGTGTATATCATTTTTGCATTTATATTTATTTTTCTTTATTATTGGCAAAACTAGAAATGCATTCAAATATCTTTACATTATGTAAAACTATTTAATGTTTACACATCCAGCCACGAGCTGGAACGCTAGTCTCCTTTTCACGTTAACCTATCTATTCTTAGCTGCTTTGTTTAAAAATTCCTTTTACAGATTTGAAAAAATCTTGTTTACAGGTTTTATTAGCTCAAGTTTATACATACAGCTCAATTAGTTAGACAGTTGATTAACCACCCCTTCCCATTCAGAGAGTCTGAAAGGAAATGATTATTCTTTAGAAGGCCTATTACGATCTGTGAATCCCAGGTCACATGAACATCCTACAATAAATATTTATTTATTGTAAAGCCAAAAACCTATGTAACTTCCCTTTTAATCACAATGCAGTGTAGCTCAGTAGACGTGTGCACTGCCGAAAAATTTGTTTTAGTTTTCGTTTCATTTGTTTTTTTTGTTTTTTGTTTTTATTTCGAGTCATTCGTTATGATCGCAATTCGTAAATTTGAAAATCCGAAAATAAGAAAGAAAATCCGAAAATTCAAAAGAATAACTAATAACTATTAAATTGTAGGTATTGGAATTTCCTTTCCAATTTGTCTGTTAGTGAAAGCAACGAATACGAATTTATCCAAAGTTACGAATTATCCGAAATAATGAATGCCGCGTGTAAACAAATGGAACAGAACAAATTAATAATAATACATTTTTATTATTATTGTTATTATTATTCATTTGTTACGTTTCATTCATTTGGATACGACATTCCTTATTTCGGATAATACGTAACTTTGGATAAATTCGTAGTTCATTACGTTCACTAACAGACAAATTTGAAAGGAAATTCCAATACCTATAATTTAATAGTTAGTATTATTATTATTATACAGGATTTATATAGCGCCAAAATTTACACAGCGCTTTACAATATAAAAGGAAGACAATACAGTTATAATACAATAAAATACAAGAGGATTAAGAGGGCCCTGCTCAGAAGAGCTTACAATTTAATAGAAATAGTTAAGTTAATATTAGTTATTTCAGATTTTCTACTTTTCGGATTTTCGAATTTACAAATATTCAGAAAAATTTGTTAAGAGTTTTTCCTTAATTTGGATATTTCTGATTTAACAAATTTGTCGTAATTCGTTAAAAAACTAATTTGGAATGTAATGAATTGCACATATCTATTGCTCGGCTACCAGTCATATATCCCCCCCACAGCTGTTTTCTGGTGATACCTCTTTTGTTGTTTTTGGTTTATAAATGTTGCCCAATTTGATGGTCTTTTTACTGACCTGCATATGGTCTTTTTATTTACCTAGATATGGGATAAAAATACTTTGGAGTGTAAACGAGTGCTGACGGGACATACAGGGTCTGTTCTGTGCCTGCAATATGACGAGCGAGTTATCATTACTGGCTCTTCTGACTCCACAGTCAGGTATGTATTCCTAGAAGAGTAAGGTATGTCTGATAATATATGGTCAACCATCAATAGACCAATTGTGGTGCTAGCTTCAGAATGGCGGGGAGATGATGCTTTTTGTGATGTGTGTTTGGAATGTGAGCACAAAAAGTGGAAAAACAATAGTATGGCATTGCAACTGACCTTTTGTTGTATACTCCCAGCAGTAAAAGCATGTAAGCAAGAATTCAACAACATCATATGTCATACACCAGGGGTGCCTAACCTTTTGAAGAGCGGGGGCCACTAAAGTGATTTGGTAACCAGTCACGCGTCACAGTGAAATGAAATTGTTCAGAATTTCTCATTTTTTATTTGAATAGCTTAATTAAGATTTTAAACAACAATCAGGATCATCATTTTCCATGGGACCAATCCCGCTGGATGTTTACCCACTGATCACTATCCTAAAAATCTAATTTTTTTATTAACCAGATCACCATTATTCCCACGCTCACGCTCTGGAGTGGCCAGCTAAAAAAAAAAGCTCCAAACCAATGTTGCAGCCTTCACTATATTAGGGTCTTTGCAGCCATCCCTCAAATTGCCAAAACACTGACTGTGGACCATCGAAACAAAAAAAAAAAAAACCAACAGAGCAGGGAAGCGCATGCCCTAGTAGTGCAATAAACTTCTTTGAGGCAAAGATAAAATTACACATAATGCACTCACATGCCTCTGGAATGACACCAAGCTTATTACACAACTGTGAGAATCCACCTTCAGAACCCCTGTATGAATGCCACTAGATGTAATCCCCTTGGCTAAAGGCTTCTTTCCCTGTGTCTGTGTGTTAGGAAAGAAAGAGAAGAGTGGGGAGCCGGCTGCAATAGCGGCTTGTGTATGACCGCTACTGGGGTTATGGAGGACCAGCAATCATTCAGTAGAGCGGCGCGCACCCAAAGTAGGCTGTGCGGGTTGCCATAGGTTTGAGATTACAGGCGACATCAGATGGCTTCACGCACCATGAGTTGAGCATCCCTGTCGTACATAGTGTTGTCCTTTCTGTGGAGTAGACTTGCCTTGGCAATAGGCATGAGTCTCATGATAGAAACCCTTGTCTTTCAGGAAGTCACTGCTTCACAATTTATTTATTTTTTTTAAATGGATATTGGGACCACTACTTAGAGGCCATACAAATATAGATATGTGTGCAAGGGGTAAACTGGACCAAATTGTAGTGCTCTAAATTTAACCATAGTCTTCTCTGATATTGGTAGGTTCTCCCCATAAGAAGTAAAAGAGTTCAGTAGGTATTCGCTGACTTTTTTACTAGAGAAATACCCATAATACTTAAAAGCCCTTCAAAATAATTTTGTTATAGATTTCTGTGGGGTGAACATGATGTAAACTTAACAGAGAAAATTGACAGACTTTTAGGCCAACGCCAAGGTAATGTAGCCAGTGGAGAACAAAAGAGCATTGTCTTGGAGGATAGTGTATTCATAAGCTGCACCCAGCTCTTAGGTCTTAATGGGCCCAGTAGCGTAAGGTTTCACAATCTGTGTTTCATAAGCCACTTATAGCCCCCAGCTACCAAGCATGTAGCTAGGGTCGTTAAGAATTGTTTTGCTTTTTAACCTCAAAGGGGGAACGTATAGTATTTTACATTTTTCTGGCTGATCATCATGCTTGAAGAAAACAAATTTAAGCATTTATTTTCCTATTCGCTCTTAAATATTAAATATTATTTTTAATACTTCATATTTACCAACTGCAATCTAGGTAGGTTGTGCCACAGCATCTAATTGCATAACATCTGATGTCCGCACCCCTTCTCCTCACCCTTTCTTTTTATACGGTTACCAGCATTCATTTTTGTCGAGTGGTTTGATCTGGCCATGGTGTCTCTAAGTAATTGCCAGTGCTAGTCTTTCAGCTGTAAAATGCCACCAGGCTGTAGTACAATCTGTTTTATGGAGGCATCCAGTATCTAAAGTAAAAAAAAAAAAAAAATGCATGATACTATAAGAAGTGGTTTTAGGTAATTAAAAATTATTTTATTAAGCTTCAGAATATTTTTTTTTTAAATTCCCAAAAATCTGTATAGATTCCCTTTATGTATAAGAAATTCACACTTTCATGCATTTATTCTTCTAAAAAAACAAAAACAAAAGGTTCTGAATATATATATATATATATATATATATATATATATATATATATATATATACACACATATATATAATTTATTTTTTTAAATACTTTATCCTTTTCTTGTTGGAAAAAACAATAATGTAGCTTTTTTTATTTTAAAGGTTCTATGTTTACACAAAGTAATGGTTGTTATAAGCAAATGACTTATTAAATTACATGTCATTACCTTGCTGTATATGACCATTTGGGTGGAATAATTGTGTATGTCATGTGTCCTTCCCCTGTGCAGCGTGGGGTCTTTTTTCATTAATTAGTCTTTTTACATTCTCTCCTTACCCCTTTTCAATGAGTTTAAGGAGATAAGAGCCTATGTAATAAAAAGCAGTAAGGTGGAAGAGGCATTGTGAGTTTCCCTGTAGTTTCTAGCTGTTGGTTTACTGAAGATGCAGCGTGAGACTTTTAATGGTAATGGCAGCAATAAACGTATGGAGACGGTGTTTTGTCTTCCAGTTCTTTTACAGATATTTTAAAGGGACAGCAACACAAATTTTAATGGTCATTGATTACATGGGGAATATCTCTATTTTTAAAGTGTATGTCAAGACAGGAAAAAAACTGCTGATGTGCTAGAAATATAGTGTACCCCTACTTTCCTCTTTGACATGACAGCACGGCTCTGAATTTTAATCAGCCCTGCCTACTTCATTTCTGATCGGTTTACAAAGAGCACAGACCTCTCCTCATCTTCTACACCCATCCTAATCTCCTCATTATTTTTTACTTTTTTAATGTTTATTTTATTTCAGAAAGAGAATATCAAGACATCTTCCAAACATCATCAAAATAACATAGTAACCATGCCCCAACAACAGGATAATAAATACATTTCAAAACTTAAGTTCATTTAGTTCATAAGCATAATAAACCACTTTTTTCTCAAAATATTCATCTTCCCTTGGTCATGAACTTAAAAACTCAACCTAATCCAAAAAACTCAAATATCCCATCGCCTTAGGAACCCCCCGTGATAGTGATAAGATATCTACCCCTCTCTTCTCTTCCATTTCAACCAACCCAACCAACAAACATAAAACAAGACAATGACAGTCAGGAAAAAAAAAAAAGGAACCCCCACCCCAATACATTTCCCCTTATCCCCCGGGCCAGCCAATAAGAATGTAATACTCCTCTAAGCAAATCAAATTTAAAGCATCCAATGTCTCCATTCTCAACTGGTGGGACCCTCATCTATGAGAATCCCTCCCTCTTCTGAATTAATGAAGAGGTTCCATACAGACCATGTTTTTAAATAAGTCTCTCGTTTGTCAGGCTGTCCATATCCCCCATTATTTCACTTCTCACTAATTCAAAATAATTCTTACTACCTATCCCACGGGAGTATTTACCAATCTTATTTGATTAGCCCTTCCATTATATTTTGTATCCTATTTGATCTTTAAGAGTGATATCCAATAACTCAGCTCCCCATTTCTACCCTCTCCCCCCCAAACTCACTCATATAACACCATCTCATTTCATCTCAGTTCCATTCACCCCACCCAATTCACCCTTCCCATTCTTCCGTGTGAAAATCAATATGTATTCAAACTATAGTGAAAAAACAAAAATAAACAAAAAAAATAAGAAAAAAAAACACTTTGAGGGGGGACCAAGCCCCCCAAGAGGCCGACCTGTTCTCCCAGGGCAGAAACCCCCCTCCCCCCTCCCCACCATCACCAACCTCCCTCTCCCCTACCACCACCTGCAGCAACCCACTCTCCCACCACTCTCATACAATTTCTTCCATACATATCTCACACGTCTCCTTAGAGATAATGGACCCAACCCAAATTGCCTCTCCTTCTTTCAGGATACAAACTAAATAAACCAGCTTAAGCTTAGGCTGAGTAAAGAAAAAAAAAACATCAATAATTCTAAATTTCTCAAAGTACAGCGAGTAAACAATTCATCCGTCTCTACCTAAATTAAGAAACCCCCCATAGGACCCAAACAATATCTATTTATACAGACCAGGGGAATATATCCCCCTACCTTTTTGATTTTCCAAAGTTCCCAATCTGGTCTTTTTTTTTATACATTTTAATTCTCTTATCCATTTAAATCTCTTCTGTATAGAATCAAAAGACTTCATCCAATTAATACTCATAGATCCGCTATAACTCTTATAGTCTATCTTCTGTAAATGCTCCTGTCTTTTAGCGGGCCTCTGATTGCTGTGTAATTAGGACTGTTTGTTGATTTGTTGCACCTATGTGACTTGGTGGCTGTGAAAGTAGCTGAAGCCAATTCTGGACCTTAAGAGGCTCAATATCAAGAAAAGAAAATAAGTCTGGTAAATCAGCCTGTGTATGTAGAAAAAATACAGAAGAGTTCTTCCGCACTAGGACCGAGACTGGAAACCTCCAGCGACTGGTATAGCCCAGCTGTCGCACCCGATCCAAAACTGGACGGAGCATTGCTCTGCATTGCAATGTGGCTCTTGACAGATCAGGTAATATTTTTAATTGTGCATCTTCAAAATCTATTGTGCCTGCTTCCCAAGCCTTCCGGAGTATAGCCTCCCAATGAGAATAGTAATGCAGGCGGCAAATCACATCACGGGGATGGCTCGGATCCAGGGGTCTAGGCTCTAGTGTTCTATGTACCCTGTCCAGCTCCATATTAGGGGGTACATTTTCAATTCGCATTTTTTGAAAGAATCGACATTACCGTATTCCGGAGGCTCTCCCGTTCTGTAGCTTCTGGGAGACCCTGGAGCCGCAAATTGTTCCGGCAGCTCTGATCTTCCAGGCCCTCCACCTGCACTTGTAGTGCCGCTGCAGCGTCTGTCTGTGAGACCCCAACTCTCTCCAGTTCCGATACCCGTTGCTCCAGCTTATTCGTTGCAGTCTCATCAACTGTAAGAAGCTCCGTCAATGTC
This sequence comes from Aquarana catesbeiana, assembly GCF_042186555.1. Classification (NCBI taxonomy): domain Eukaryota; kingdom Metazoa; phylum Chordata; class Amphibia; order Anura; family Ranidae; genus Aquarana; species Aquarana catesbeiana. Next base: position 96,600,788 of record NC_133331.1, read on the forward strand.
TGAAGCTCTGTCTGCACAAGCTGCAGTTCCTTATGGTGAGAGTCTTCCACTCTATTGATCAGTACTTCTACGTCAGCCCTTGTTGGAAACGCTTGTATTAATGATTTCAAATCTTCCTCATCTGTCCCGCCACCACACCAAAGCGCCCATCCCTCCGACACTGGCGTCCGTGGGGTATCTTGGGAAACATCTACGTTCACCACAGCGGCTGCTGGGACCTGCGCTGCCTGCACAGGTAAGGTATGACATCCTGATCCCGTACGTTTGCCATCCTACTTCCTTGCCCTCGTCCCTGTGTAACTGGAAAATACTGCTGTATCGCTGGTTGACTTCCGCTGATGTTAGCTGCTTTGCGGGAGGTTCTGCACTCTCGCTGTTTGTTCGAGTGCATTCCACTGTCTCCCTAGGAGCTACATTCAATGTAGGGCTGGAGGAGAGCCTGGAACTCGAGTGCTGTGTGTACTCACCTGACCATGCTCAGCCCACACCCCCCTCCTCATTATTATGCAGGATTTATATAGCGCCAACAGTTTACGCAGCACTTTACATTATAAAAGGGAGACCATATGTTACAATACAAGAGGATTAAGAGGACCCTGTTCAGAAGAGCTTACAATCTAATAGGGTGGGGCAGGTGGTACAGATGGTCGTAACTGTGGGGATTGAGCTGATGGAAGTGGTAAAAGATTAGCTGGAGGTGTGATAGGCTTCCCTGAAGAGATGAGTTTTCAGGGATTGCCTGAAGGGAGCTGGAGTAGGAGATAGCCGGACAGGTTGAGGTAGAGAGTTCCAGAGGATGGGAGAGGCTCTGGAGAAATCCTGGAGACGAGCGTGGGAGGAGGTAACCAGGGAGCTTGAGAGGAGCAGAGAGGACGGTTTGTCAAAATCTTGAAGCCAGCTTTCAGTTATGGTGAGTATGTTAATGGTGAGTGGATTGCGGCTGTTGCCAGAGGAGAAGGGATGCCGGATATGTGGTTTGCAGCTGGAGGACCAGGATTTGGAGAAATGTCCCCTGAGACTAGGAGAATGGGCCAGAGCAAAACGGCCCAATACTTACCAATGAACGAAACCAGAGTTTCCATCGTTGAACCCCAAAATGGACGACAGCAGCCAGAGCGTCCGTCTTCTCCCCCTCAGCTCCCGTGCATTGCTCTGGCTGCTGCCGTCCATTTGGGGGTTCAGCGATGGAAACTCTGGTTTCGTTCATTGATAAGTGTTGGGCCGTTTTGCTCTGGCCCATTCTGCCATTGTTCTTACATTTACCACTGTGACACATATTTTTGTTTAGATACATCTCATCCGCATCCACCCCTGTTGAGTGAGCAATGATCTCGCGAAACGTGCGTCGGGTTTCTGATGCGTGCATTTGCATATACCATATTTTCTAACGTTTGCATCAACTTTAATTATTCTCTTTATTATGTGCAAATCCATTGGCTGAGCTAGTATGCTATATTATCCATGTATGTACGTTAATTTTAATAAACATTTATACTGCTATTACTCTTGTTACTCAGTGGCTAACTGTGACCACCTCATTTAAAGTACCAGGGTGACTCTCTTTCTTTGTATATAGGGATGGAGGTGCATCACTGGTGACTGCAGACCTTTTATTTTTATTTTGTTTTAAATTTATAGGGAGATTGAGTAGGCAAGCGTTTCTCAATTTATCAAAATAGGGTCGGAGATGGGCAATACTGTACCAAACCAGTCGCAGACACAGGCTAGGGTCATAAAAGGTAATTGAGTCACTTGATCACCCAAGCCAAATGAAGTTGAGAATCAATCACCAGTTATGTTGCTAATGCAGTGCATTTGTTATAGAGCTAGCATTAAATATATACGTTTAAAGATATGGCAGCAGAAGACATTGCCAAAACATAAAGAGCAGTATCAGATAATCAGGCAGAGCAGGGTGTACATATGGATAGTAGAAGACATTTACCAAAACATAAAGGGCAGGAAGTTATAAGCGCACAAGGTAAGCTCACAAGATTTCTGGCAAAATCGACAGTTACCTTTTGCACTTATCAAACAGATGTGGGAGTCGCCCACAGCAGCGTGAATAATGGTGTGAGAAAACACTCCAAGCAATCTTGTGCCCTCCACCACAAATGAGCCTCTTACCAGATACTATGGATCTCCAGTAATAGAGATCATTATAGCATGTGACATGACAAATGCCTCTAGTTACCCTGCGATAGTCTTCATCCAACAACCAAACTGGGTATGCTCCTGTTCCTCTGATGATGCCCTCTGACACAAAACGCATTGAGAGGTACATGAACTTGTGATGTCATCACACCCGCCGAGAAGGCTTGCCGGCGAGGCATCTATAGCTTTTTGCATGCGTTCTGCTTTTATATGCTTAGCAGTTTTCACACTATGTGCGGCCTCTGTTTTCTTAATCCAGTGTGGTTAATGTAAACGGCCTGCCAGGGTCTGTTACCTTGGATCCGGTCAGTTTGGTTGTCGGATGAGGACAGGGTACCTAGAGGCATTTGTCCTGTAACATGCTATAATGATCTCTGTTACTGGAGATCCATAGTATCTGGTAAGAGGCTCATTTGTGGTGCAGGGCACGAGATTGCTTGGAATGTTTTCTCACACCATTATTCATGCTGCTGTGGGTGACTCCAGGGGGCCTGCAGATTTCATTAATCTTGGTGGATGGACTTTTTGCTGTTATTTTGATAAGCTATTTTAAAAGTTTTTATGTGCAATTTATATCAGACTTTTGGACTGTTTACATTTATTTAATTCTCAGCACTTATAAAAACATTTATCATTATGAATAGGCTGCAAATACCCCTTAACAGACCAACCAATATATATGCACTTTTTTCCTTTACACACTGGAACACATGGTGTGTGTGTGTGCTACTTTTCGTTTGCAGGCACTGTACAGTGTGTTAGGATGCCATTCAGCGCATGTGCCTTGCTTTCACACGCATTTCCGTAAAATGCATTAAAATGTGTATTATTGTAGTGGGTATGGGCTTTTAATGTTCTATTTGTGCTAATATATGTGCAGTGTGCTAATGTTTGTGTCTGCTGCACATCTGTGAAGAGCTATATTAATGCTTTATATTGCTGGTAGTGTTCAGTGAGCATACTGAGCACCGTTGTGCTGCCTAAACTGGACCATGTAAGCCTCCCTTACCACTTTGGCACATTTCAGCAACAAGAGCCACATGACTAGAAATAACTGTCAGTAGATGACAGATAACATGTTATAGTCTAATAAATTGAATGTACATACTTCAGTTGTCATTGTTCTGCTAGTTTCTCTGTGGACTGTATTATGGACCATCTGACTTGTCTACTTGCCTATCTATCTCTAAAACCTTCCAAGTCTTCAGTTTATCACTTATATCGGTAATCTCTAGGTAGTTTTGTTCCATTTGAGTTGATTTCCATTCACAGCAGGTTGAAGGAAAATCACAGTGCACATTATGAAGGTTAGTTAATTCCTGTAAGGAGTATGCAAGTCAGTGTGCACTGAAAGCCTGTTAAACCAAAGGCCATAAAGAAGTGTCCACCACCTCCCATGCAGCACTCTCACTAAAACGGAGTGCAGGTGCAATCAAACTGCCCTTGTACACTGCTAGAGTAATGCCTGGTCTGGGGCAAAAAGTAGGTTTGGCATATATAGTAGGAATGCACCGATACAATTTCTTTTACTACGAGTACCGACACTTTTTTTTTTTTTTTTGGTACTCGCCTACGGCAACGGTTTTGTTTTCACTTCAGCTGTCAGCAATGGTACAAAGCATTTAAAAGTTATTTACAAATGAAATACATTTTTTTTTTAATCCTGCGCTTTTTCAATGTGAAATGTGTAAATCTAAGTTAAAGGTTTAAAAATATTAACGAACAAAGCAAACAAAAAAAAAGTTTTAATCGTTTAAAAAATAGAAGTGAAAAAAAAAACAGGAAAATAATAATTAAATGGAGGAGAATAGGGAGTTAATTAAGAATGATTAGAGTAAATTAAGGGTTAATAAGGGAATATTTAATAAAAAACACTACAAAACAATAAAGACCCACTGACAGCTCAAAGAACCAAGCCTGAAAGTATCGGTTTCAGGTATCGGTGCATTTGCACGTGATACGCGTGCAAATGCTTAATATCGGCACTGATACTGGTATCTGTGCAACCCTAATATATAGCATACCAGTTCACATGTATGTCACTGTCATTTGCCTAGTATATGCTGCATTCATAGGCCTGGGTGCATGGGCTTTATTCAATTGCGAAAAATAATGCATATTTATTTTATAAAGCAATACACAAAAAAAAAATAGTAAATTAAAAATGCTAACACTTTCCCATCAAATGGATTAACATAGAGCAGTACTTTTGGCACGTGCCATTCCCTTTACAAATTTCAGATTGCCAATTAAGGCCTGAAGCCTTTACTACCCATGAATGTTGATTTGAAATGTTTTTAACAAAGATTATACACAGATATATTTTACTTCAAAAGAAAAAAAAAATGGAAACCAATTCAGCTCAGCAGTGATGTCAGGTAATGATTATGCTCTAATGGCCAATGAATGTGATGTATTTTTGACCCAATAAGATCTGTTTAAGCCAAGTACCTTGACATAAGGTCAGAAGAACCTAATTCTCTTGAGTCACAAAAATGGGTACCAATCAGAAAACTTAGCTTTTTTTTTTTTTTTTACTAAAAGCTTTTAATCCCAGCTATAGAGCTTTTTTTTCTGTAAACACATCCTTTTTTGTCACATTTCTTATTCGTGTCTTGGAGATGTTTTTAAACTGCAGAAGGCCAAATGTGTACGAATTGTCCAACTCATTTTATAGTTCAAAAAAGACCACGCTGAAAAGATGAATTGGTTTTATTTCTTTCTTTGACCTTTATTCTACTGTCAAATGTTAGTATACATATATATTTGTTTCTAGAACACTGCGTATCAGGCTTTATTACTGTCTTTAAAGTTTTCTTTAAATATAACTTTGGAAAGTCTTTTGAAGTGTTTACCTGCACCAATAGATACAAAAATAGCTTTATTGTAAAAATTGCTAAAAATAACACCAGTGTGATTTTTGGTGTCGTAAAATTGAGGGAATAACTGGTCACTGTAACAGAGTGCTTGGATGTACAGGTGTTAATGAAGGGTAGAGTTACTAATAGTCCAGTCTTGGATGTGCTGAGAATAAAGTAAAGAAAGGCCATTAACTAAAACATAGAGGCCAGGTAGTTTGTATAGTAGATTATCATTAGAATATGGAAAGTGTCATACAAAAATGTTTAGTATTGCTCAAAAATGTAATTTAAAGCCATCTGTATAGATATGGAGTCAAGTAGATGCTTTACTAACAAAATGCCTGGTCTTACCTCCATGTTTCAAGGCACTTCCGGGCAAAAATCAGTCACAAGTCATAATATGCCAAGGTACAGGACTATACAGTGATAAAAAGTTAAAAAGGCTTCAATTGAGCTTTAGAGCCAAATCTAATAATTTCCAGAGCATGCTGTGCAATCTGAAATGAAAGGGAATGTGTAGAATGGGAGTGAGTGATTCCTGTAGCAAGCCAAATGTTAGAGAGAAAGGAGAACCATCAAAAGGTGTGTCTGTGTCCCAGTCTACACAAGGAAGGCCCCTTTCACAAGATAAGCCCGCTCAGATCTGCCTGTCCATTTTTCAGGCGGATCCGAGCGGGCCACCCATTGACTCCTATGGGCAGGCGGATGTCAGCGGAGATGTGTCCGCTGACACCCATCAGCCATCCAATCAGATCAGATCTGCTCAAAACAGACATATGGCAATACGTTCGCCATCTGTCTGGTGGATCGGATGGGATCTGATGAAAACCGACATGCTGTCCGTTCTAGTCTGATCTCCCCATAGAAATCAGCGGGGCTCTGATAAGTCCCTCCTTGCTCAGTGAGCAGAGACAGACCTGTCATCCGCCGGCTCAGCGGAGATCAACCGATCGATCTCCCGCTAAGCGATCCGCCCAGTGTGAAAGGGGCTTAACAGTACAGTTTCATTGGTATATTAGATATGGCCATTTGGAAAATTAGGAAACAGGCAACTATATGGCAACCAGGTACATTAGATGAAAGCTTGTATGAAACTGGAGACAGCAGATAAACAGGCAAAATGTTTACATCTGTCTAGAGTTTACCTTTAAATGGTATTTGAAACTAATTGGTTGTTATTATGCAGCATGGTTTATTCTGAGAAAGCTGTAATGTAATACATTGGCATTATTCTTGATGAAATGCTTTTCTGATGTGTGATTGCTGAAAAAATGACTAGTCAGCAGACTAAGCTTTAGACATTTCCCCGTAATAATCCGCCTGCTCTTTGAATTTAAAATGTGGATTTCTAGTAAATTTCAAATAAGTGACACAAAAGCAATAAGCTACAGTGAGTAATCTGTTTTTCTTCATATTTTAAAAACCGTCCACAAACCCATACACTTGTCCCATAATACATTATGTCTGCCGCATTTCAGAAGGATACAAAGCCAATTTTCATATAGACTTGTGTGTCAGAGTAAGAGTGGATTATTCCAGGCCTTGGATAAATGGATTAACTATACATTCGAGCTGTCTTCTGCTACAATTCATGACATAAAATATTTAAAGAATAAGTCCACTAAGCACTATTTGTGCATTTAAACTGGCCTTAGTGCAAATGTAGAAACCCTACAGCTGCTTCAGTCATAAAGCCTTCACTCTTTATGTAACCAACAATCAGGGAAGTTTTAGACTTCCAGAAAATTAGGACCATTCCTCTTTAGCATTGTTTGGGAGGTCTGAACCAGACTCCCATAAAGCAATAGAAGCTGCCTTGTTGTGCTCTGTGTAGGCTGTGCTGTCAGCATTAATTGGTGTACAGCAGTGGACAAAAGTTTTGAGAATGACACAAATATTAATTTTCACAAAGTCTGCTGCCTCAGTTTTCATGATGGCAATTTGCATATACCCCAGAATGTTATGAAGAGTGATCAGATGAATTGCAATTAATTGCAAAGAAGTCCCTCTTTGCAGTGAAAACAAACTTAATCCCATTAAAAAAAAAAAAAACATTCCCACTGCATTTGTGAAGAAGGCTTCAGGGCACCCAAGAAAGTCCAGCAAGCGATGGACCGCCTCCTACACTTGATTCAGCTGTGGGATCGGGGCACCACCAGTGCAGAGTTTGCTCAGGAATGGCAGCAGGCAGGCACAGTGAGGAAAATACTTTTGGAGGATGGCCTGGTGTCAAGAACGGTAGCAAAGAAGCCACTTCTCTCCAGGAAAATCAGGGACAGATATTCTGCAAAAGGTACAGGGATTGGACTGCTGAGGACTGGGGTAAAGTCATTTTCTCTATTAAATCCCCTTTCCCATTGTTTGGGGCATCTGGAAAAAACCTTGTACGGAGAATAAAAGGTGAGAGCTACCATCAGTTCTGTATCATGCCAACAGTAAAGCATCCTGACACCATGTGTGGGGTTGCTTCTCAGCCAAGGGAGTGGGCTCACTCCCAATTTTGCCTAAGAACACAGCCATGAATAAAGAATGGTACAAAAGCATCCTCCGAGAACAACTTCTCCCAACCAACCAAGAACAGTTTGACGAACAATGCCTTTTCCAGCATGATGGAGCACCTTGCCATAAGGCAAAAGTGATAACTAATTGGCTTGGGGAACAGAACATCAAAATTTTGGGTTCATTGCCAGGAAACGCCCCAGACATTAATCCCATTGAGAACTTGTGGTCAATCCTCAAAAGGCGGGTGAACAAAAAACCCCCCACAAATTCTAACAAACTCCAAGCATTGATTATGCAAGAATGGGCTGCAATCAGTCAGGCTGTGGCCCAGTAGTTGATTGACACCATGCTAGGGCAAATTGCAGAGGTCTTGAAAAAGAAGGGTCAACACTGCAAGTATTGACTCTTTGCATAAACTTAATGTAATTGTCAGTAAAAGCCTTTGACACTTGAAATGCTTGTAATTCTACTTCAGTATACCATAGTAACATCTGACAAAAAGATCTAAAAACACTGGAGCAGCGGACTTTGTGTCATTTGTGTCATTCTCAAAACTTTTGGCCACGGCTGTAGGGACAGAGTTAGACACGTTTTTCGGACTGTTTTTGATACTAGCTTGCTTTGTTGCCCTCCTGTATTGTAATAGTTATGCCGCGTACACACGACCAGTTTTGCCGTTGGATTAAACTCCGAAGGTTTCTCCGATGGAACTCCGAAGAAATTCCATTCAAGCAGTCTTGCCTACACGCTGTCAAACCAAAGTCCGACCGTCCAGAACGAGGTGACGTACAGCACTTACGAGGGGACTAAAAAAAGGACGTTCAATAGCCAGTAGCCAATAGCTTCTGTCTCGTACTTCAGAGCATGCGTCGTTTTTGGTCTGTCGGAACAGCATACAGACGATCGGTTTTCCCAATTGGAATTGGTTCCGTCGGAAATATTTAGAACATGTTCTTTTTCTAGGTCCGTCAGAATTTTCGAAAAAAGAAGTCCGATGAGGCACACACACAATCGAAATATACGATGAAAAGCTTCCGTCTGACCTTTTCTGTCGGACATTCCGCTCGTGTGTACGCGGCTTTAGAACTAAATGTGCTTATTATTGTATTTAGCTATCCATATAGCGCAGTGCTATTAGGACTGCGCTGTTTATAGCCTATGTTTTATTTTAAATGTAAATTTTAAAAGATCAGCACAAGTTATGTTCCTTGCTAAAAGCATGATGTGTCCTTTGTGCTGCTGTCTCCTGGTTTAGTAGAAACTATATAGCAAAAAGTTTGTGGACACCCGACCATCACGCTTATATGGGCTTGTTGGACATGCCATTCTAATAGTAGGGGCATTAAGGCTTTGTGCAACTTGCATCACACAGAATCGCAACTTTATTATTTTGGGGAAGGTTCCTGTGCTAATTTTTTGCAATTCGGTCTGATTTTGTGCCCCATAGACTTCAATTGACATGCATCTACATGTGTTTTTCATGCGTTTGCAGTGTGTTTCTCCCCGCCCGCCCCTTAACTATTCCCTACCTCCTCTTCCAGAAATCACAGTATGAAAATCATGTCAAAAAAATGTGCCAAGTCATACTGCACTTGCACTACATAATCATATTGGAAATCAGAAGAAATTGCAGTTGCACTAATGTGCACCAGGCCTAATGTGGAGCTCTTCTTTGTGGCCCAAACAGCCTTCACTCTTCTGGGAAGACTTTTGGAGTGGGAATTTGAGTCCATTCAGCTATTTGAAATGTCAGGTACTGATGGTAATTGAGAAGTTCTGGCTCACAATCTTCATTCCATTCATCCCAAAGGTGTTCAGTAGAGTTGAGGTCAGGGCTGCTTACGGCCACTTACGTTTCTCCACACCAAACTCAAATCATATCTTTAAGGACCTGGCTTTGTGCACAGGGGAACAGTCATCAGTATGAATAAAAAAAGGGCCCTCCTCAAACTGTTTCCACAAGGTTGGAATTGTGCAGTTGTCTAAAACGACTGTAAACTGTAGCATTATTAGTACCCTTTAGTGCACATTTAGTGCAGGTGTGATGGTACAAACCTTTAACGATATTGTGTATCTGAGAAGAATGGAAAGAATTAGAAGCACAGGACTAGCATGCAAAATATGAAAATGTGCATTTCATGCAAACCAGCATTGGAGCAAAGTTGTACAAAATATGCCATAAATCAATAAATCAGGGAAACATTCAGTAAATAGTACCAGTGGGGTATATCAAATATGTATGTTGTAAAATGAGTGAACTGATTGCCCTCAATATGGCAATTTAATACTAGGTAGGGGTAGATCATGGTAAAAGTTTCGGGGGAAAAAGGCTTTTCCTCAGGAGAGAGGTCTCTGCTGAAGAAGGGGTTTCGTTCTGAAACATTTATTTGAGATATTGTACCTCCCTGTTTGGTATTGAGGGTAACCTATTCACTCAAATATATGAATAACCAGATTGGCCCTATTTACTTTGTTTCCCTGATTTTATTGATTTATGTCTTGTACAATTTTGCTGTTATGCTGGGTTGCATTAAACGTACATTTTTATATATTGTTTGCTAGACCCGTGTTTCTCTTACTGATTTGTATTTTGACATTTATAGGTAGGTTTCCTTATTTGGGACTGTAGTACCTGAATTTGGGAGCCGGGAAGAGATAGTCTGCCATGTTTTTACTGCCCTTAGTGTTCCTGTTGGTGAAATTCACCCTCGTTATTTGTCTAGGTGAAAATTGAGGTAAAAGAAAATCTTTCATTAAGAACACTTGTCCTGGAGTAAAGAACAAACTTCCCTTCCCTTTGAAGTGTTTTCTTCTCAGCTCTTGTAACTACGGAACAGGAAGTGAAGGAAAATATCCCCAACAGACACCAAATAAATAAAATCTAGCAGGGATTTTAATTATGCTATGATATAAAACTAATAGCATCAGATAACAGCTGGCAGAAAATGGAAGGTTTTATTTCAAGCGTGCCTCTGATTTTTGCATTGCATCTCTGACCCTTCATGATTCTTTCCATTGCAGGGTTTGGGATGTAAACACAGGAGAGATGCTGAATACATTAATTCACCACTGCGAGGCTGTGCTGCATTTGCGGTTTAATAATGGTATGATGGTCACCTGCTCCAAAGATCGCTCCATTGCAGTATGGGACATGGCCTCTGCAACAGATATCACTTTAAGAAGGGTTCTTGTGGGCCATAGAGCCGCAGTGAATGTGGTGGACTTTGATGACAAGTACATTGTCTCTGCCTCCGGTGACAGAACTATTAAGGTAGGTGATATTTCCTGAAAGTTTTTCCTTTACAAATGTTTTGTTTTGCAAGCAGGCTGTATGTTTCCTCATCTTTGTGTTTTCCTCTGTCTTCTCATTCCATCACAAATCAAAAATGCTAGAAGGTGGGGGGTTTTTTTGGCCCTTCGTGTGTGTGTGTACAAATTATGGCAACCACCCCAACCTATAACTAGCCTTTGCAGGAAGGTGCTGTCTAACAGTTTGTGTTAAAAACAGAGGGTTTTATTTGCACACATTTGGAAATACGGTAAATGCGTAAGCCGCAGTGCCCATGTCAAGGGACCTCTGTGTATATACTGCGGTCCTAGTGTTAAAATTTCCAGAGCCTCCATAGTAGAAGCCCATACTGTATGTCAATGGATAGGTTAAGAGCAGGTGTGCCTGGAGGAAGCCCACCTCTCCTTAAAGGCACAAGGACGCACACAACGCCCAGCATTTGCACAATCACAGTGAAGGCATCCAGTACACCCTTGCACCCAATTCATCCAACTGTACAAACAAATGGTAACCACCCCAACCTATAACTAGCCTTTGCAGCAAGGTGCACATGGAGGGGGAATGTACATTGCAACAAACAAACAAAAGATGTCCCAGCACACTTACCAGCTAGCCTGCCCAAATTGGCCCTGTCTAACAGTTTGCGTTAAAAATGTGTGTGCTTGTTAGTGGGGTGTAAACAGAATTATAAAGGTCTTTGTGACAGGAATGGCTATGGCTAGTTCTATTTATAAGTCCCCAAACAGAATGCCTATGGGTGCATAAATATGAGGTGATTATTGTTTAATTTAAGCATAAAATATAAACCAAAATGCTGTGGTAGTTTTGAAAGTTTGTGGGTTTTTTTTTTTTTGGCTTTGTCACTGCTTGGGAGACTCACCCAGACTTAATAACAAGGTCCACTTATGTATTTCTCCCCTTTCTAAAATGCTGCACTAAAAAAAAACATGGCGGACGAAAAAGGTTGACTAATATACTTGGCTTTCCCATGATCCTGACGAGATCCAATGCAAGGGTAATGTCTCCACCTTTCTGGCAAGATTCTGGGGAAAGTTGAGTAGCCCACATCCTACAAGAAGGTACACTATGCAAGAGCATCATCTCTTGAGATTTAGGGTACTCCACATTCTCCCATAGCTTGTTAGAATGATGGTAACATCACCCCCTGCAGTAATGGAAGTCAGAGGAAAAGTAAGTATGTGAATTAAAATATTTTAAACAGCCATTTATTTATTTCAGTTTAGGGGGCCTTTAATATGAGAGAAATGCATAGACTGTCTTTGCTCTTCTCTTTCTATGGGTTATTTGACTCTGGTGCTGATACTTTCAAAGACCTTGACAAAGAAAATGTAAGTTGATCAAGTGTGTCTTATCTTCACGGGGCCGTATGCTTGTTTTGGACCTCTGCTTCGAAAAGAGATTAAACCAGGGGATAATCATGCCAACTAGGTAGCTAACATATATGGAAGAAGCAATGTAATTTTGCATGTTTCCTCCGTGAGGGTGTCCTTTAACTAGTGCATGATTCAGTAGTAGCAGCACCCAGTAGATGTTTCATAGGTGAGTTAAGCTGTCTTAAAGCCTAGTCTCCTGGAGACTAGCACAGGGGTGCTCAACCTTTGGAAGAGCGAGAGGCACTTAAGTGATTTGGTAAGTGGTCGCGGGCCACAATTAACCATGGGGTTTTACGTCCACCCCCCCCCCCCCCAGGCCCCCCACACCTCAAATATAAAAAAGCCCTTACTGTTCCCTCTATATGACTACTTTCACACAGATGCACTGCAGTTTACCCTCCTTTTGGTTAGCTGCACTGAGCCATAGACTTCTTTTACATTTTGTGCATGTAGTGCACTTTCTGAAAGCACACCAAAACTCCTGCATTCAGGAGTTGTGGTGCCCTTTCAAAAAGCGCACCAAACCTACAGGATATAATAGCAGTCTATGGCTCAGTAAAGCTAACCCGCAGGAAAGCTGCAGCTGCACCTGCGGAACAGTGTGAAAGCAGCCTAATAACCTTTTTATAAGTGCTCATATGCCCACTGCAAAAGTTCAGTGTATATGAAAATGACTAAGCGCTAACATTTGCGCGTCTACCTCTTTGTCCCCTGCTCCATCTGTCAACCACTTGTCATTTGAAGCTTCATTAAAAAGATTTTTGGAAGTGCAGCCGTCCGGAATCATTTCCTTATGCGGTGTATATGATGTTTAATACACTGGCCTTTTCCCCTTCCAGCTTCTGCTGGCATTGCTCTCCAGGCTGCTAGAAAGATCCCTAGTGAAGTGCACTTGGTCTCACTCCACCTGGGACAGGAGTTGGCGCTACAGAGAAAGCATCGGCTTATGCGGCTCCTGCTCCCTCTGTGGCCGCCTGCTTCCTCCGGTACCGGCTCCATGCACTCTGATGCTCTGGGATGGCGAGTTTGGCAACCCATTGATCACGATCTGGGCTTGCCAACCCGCCTTCACAGAGCATGGGCATGCAAGTCCCTGTTTGTAGGTCATAGGCCACATCAGAGGGCCCCACGGACCACAGTTTGAGCACCTCGCTCTAGCAGAAAAATCTCCTTTTTATTCCTTTGAAGGTAAAGAGTGACTCCACAACTGTGAAAGGCCACAGCAAGGAAGATTGGGTAGATACACACAGCCAGGAACTCTGGTGGTGATGGAATGACATCCCTGCTAGACTTACGGTATATGAGAATGTATGAAAGACTGACAGGTTATTCAACCCACCAGTGTCTGCTGATGCTTTTTTGAGTAGGTTTAGACTTAAAAAATACTAGTACATTTGTAACTTTATTTTTGTGTATATAAAACTCTGTTTTTATCTCTGTTTCTTTGTCACCAGGTATGGAACACGAGTACATGTGAATTTGTGCGTACATTAAATGGTCACAAGCGTGGCATTGCCTGTCTACAGTATCGGGACAGACTGGTGGTCAGTGGCTCTTCAGATAATACCATAAGGTACGTGTTATTTAACCAGTTATTGTTTGTGATGTGTGGGCAGATAGATTTTTGTGTTTCAGCTAGAAAGGAGGTTTTGTTTTGGATGTAGTTCTCAAAAATTGTATATGTTGGGGAGATGAGGGTCACCCATAAAGCGCTCTGGTACAAGATGTAGGTGGTACACATGTTTTGAAAGCTATATATTATGCACAGAAAACACATAGTTGGGCAAACATAAGAACTAACCCTGGCAAAGCATGGTAATATTTTAAAATGGTGAACAACAGTAGTAAATACAACCGTGGCCAAATGTTTTGAGAATGACACAATTATTAATTTTCACGAAGTCTGCTGCTTCAGTGTTTTTAGATTTTTTTTTTTGTCAGATGTTACCATGGTATACTGAAGTATAATTACAAGCATTTCATACGTGTCAAAGGCTGTTATTCACAATTGCATTATGTTTATGCAAAGAGTCAATATTTGCAGTGTTGACCCTTCTTTTTCAAGACCTCTGCAATTCGCCGTGGCATGCTGTCAGTCAACTTCTGGGCCACATGCTGACTGATGGCATCCCATTCTTGCATAATCAATGCTTGGAGTTTGTCAGAATTTGTGGAGATTTTTTTGTTCACCCACCTCTTGAGAATTGACCACAAGTTCTCAATGGAATTAAGGTCTCAGGCATTTCCTGGCCATGGACCCAAAATGTTGATGTTTTGTTCCCCAAGCTGCATAGTTTTGCCTTATGGCAAGATGCTCCATTATGCTGGAAAAGGCATTGTTCCTCACCAAACTGTTGTTGGATGGTTGGGAGAAGTTGGTCTTGGAGGATGATTTGTACCATTCTTTATTCATGGCTGTGTTTTTAGGCAAAATTGTGAGTGAGCCCACTCTCTTGGCTGAGGAGCAACCCCACACATGAATGGTCTCAGGATGCTTTACTGTTGGCATGACACAGGACTGATGGTAGCGCTGACCTTTTTTTCTCCAGACAAGATTTTTCCGGATGCCCCAATCGGAAAGGGGATTCATCTGAGAAAATGACTTTACCCCAGTCCTCAGCAGTCCAATCCCTGTACCTTTTGCAGAATATCAGTATGTCCACACATGGCTCAAAATTCAGCAGGGACCAGACTAACTTTGATCCATGTACTGTTTGGCCAGCTTTAGAGTATTGTAGCTGAAGATCACAATATCACCATGCTTCCTTTTTTGTTTTTCATTTTTTATTTTATAAATATATATATTTAAACTTGGAATTCAGTGTGATTCTTGCTGTCTACATCACTTAAAGGCTAACACCAGCTTTAGCAACATGTTGCATGTTAAACCGTATTTAGTGTGCAACATGCTGTTTAACAACGGGTAATCAGCACATTCATAGTCCTCCAACTATCAAACCGAAAGCCAGAGGAAGTTTGAAGGATCCTGGCATTGCACCCACGATAATAAAAGCACATTTTTCTGCCCAAAATGTGTGATTTTTTTTTTTTTTTTTTAAAGTAAACCTAGCCTTTACTATATGCCTGTGATAAATGTAACAAAAAAATTTGTAGTACCTTTTTTAAAAAAACTCTGCAAGAACATTAAGAAAATCCAGTAGACTCCTTCCTCTAGTGAGATCTGTCTCTGCTGCACTGAAATCCCAAGAAGTGTTGTCATTCCTGCCTACTAAATCCCATGCTGGCTACAGAAAATCTTTACCTTATGTTATGGAGGGGTGGGTGTTCTATAGTCCAGCAGGGGAAAATATAGGCTGGTTTAAGGACATTGCTTGAGACCTTAGTTCAGCAGACGCAGCTTTGATAGCATAATATTTGAAGTTAGGAGATCAATAGATATTTGTCAGTATTTTTTAGAGCTACAGCATTGAGAAAATGTACAAGTACAGTGCTGTGCAAATGTTTTAGGTAGGTGTGAAGAAATGCTGTAAAGTAAAAACTCTTTCTAAAACATATATTTTAATTGTTTATTTTTAGCAATTTACAAAGTGAAGGAACAGAAGAAAAATCTAAATCAAATCAATATTTAGTGTGACCACCCTTTGGCTTCAAACCAGCATCAGTTTTTCTATGTACACTTGCACATAGTTTTTGAAGGAACTCGGCAGGTAGGTTGTTCCAAACATCTTGGAGAACTAACCACAGATCTTCTGTGGATGTAGGCTGCCTCAGATCCTTCTGTCTCTTCATGTAATCTCAGACAGACTCGATGATGTTGACATCAGGGCTTTGTGGGGGACAAACACTTCCAGGACTCTTTGTTCTTTATGCTGCAGATAGTTCTTAATGACATTGCTGAGTTCCTTCAAAAACTGTGTGCAATTGTACCTAGAAGAATCGATGCTGGTTTGAAGGCAAAGGGTGGTCACACCAAATATAGATTTGGTTTTGATTTCCCATCTGTTCATTTACTTTTCATTTTGTTAATTGATCAAAAGAAATTCATAAATAACTGTAGCACTTCTGTTTCTGAAAGCATTCTTAATTTACAGAATTTTTCACAGTTGCCTACAACTTTTGCTTAGTACAGTACTATATTTCAGAGATGTACTACATAAAATATGCTTTTATTTTGTTTAGACATAAACTTTAGTTATACGACGAAGCCTTCAAGTTTATTGCTGAAAGCGGAAACCTTTTCAGACTTTCTTAGATACCCACATCTTGAAAGTTCAACAATATAGCTGTACAGAGTTACCTGATTGATAACCCTCTAAAATGCTTTGATAATAAGATTATTTAGTATTTGGCTTAGTTATCTGTACACTCGATACGTTATCTTCTTTGCTCTAGACACCGTTTTTTATAGCTGTCACAGTTCCATCTACCAGCTTTCTTTCTGGGTCTTTTAATCCCATGTTGCTGAAGAATAAAGATTTTATATCCTACTTTTGTCAACAGTGGGAGTTATGTCCAATTATTAATAACACAGCAGGAAAAAAGTTTGAATCTTTACTGGGAAGCAGCCAATACATTTCTTGAGGGAGCTGTTATTTCATACTCAATATCTAAGCGAAGAGAAACTACACAGTCAATAATGAACAGTGAGGCAGTTGATTGTGCTGGATGATGAATGAGAAAATCTGCATGGATATCCAGAGATAAACAGCGCCACAGAACAAAAGAGAGAATAAAACAACTTTATAATAGCATTGGATAAGCAGTGAGTTTTCTGTAACTATATTTGTGTTCAGACACACAGGATGATATATCAGATAGTATTTGTTTTTTTTTTTTTTAATAAAAATTAGGTATTTGGTTCTGACCTTGTCATAGGGTGACCATGTGTGGCCCAAAGAGGGCAAGTGATCTGACAAATTCTAGTGTCACTTGTTGAATTATGTAGGGCTAACAATGGTTGGGTAGCAAGTTCTTCTGAATATTGGAAGGGATAGTTATTGCTCAGATATTTCCTAGTGCACTAGCACAGATGGCTCATACCCAAGGGTTATGCTTGATAAAAGTAACTGTGCGATTGTTTAAATTGGCATTGATTATCATATACTGTATATAGTGCATCCGGAAAGTATTCACAGTACTTCACTTTTTACACATTTTGTTACGTACCAGCCTTATTCCAAAATAGATTAAATTCATTCTTTTCCTCAAAATTATACAAACAATACCCCATAATGCCAATGTGAAAGATGTTTGTTTGAAATCTTTGCAAATTTAAAAAAAGAAAAAAATGACATGTACGTAAGTATTCACAGCCTTTGCTCAATACTTTGTTGAAGCACCTTTGGCACCAATTACAGCCTCAAATCTTTTTGAGTATGATGCTACAAGCTTGGCGCACCAATTTTTGGGCAGTTTCTCCCCTTCTTCTTTGCAGGACCTTTCAAGCCCCATCAGGTTGGATGAGGAGTATTGGTGCACAGCCATTTTCAGATCTCTCCAGAGATGTTCAATCAGGTTAAAGTCCACTCCGTTGTTAGTTTTTTTTTTTCTGTGTGCTTAGGCTTGTTGTCCTGTTGGAAGATGAAACTTCACCCCAATCTGAGGTCCAGAGCGCTCAGGAGCAGGTTTTCATCAAGGATTGCTGCATTCATCTTTCCCTTGATCCCTACTCCTCTCCCAGTTCCTGCCTCTGAAAAACATCCCCACAGCATGATAATGCCACCACCATGCTTCACTGTAGAGATGGTATTGGCCATGTGATGAGCGGTGCCTGGTTTCCTCCAGACATGACACCTGCCATTCAGGCCAAAAAGTTCAAATCTTTGTTTCATCAGACCAAAGCATTTTGTTTCTCATAGTCCGAGAGTCCTTCAGGTGCCTTTTGGCAAACTCCAAGTGGGCGGTCACGTTCCTTTAACTGAGGAGCGGATTCCGTCTGGCCACTCTACCATACAGGCCTGGTTGGTGGAGTGCTGCACAGATGGTTGTTCTACTGGAAGGTTTTCCTCTCTTCACATAGAAATGCTGTAGCTCTCTGAGTGATCATCTGGTTCTTGGTAGCCTCACTGACTAAGACACTTCTCTCCAGATTGTTCTGTTTGGCCGGGCAGCCCGCTATAGGAAGAGTCCTGGTGGTTCCAAATGTCTTCCATTTACGAATGATGGAGGCCACTGTGCTCATTGGGACCATCAATGCTGCAGACATTTTTCTGTACCCTTCCGCAGATCTGTGCCTTAATACAATCCTGTCTCAAAGGTCCACAGACAATTCCTTGAACTTCATGGCTTAGTTTGTGCTCTGACATGCACTGTTAACTATGGGACCTTATATAGACATGTGTGCCTTTCCAAATCATGTCCGGTCAACTGAATTTACCACAGGTGCACTCCAATGAAGTTGTGGAAGGATGATCAGTGGAAACAGGATGCACTTGAGCTCAGATTTGAGGCAAAGGCTGTGAATACTTATGTACATGTGATTTTTTTTATTTTTAATAAATTTGAAAAGATGTCAAACAAACTTCTTTCATGTTGTCATTATGGGGTATTGTTTGTAGAATTTTGAGGAAAATAATTAATTTAATCCATTTTGGAAAAACAACGAAACGTGGAAAAAGTGAAGCGCTGTAAATACTTTCCGGATGCACTGTATGAAACAAAACTGACCAAGTATTTTAGTTATTTAAAAACGCGATCTATTCTCTGGAAACATACATAGTTAAAGGGTACTAGTAACACATGTAGACATTTCAGGGGGTCCTAAAGCAAGGGTTCTTGTTGAATTACAAAAAATGTACTGTGCATGGTTTAGACCCCTTTCACACTGGGACCACCCGTGCATTAGCGGTAAAGTGCCACTTGTGCCCAAAGAAGGGGTTAAAAATGCCCGTGTTGCATTGCTTCCGAAGCACTTTTTAGACGCTTTGGAAGCGCTGCCCATTCATTCATGGGCAGGGGCGTTTTGGGAGCGCTGTATACACCACCCCAAAAGATGCTGCTTGCAGGACTTCTAACATCCCGCAAGCGCACCGCCCCAGTGTGAAAGCACTTGGGCTTTCGCACTCGGGCGGCATGGGAGGCAGTTTACAGGCGCTTTACAGGCGCTACTTCTCGCACTAAAATGCCTGAAAACTGCCTCAGTGTGAAAGGGGCCTTAGTCATTTTATTTGTTATAGGTACCTTTATAGCGCTGTCAATTTACGCAACACTTCACATTCTCTTAATTGTACATTCACATCAGTCCCTGCTCACAATCTAAAGTCCCTAACTCACATTCATACATACACATACTAGGGCCGATTTAGACAGGAGCCAATTAACCTAATAGCATGTTTTTGGAGTGTGGGAGGAAACCGGAGTACCCAGAAGTAACTCATGCAGGCACAGAGAGAACAGGTAGTGCTGTGGTTGGGATTTGAACCGACTACCCTAGTGCTGCTAGACAGAAGTACTAAGCACTTAGCCACTGTGCTGTAATGCTGTTTTATAGTGTTGGAAATTCTTTGTGGCAATTTGGTGATCATTAAGTTTTTGATTGATAAAACCTTTCTTGGTCCTGCAAAACTTTAATTGACCAAGCTGGGAAATACTTTGCTGTGAGTCCAAGTAATGTGTAAATTCAAGCAAGGTAAGATGGATCTCTTACGTAGTCATGCTGAGTGAGGGATTGGCTTGTGCATGGCCATTTTTATAGGTAAATGGCAAAGAGAGAGGATTGCCATCTTTTCAATGTTAATCATCTAGGGTACTTTCCGGTGCGAGCAGACCCCAACAAAGGATGCTTGTTAACACTTTGGCTTAGGATTGAGGCCTTTGATGTTGTAGCATTACAATAAACAATCCTATTTGTGCAAGTAATATCTGTCAAGGTGAAGTTGGAGTTCATCAAGTGGGGTAATTAAAGTGGTTGTAAAGGCTCAAGGTTTTATTTACCTTCACGCATTCTATGCATGAAGGTAAAAAACCATCTGTGTGCAACATTTAGGTGAAGACTTTAGGATGACCTTTTTATATTTCATATGGAGGCTTTCTTCTCTTTCAGGCTATGGGATATTGAGTGTGGAGCATGTTTACGAGTTCTGGAAGGGCATGAAGAACTAGTACGATGCATCCGTTTTGACAACAAGAGAATAGTCAGTGGAGCATACGACGGGTACGTTTGTTCTCCCTTTTTTTTACCTAAATTTATCTTTATTAGATGATTACCTTTTGTTCTCAAGTTCTTTCCTAAATGTATCAGCTTCCAGTTTTTTTTTTTTCTCAAAGCTTCATTGAACAAGCTGAAATTGGAAGCTCATTGGGTACCATGCACAGCTGTACCAGATTCTGCACTCTCCAGTTTTAGTAAATCCCATTGTGCTTATGTAACCAGCATATGCATTGGGGCAAACATGTTTTGGATCAGTTAACCACCTGGCGCCCGCACTATAGCCGAAAGACGGCTACAGCGCAGTGCTCAGTTGCCGGGAGGGCATCCATGGAGGTCCTCCTGTTTACATCCCCCCTGCGCGCCGCCGCGGGCGCGCATCGGGGGAAATTTGTGTTGGCTGTGTCCCTTGGCCAATCACAGATCGTGCTAAATGGCTAATCACAGCGGCCATTTAGCACTCGATCGGAGTGCCTAATGAGCGATGATCTCAAATGTAAACATATGAGATCATCTCTCATTGCCGGCTCTCCCTCCTCACACAGAGACCGTGTGTGAGGAGGGAGAGCGACTTGCAGCTGCAGTGTGAGCCGTGAGTGTGTGAACACAAACACACACATGCCCACAGTGCCATCTGCCCCCAGTGCCACCTGTCAGTGTCACGTGCCATCTGTTATCAATGTCAAGTGTCATCAGTGCCACGTATCAGTGCCATCTCAGTGTAAAGAATTGTGGGAAAAAATGACAACATCAAAAACCTCACCATGCATCTTACTAAATACCTTGGAATGTCTACTTTCAAAAAAGGGGTCATTTGGGGGGTATTTGTACTTTCCTGGCTTGTTAGGGGCGCAAGAAATGAGGCCACCAGTACATCAGGTGTGATCAATTTTTTATGATTTGCACCACAGCTTGTAGACTCTCTAACTTTCACAAAGACCAAATAACATCCACTAATTTTGATTATTTTTACCAAAGATATGTAGCAGTATAAATTGTGGCCAAAATTTATGAAAAAAAATTAATAATCAGCAAAATTTTATCACAGAAACAAAGAAAAATGCGTTTTTTTTTTCAAAATTTTCATTTATAGCGCAAAAAATAAAAAACCCAGAGGTGATCAAATACCACCAAAAGAAATCTCAATTTGTATGAAAAAAGGACAAAAAACTCATTTGGGTACAGTATTACATGAATGAGTAATTGTCATTCAAAGTGTGAGAGCACTGAAAGCTGAAAACTGGTCTGGTCAGGAGGGGGGTTTAAGTGCCCCCCCGCACAAACCCCCCCCCCCGACCCCTCCTCCCCACGTCCCGCTCAGTTATAGCCTCCCGCGGCCAGCTTGCCTTGCTATATATCGGCACTCAGCACTAGCAGTATGGACGCATACTTGGCTGGGGGGGGGGAGCGACTGCCGCCCCCATAAAACGGACCATGACTGACTCAGTGTCACTCGCCAATGGCCATACCTGGTGCACTGGACATAACTTAACAGGCGGAGGCAGAGCCTAATGCTCCACCTACACACCTCCGTGCGGCATCATTGCACACTCTCCAGCACGGGGCGGGAGTCGGGATGGGTCTCTCTGTTACCAGAGGAGGAGGAGCGAGAGAGAGAGGAGGAGGATGGCGGCTGCAGGAACCCTCAGGTACAAATTGATGAGAGCGAATAGATATATACTAAAGCTGCCTGGGTATTTAAGTTTTTAAATTGGTCCTGACTCCTGGCTCACTGTTTCAATCCATCTATAGCAGGGGTGTCCAATCTTTTTTCCAAGAGGGCCAGATTTGATGAATAGAACATGCTTGAGGGCCGACCATTTTGCCTGACATTCTTAAACCATTAAAATTTGGTCTAAGTGTGTCCATCCGAGCACTAATACACGGCCCAACAAGAATTCTCTTGCCTTTGTGCTGTGTGTGGTGAATAGATGAGCTTGGGCGTGTTATTTGGATATACCGGATTTAATCTGCTTATAACATGCACCTTCACTTTAAAAATGAAGTTTCAGGAAAAAAAATCTTAAATTTTAAATAAAGAACTGTGAAGCAAAATAAGGGTCAGTGCCCATCAATGCAGCCTAATCAGTGCCCATCTGCGGCCCCCACTCCATTGCCATGAATGTGGCCCCCACTGTATTGACATGAATGCAGCCCCCACCGTATTGACATGAATGCAGCCCCCACCGTATTGACATGAATGCAGCCCCCACCGTATTGACATGAATGCAGCCCCCACCACATTAACATGAATGCAGCCCCCACCGTATTGACATGAATGCAGCCCCCACCGTATTGACATGAATGCAGCCCCCACCGTATTGACATGAATGCAGCCCCCACCGTATTGACATGAATGCAGCCCCCACCGTATTGACATGAATGCAGCCCCCACCACATTCACATGAATGCAGCCCCCACCACATTCACATGAATGCAGCCCCCACCACATTCACATGAATGCAGCCCCCACCGTATTGACATGAATGCAGCCCCCACCGTATTGACATGAATGCAGCCCCCACCACATTGACATGAATGCAGCCCCCACCGTATTGACATGAATGCAGCCCCCACCGTATTGACATGAATGCAGCCCCCACCGTATTGACATGAATGCAGCCCCCACCGTATTGACATGAATGCAGCCCCCACCGTATTGACATGAATGCAGCCCCCACCGTATTGACATGAATGCAGCCCCCACCGTATTGACATGAATGCAGCCCCCACCGTATTGACATGAATGCAGCCCCCACCGTATTGACATGAATGCAGCCCCCACCGTATTGACATGAATGCAGCCCCCACCGTATTGACATGAATGCAGCCCCCACCGTATTGACATGAATGCAGCCCCCACATTGACATGAATGCAGCCCCCACCACATTGACATGAATGCAGCCCCCACCACATTGACATAAATACGGCAGCCCCCACCACATTGACATGAATGCAGACTCACCATTGCTGTCAGTGCAGCCTGATTCATGTCCATCTGCAGCCTTGAAGGAGACAGGGAGGGGGCGGGACGAGCGCCAACAGATATACAGGAGAAATTCCTGTTTACACGGCGGCCTCTTTAATTGAAAGTCCCGCCTCCTATGATGGACAAAACAATTGTCCAATGGCAGCGCAGGAGACGGGACTTCCTTTTACACAGGACGCCGTGTAAACAGGAAATTCTCCTGTATCCTGTACGGCGCTTGTCCCGCCCCCTCCAAGGCAGCCAGCATATCTATCTTTTATGGCCCCCGGCGCTCGGGGATTCGTTGGGGGCCACAAAAGATATATATGTCAAAATTACCAGGCGGGCCGTCCGAAACCGGTCCGCGGGCCGCGATTGGCCCGCGGGCCGGACTTTGGACATGCCTGATCTATAGAATATATAGATGGATTGAAAAAGCAAGCCAGGAGTCAGGACCAATTTAAAAAATTATATACCCAGGCAGCTTTAGAAACACAGCAACTGTGCCCATCAATTGCCACCAGTGTGCCCATCAATTGCCGCCACTGTGCCCATCAACCCAGCCACTGTGCCCATCAACCCAGCCACTGTGCCCATCAAACGCTGCCACTGTGCCATCGAACGCAGCCACTGTGCCCATCAATTGAAAGAGGAAGGGGTGTGGTTTACAGATGACAGGGCATGTCTTAAATAGGAAGGGGTGTGGCCTTGACAGGAAGGGTGGGTCGTATTTAATTTAGGGGGTGCCTGAGTTTAGTCAGGCCTAGGGCAGCACAAAACCTAAATACACCACTGCCCAGTAAGCAAGTGGTTAAAGTGGTTGTAAACCCCAGTCATAAAATTTGAACAAAGCATATACTGAATATCTGTAGTGTTTACTTGTCTCTTTCCAAAGCTCTAACTGTTGTTTCTCTCTGGTGCTTTGTTGCTCTGTTATCAGCATGAGTCACTTCTGACAAGTTTTCCCAACATGGGAGGGAGCTCAGCACATAGCTTGTCTATTCAGAATACATCTCTGCATGTTACTTCATTCCTCTGCCTATGTGGGGGGGCTCTCACACAGTGTATAAGAGCTCTAACTGCAGCTCTCTACTCCCTCCTCTGTACTCCTCACAATTGCAGAAGGATTTTATCACAATTGTGCTCTTTTGAAGGGATGTAGACAAGAGACTACTGCAGATATACAAGAAAAACTTTTGTAGGAGGATTTGTTTCATCTCTGTGTATCATCTGAGGCTGTTCCCTTCACTGAGTATATGCAATGATTTACAACCACTTTAAGATATTGCACCGGTATTGAAGGGACATTTTGATAAAAGGACTTTTGTATCCACAAGTTTCAACACATAAAGAAGATTATAATAGTCATAAGCATTTCTGTTAAAGATTCCACATCTATATAAAGCTATAGATACTTATTATGTATTGTATGGATGGATTGTAGTATTATTATTTGCTATCTAGTTAAAGTTAATCATATCATTCTGCTTGCTGTTTTAACAATATCTATGCATATAGTAGAGGCTGTTGTAAGCTGTTTATGGGCTTCGTTCTCATATCACAGATGTCTAGCAGTCCTTGGATAACAGCTGTAAAACTCCTGCTTGCTTCTATGGCATCTCTCCCTTGCTGCAGTATCTCACTCCTCAATGAGGTGGTGTTCTTTCAAAATAGCCAACTGGTCAATCTCCATTTACGTCACTTCCTTTGAAGCGCCAGCAGCAGATTTCGACGAGATGGCTCCACTGCCCTGCGCGCGTGCAACCGACAGAATAACAGAAACCCTGTTGGATCTTCCAATTAACGAGTTTCAAAAAATTAATCAAACTCTACGAGTTTTCAAAAAAGGTTAGTGACGTACCTTGCGCATGCGCACTGCGGCTATTTGAAGATCCAACAAGGTTTCTGTTGTTCTGTCGGGTGCACGCCCAGTAGCGCCAACTCATCGAAAGCTGCTGCTAGAGAATCACCGGAAGTGACGTAATTGGAGATTTCAAGGAGTTGGTTATTTTGACAGAACAGTGGCAGTGACTGAGGGGCATATAGGAGTTGTAGGAGCTTTGTGAGTGTTCTCTCTACTCCTACCAATCTGGATGCTAGGGAGTTGCCACCACGACAGGATCACTAGTGCACACAATTGCTCCAACGCTATTAAATTACATAGCACATAAGCACAGAGTTCACTAGGGACTAGCATGGCTCTAAGCGTGCTATACATTGCACAATATTTGCAAGCCATGCAACCTTTAAGTGTTGCCTTGTAACAGTCTTTGGAATTAGCGCTGCAAATCTTTATCTTTTAGGTTCCTTAACGAAGAGCTAGGGTAATATTTATCAACTTTCCAGTATTTTCCAAGAGAACATATTTCTTTTTAGCTGTCATAGTTACATGACATCTGTTTTTATACTAAGTGGCCATGCAACAAATTATATGATATGTAATCTAAAGTGGGGACTGTATAGGGGAGAGAGATTAGTAGTATTCTTTTCCAAGGGTGAGGTGCCAATATGTAGAGCTGATGGTCAATTACTGTTGCCTCAATTAAGGCAATAATAACCGCACGATTGTTTTCGACTGTAATGTTAGAAACTTTTTCCCTGCACCTGCAAATTTTTTTTTTAACTGTGAATGTGTTTTTCGTTCAGTTTGGGATTCCATTAATAGAAGAATTGCAGCTTTTCCTCCCAAAAACACCAGATGCATGTAAATGAATCCCAACCCCACTGTCGATTTATGTGTAACTTACCTCTATTAGCTGGGGAAAAAAAAGACGCCTCTAAGTGCAGCAGCATTAAAACTTTATTAGCCAAAAGATAGAAAAACACTTACTAGAGGTAGATGTTAAAAAGCTCATCATATGTGTAAAGGAGTCCAGCAGTGGGGGTAGTTCTGTCATGGTCAGGTCTGCGGCAGGATGTTGTTAATCCCGGCTGTACAGCAGAGGCAAACCGCATGACAGGAGACCAGTGGAAGGATAAGCTGTGTTGTAGTAAACCAGCATGGAGCGCTGGACTCGTAGATGACCTCACTGGAAGTGCGCCCGGGACCAGCGTGGAACACACGGGCCGGAAGTGACGTCTATTAGGTGGGACGTGTTTCAGAGCATCTGATAGGCTCCTTCATGCCGAACGCACTTGGTCCCGGGTGGGCACTTCAGGTGACGTCATCCCCAAGTCCAGCATTCCATGCTGGTTTACTACAACACCTCTGTCTTTCCACTGGTCTCCTGTCACGCGGTTTCCCTCTGCTGGCAGCTGGGATTAACATCCTGCCGCGGACCTGACCATCACAGGACTACCCCCACTGTTGGACTCCTTTACACGTCCCATGAGCTTTTTAACGTCTACCTCTAGTAAGTGTTTTTCTACCTTTTGGCTAATTAAGTCTTAATGTTGCTGCACTTAGAGGAGGCACCTTCTTTTTTATCCTGTTTCTTTTAGAGTTGTTGCTTTCCTCTTGAAGTGCTGCTTCAGTGCGCTATACAGACGCCCATCAGCCAATAAGACACCTGTCCTAGTGGGGACATTCTCTCTGGTCAGACACAGCTATGCAGAAGTGCCCTTCTTTTTCTTTATCCTGGTACCTCCTTTAGCTGTATACAGCAGGTTTCTGTGATGTCACTCCTACCCCTGGCAGAATTTCTAAGTGATCTGACTTTCTGCTTCCTTCCTTTGCCAGTCCTGATACTACATCTTCCTTGATCCTTTGAGCCTCTGTATTTTCAGGGTGGGATATAGAAGTCACTTGTACCAGTTCTGGCAGTTGATGTGGTTGGGTCCTAGGGTTTCTGTGGGTGTTTTTGGGCCTTCGCGTGGGTGGTGAAAGCAGGTGCCGCTGCTTGACTATTTTTTTATGCCCTAGGCAAGACTAACAAGGTCCGGCAGGGGAACATTAGTCTTGCCCAGGGAGCGGTCACTACAACAGGGTCAGACAGAACAGACTCACCGGGCAAGATAGTTTCGCCTAAGTCCGGAGACCTGATGGCGCCTGCCTCCTCAGCTGTGCCCACCTCATCCAGCTCCCCAATGTATTCCGCCTCCTCAGCTGTACCCACCTCGTCTGGCTCCCCACTATCCTCTGCCTCCTCAGCTGTGCCCGCCTCGTCTGGCTCCCCACTGTCCTCCGCCTCCTCAGCTGTGCCCACCAGACATTCTTCAGCCCCTCATGTTCCCCAGACTGGAGGGGAAGTCAGTGACCATGGCTGCGCCCCCTAGGTAGCAGTGCGCCCTAGGCGGCTGCCTAGTTCGCCTAGCAGGAGTGCCGTCCTGGGTGAAAGGTGTAAATGTGCCATAAGTTCTCCTGTGTCATTCCTGTCTTGCAGCATGCCAAAGAATAGCAGCTTACTGCAAGACAGAAGGGCTATGGGAGGTTATTATGAAGGTGTTTCCTTCAGATGTAAATGAATCACTTTACAGAGAACAGGGCTCTGGGAGGGCGGATCTGAGGAGTGGGACTCACCCTGTTCACACTGGTCGGCATATTTACCGGAATTCAAGAAGGAAACACCTTCATACACAGCCTATTCTGAAAGCTAGTTGTACTGCTGCTGGACAGAATTAAATGCATTAGAATTAAATCCTGCCCAGCAGCAGCACAGCTAGATTTCAGAACAGGTTGTGTATAAAGGGGTTTCCTCCTTGAATAATTCTTTGAGGTGGGAGGTTTGGACTCTTCCTGTAGGTGTGACTGGGTGGGATTGAATGCTAATTAGGATGTATTCCATCCCACCCACAATCAGAGCTGTGAAGGAAGTCTGAAAGTCTACAAAGGGGAGTGTTATAGACTCTAGTTGCTGCAGGAAGTGGCTGTGGAAGGGAGAGAGTCTATAAATCTACAAAGCTGCAACTAAACCCAAAATATCAGGGGATCCACAGACAACAAAGCAACATGGTACAGAGGAATGATCTGTGCTGGGATCGATCATTCCATCTAGTTCTAGTGATAAGAAAGTTGGAGTACAGGTTTAAGGGCATTCAAATGAATTTTACCACTTGACCTCCGGAAGACTTACCCCCCTTCATGACCAGCCCATTTTTTGAGATACAGCACTGCATTGCTTTATCTGACAATTGCACGGTCGTGTAATGTACCCAGATTACATTTTTGTCCTTTGTTTTCCCAAAGAGAGAGCTTTCTTTTGGTGGTATTTGATCACTTATGTGGTTTTTACTTTTTGCACTATAAACAAAAAAGACTGACAATTTGGGGAAAAAAAAACAAATTTTTTTTCTTTCTGCTATAAAACATATCCAGAAAATGTTTAAAAATCTAATTTCTTCATAAATTTAAGCCATTATGTATTCTGCTACATGTTTTTGGTAAAAAAAAATCCAAACAAGCGTATATTGATTGGTTTGCGCAAAAGTTATAGCGTCTACAAACTATGGGATATTTTTATTTTTTTACTAGTAATGGTGGCAATCAAGAACTTATGGTGGGACTGTGATATTACGGCGGACAAATCAGACACCTAACTGACACTTTTGATACTTTTTGGGGGCCAGCGATCAGTGCTAAAAAAATATGCACGGTCTATGTACTAATAACACTGGCTGGGAGGGGTTTTAACATCAGAGGAGATCAAAGGGTTCATTGTATTCACTGTGTGGGAGGTGATTTGACTAGGGGAAGGCAAAGATCTGTGTTCCTGCTTTGCAGGAACACAGGATCAATACCTTCCCCATGACAGAAACTGTTGATCTTATGTTAACAAGGCAGATTGTCGTTCTGCCTGTGTACCGTGTGATCGGCAAGTGCCTGCAGACATCGAGTCTGCAGTACCTGCCGCTGGGATCCCACTGTGTGTGATCACAGTGGGAACGGGTCGCCGGCGGCGCGCCCCAGACCCGGAAGTGGGTACGTGATCTGGCACAGGGTGGCCACCCTGTTGCAGTATATGTACGGTGGGTGGTCTGCAAGTGGTTAACTGACTCAATGACGGCAAGATGAAATGCACTGATTTTTTTTTTTTTTTTATAATTTCCACAACATTTTACTGATATGTTGCCAGCTTAAATGCGATGTATCAGTATCTAGAATATACCTTGCCCTGTTGAGGGTCCAAGGCCCTTTATAATGGTCCTAGTACAGAGGAGCTCAAGGAAGATTAAAATGGAAAAGTAAATAAAAGTTTTCTTCAGTACAATAAAAACGCCAAGTCACCTTATTAAATTATGCTGCCTGATCTGATGAAGTGGTCAGCTATGTAACATTATTCCAAAGCTATAAATAAACCTTTCCTTACTGGAGTTTTGCATTTTAAACTCTTGAATACCTCCCCACTAAGAACATAACAAAAGAGAGATCCAGTGTGGCATCACCAGTTCAACAAAGCTTTCATGTGGACCTAATAGGAAGGACAGCAGAATGGCAGGTTCTAAAAAATGTTGTCACCCTCCTTATGCCTTGCAAAGCATAAGAATGGAAAGAGTGCTTTGTACAAATCTCAACAGGTAAAGACGTTTCTATATTCCAGTCTCATCTGAATATTTGGCTCTTTGGGTCAGGTTGCCCATTAAGAACATGAATTGCTTTTCTAAGTAAGCAAAGCAATGCTGGGAAAAGTTTAATATGAAAGATTCTTTTCATAGCAATTAGAATACAAAGGATATGTTGTTTCTAAAGCAGGTGCCATTAAATTCTCCATTAATTAACATCACCTGTTCTCAAGCTATTTGTCTTGCTTAATTTTAAAATTGCGTGGCAAAAATATTCTTATTTTTCTTCCGGTTGTAAGGAAGCTGAGGCATGTTTCATTAGCCAGAGCATTTATCAAAATATACTCCTGATCTGTTCACCACGGGGCTTCGTTATTGAAGGCCCTGCTCTAATTAGCATCAGTTATTTGACAGCAGTGCTCGCTCATGTTTCATCACATGACTCTTTGTGAACACCGCTTGTTACACCCTTGCACATGACAAACACTGCTGCTATTGTGCACACACCAAGTTTTCTGGGTCAGTTGATACTCAGTTGAGGGTCCAGGATATCAGGCATTTGGGTTCAATGGCATGTTTCACAGACCTACAGTGCCTTGCAAAAGTATTCACCCTTCTTGCCATTTTCCGTGTTTTGTTGCCTCACAGCCTGAAATTAACATGGATTGTTTGAGGATTTGCATCATTTAATTTACAGAACATGCCCACAACTTTGAAGATTTTTTTTTTTTATTGTGAAGCAAACAAGAAATAGGACAAAATAACACAAAAAATCAATGTGCATAACTATTCACCCCCTCCCCTTAAAGTCAATAGAGCCACCTTTTGCGGCTATCACAGCTCCAAGTCGCTTTGGATAAGTCTCTATGAGCTTGCCACATCTTACCACTGGAATTTTTGCCTATTCCTCCTTGCAAAACTGCTCCAGCTCCTTCAAGTTGGATGGTTTGCGCTTGTGAACAGCAATCTTTAAGTCTGAACACAGATTTTCTATTGGATTGAGGTCTGGGCTTTGACTAGGCCATGCCAACACATTTATATGGTCCCCCTTAAACCACTCAAGTGTTGCTTTAGCAGTGTGTTTGGGGTCATTGTCCTGTTGGAAGGTGAACCCCTGTCCTAGCCTCAAATCACACACAGAATGGTACAGGTTTTGCTCAAGAATATCCCTGTATTTTGCACCATCCATCTTTCCCTCAACTCTGAGCAGTCTCCCAGTCCCGACTGCTGAAAAACATCCCCACAGCATGATGCTGCCACCACCATGTTTCACTGTGGGGATGGTGTTCTTTGGGTGATGTGTTGGGTTTGCGCCAGACAGCATTTTCTTTGATGGCCAAAAAGTTCAATTTTAGTCTCATCAGACCAGAGCACCTTCTTCCATACATTTTGGGAGTCTCCAATATGCCTTTTTACAAACTCAAAACGTACCATTTTGTTTTTTGCTGAAAGTAATGGCTTTCTTCTGGCCACTCTGCCATAAAGCCCAACTCTATGGAGCGTATGGCTTATTGTCATCCTATGTACAGATACTCCAGTCTCTGCTGTGGAACTCTGCAGCTCCTCCAGGGTTACCTTAGGTCTCTGTACTGCCTCTCTGATTAATGCCCTCCTTGTCCGGTCCGTGAGTTTTGGTGTGCGGCCATCTCTTGGCAGGTGTGCCATGTTCTTTCTATTTGGTTATGATAGATTTGATGGTGCTCCTAGGGATCATCAAAGATTTGGATATTTTTTTATAACCTAACCTTGACTTGTACTTCTCAACAACATTGTCCCTTACTTGTTTGGAGAGTTCCTTGGTCTTCATGGTAGTGTTTGGTTAGTGGTGCCTCTTGCTTAGGTGTTGCAGCCTCTGAGGCCTTTCAAAAAGGTGTGTATATGTAATGACAGATCATGTGACACTTAGATTGCACACAGGTGGACGTCATTTCACTAATTATGTGACTTCTGAATTTTACTTCACCAACTTAGACTATTGTGTTCTGAATCATCACATATAATTCAGATTAAAAAAACATTGAACTAAAGGCTGTAATGTAACAAAATAGGTAAAAAGCCAAGGGGGGTGAATACTTTTGCAAGGCACTGTATCATATGAGTGGGTATGTAATGTACAGAGAACTGCAGAGACACGCAAAATGGAGCTGTCATCTTACCATGTTTAAAAATTCCTTACCCAGTTTATAGATTGAAGTTGACTTGTGATGCGTCATGCCTTTTTTTATTCCTTAAAGCAGAACTCCATTAAAATGTTTTATTCTCTCCTGCAGTGGGGCTCTGCCCACACTGCATGGGTTAATTGCTCGTTTTGTCTAGGGGAGCAAGGGAAAGCTGTACTTACCTGGTGCTTCGATCCTGAGGTGGACTGTTTCTGTTTCTGCCATCCTCACGTCCAGATCTGGTCTATGGACGTGATGGTGTCAGAAAAAGTCGATTCACAAGACTGCCAGCATGCGGGGGGCGGGAGCAGCGGGGACCGGTCTTGCGGTCGGCAGATTAAATAAGTATATCTCTGCTGCACGGTCCCCTAGACCAGGGGTCTCCAAACTATGGCCCTCCACTTGTTCAGGATCTTCAAATCCCATCATGCCTAGTCATGTCTGTGAATGTCAGAGTTTTACAATGCCTCATGTGACATGTAGTTTTGCAACAGCTGGAGGGCCATAGATTGGAGATTCCTGCCCTAGACAAAAACAAGCAGTTAACCCATGCAGTGCGGGCACAGCCCCACTGAATTGGAAAATAAAAAACATTCCGGAGTTCTTCTTTAAATAAGTTCACCTTTTGCAACATGATACATGTTCCACACATGTTTAGGGTGGAACATATAACATGCTCAAGCAGCTGTGGCCTCCCCTCTCCCCAGTGACAGTGGGCAGGCATCTTCTTGGGGTGCCCACTCTCACTATTTGAAAATAACGTGGCCGCACGGGGCTCTGCCCTCCTAACCACATCATTCATTCACAGTCCTCTGTGAATGGGAAACTACAAGTCCCGACAGCCTTTGCAGCTGTCAGCTTCTAGTTCTCAATGAACTACCACAGCACTGATGAGCATTCTGGTTAGGGTTGTCCCGATACCACTTTTTTAGGACCGAGTACAAGTACCGATACTTTTTTTCATGTACTCGCCGATACCTATTACTGATACTTTTTTTTAATGTCACGTGACAGTGTTTTTTTTGTTTTGTTTGTTTTTTTAACAATGCTTTCTTTTTTTTTCTTTTTTTTTTTTTCTTTTTTTTTTTAGGGGGTGGATGGTGTCTGTGTGTTTTTTGTTTACATTTTTATTATTTTTTACAATAATATTTTTTTTTATTATTTATTGCAATATGTGTTTTTTTGTTTTTTTGGTTTTTTTTTGTTTTTTTTTTTTAATCAGCCCTGTTGGGGAGCTTTGGTGAGATATCAGGGGTCTTAACAGACCCCTGATATCTCCCCCTTGAGACAGAGAAAGAGACCGAGGATAGAGATTTCCCAGTCCCTTTCTCTGCAGCCTCAGCTGCACTGAAAATGAATGGAGAGAAGACAGCGGCTCCTCTCCATTCATAAACTCAAACATTGTAATCACAGGAGGTTACAATGTTTCAGTTGACTCTGTCCATACAGAAAAGGAAGAGTACATGGAGAGGGACAGCAGAACGGAGGGGGATGGCAGCAGAACGGAGGGGGACGGCAGCAGAACGGAGGGGGACGGCAGCAGAATGGAGGGGCAGAACGGAGGAGGCATGGAGGAAGAACAGAGGGGGACAGCAGAACGGCATGGAGGAGGATGCGGTGACAGTCAGCGGTGATCGTGTGTGGGAGAGTTACAAGCACCGATCACCGCTGTATAAATTTCACTAAAGCAGCTGAAAGCCGCTAGGGGAGAAGCTTGTAACTCCCCCACTCACCGATCACTGCTGACTGTACAGGTATCGGGTGAAGCATCAGGAGCATTTGCCCAAGTACAAGTACTCAGGCAAATGCTCGGTATCGGTGTCGATACCAATACTAGTATCGGTATCGGGACAACCCTAGTTCTGGTAGTTCATTGTTTCTTCCTGTCCGTGTGTATCTGCCCGCCCATACGAGGTATGAGTAGACAGATGCACTGACAAGTTGCTATCTGCTGATAGCGGGTGTGATGCTTTCCCGGCTCCAAGTGAAAAAAAATATAATATTAAATGCACTTTTTTTTACCTGCAAAAATGTGCTTTTATTTTTTTAAAGGTGAACTTATCCTTTAAGATATCATTGGTAATCTGGCAAATGCCACAAGAGCTGGTGATGTCATATATGGATCTGTTGATTGACTGTCTAGTGCAGTTGCAGTCAACTTACTATAGGGATGCTCCGGTGACATCACCAAAGGGGTGCAGATAATATTTAAAAAGTGTAATGTTACAGAAAGCTGTCAGAGACTGTGAACATAAAATAGGAGCTGCTCAAGACTAGAATGTGCTTTAGTAGGCTGTCAGTAATGGGAGGCATGTTACATTAGACTACTAAAGGATCATGGCCATTACAGCCCGTGTACAAACCAATGATTCCAAATTGGTGCTCCTTACAGCACCCTTAAAATTACATGTCTCATTTGATCTTTCAATCAGCATACTAAAAGATCTGTGGGGAAAAAAAGAAAAGAGGGATTAAAAGCACAGGAAAATGTAAGATAGTGTGAAATAATGAAAGCATATTCATATTCACCTTATTGACATTGCTGAAATTGGGATCATAGGGACAAACAAGGGAAAATGAACAAAATGCGGATTCTTAGACATGGCTTTTACTCTTGAGGCATGTGTATGTGCATGATGAAATAAAGGGTAACTAGTCTAGTTAACAGGCTACATGTCACAGTGCCCAATGGGAACAACATGTAACCGTGGGATTATAGGTTTACAGTCATAGCTCCAAGCAATTAAAAGATACAATACACAGTATGATATATGACGTATCATATAAATGATATATAATACATGATCTCCACAAAGAGGAACATAATAAATAATAATCGTAATCATATTGACACATTTAATGTTAATAATTAATAAACATGATTGGTACAAGCAAAGGATTAATTAAATACAAATACAGGTCCAATAATTATAATCGTCATGATAGATGTAAACATTCAATAAAATTAACAGAATTCATCATTTTAAAACAAGCTTGGCATCCTTGAGTCAAAACTCGACGCGTTTCATGACGTTAACCAGCCAATCATCAGGAGTAGGATGAGCATAAACTTTGGCTATAGGGTAAGATGGAAAAAAAGTTAAATAAATAAATCAGATCTAAAAGGGTGTACCATGTACTCTACAAGAGGGAACTGAGACCTTATATGTTACCTGTGGTGTAGCCCATATATATATATATATATATATATAGATATATATAGATATATATAGATATATCTATATATATATATAGATATATATAGATATATCTATATATATCTATATATATATATCTATATATATATAGATATATATATATAGATATATATATATATATATAGATGGATTGGGATGATGGCTCTGAGAGAGCCGTCTCACCCGGTGTTGAGGCAGGGGCAAACCCCCCTCCCCCCAGAAACCCAAGGGGAAACCAGTGAGGGAGCCATGGACAAGAGCAGCCGGGAAGTGGGCCAGACAACCACGACACACCCCCAAAGAAGAGGCAAACCCATGGGAGACATGTCGGGCTCTAGGAGGAAAAGTAAATGAAGAGAGATACAGATGAGGTTAAATGTGAAGAAATGAAAAGGAATGTGATGTCAGGTGTATGATAATAAATGAAAATAAATAAGGGGTGGATGATGGGGAGTGTTGCAACAAATAACTAAGTGTATCAACAGTGATGTATATGCAATAAAAAGATATAAGTGCATCCGCATCTTAAGAGTTTAATTGCTGACAGGTTAACTTTAATGCAAGATCCCATCTGATTTTATTTTCCAGTGGCTGCAATAAGTTGAAACCATTGCACTTTGCGCTGCCTTATTAAATAGCTTTGACTGCATTACTTACATATTGTTTATTACTTTAACATTTTATTTGTGAAAAACAAAGCTCGTTTTATTGCATTGTCTCTTACTGTTGTGAGCAATCTATAACTTACTCTTTGGCTTGCAGGAAAATTAAAGTGTGGGACCTTGTGGCTGCTTTAGATCCTCGTGCTCCCGCAGGGACACTTTGTTTGCGGACACTTGTGGTAAGTACACAGAGATTTGTTGTGCCTTTTGCTCAGAACCAAGATATTTAAACTGAGTTGTTTTATATGGCACAAGAGTATCTTGGTTATTTAACACATGAAAGTGACCCTCCTCTACAGATTATAAGGGGAATCTTTGCAGTCTTCTGGGAAATTCTACCAGCTTTTACATACTACTAATAGGAATAGAATGAATAATCTAATATTAGCAAAAAAAACTTGCCACCCCGATCCACAATTTTATTATTTAAACTGGCAATACTCCAACAGAGAAAGAAAATCAGATTCTTACTACATCTAAGAAGCACATGTTGGCGCACAAACCTATTGTTGATATTGGGATTTTGTCTGGTGTGAGGAATGTTGCATAGAATCAGAGCAGAGTGTGCAGGATCTGTCCCTTACTTTTGCTCCTATTGGATCCATGCAGTTATGAAGACCCTTCAGAAGGGAGAAAAGAAACTGTCTC
Organism: Aquarana catesbeiana; assembly: GCF_042186555.1. Taxonomy (NCBI): domain Eukaryota; kingdom Metazoa; phylum Chordata; class Amphibia; order Anura; family Ranidae; genus Aquarana; species Aquarana catesbeiana. The sequence goes on from NC_133331.1 coordinate 96,637,168, forward strand.
TCCTATGATGACACAGCAGACTTTTACAAAGCTCTCTCCAGTAAAGCAACTAACACCGTGTGGTTCTCTGTCATAACTTTAACTCCACTTGCTATCCACAACCCAAAATGAAGAGTAAAAATTCTTTAAAAAATCTGCAACAAATATTTCTAGGGTTTACAATGAATGGTCCGAAAAATAGAATATATCCAGTGAGCGGCAGTTGTGTGGAGGAAATTGCCTTGTTGATATCAGAAGTCAGAGGAGAATGGGCAGACTGGTTTGAAATGATAGAAAGGCAACAGTAACTCAAATAACCACTCGTTACAACAAAGGTATGCAGAATACCATCTCTGAACGCAAGACACATCGAACCTTGAAGCAGATGGGCTACAGCAGCAGAAGACCACACCATGTGCCACTCCTGTCAGCTAAGAACAGGAAACTGAGGCTACAATTCGCACAGGATCACCAAAATTGGACAATAGAAGACTAGAAAATTGTCTGGTCTGATAGGTCTCGATTTCAGCTGCAACATTCAGATGGCAGGGCCTGAATTTGGCTTAAACAACTTGAAAGCATGGATCTATACTGCCTTGTATCAATGGTTAAAGTTGGTGGTGGGGGTTCAATGGTGTGGGGCATATTTTCTTGGCACAATTTGGGACCCTTAGTACCAATTAGGCATCTTTTAAACGCCACAGCCAACCGTATTGTTGCTGACCATTTCCATCCCTTTATGACTACAGTGTACCCATCTTCTGATGGCTCCTTCCAGCAGGATAATGCACCATGTCACAAAGCTCAAATCATATCACCACTGGGTTCTTGAACATGACAATGAGGTCACTGTACTCCACTGGCCTCCACAGTCACCAGATGTGGTGGAAAGGGAGATTCGTACCATGGATGTGCAGCCGACAGATCTGCAGCAACTGCATGATTCTATCCTGTCACTATGGACCGAAATCTCTGAGGATGTTTCCAACACCTTGTTGAATCTATGCCATGAAGAATTAAGGCAGCTCTGAAGGCAGAAGGGGGTCCAACCCAGTACTAGCCAGGTGTACCTAATAAAGTGGCCAGTGTTTGTGTGTGTGCGCATGTGTATATATATGTGTATATATATATATATATATATATATATATAAATATATATACACACAGTATCTCGCAAAAGTGAGTACACCCCTCACATTTTTGTAAATATTTTATTATATCTTTCTTGTGACAACACTGAAGAAATTACACTTTGCTACAATGTAAAGTAGTGAGTGTACAGCTTGTATAACAGTGTCAATTTGCTGTCCCCTCAAAGTAACTCAACACACAGCCATTAATTTATTATTTATTTATTTATTTAAGGTACTTATATAGCGCCGTCAATTGACGCAGCGCTTTACATATACATTGTACATTCACATCAGTCCCTACCCTCAAGGAGCTTACAATCTAAGGTCCCTAACTCACATTCATACATACTAGGGACAATTTAGACAGGATCCAATTAACCTACCAGCATTCATTAATGTCTAAACCGCTGGCAACAAAAGTGAGTACACCCCTAAGTGAAAGTGTCCAAATTGGGCCCAATTAGCCAATGTTTGTAGGGTTTTTTTTCTACAGGAGCTGCTATTGGCACTCCTGACACGTAGCCCAGGACCCAACTGTCAATACGTGAATGAATTTCATCAATCGGAAGGTCCGCAACAGGGAAGGGAATAATGGGTATATGACGTACATTTAAGGAACATAGATTATGTTTTTTACTTTTACGTGTTTAAAATATTTTAAGGCAGTGTACCTTTAAGATGTGCCAGCCAGTATATTAGGAATACACACAACCTGGAAAAGATTGCACTTCAGATGTTTAGTATCCAGCATCAAGAATAAGCCTTTCAATTTGTTAGCGAAGTTGATGTGAAACAAGATCTGTGTAATTGCGGTCTCATCCAGGCCCCATTATTTTCCCTCTTGGCAAAATTTCACTGCGGCCTGTTAAATAGAAGCACACTTAAAAGAATCGGAGCTGTGGTTTGTGTATGGTTGTGACCACAGGAGATCAGAATTGAGAGCACTACCATTATGGCCATCCAAAATTAATCTTGGCTTAGTACCAGGAACGGAATAGCCTCCTATAGCTTCTGTTCAAATTGCAAGCAGTGGGAGAAGGTTCATAGTTCATGGATGTTGATTGCAGACTCATTTGTCTTCTCTTTGCTTTCTATAAGACATTATAATGTCTGGCTGAATTAGTGTGGTAATGTGATGACTGTCACACGCTGTTTTAAAGGGCCAGTAAACCTAAATTACCATTATTTTAGAGCAATGCATAACCTTTAAAAGTTGCAGAATTAAAGCTAACTGACATAAAAGAAATTTTCCTAGAGAGAGATTACTTTTCTGACTAATAAACGCAGTGAGCGATATAGTTGACGGATCCCCAATAAGTGACCAATACACTAAAAACAGTCAGCTATTGATGCAACTGATGATAGACCTGGCTGTCATCTGATACTCATCACAGCCCTCTTATGTATTTCTGCCAAAATGTCATCTTTTATGTATGGTAACTATCATAATACCTATATACAATTGAAGTGTATATAAACTCTAAATCCATTTTTTAGCATGTTTGGTATTTTGTCTAACTGTATACAGTTTTCCTGACCAAATAATTTTTTGTTGCAAAGTTTTATACCTGGAGATCCTATCAGTAATCGCACTCCCTGTTACAGACTGAAAGCGCTATGGCACTGTCTCGCAATCAGGAATAGTGTTGTCAGTCTGTTCTGCCAGTTCCTTCAGATCATATCAGATAGGCAGCCCATGGACCAACCGAAAGTGCTCACATAGGCTGACAACACTACTGCTGTTACTGGCAGACCTCCGGGTAAGAAACTTTGTTGCCAATCATACAGAAAAATAGATTTAGGCCACGTTCACACTGGTACGAAACGACTGTTGTATGACTATCATCCTACTTTGCCCTGCGACATCGGTCCTACTTCCATCCAACTTGAATGAACAAGATAAGATTTTGCTCCGACTTTGAGATAGTCTGACTTGTCCTTTGATCAATCAAAACAATTCCAGTTGACATAAATTCCTTTTACTGCTGCTGTGATCACCATGTCGGATGTCACAAGTTGGATGGTTAGAACAAGGGTCCGACTTTGATCTGACTTCAATGATATTCAGTGGGCTGAAGTCGGACCAAAGTAGTGCAGGAACCTTTTGCAAAGTCGGACCGGTTTAAGACAACTCTCATAGGGTATCATTGATTTACACACATCCTGCGACATGTGCTCCCAAAGTCAGAGCGTATGTCGTACCAGTGTGAATATGACCTTAGGCCAGCTTCACACAATCATTTCCCCACATACAGCAAATTCCAGTTGCAAGAATCAAAGGGTCCTTGCAGCTCGATTGATAGGTGCATGTGAAAAGCGGCAACCATCCATCTGCTGTTCTCAAAGGCTATTGACCTGATGGTTGTCATCCCCAGAACGCTATCACTCCTGGGAGTCTGTCCCCAGGGTTACATCATTGAATCTGGAGATACCTTTGAGCCCAGTTTGCTGCCTATGACTTGTGCATCAACACTTTCTGGTGAGTGCATTGGATTAGAGGTAGGACACATTGAAAAACTTTGTAGTTGGAGTGGTCCAGAGCAACCTATAGATCCCGAAGGACTATCACCAGTCACTGACACTTCTATATGAACATTTTTTGTTATGTATTTACATTACTTTATGATATCATTTTTGGTGTTTTATTTTTATATATATATATATATATATATATATATATATATATATATATATATAAAGCGCTGCACAGGATGTCTCTGTCTTTGAGCATCTTCAGATCTTAGTAGATGTTGCCTGTTGTATTTGTTGAATTTTCTTGACTAGTCATTCCCCCAAAATAAGGCTGCTAAGTGTGTGATTTTTTTTTTTTTTTTTTTTGTAAAGTTATTAAACTGTACACTGAGTTTACTGGGTCTTTTTTTTAAAGACTGAACGTATGTGTAGTAACCAGTCAGGTCTTTTCTTACTGTTATGGTACCTGTAAAAATTGCAGTTGACCAATCTGCCCAAAAGCTGATATCTGTACGTGGCCTCAAATATCAATGTTGAAGTGTAACAAAGCAGTTCTCATTGTAGAAACCCTATCCCAGTTGCTTTTGCACCCTCCAAAAGCCGGTGATGGTAGCATCCTCTCGCCTCTCCTCCCTTTTGTTTACATTGACATAAACATCTTTGCTTTGCAGAGTCCATCAACAAGTATATGGAACATTCTGCAGCACTCTGAAGATTTGTCAGGTTTAACTTGTATGTCTGACGCCCCTCTGAAGTCTATGGCCAACATTTCTACAGTACACTGCTGAAAGTTGATGTTGCTTTAGGTTGTTAAACTTTGATGCTAACTGAAGTCTATAGTCTGCAGGGTTTTCCTAATGTTTCTATCATATTAGAGTTTGACTGTGTTTTTGATGTTTCTTATCAGGAACATTCAGGAAGAGTATTCCGGCTACAGTTTGATGAATTCCAGATAGTCAGCAGTTCTCACGATGACACTATCCTCATCTGGGATTTTCTAAATGACCCAGCGGCACATTCGGAGTCCACCCGCTCACCCTCTAGAACATACACCTACATCTCCAGATAAATAACACTAACTAGTACCTCACAAATTGCACAGGTAAGCCCTGTATCTCATGTAGCCATAGCTGATCTTATCACATATTTTACAATATCTTCGCAAAGCCATGTTTTGTATTTTTCCCTTGTTCCATTTTCAGACCCAAGAACATAGATGGATAGAGTCCTCTGTAAGGCTGGTTTCACTTGGCTTTCCGATCAGGTCTGCTGGACTTTCCAGTCTCTTCTATGGAGTGGTGGATCTGCTGACACCCACCATTATCCGATCCTGTCCACTAAAAACATCGGATCGGATTTCAGTCGGATGGAAATGGACAAGGTGGTCCATTTCCATCTGACAGACCCATGGAGAACAGCAGGGCTGTGTCAGTGTCTGCATGGCCTAGCGGACGAGGACCTGTCATCCGTCTACCCATCAGGGAGATCCCCCTTCTGAGCAGGCGGACTACGGACATGCCCATGTGAAACCAGCTTAAAGATTATTGACGTCTATACAGATGTTTATTATTGGCTGGGCATATTTATACTTTGCAGTGTTAATGATGAATTGTTTCAAGCTGTCCATAGATGTTGGGTGAATGGTTGTTCAGGCATGTTTTTTTTTGTTTTTGTTTTTTGTTTTGTTTTTTTATTTTTGTTTTTTTATTTATTTATTTATTTTTTTTTTTATCTAAAAACGGTTGTGACCTAAGCATTCCTGCTTGAAGCAACCAAGCATGCACGTTTATGTTGGTAGAATAGGATAAGGAATTTAATATTCCCAATACTGTTTTAAAGGATAAGTTCACCTGTGGGAACATGTTACATGTTCCTCCCATTTTTAGGGTGGAACATGTAACATTTGTCCAATGCCCGCACTCCCTGTGGCAGCAGTTCGGGGAGAAGTTCCCCATACTAGCTGTCACTTTTTTCAGCGGTGCTCCGCCCACACAGCCTCGACATTCCTTCACACTGCTCTGTGTGTGAATGAACTACAAACCTCGACATCCTTTGTCAATAAACGACTACAGTGCTGTGTGCATGGTGCTTGATTCTTTCTGTCAGATACACTGACAGATCTGAAGAAGACCTGCATGGCACAAGCGGTCTGCTGATCGCTGGTGCAATGCTTTCCAGGCTCCAAAAAAAATAATAAATGCACATTTTTTTTTTTTACCTGCAAAAAAATATGCATTAATTATTTTATTCTAAAAATAAACTTGTCCTTTAAGCCTGACATAGATGGTTCTAATCTCTGCTAATCTAATCTCAGAATGATCATTCCATAATTGAGGGACCTCTTGTGCACAGACCTTTGCCGCCACCCATTCTCACCTGCTCTATCATTGCTCTGTTCTAACATTTAAGTGAAATATTCACCTTCATTTTTGTAAATGTATGGTGTAACAATTTCTCAGTAAGTATGGAGCCATCTCAAAAACAAGTATCACAGCAGGATCAATCAACTGGAACAATGATAATTTCTAACTGATACATTATTGATGTTCCAACACAGAGTGAGAAATGTCAATAAAAAATACAGGAGAATTGTGCACTTAAATTATGGTTACATTTTGTTTGCTGTCATGACAGAACTGTAGTCACCAAGTGTACACTGCGTCTTGGAGACTGCTTATTCCAATTCTCAGCAATTTTTTTTTTAATAATATAAGGGTTGCTCTTGTCGGCACAGGTATCCCTCATTTCAAGCATAGCCCTTTTATTGTAACCAATACATAAAGCTCTTTAAAGAGGTTGTAAACCTCGGGAAAAAAAAATAATTATGAAATACTTGTCTTAGAACGATGCCCTGGATCGGCGTCGGACATCTTTCATCAGAGTTACGAAAGGTCTTACCTAAATTTTGTAGTTTCCTACTGCTTTCTATGACTTTGCTTCTATCTGTATTGTATAATAAAAGGTTATGTGGGTTGCTTCCTGACTGTCTATTATTTATTTTTCCTTTTATTTAATGCAGGACTTTATTTGAAAAATCTGATAACTGAATCACCTGTGAATGCCGGGAATATAAACTATTTACTTGACCAGTATTTGATGAAAAGGAGAGCCCCTTTGTCTTGACACACCCTGGATGATGCAATCAGACAACTGGAAGCAGCCCTAGCCAACATGTGCAGCAGACTGCTGGAGTGCTGCTATCAGAAGAGATTTTTGTTTTTTAACTCCTTCATTGCTACAGGGGTTTGCTAAATATTACAAAGCTAGGGGCTTGCACACTCCTGTGTCAGTGACAGTGGTTACTTTTAACAAACTGTTGCAGTGTCGGAAACAAAGACTGTACCGGTCACAGATTCTTTAAATATATTTAATTGTCTTGCCAGAATGTCAGTTGCTTTGCTATAAGCAAAAGAACAATTTCCACTGTGTCCCACGCTCACGCTGCTTTCAGATGTGGTTATATTTGGAAATTTGATGAACTTTTGCAAATACTTATAACGACGAACAGGAATTTTTTATTTTCCTTTCAAAAAAAATAAGTTGCGAGTCCCCGTAGTGAATGAAAACGTTTTACCATAGTAAGCATGGACAACATATTTTGCCTTTTTTTTTTTTTAAATTATTATTTTTATTTCCTTTTTTTATTCTTTGATGTTCGCTGGTATGTTCACTTTTATTTTATTTTTTGCATTGTAACAAATCAAGTGTTGTAGATTCCTGTATAGTTCTGTATGGGTCATTAAAACTTTAGCGTAACAAAATTAAATAAATGAATTAGACATTTTATTATTGCATAGGGGGAAAACACTTTTAAGACCTTTCATTAGGTGTATGTGTGTTCATTTGTACTATTAGTGAAGGATTTATTTTTTTTTTTTTTTTTAACTTATTTGCTTGAGTGGTTTGCATGGTCTCCATTTATGAATCATGATTTGTTTGTAATTGTTCTGTTGTCAGTCACTACAAAAGCAGCATCAAGCTTGTCACAACCTTGACCCATCTATTTTTATGATTTCACAGATTCAATAAATAATAAAGTGTAACATACTAATATAAAACGATCACTAAAAAAAAAATCTCATACATCTCTAATCTGTAGCCCCTGACTTTTTAGGCTAGCTAAAAAGCAGTGATACGTACCTTTTAGGTATCATGTCTATGATTTAAACTTTGTTCTGTACTGCATTTTTGCAGCTGCCTAATTTTTTATTTATTTTAGTTTTTTGTAATTTGCTACATAGACAATGCTAGCTACAGATAATGCATTTTTCAGCTGGTTGGCATAAATTTGATTAGATGTTTTGCACTAGTCCACTGGGCTTGGGCAGTGTACGCACAGCTATCAAGATAATTATTCACTTTAATATCTAAACACATGATATGCAGCAATAATGTTGACCAAATTCACCAATTATTCACTGAGCATCAAATCTTTATAAATATTTAGGTGTTTTAAAATACAGCTACATAAAAAAAAAAAACTACTTTTATTGTAGGAATGATTAGTAAAGTTTTCCAAAGCATGTTTCTGTAGTCTCTTCAATAAGATCATTTTTTCAGCTCAAGGTTACAGTTTGTTTCAAAATGTCACTATAGCATATTTATATGTGTCAGTTGTACAGCCAGCACATAATCAGACACATTAATTATTTGAGAAAGCTCCAAAGATTATATTTGTTAACAAAAAAAAATGTAATGTGCTAAATTACAGTGGTTTCTATGCAGAATGATTTACCTTTATTTTAAAACTAACAGTTATTCTTTAAAAAAAAGGAATACAATTGCTATAAGGAAATTTGAGCTAACCAATGTATCATTAGTTTTATCTCTCTATAAAAGAGTTATCCCTTCATAAACCGTACTTAAAAATACTACAGTTGCATATTAACATTTCTTTGCAAGATAATTAAGCTGATTTACTAAATGAGTTAAAAATCTAAACACAATTCACTTCCATTATCCAATCTTGTACAAATTAAATAAGTAAATGGGAATTTTCTGTTTGGATAATTGAAGTGAATATTTATACAATTTGAAGATTCAAGTGTTGCAAGCAGTTCACTGCAAAACTTTTTTTTTTTTTTATTTATTTTTTAAATACCTTCATACTCCATGTTTGTTTCATTCTCACTATAGATATGGTTGTCTGCTTACTTTTACTTCAGCTATAAAATTCACAAAATGTTTTGTATCCAACCAAGTCTAAACCCTTTTCATTACGTTCTGATTTATGTTTTATGCCTCACACTGCACTTTTGATTCATACACGTGAGACTCCACATACTTCAAAAGTAGAGAATTACAAAAAGAAAGGTGAGAAATAGGAAATCTAAAATCATCCTTGACATCTGTAATAAAGCTTACATGAATTAAGTATAAGGTACATGAAGTCATTTTTTTTTCTTTTCTTAATCTTGAAGAAGTTTATCAGTTTTGCTATTATTTTTTGACAACTGCATGGCTAAAGTAGGAAAAATAGAGCTTTCAAATTATTCTTCGACCCATCTCGATGAGGCTGCGTACTGACGAGAAGGAAGATGAATTGGGAAAGTTAAAGTTTATTTCCTTCACTGTTTTTATGCTCTGTTCATTTTTTTCTATTCCCCAGATTCTTAAGCCATTTTCTACTACTAAACAGCGGAAAGTAGAGTTTCATTTGTAAGGATGTTATTTGACCCCCAGGCATGCTTTAATTATAGTGAATTCAGTGGAAGCATACATCACCAGTGTTGGGTAAAAGCATTGATAGCCTTTGTAATCTTCGGTCTCACTTTTTACCCTTGTAATAAAAATGAAAGATGACCCAACATCTTTTTTTTTTTTCGTTTAGTGTCTTAACATCACGTGTCCATTTTAACGATCCTAATGGTGCTTAATTAGCCCCACAATACTTTCAGCCTTTTGTTTTTAATTTGTATTTTTTTTTATTAATTGGCAGCTCCAAGACGCAATAAAAATGCACTAAATTGGTCCTTTTATTAACACATTAAAAAAAAATTTTGTAAATGCACACTATACCTACTCTACAGTACAATTCTCAAAAGTAATATGTAGATCACAGAAGAAAGTCTCAGAATTTTCTTATTTTTAACCCTGACAGTTTGCAAGTATTGTAATTTGCGGAACAGTGAGATAATGCACCTTTAGGCTTGATTTACATCTGTGCAGTTTGTGATTGGTGCGTTCCACAGTGCATTTTTACACACACGATTTTGCCGTGATTTTACAGCGATTTGTTTCTTTTCAGCTTTTTTTTTTTTTTTTTTTTGGCCAATTTGTTGTTGGGCAGATTAAAAAATGCAAATTGCAGCAAAAATGCACTACATGCTTTTCTGCAGCTTCTTCATTGAAGTCTATGAAATCAAAAAAGCACCGTTTTGCTTTAAAAAAGGTCACTGCCTCTTTCTAAAAATGCAGCACCTGGAAAAAAAAAGCATAGATGTGAACGTGTCCCATAGGAAGCCATGTTTAATGAACTGAAGTGCGTTTCTGCTAGAAGCACCAAAAAATGCATAGGTGTGAACCAGGCCTAGAATGAGTTACACTGCTGGCTCTAAAATGGACAAGTGAGGCAACTAAGGTCAGCATCGCTGATCTGTCTCTTTTGCTAAAGCGGTTGGCTACAAGAATGGTAGAAAGACTAGTGTTGTACAGCATAAATAACAAAAAATTAGACTTGCAGAACAGCCAACAGACCCTTTTTAAAATAATATTCAATGTACAACTAAGTTTTTGTTATAAAAAGGTGACAAGATTTTGTTTACGTTTGTTTATTGTGGCATAACTTATTACAGTATATCATATGACCAATATACAAATGTAAAACAAAGGGGGCAGTCTTGTGCCAAACTTTTTTTTTTTTTTTCCTTTAAAAGTTTTGTTTATCACCTGATTAATTTTACTGCCAAAGAAGTGAGCATTAAGTGTTACATATAAAAGCATAACCAATGGAGCCAATGGTGTAGTGTAGTGCCATTGTCCTCCTTAAACTAACTGTTTAGTAATCATGCGACTGAATCTTATTGGTTTCACACTGGCTGATACATGTTCTCTGGACTGTTGTCATGGTCTACTAAACTCATTTAGCTGAAAGCATTTGCCATGATATGAATGATTTACTGTGGGGGACTGTGTGAGTATGTTGTGAAACTGAAACCTTCATTAATAATCACACATAACTCATGTTGCTCTTTTCTGTTTATAGTATAAAATAACATTTTATTTTTTTTGGTAAACCAAATAATATATAGATATCTTAACATGTGTAATAAAAATGGTAAAATTCGAAATTTTTGCAAATTTCTCAGTGACATGGTGCTTAGTAAATGTTTTGTACATTTACATAACAAATAAGAATTTAGCATTAGTTCGGAGCTGGTGAAATCACTAGAAGCAAAGATAGCTATTTAATACACAAAGAAAGTGCAAAAAGAAAAGTTTACATTTTGAAAATGCAGAATAATTCCAATTTATGTTTTGATGAAATATTTGATTGGCAATTTAACATTATACTTTATTTTAACATTGTTTTTGTTTAAAATTATAAGTATATTATCACATTTTACCATCTTTGGCACATAAGAGTACCTCCCCAAAGTATGAGATTGTTTATTAGTTTTAAAAAAAGATATAATAAAAAAATCAAATAGACAATGAAAAAAAAAATCATAATAGATCTGTTTGTTGCTGTGATGTATGCCTTGTACCAATGCATGGAGATATACTTGATAAATTTTATGAGTTTGGTGTAATAGGGTAAACCTACGTGTGTTGAAACGGCATTGAATATGATTTTACATGCTTAAAACAGCACTGTAATACTGAACAGTTGTATTCACAAATGTGTATGTTGAGTATTGGATGTGAATTATTGTCACGTGTTTCTACACCAACTTCTCTTGAAGAAGAAGTAAGCACTGGTTTTCTTGAATTCCATTTTCCACTATATGCCTAGTTTTTTTTGTAGATTTGTGGATGAAGGTTTATGCAAAGATATATATATATATATATTTAACTAATAAGGATGTGTATCGCATCCTTTATGTTTCATAGAGTTTCTACATTTTTTTTAATTAATCTAATGTTCATGGGTTATTTTGCATCTAATATTGACAGTTTAATTTCACTTTAAAGGTTACTCCATCCACTTGTGTATCTCATTTGATCATACTAAGGCATTCCTTGAAACAAGTGCAGGTTGTCTGTTGAGAACTATACTGTGTGTGCTTTCTTCATTAATAAAAGTTGAGGCATTCAAGCACAAAACGGTAATAGAGCAGGCCTGTTAATCTGATACATTGTCAGCCTACAGTGTGCGCCAGTTTCAAGAAATAATTTAGTTGGAATCTAAATATGAATGAAGTTCGGTGGTGAAACCCTTTAAAATGTTTTCTGTAGACCTTCTGTTAATGAAGTTTGTTAATAAATACTGCCTGCTGCTGTGGTTCGCTTCTGTAAAACTGGAGACCATTCTCGGAGCACCATAGTAAAGGAAAATTTGTGTCCTATGCTGTAATATTTTTTTTAGGTCCAAGTGGAAATTTTTGTTTTCGGTTCTGTTAATGTAAAATTACAGATCAAAGTTGGGTTATGGTCCTCTGTCACCATGTTAACAAAACTAGACAATGGGCAGGCAATACATACCTGTCCGCTGGGTGGCAAGTTAAATCTTAATTTTGCTCAAGCACCCTGCTGCTGTTTGATACTTCCAGATGTATTTGATGACATGTCTAAGGTTCTGTCCTGCTGGCCAGCCGATTTGGTACCACTATATTCTGTAGTGACAAAGCAGCCAGCAAGAAGGACAATGTCCCGCAGCATGGGACAGACAAGCTATCTTACACACCCACATATGGTGGCTAGCAGCAATGCCCAAAGCTCTTGAAGTAAATGAAGATTTGTCTCAATGCATGCTGGGCACAGGTACTATGCATTGATCATCTTTTAAAGCCTGGACATGGTCTACTTTTTTCAATGTGGCAACTGGATTGCTTCAAACAGAATCTAACATATATTTTAAAAATGTATGTTTAATAAGCAGTACAGACAACGGATACCCTACAAATAATATTAAACCTATACTTTTTTATTCTATCTTAATAGTCATTGAAGATGCCTGTTACATTTTATTTCTTAACTTCAGCTTTACTCACATTATCTGTCTGTGGTATAAAATATGGAACCAAATCTAGTTCATGAATACTGCAGATTTTTTTTTATACTGGATATATTGGAATTCAATATATTTCTCTCATGAAATGTAATCGCCAAGTATCCTCTTTGCATACAATTATTAACAATAGTAACATATCTGCATTTTGGGACTGTGTGATGTTTTATTTCAAGAATAAACATTTGCCCATTGCGCTCTTAAAGAGTCGTTGCCTTACTTATAAAAGCCTTTAGGGTCATATTTTAAAATGATACAACAAAAAGATGATGGGCTGATCAGTCTCCATTCCCAGAATTTGAAACAACTGATGGAAAACTGTGATTGTTGATGTGATGTGTTGTACCTCTGTACACTTGTGATAGGATAATGGTATTTTTTCCACTGTTCAACTGGAAATTGAAATATGATAATAAAATAAACTAATATAATGCTGGTTTCTTTTTTATATTCCTTTTGTTATCTTTCCAGATCTGTGAAAAATAGCACTAAAGCGGACCTTCACTCTAAGTTAAAACTTGGTTTCCCCTGTTTTATCCCCTCTTCTTTTTTCACATTCGGAATGATGTTCACCCCCCCCCCTCCCAGATTCTGCTTGTACACACATGTGATGCAGGGCTTTGGGTCCCAGCAGAGACCTTTGGCACATATGCACAGGGTTCCCACACATGCGCGGAGAGGGAACAGGTAAGGAAGTCCCAAACCTCGCCTTGTTTGTGCATACGCAGAAACTACCACATGTCTGTAGATAATCTGCAGGGCTCTACCAGGACGCAAAGACCAGGAAGAGCCATGTGACACATCTGCGCGCACACCCGAATAATAAAGATGGCAGTGGGGCAAAACCAAAGGGGACTGAAATGCCTCATTAACTCAAAAAAAAAAAAAAATATATATATATATATATATATTTGGGGGTGAAAGATAGTTTGCAAAAAAAAAAATTAAATTAGGATCTAGGTAAACCCAACATTTATTTTTCAGTATATTTAGCCTAATGCCAAACTATATATTGATTTCTTAAAGTGGAGTTCCATCCAAAAATGGAACTTCCACTTTTTGGATTCCCCCCCCCCTCCGGTGTCACATTTGGCACCTTTTAGGGGGGAGGAGGGAACAGATACCTGTATAATACAGGTATTTGCTCCCACTTCCTGGCATAACTCACCGCGGCGCTTGCGGTGACCTATGCCACTTCCAGCGCCTACCCCGTCCTCCCCCGCCGTATTCTGTGAGCCACAGAACACAGCAGGGAACTGAGAGGACGCGCAGTGCGACTCGCGCATGCGCAGTAGGAAACCAGGAAGTGAATCCGCACGGCTTCACTTCCTTATTCCCTTACCGAGGATGTCGGCGGCAGCAGCCGAGAGCCGAAGGACAGATCGCGGGCTCCCTGGACAGGTAAGTGTCCATATATTAAAAGTCAGCAGCTGCAGTATTTGTAGCTGCTGGCTTTTAATATTTTTTTTTTCAGCGGACCTCCACTTTAAGCAATTCTTTTGTAAATCTACTGCAAATTTCTTATGTGGAGATCTTGCCAGTGACAGCGCTTCCTGATGTAGGCTAAGGACATTAAGTCAACTCGCAATTAGTAGCAGTGTCATTAGTCTGCCATGTTTGCTCCTGTATTTAAACATTGGTTGCCTATCAGATAGGCAGCCCAATGGCCAAAAGAAAGAGCCTGCATTGCAGACTGACAATGCTACTGACAAATGCAAGGCAATGGTGTAGCCTTGTCAGCCTGCCACAGGGGGTTCTGCTACTGGCAGAATCTACAGGGAATTTAAACCATGTACAGTGAGATATGAAAACAAATATATACAAAAATATATTTCGGGTTTACATACAACTTAAAACTAAAAGCACAGTTGAAATAATTATCAGCGAAACAAAAATTAGGTTAAGCTACAATCTGTGGCTATACCTCAATTTTTTTTAAAAAATGCGTGTGTGTAATATAAATATATATACAGATTTAAATGGTGGGTGTTGCAATTTTTTTTCACACAGTATTTGCGCAGCGATTTTTGAAACAAAATTTTTGGGGGGATAAAAACGCTTTTTTTAATTTTAATGCACTAAAACACACTATATTGCCCAAATGTTTGATGAAAAAAAAAAAAAGATGATCTTATGCCGAATACATGGATACCAAACATGACATGCTTTAAAATTGCACACAAACATGCAGTGGCGACAAACTACATATGTTTTTAAAATCCTTTACAGGTTACCACTTTAGATTTACAAAGCAGGTCTACTGCTAAAATTACTGCCCTCGATCTGACCTTTGTGGTGATACCTCACTTGCATGGTGCAATTGCTGTTTACATATGAGACCAGAGCGACACTTGCGTGAGCACGGGGGGGAGTGGTGTTTTTTTCTTTTTTTTTTAATTATTATTTATTTTGCTTTTTTATTTTTAAACTGTTCCTTTCATGTTTTTTTTTTTTTTTTAATCACTTTTATTATTATCTCAGGGAATGTAAATATCCCCTATGATAGCAATAGGTAGAGAAAGGTACTCTTTTTTTGAAAAAAATGAGGTCTATTAGACCCTAGATCTCTCCTCTGCCCTCAAAGCATCTGACCACACCAAGATCGGTGTGATAAAATGCTTTCCCAATTTGGAGTTGATGATTGCAGCCATTCTGGTCTCCAATCAGCTCTATGGTCAGCTGGCGGAACCACCGGTGGCATTCTCGGGTTCCCTGTTGGGACAGGAGAGCCCGAGAAAATCATGAAAGGCGGTGGGGGGGGGCGGCATTTGTTCCCACTGCAGTCTAGAGGATAATTAGCCACTAGGATTGCTTTTACATGAAAGCCGACCGCTGGCTGAAACGAATGATACCTAAACCTGCAGGCATCATTCTGGTATAACCACTCAAAGTCCAGCAACATACCAGTACGTTGCTGGTCCTTGTTGGGCATATATTGTAATGTTCTTTTTTTCATGCAGCCTGTGGGCTGCATGAAAAAAAGAGATTGATCAGTGAGTATGCCCACTGTTAGAATACCGCCCTTCATCCACCCACTTCTAATGATGGGCATACATGCACCATTTTTTTTTTTTTAACTGTGGTGGTGAAATCGCCTCCTACAGCGCTGGAGCCCCTGATTTTCGTATCATGAGAGCAAATGCTGTTGCTGTCAAGATAAATAAATCAGTGCTGCAGCTGAATGGCGTACCTGAAAAGCAAACAATGGTACCGATAAAACATTAACTCAATAAATTAACTCGATTTTTTAACTGAATCTGTGCCTAAAAAATATATGCCAAAGCATGGGGGAAATCTGCCCCTAATGTTAGGAGCAAATCGCTCCTCCACCCCTGCCCCCATGCTTTGGCATATATGCTTTTTTTTTTTTTTTTTAACTGTGGTGGTGAAATCACCTCCTACAGCACTGGAGTCACGGCTGTTAGAATAAATAAACCCGTGCTGCAGCTGAATGTCGTACCTGCTAAGCAAATGATGGTTAACAATAAAACAAAGTAACATTACAGTATAACAGTAAGACATACCAAACCTGCAAAGCAAATACAATAAAACATAGTAAAAATAAAACATTACAGTTCTAAAATACAGTAACAATAGATATAGAACAATAGAGAGCGAACATAAGAGAGAGAACAATAGTGAGAGAAGAAAAATAAAACCACAACTATTTTTGGCTTTTTTATTTTTTTTGTGTTGTGTTTTTTTTTTTATTTTATTTATTGCACTGTTATATAAACTGTAAACGTTCCAGATTAGGGTCTCTCAAAATGTGATGGCCATCTCCTTTTTCGAGACCCTGTGTAAGTGTGCCCTATGACTGTGCAATGCTGTACCCTACGCTAATACTCCACTAGTGTGTGGTAGCGTTCAAAACATTCACCAATGCAAAGACCAGGTTCGTCAGGACAGGAGGGACAATAAAAGCGGGTGTCACACCTATATCCATGCTTTTTACAGACACGACATCTTCTTTGGAGATTTCTTAGGGTAGGGGTACCAGGGAGGACATACGGAAAATGCCTCTCATGCAGCCGGCTCACTGCATTTGGATTGGGAAGTTGGGCCACAGCGCTGTCTGGAAACAGAAGGGCTGTGATGATCTCTTCCTGGAATTTAAGGAAGGATCCAGTTCGTCCTGAAGCTTTGTATAGCACATAAGCTTTCAGCAGAGCCAATTGGAATAAATATACAGACACTTTTTTATACCAGCGTCTGGCCTTACGGGCAATTAGGTATGGCGCCAACAACTGGTCATTGAGGTCCACCCCTCCCATATTAAGGTTATATTCGTGGACACAGAGGGGTTTCTCCACAACACCAGTCGCCGTTTGAATTTGGACCGTCGTGTCTGCGTGAAGGGAGGACAGAACAAAAACATTCTTATTATCCCTCCACTTCACGGTGAGCAAATTATTACATCTCAAGCAGACTCTCTCCCCCAGCCTAAGACGGGAATCTACAAGCTGCTGGGGTAAGCCCCGGCGATTAGATCGCACGTTGCCACATGCGCCAATTCCATGATCAAACAAGTGACTAAAAAGTGGCACGCATAATTGTCCACATACAAGTGGTGCCCCTTACTGAATAAGTGACACCAAGTCCCACACAATCTTACCAGTGCTCCCTATGTAGTCTGGGCAGTTCTCCAGCTCTACGTAACTATCTCTTCCCTCGTAAACTATAAAAATATATGCATAGGCGTGCACACAGGGTGTGTCGGGTGTGCCTGGGTACACCCTAATCACCCCATGTGCATTAGCATTATCCAGGGGTAGCACCAGGTGGGTGGTTGGGGTGCCGGTGGCCAGTGTAAATGCCCCCATTATATTAAAGGCTAGGTTCAACTAGAAACACATTACACCTATACTTAGGATGTAAGGTAATATGCTCCCAATCAACTGTTTCCCACCATCAGAGCCTCCTCCCTGTGACAGCAGGTGGCATTCATGTGTGTTTGAGCTTTGGGGTGCACATCCTAATGCAATAGGCTGCGCACACCTATGAATATATGTATAGCCTGTTGCCCTGTCACAGAACTTATACATCTTGACCCCATATCTGGCACGCTTGCTGAGAAGATACGGCCAGAAAACATAATCGGGGACTCAGATGCAGACAACTTGATCAGGAGGAAACAAGGCTGCAAACTGCTGATTGAAGTGGTTTACAAGGGGCTGAATTTTGTAGAGCCGATTGTATTCAGGGTCACCCCGAGGACGACAGAGTTCATTGTCATTGAAATGCATGAACCGCAAGATCTGCTCATATCGTGTCCTGGTCATGGTGGCAGAGAACAAGGGCATATGGTGAATTGGGTCAGTGGACCAATATGACCGCAACTCACTTTTTTTAGTTTTGTCCATGAGGAGGGATAGGCCCAAGAAGGTCTTAAATTCGGAGATCGTAATAGGTCTCCAATCTCTGGCAAGGGTCAACTGGGGATTAGCGGCGATTAATATACCAGCATACAAATTGCTTTGGTCCACAATAGATCTATAGAGATCTTCCGTGAAAAACAGCGAATAAAAATCAAGTGACATAAAATCAACTATTTCCACCTGAATTCTGAGTTGCCAGTGAATGGGGGGAAGTACGGGTGCTGCAGAAGTGGTGGGCTCCCAAATCGGATTGGCAAATGCATCAGGAAGGGCACTATGGGCTCGATGGCCTGTCTGTCTTCTTGGTGGCTTTATGGTCATGCCTACATTACCTAAAGTTTTTCCTGGTGGGGTGCTAATACAGGTCCAAGGGAGTGGAACCCTGATAAAAAGGGACCCGGTCCTTGAAGGTTTGCTAATGCAGCCCGCCGTGATGGGGAAGTTTGGATCTGTCTGTTACAGCAGTATCCTGTGGTGAGGATAAGGTAAGGGAAGAAGCCTAGGAACTGTAGAAAGTCCACCTATGGTTTTTTTCTTCCATGAGTAAAATGTTCTCATGCCTTAAAGTCTCCACTAGAGGGAATAAATGCACATACCTTGGTACGTTGCTTCTCAGTCAGCTCAGTGTCCCAGCTAAACAGAATGTGTGTGGTCTCAGCAGCCAGGGGGGATTCCTCATCTAGAACAAAGCTTTTCAACAGCATGTTCTTTTCCCCCCTGGGGGAACTAAGGGGCTGGAAGGTACAACAGTAGTTTGTATTCCCGCCCCCCCTCCCGCTTCCCCAGCCCTCCCTTCCCTCCCCTCTCGCTGGGTCTGTGCTGGCAGACCCGAATGCCATCGCGCGGACTATTGCTAGTTTTAAACAAGAGGAGGGGCGGGTTAATGAGCAGAGGGGGCGTGGCTTAGGCGCGGGATGTAGCATCCACAAGGAGCACACAGCTCAGGCGTTGGGGACGCGGAGCAGCAGTGCCTAGCAATCTGAGAAATCAAACAGACGCTTCTCAAGCCAGGAACTGGAGAGATGAATGTCTGACACACAGGACAAGAGCGCTGGGGGCACGTAAGGCAATGCATAAAGGCTTTTTCAGTACAGGAAATTCATTTTACTCAGCACCAAGCTGAACTTTATTAGTGGCATTGTATGCTAGACTATTGCTCAGCAAATAGTGCATTTACTTAGTGCCTCTGCTTTTGTGCTATGGTTCCCAGAAAGACACCACAAAGAAGGTACCAAAAATGTCACCCCCAGGCGCTGGGAACTCCAGTCGTACCTCCACACTGTCATCCTCTCCTGAAATACCAGATGTGGCACAGGGTGAGTCATTGGAACCAATTGGTGGTGCAGCTGCTTCTCACATCTCTATACGTGACTGAAGATGCATTTTCCTCCGCACCTGCTGGGCCTAGAAGGAAGATTAGTGGCTTTAATCGCATCCTCCATCCTAAAGGATAGGAAGCGTGCTAGATCCCCCACCTTAGACCCTTTACAAGGGAACAGTGGGTAGAGGATGAGGGGTTACCCTCAGGCGTTCAGGAGGAAAGACAAACGATTACTCCGCTGCAGAAGAAACAACAATGGATGATCCCTTTTCAGCCTCGCAATCTAAGAAATTGCTGGTACAATCTCTTGTGGAGATGGTTCGTTCCACTTTCAAGCTACCCCTAACGGAGTCAGCTAAAAGTTCTGTTTCTTCTTTGGGTTCCTTAAAACCTTCACAGCCTTTGCACGCGTTTCCTGTCCATGCATTACTAGAGCAGCTTATTTATGCGGAATGGGTTCACCAGGATAAGCATTTTTCTCCCTCGAAAGAGATTCACAGACTCTATCCCATGGGGGAGAAATTCACCAAAAGATGGATTGTACCAGCAGTTGACGCTGCTATATCCGGTGTGACTAAAGTCTAACTTGTCCAGTAGACAATGCTTAAGGATCCAACAGATAAAAGGTTGGAATTCCTGTTAAAAGTCTCTTTTTCTTTGACAGGTGCAGTTACTCAGCCTGCAGTCGCTGCAATAGGCATCTGTCAGTCCCTAAAGGAGGTTCCTGTACAACAAGCCCGGGATTTGGCCGAACTGCCAAGAGCATTATGTTTTGCCATAGATGCCATTAAAAGATTCTATTCACCAGGCGTCCCGCCTTGCGCTTGTGCTGGTACACATGCGTAGGATCCTGTGGTTAAAAAATTGGTCAGCCAAAGCACCATGCAAAAGACTTCTGACTGGTTTTCCTTTTCATGGGAAGTGGCTATTTGGCGATAATTTGGACTAATACATCCAAAAGATTTCAAGTGGGAAAAGTACTCTTTTGCCAGTCAAGAGAAGGAATAAACGCCCTTCATTTAAGCGGGCTCTTTCTCCTGCGCCAGGGGCATCAGCCTCTAGGCAGTGGCGATGGCCTTTGCCGTCAGAGTCTAGAGGAAAGCCTCAGGGTCAGGGTCAAGCCCAGGTTCAAAAGAAGTCCTGGGGGCGGAAACCTGCAAAACAGATTTCTAAAGCCTCATTATGAAAAGGACACCTCCTCCACGCCAGGGTGGGGGGAAGACCTCTGCAGTTCTTAGAAGTCTGGCAAGCGGAAATTCAGGACAGATGGGTCAACTCCACGGTGATTCTAGGGTACAAACTAGAATTTCGGGACTTTCCACCATTTGGTTTTCTGAGGTCAAACGTTCCCAAAGATCCAGGGAAAAGGCAATCTCTGTTTCAGGCACTAGACCGATTACTAGCTCAGGGGGTGATCATACAAATCCCCACAGATGAGCAAGGTTTGGGGTTTTCTTTATTCAAACCTCTTTATGGTACCAAAACCGAATGGAGATGTCAGACCCATTCTAGATCTAAAGAATCTAAATCAGTTCCTGAAGATCCGCTCTTTTCGCAGGGAGTCGATCAGGTCAGTGGTTTCTATCCTACAAGGAGGAGAACTTCTGGCGTCTATCGACATCAGGGATGCATATCTGCATGTCCCTATATTTCCCACTCACCAAAGGTTTCTGTGGTTCGAGGTAGAACAGCAGCATTTTCAGATTGTGGCCTTGCCCTTCGGGCTAGCTACAGCACCCCGGGTGTTTACAAAGGTTCTGGCTCCACCTCTAGCCAGGTTAAGAGCACAGGGCATAACAGTTTTGGCGTACCTAGACGCTCTATTGCTAATAGACCAGTCGGTGGCCCGTTTGGAGCAAAGGGTGCACATTACAATACCTAAAAAATCTGGGTTGAATTCTCAACTTAGAGAAGTCTTCCTTAAAACCACTAAAAAGGCTGGAGTACTTGGGTCTGATCATTTACACAGCCCAGAAAAAGGTGTTCTTGCCTCAGGCAAAGATCAACGCCATAAGAGAGCTGGTGCAGATGGTCAGATCGAAAAGAGATCCCTCCATTCGCCTTTGCATGAGGTTGTTAGGAAAGATGGTGGCTTCATTCAAAGCGGTTCCCTATGCCCAGTTCCATTTGCATTCGAGAGTGTTGCAAAACAGTATCCTGTCTGCTTAGAACAAAATAGTTCAAGCTCTAGATTTTCCAATGCGGCTGTCCCAGAGCCTCAGTTGGTGCTCGGTATCCGGGAATCTGCAGAAGGAAAAATCCTTCATACCAGTTGCCTGGAAAGTGGTAACGACAGATCCCAACCTTTCAGGTAGCGGAGCAGTACTGGAAAAGACAACTGTCCAGGGACAGTGGTCCAGAACCGAAAAAGCCTTGCCCATCAACATCCTAGAGATTCGGGCAGTGCGTCTGGCTCTGAAGCCCTGAACATTCAGGTTACGGGATTGTCTTGTCAGGATCCAATCAGACAATGCCACAGCTGTGGCCTATATTAATCGCCAAGGGGGCACTAAGGGTCACACAGCTCAGA
Organism: Aquarana catesbeiana; assembly: GCF_042186555.1. Classification (NCBI taxonomy): domain Eukaryota; kingdom Metazoa; phylum Chordata; class Amphibia; order Anura; family Ranidae; genus Aquarana; species Aquarana catesbeiana. The sequence continues at coordinate 96,659,150 of NC_133331.1, forward strand.
GAGTGGTGGACCATATTCTAGCTTGAGCGTAAAAGGATATTCCTTGCCTATTGGCAGTCTTCATTCTGGGAATAGAAAATTGGCAGGCGGACTACTTGAGTCCGCCAGCTGTTGTTCCCGGGGGAGTGGTCCCTTCACCCCAAAATTTTTCTGGCTATACCAAAGATGGGGGATCCCGGACGTAGATCTTTTGGCGTCCAGGTTCAACATGTAGTTGGTCAACCTTATGTCAAGGACAAGGGATCCACTCGCATGCATCAGTTTTACTGATTTCGTTTTTTTTCCCTAGTCAGTTGCTGCCATGGCTTCTTTGCAGGGTCAAGCTGGAAAGAAAGCCGGTAATTCTTGTAGCCCCCAGCATGCCCCAGAAGATGGCAGTAGAGGGTCCATGGTCCCTTCCACTACGGCCAGACCTACTCTCACAGGGGCCGATATTCCATCCTACCTTACAAACTCTAAGTTTGACGGCTTGGCTATGGAAGCCCACATTCTGAAGAGACGTTGTCTCTCCAGGTCAGTGATTTCTACCCTCATTAATAAAGCCGGCTTCCAGAGTCATATATTATAGAGTGTGGAGGGCTTATGTTTCCTGGTGTGAATCCAAGGGTTGGCACCCTCGGAAATATAACATAGGTAGGATTCTTGTTTTCTCTACAAATACAAATGAAGCTGGCCTTGAGTACTATTAAGAGCCAAGTCTCGGCTTTATCGGTCCTATTTCAAAGACCGCTTGCTTCGCATTCTTTGGTCCAGGGTTTTTTATACAAGGGGTAATGCAGCTTATTCCGACAGTTAGACCACCCTTGAACCCTTGGGACTTGAACTTAGTTTTTTGTCCGTATTACAAAAACAGTCTGAACCGTTACTGCATACTCCCTTGGGCCTTCGGACAAGGGAAATAGTGTTTTGGGTTACTATACCCTCTGCAAAAGGGTATCAGATTTGGCTGCTCTTTCCTGTAAAGAAGTCATATTTAATTACTCACGAGGACAGGTTCGTGTTGGGTCCTCGTTCAAGCTTTCTGCCTAAGGTGGTTTTAGGTTTTCACCTAAACCAAGATATTGTCACAGGGTGTATTCATTTATGATGAGATATATATATATATATATATATATATATATATATACAGTATAGTTATAGTATATGCTGCGCACCGTGTGTGTGTATGTATATATAATAAATGCCTTTTTTTCCTCATCTGTTCTCAGCTGCATAAGGGGCTTAGAGAGGTGAGGTTGAGGAAACGACAGCACACTGATCTTTCCAGTGAATGGCTGTGCAGGGGGGCATGTCAGCACATGTCTTGGTCATTGGAGGACAGGCAGGCTGTACTCCCAACACAGCTAGAACACTGACCACACTGGGATTGTTGTGCTCTCATGCGGGATTGGCAGGAACACCAGGTATTCCACACAAAGGAAGCAATACAGAAAGAACAGGATACTTTCTAACACCAGTACATGGTACAGCAGACATACTGTATATTGGGAATATGAAATGTCAGGGTAACATATTCTTTAAATCAGTAGCTACAGAACACAAGCAAGTAAGGATCTTCAGTAATGACTACAAAACATTTCATGTATTCCAAAGGCTTGCTTTCAACAAACTGCTGTTTCACTTTCTATTTACTGAATTCTTAACCAGCTCCATTTAAGTAGCGTAATGTAACACAGAAAAAGTGTTAATACAGTATATTTGCTTTCATTGCCTGAAATGAAAACAAACGAACTACATGTACTTAACTTGGAGACCTAAATGAATCCCTGATGAGCAGCTTTTAAGCAGCATATCCAGTAATTGCAGCAGTCAGAGTCATGACATGCTTGTATGTAGTGTAATTACCTGATACTGCTCCCCATCCAACTCTTCACAAGTCTGCTTTATGCAGCTGGAATGCAGCTTTTTCCCCTCGTTGTGTTTCATTCACTGTAGGAAACATATGACAACTTCAAGCCCACGCAGATGTCAGACTCCTCCATTAATGCTTCTTTTCTCATATGAGTAAATGTAGGTTAGGGTGGAGTATAAGGCCTGTAGACACATGGTTTGACACATAACTGTTATTTTGCCCAACAGTTCTAGTGATTTGGGCAATTTTCCCCTATATTGCTCCAGTCAATACGTGAAAATGCTTGTATTGCAAACTCCAATAAAACATGGCAAAGGGCCCAGCTATAGGGTTTGCCCTACTGCAGGCAAAGGGCCAAGCTATAGGGTTTGTCTTACTCCAGACAAAGGGCCCAGCTATAGGATTGGAGAACTGCACTTTGATGCAGAAGATCCCAACACAAGACGCCAGTCTCCATATGTAAGTACGGATTTAGGGTAGAAACTCATTCTCTATATCTTCTGGCCTTAAAACCTAGAGCTGAAATAACATCCTAGTACATTGCTGCAGAATGGCCCTATTTTGATCTAAATCCATCTATTGGCCACTCCCTATATTCTGATTCTTGTACCTGGGCCTGTGAAAATGCAGGTCATGTGTTTTCTAGCTCTGGCAATCACCCACTGTAGCCTTTCCCAGACACAGTAGAAAATGTATATGACAAGATTCTGTAACGCAGCAGAGCAGCAGCTAGTGAAGCCTATTAAATTTGATCACAACAAAATTAGATGACATGCATATTAAAGAAAAACTGCAGACAAATGACTAAATACTAAGGAGGGTGGATGTCCGGAGGTGACAAAGAAAGCTGCATTGCTGAATCCTGATGAAAGAGTGGCACCTGCCTGTCTGGGCAGTATTTAAATCACAAGACTGGCTTCACAAATTTACAAATTATTTAGGTAAACATGTAGGTGAAGCAGGAAATATATATATATATATATATATATATATATATATATATATATATATATATATATATATATATATATGCATTTCAATTGTAGATTTAGCTACAATTGGGGCTGATCTAATGTGTGCAGGATCTGGGGCTGATCTGAGGTCTGTAGTTACAGGGATCTGGGGGTGTTCTGGGGTTAGAAGGTGCAGGAATTGGGACTGATCTGAGGTCTGTAGGTGCAGGAATAGTGACTGATCTGAGGTCTGTAGGTATAGGAATTGCAGCTGATCCTAGGTCTGTGGGAGCAGGAATTGGGGCTGGCCGAGGTCAGAAGGTACAAGAATTGGGGTTGATCTGAGGCCTGTAGATTCAGAAATTGGGGCTGACCTGAAGTCCGTGGTTGCCGGAATTGGAGCTGGTCTGCGGTCAAAAGGTGTAGGAATTGGGGCTTATCTGATGTGTAAAGGTGCATACACTGAGGCTGATCTGCGGTTTGTAGGTGCAGGAATTGGAGCTTATCTGATGTGTAAAGGTGCATACACTGGGGCTGATCAGAGGTCCGTAGGTCCAGGAACTGGGGCTGGTCTGAGGTCAAAAGATGCAGAAATCGGGGCTTATCTGATGAGTAAAGGTGCATACACTGGGGCTAATCTGAGGTCTGTAGGTACAGGAAATGGAGCTGTAAATACAATCAATGGATGCTGCTGCACACTCTTGATGGCAAACAGGTAAAAGTAACTACTATAAAGTGCTGAGTGTTCAAAATCATAAATGATAAACTCCAAAAAAAACACAGTATAAATGCAAATAGTAGTAAACAATCTAAAGTGCTCAAAAATGCATAGGTGGTAAACTTCCAATGTGCAATATAGGTGGAAATAGTAATACAAGGGAATAGCATCCAGGTCGATGATATCCTACACAAGATAAAGTGTTAGTGCCAAAAAACAAAGGAATGAGGTCCAAAGTGAGCATGTCTTCAAACAGATGCTGATGGATACAGTGTAAAATATAAGAGCCCTTTCACACTGGGGCGGGCGTCGGCGGTAAAGCTTTACCGTCGGTATGCAGCCGCTAGCGGGGCGGTTTTACCCCCCGCTAGCGGCCGAGAAATGGTTAACAACCACCGCAAAGCGCCTCTGCTGAGGCGCTTTGCCGGCGGTATAGCCGTGCCGTCCCATTGATTTCAATGGGCAGGAGCGGTGAAGGAGCGGTATACACTCCGCTCCTTCACCGCTCCGAAGATGCTGCTAGCAGGACTTTTTTTACCGTCCTGCCAGCGCATCGCTCCAGTGTGAAAGCCCTCGGGGCTTTCACACTGGAATGAAAGCAGCGGCACTTTTGGGTCGGTTTGCAGGCACTATTATTAGCGCAATAGCGCCTGCAAACCACCCCAGTGTGAAAGGACCCTAAGTGCTGGGCTCCAAATAACACTCTGTGCAGGTGTAGCGATGAGGATTAGTGATTTTCCTCTTCAGTGCAGTCACACCTCAGTGTGCAATGGCACCTTACCGCTGTAAGGTAACAGCGTAAGAGTAGCCAGTGGCAATCCAGAAATCCGGGATCCTGCAGTAGGTCACCCTAAGAATTTCTTTTGGATGGCAAAATCATAAATATCATCTATGGAGCCTGGTGTCCCAGGTTTTTGAGCACTTAGCACTTTAGATTGTTTACTACTATTTGCACTTATACTGTGTTTTTTGCAGTTTATCATTTATAATATTGAACACTCAGCACTTTATAGTAGTTACTTTTACCTGTTTGCCATCACTTAGAGCACAGCACCATCTATTGATTTTATTTATTTCTCCCTTGGCTATGGATTGACCAATCCGGTGCTTGCTGCAACTAAGTGCCCTACCCTTCCTGGTTCAAATATCTATCCAGGAAATGGAGCTTGTCTTAGGTCAAAAGGTGCAGGAATTGGGGCTTATCTGATGTGTAAAGATACATATCATCTTGGTATCATTCTTTTCAGCCAGCAGTCGGCTTTCATGTGAAAGCAATCCTAGCTGCTAATTAGCCTCTAGACTGCTTTTACAAGCAGTGGGAGGAAATGCCCCCCCTCCCTCCCACCGTCTTCCATGTTTTTCTGTGGCTCTCCTGTCAACAAGGAACCTGAGAATGCAGCCAGTGATTCGGCCAGCTGACCATAGAGCTGATCAGAGACCAGAATGGCTCCAATCATCTTTATGGCCTAAGAAACCAGAAGCTACAAGCATTTCATGACTTAGATTTCACCAGATGTAAACAGCGCCATTGGGAAATTGGCAAAGCATTTTATCACACTGATCTTGGTGTGGTCAGATGCTTTGAGGGTAGAGGAGATATCTAGGGTCTAATAGACCCCAATTTTTTTAAAAAGAGTCACTACCTATTGCTATCATAGGGGATATTTACATTCCCTGACATAACAATAAAAATGATTAAAAAAATAAATAAAAATTAAAGGAACAGTTTAAAAATAAGATAAAAAAGCTAAAAAAAGAAAAGAAAAAAAAAGCACCCCTGTTCCCCCCTGCTCTCGCACAAAGGCGAACGCTAGCGTTGATCTGGCGTCAAATGTAAACAGCAATTGCACCATGTATGTGAGGTATCAGATCGAGGGAAGTCATTTTAGCAGTAGACCTCCTCTGTAAATCTAAAGTGGTAACCTGTAAAGGCTTTTAAAGGCTTTTAAAAATGTATGTAGTTTGTCGCCACTGCACTGTGCGCAATTTTAAAGCATGTTGTGTTTGGTATCCATGTACTCGGCCTAAGATCATCTTTTTTATTTCATCAAACATTTGGGCAATATAGTGTGTTTTAGTGCATTAAAATTTTAAAAAAGTGTGTTTTTTCCCCCAAAAATGCGTTTGAAAAATCGCTGCGCAAATATTGTGTGAAAAAAAAAATTTGAAACACCCACCATTTTAATCTGTAGGGCCTTTGCTTTAAAAAAAATGTATAATGTTTGGGGGTTCAAAGTAATTTTCTTGCAAAAAAAAATATTTTTTTTCATGTAAACAAATAGTGTCAGAAAGGGCTTTGTCTTCAAGTGGTTAGAAGAGTGGGTGATGTGTGACATAAGCTTCTAAATGTTGTGCATAAAATGCCAGGATAGTTCAAAACCCCCCCAAATGACCCCATTTTGGAAAGTAGACACCCCAAGCTATTTGCTGAGAGGCATGTCGAGTCTATGGAATATTTTATATTGTGACGCAAGTTGCGGGAAAAAGACACATTTTTTTTTTTTGCACAAAATTGTCACTAAATGATATATTGCTCAATCGTGCCATGGGCATATGTGGAATTACACCCCAAAATACATTCTGTTGCTTCTCCTGAGTACGGGGATACCACATGTGTGAGACTTTTTGGGAGCCTAGCCGTGTACGGGACCCCGAAAACCAATCACCGCCTTCAGGCTTTCTAAGGGCGTAAATTTTTGATTTCACTCTTAACTGCCTATGCCCATGGCCTGTGTGAGTAATATATCATTTAGTGACAACTTTTTGTAATTTTTTTTTTTGTCATTATTCAATCACTTGGGACAAAAAAAAAATAATATTCAATGGGCTCAACATGCCTCTCATCAATTTCCTTGGGGTGTCTACTTTCCAAAATGGGGTCATTTGGGGGGGTTTGTACTGCCCTGCCATTTTAGCACCTCAAGAAATGACATAGGCTGTCATAAACTAAAAGCTGTGCAAATTTCAGAAAATGTACCCTAGTTTGTAAACGCTATAACTTTTACGCAAACCAATAAATATACGCTTATTGACATTTTTTTACCAAAGACATGTGGCTGAATACATTTTGGACTAAATGTATGACTAAAATTGAGTTTATTGGATTTTTTTTATAACAAAAAGTAGAAAATATAATTTTTTTTCAAAATTTTCGGTCTTTTTCCGTTTATAGCGCAAAAATTAAAAACAGCAGAGGTGGTCAAATACCACCAAAGAAAGCTCTATTTGTGGGAACAAAAGGACACAAATTTTGTTTGGGTACAACATTGCATGACCGCGCACGATAAGAAAATTGGGAGTAAAATTTCGTCCGACAGACGATCTGCCGATTTTCAGATCGTTAGTATGGTGCTTTTGACAGGCAATTACGAATTTTCTGACAACAAAAACTGTATGTGCAGGCTATGAAATTTTTATCGTACGTGAACACAACATCCGCTTTTGGTTTTATTAGTACAGTTTTTGTCCGAAAAAAATCATAAGAGCAAGACTACGCATGCTCAGAAACGAAAAAAATACATACAAAACAATTCAACACATGATATCACTTCTGAAGTTGAATTCTATCGTACGAGGATTTTCGTATGAAAGTAACCTCTTCACTTTCGACATTAGACTAGCATGCAACAAAAAACGGACGAAAATGAGTCCGATAATCTGATCATGTGTAAAAGGCTTTACATAATACCTTGGAATGCCTACTTGCCAATAAGGGGTCATTTTGGGGGATATTTGTAATGTTCTGGCATTTTTGGACCTCAAGAAATGAGATAGGCCGTCATTACATCAGGATTAATCAATTTTCTGATATATACCATAGCTTGTGGATAACTTTCCTAAAAACTAATAATATACACAAATTTGGGTTATTTTCACCAAAGAAACTTAGCAAAATACATTTTGGCCCAAATTCATGAAGAAAATTATTTATTTGCAAAATGTTATAACACAGACAAAAGTGTTTTTTTTTTTTTATTTTCTATTTTTTTCTTTTTTTTAACAAAAACTAAAAAACCCAGTGGTGATTAAATACCACCAAAAGAAAGCTCTATTTGTGTGAACAAAATTATAAAAATGAAGTTTTGGTACAGTATTGCATGACTGCGCAGTTGTCATTCAAAGTGCGACAGTGCGAAAATTGGCCTGAGCAAGAAGGGGGTGAAAGTGCCCGGTTTTGAGGTGGTTAAATATACATTTTTGTCTAAATCCACTTCATTTCTAAGTTCAATAGATTCTTATTGTAATAACATCTTCTGCCATTTGTATGTATTGTATCCAGAGCCAACAATGACAACTATCCAACATGTCTTGCATGTTTACCCCTTCATGACCAGGCCATTTTTTTGCGATACAGCACTGCGTTACTTTAATTGACAATTTCACGGTCGTGCAACGATGTACACAAATAAAACGAATGTCTTTTTTTCCCACAATTACAGCTTTCTTTTGGTGGTATTTGATCACCTCTGCGTTTGTTTTTGTTTTTTTTGTGTGTTGAAAAACAAAATGTTTTACTTTCTGCTATGAAACATATCCAATAAAAAAAATGTAGAAAATCAAATTTCTTCATCAATTTAGGCCAATATGTTATCTGCTACATATTTTTTGTAAACAAAATCCCAATAAGCGTATTTTGATTAGTTTGCGCAAAAGTTATAGGGTCTACAAACTATGGGATATTTTTATGGAATTTGTATTTATTTATTTATTTACTAGTGGACGTCGATCAGCGACTTATAGTGGGACTGTGACATTGTGGTGGACAAATCGGACACTAAGGGGGTAATTTACTAAAGACCTGCGCCTGTGGTGCAGTGGAGAAATTGGAGCAATTGCACAAACGGGACTCAAGACATTTATCAAAAATTATGGTGCACTTATATGCACCAAACCATATTTACATAGGAAGCGCTATTGCGCACTTGCGCAATCCTTCGCGCCTACCATTAGCAAGCCAATGTACTCTTCTACATTTTTGTCTGAATACTGTGGATAACTTTACTACAGTTTACCATCTTCTGTTACCAGGCTAAAAAGTATTTATATAATATTGTTTAAATGCACAAATTCTGTCCAGAACATGTAGATCTGTCTTACAACTAATCAAGCCTTTTTACACCCTTCTTTCAGCTTACTCAACTGCACATGCGCATTGTCAAAGCTCACCATTTCATCCTTGCCTGACAGGGCGCACACGGTTTAGCTTGTTATATATGTGTGTTGCACACAGGCTCATCTGCGTTCTCCAGCGTGCACAACTGCTTATACATCGGGCACTTGCTCATTGTAGTTCTAATCATGTTAATGAGTTTTTTCTTATCACATGGAGAATATTGCTTCCAGTTTTATTCCATTCATTCACTTCTTTTTGAAACAACTCAATATTCATTCTAGAGATCTTCCTCCTATCAACAACTGTGCGGATGTTCCCTGGACTTATAATTGTGCATTTTATGGTGATATTCTATAATCATTGGTGGAGCTGAAACTTCCATGAAAACATCTTTTCAATACATGTCTGTGTATTGTGCATTCTGGACTAGGGATGAGCTGAACACCCACCTGTTCGGTTCGCACCAGAACATGCAAACACCGTTAAAGTCTATGGGACACGAACATGAATAATCAAAAGTGCTAATTTTAAAAGCTTATATGCAAGTTATAGTCATAAAAAGTGTTTGGGGGCCTGGGTCCTGCCCCAGGGGACATGGATCAATGCAAAAAAAAGTTTTAAAAACGGCCGTTTTTTCAGGAGCAGTGATTTTAATAATGCTTAAAGTCAAACAATAAAAGTGTAATATCCCTTTAAATTTCGTAGCTGGGGGGTGTCTATAGTATGCCTGTAAAGGGGCGCATGTTTCCCGCGTCTGACAACAAAATGACATTTCAAAGGAAAAAAGTCATTTAAAATTACTCGCGGCTATTGCCTTGCCGGTCTGACAATACACATAAAAGTTCATTGATAAAAACGGCATGGGAATTCCCCACAGGGGAATCCCGAACCAAAATTAAAAAAAAAAAAATGACGTGGGGGTCCCCCTAAATTCCATACCAGGCCCTTCAGGTCTGGTATGGATTTTAAGGGGAACCCCGCGCCAAAATTTTAAAAAAAGACGCCGCGGAGGAGATGCTGGACGAGAATGCCGGAGGAAGAACCAGAAGAGCCAGCAGAACCAGAAGACGAAGAAGAAGATGAAGGAATATAGAAGAAAGAAGAAAGAAGAAGCATTTAAATAAAGGAATTGTTCAAAAACTGTCTCCTGTCATTTTTAACATCTTTGACAGTTTTTTAGTGAAATGGTAGGGGTACCCTTACCATTTCACACAGTGGGGGGCCGGGATCTGGGGTCCCCTTGTTAAAGGGGGCTTCCAGATTCCGATAAGCCCCCTGCCCGCAGACCCCCACAACCACCGGCCAGGGTTGTGGGGATGAGGCCCTTTTCCTCATCAACATGGGGACAAGGTGTTTTGGGGGGCTACCCCAAAGCACCCTCCCAATGTTGAGGGCATGTGGCCTGGTACGGTTCAGGAGGGGGGGCGCTCTCTCATCCCCCCGTCTTTTCCTGCAGCCTGCCAGGTTGCGTGCTCGGATAAGGGTCTGGTATGGATTTTTGGGGGGACCCCACGCCGTTTTTTTTTTAAATTTTGGCGCAGGGTTCCCCTTAAAATCCATACCAGACCTTCAAGTCTGGTATGGAATTTAGGGGGATCCCCACGTCATTTTTTTTTTAAATTTTGGCCGGGGTTCCCCTTAATATCCATACCAGACCTGAAGGGCCTGGTATGGAATTTAGGGGGACCCCCACGTCATTTTTTTTTAAATTTTGGTTCGGGGTTCCCCTGTGGGGAATTCCCATGCCTTTTTTATCAATGAACTTCTATGTGTATTGTCGGACCGGCAATGCAATAGCCGCGAGTAGTTTTAAATGACTTTTTTCCTTTGAAATGTCATTTTGCTGTCAGACTGTTCTAAACACGGGAAACATGCGCCCCTTTACAGGCATACTATAGACACCCCCCAGCTACGAAATTTAAAAGGGATATTACACTTTTATTGTTTGACTTTAAGCATTATTAAAATCACTGCTCCTGAAAAAACGGCCATTTTTAAAACTTTTTTTTGCATTGATCCATGTCCCCTGGGGCAGGACCCAGGTCCCCAAACACTTTTTATGACAATAACTTGCATATAACCCTTTAAAATTAGCACTTTTGATTTCTCCCATAGACTTTTAAAGGGTGTTCCGCGGCATTCGAATTTGCTGCGAACACCCCAAATTGTTCGCTGTTCGGCGAACTTGCAAACAGCCAATGTTCGAGTCGAACATGAGTTCGACTCGAACTCGAAGCTCATCCCTATTCTGGACAATTCATTTCCCCATACACTGTGCAATTTGATTGGATGACGTTTAACCCCTTCCCGACCGGCGCACGCCGATGTACGTCGGCAGAATGGCACGACTGGGCAAATGGATTACAGGTACGTCCATTTGAATTTCCCGCCGTGCCACGCGCCTGCCAGGAGCTCCATGAGTTGGGTCGCGGGTCCTGCGGACTCGATCACCGTGGGGATACCCGCGATCACCTCACGGAGAGGACGAACGGGGAGATGCCTAGTGACAAGTGTCACTGATCTCTGCTCCCTGTCATCGGGAGCAGAGATCAGTGACGTGTCACAGCTAGCCCATCCCCCCTACAGTTAGAACACATCCCAAGTACTGACTTAACCCCTCCCCACCCCCTAGTGGTTAACCCCTTTATTGCCAATGTCATTTACACAGGAATCAGTGCATTTTTAATCGCACTGATCGCTGTATAAATGACAATGGTCCCAAAAATGTGTCAAACATGTCCGATGTGTCCGCCATAATGTCGCAGTCACAATAAAAATCGCTGATCGTCGCCATTACTAGTAAAAAAACAATTATTAATAAAAATGCCATAAAACTATCCCCTATTTTGTAAACGCTATAACTTTTGCGCAAACCAATCAAACGCTTATTGCGTTTTTTTTTTACCAAAAATATGTAGAAGAATACCATTGGCCTAAGCTGAGGAAAAAAAATGTTTTTTTATATATTTTTGGGGAATATTTATTATAGCAAAATGTAAAAAATAATGCGTTTTTTTTTTAAATTGTCGCTCTTATTTTGTTTATAGCGCAAAAAATAAAAACCGTAGAGGTCATCAGATACAACCAAAAGAAAGCTTTATTTGTGGGAGAAAAAGACGTAAATTTTGTTTGAGAGCCACGTCACACGACCGCGCAATTGTCAGTTAAAGAGACGCAGTGCCGACTCGCAAAAAGTGCTCTGGTCAGGAAGGGGGTAAAATCTTCCGGGGCTGAAGCGGTTAAATACACTCATTTGTCTGAGCAATTATTTTCCCCATGCACGGGGGCTGATTTACGAACCGTTTGCGCCATGAGTTGAGGTGCATGCTGAGGCGCAACGTACGTTTTGGTATTTATGAAACGTTTGCACCGGTAAGGCTCGATTCACATCTGTGCATGTTGCTTTTGAGCGTTTCTGCAGTGCTTTTTGCAGTGCTTGCCGTATTTTTGAACAGGCGTTTTTGCGGCAATTTGCGGTTTTTGATTTTTTTTTTTACAGTTTTTTTTTATACTGTATACAGTGTAAAAAAAAAAGAAAGGAAAAAAAACACAAAACGTGGTAAAACCGCTGTAAAAACACGGTACTTGCGTTTTGGATGCGGGTCCATTGAATTCTTTTACATACAAAACGCTGCTTTTCGCATGAAAAAAGTCCCCGACCCTTTCCAAAAACGCAGAGGCACAAAAATTCATTGATGTGAACATGTTCCATAGGAACCCATGGTAAAAAATTCACATGCATTTCTGCAAAATGCAAAATGCATCAAAAAACGCATTAGTGTGAATAGAGCCTAACACAGCGCTATTCCCCATTTACTACAGTAATCTCGGCGCATGGGAGGAGGCGATCAGTGCGCCACTATGGACATGGCACAGGACATCTTCAACTCAAAATTAAAAGAAGCTGGAATTGCCAATATTATGGGGGTGATGTGGGGTGATGTGAAGAAGTATAGTAATAACCGCCCAAGTAACAACTATGCCCAAAATAGAATGAGAAAGTAACTTTTTCTGAACAAGTTTGCTGTGCCTGCAAGTACGTTTAGAACTGCATGAGGTCAATTTAAACACTGCAAAGGCTGTGAGCTGCCTTCACCAATCCAAACCACATCCTTTTTCAGAGCAAACAACAGGGCCAGCTAGGAAAGGGGTGAGAAGAGCGATCGCCCAACTCCCCCCCGAACCATACAAGGCCACATGCACTCAACATAGGTGGCTGCCTTTGGGGCATGTTGGGCTCAGCCCAATACCAACCACAAAGCATCTTGTACCCAATAGTTTAAAGGGGCTTTCCACATTCTGTAACGCCCCCCTGTCTGCAGCCCCCCACAACCCCAGCCTAGGGTTGTGTGGAAGAGACCTTTGTCCCCCTGAATATGGGGACAAGGTGGTTGACTTTTGGGGTGCCTGAGCCCCTTTCATGGGCTGGCTTGCCGTGTGTTTAAGCCTTTACAGCCCCAAATGGCCTTGTATGTATTGGGGGGGCAGGCTATTTTTAGTTTTGTGTTAAAATCTTGCAGCTGCAATGTCGATTTGGATGTTTTCTCTAAAGCCGTACATCGTTGAAGCAGCATTTTGGATACATGCTACAGATGCACCACTTTACAGGCAGAGTAAGCCCCCCCAAGTTACTAGCTTTAGGGCTAGTTCACTCCATAGAAACCCAGTCCAGATGCATGTGCATTTTTGATGCGATCCAGTGCATTTATGATACGTTTTTGGTGTGTTTTTGATGCAGTCCAGTACTTTTTTCAACCTTCTTTTTTCTTAACCTTAATTAAGGACATGCTGGATGATGTGTTTAATTTTGGACAGGGGGGTGGCTTATTTGGTGTTAGCTGCCTTTGGGTTGGTCTGGGCATGCTCAGGGACTTAAGTTTTTTTTTTTTTGTGTGTGTGAACAGCACTTGGATGTTTCTGGGCATGCTCAGGGTGTGTTTTTTGGGTTAGTAATTTAAGGACATCCTTAACAGGTGTACCCACTTTGAAGTTCTCTCTACATTGTGTGAACTTGCATTTTGTGTATTGCATTGACTGTCCATGTGTTTGCAATTGCCTCATTAGCACACAAAACGGAAAATTGTATACTCACCTTTCCGTAATTTTCCTTTCCTGTCGCATCTTCATGGCAGCATACACGTTGGGTTGTGACTCCGCCTCCACAACCTGATAGGACCACATCGCTATAAATTAGAGAGTAGACACCTGTCCCAGTATTCTCTGTAAATATATACACATGTCACCTCAGAGGGTGGGTGATTGTATGCTGCCATGAAGATGCGACAGGAAAGGAAAATTACGGAAAGGTGAGTATACAATTTTCCGTTTTCCTGTCGCATCATGGCAGCATACACGTTGGGGAGTAACTCGCCAAACTGGGTGGGAATGCAAAATAAATTTATTGACAAGAAACAGAAGAATTGGCCTGTATAACGGCCCTCCCGAATTCAACTGCTGCTAAACGCGCAGCGTCTATTTTATAATGGGAAACAAAGGTGTTTCTGGAAGACCAAGTGGCCGCTCTACAAATGGTTTCCGCTGAGACTCTGCAGTAAGCTGCCCATGAAGTCGCCATTGCCCTGGTGGAATGCGCCCTTAAACCTTCCGGAACTTGTGAGGTGCTTAAGGAGTAGGCCTTCTTGATGGCTTTCACGAGCCATGAGGCGATGGTACGGGCAGAAGCTGCCTGGCCCTTCCTGAACCCATGTGGAATGACTAGAAGGTTTTCACATTTTCTGAAAGGCTTGGTTACAGAGAGGTAATGCAGAATGTTGCCCTTGACATCCAAAGGATGGGGAACGCCCTGATCCGTGACCAAGGCCGGGAGGTTAATCTCCTGGTTAAAGTGGAACGAGGAGGAGACCTTTGGGATGAATCTGTCTGAAGGCTTCAGGGTTAGCCTGTCTGGGTAAATCATCAGATATGGTTCCTTGATCAATAGCGCTTGCATTTCCGATACCCTCTTTGCCGATGTGATGGCAATTAGAAACGATACCTTCAGAGTCAGGTCCCAGAGGGAGACGTCTTCGAGTGGGAAAAATGGCTCTCCAGATAGGGTCTCTAGGACAGTCGATAAGTCCCATGTTGGAAACGAAGGCTTTCTAGGGGGCCTCAGCTTCAGGCAGGCTTTCTGAAATTGGACCACCAGAGGGTTAAGGGCCCACTTGACCCCTGTCAAAGCGGAGATGGCAGACACCTGAACCTTTAGGGTGTTGGACCTAAGGCCTTTGTCCAGACCTGACTGGAGGAATTCGAGCACCTGAACTGCTGATGGGGAAGAAGGGTCCCAACCTTGTTCCTGGGCGAAGGAAGAGAACTTTCCCCAGATCCTCCCGTAGGTTTTGTTTGTGGAGAGTTTCCTAGCTTGGAGCAGTGTATCGACTACCCGTTGAGAGCAGCCCTGGACTAGGAACCTAGACCTTTCAGTCTCCAGGCCGCTAGGTGTAATTTCTCTGGGTTCGGATGGAGGAGCTGACCTTGGGTTAGCAGATCCGTTGTCACCGGGAGTGGAAGTGGATCCGTTGTGCTTAGCTGCAGGAGGGTGGTGAACCAAGGCCTCCGTGGCCAGAAGGGAATCGCAGCTAATACTAGAGCCGCTGAGTGTTTGAGCCTCAGAAGGAACCTGGCTATCAGTGGTGTCGGTGGAAAAATGTAGCCTAGGCGAAAGTTCCAGGGGTGTTGGAGACAATCTGTTCCTTCCGCCGAGGGGAAGGGGTTCCTTGACAGAAACCTCCGGCAATTCTTGTTCCCCGGCGTCGCTGCAAGGTCTATGTCTGGATGACCCCATGTCTGGCATATAAGGGCAAATGCTTGTGGGCTTAGACACCACTCGTTGTGGGAAACGAATGTTCTGCTGAGAGAATCCGCCAGGAGATTTTGGACACCCAGAATGTAGGCCGCCCTCAGATTCCACAAGTTCAGCTGGGCCCAACGCATTATCGGACCGACCTCCCGCATCATGGAGATGCTCTTGGTACCCCCCGCCTGTTGATGTAGACTACAGCCACTCGGTTGTCCATTCGAATGAGGACCTGTTTCCCTCTCAGGAGTGAACTGAATGCTAATAGGGTTTGGAAGGCTGCCTTCATCTCTAGAACGTTTGATACTACATCCTTGGTTTTGAAGTGCCAGCGGCCCTGAGCTGTGTAATGTAGATAATGTGCCCCCATCCCTCCAGACTGGTGTCCGAAGTTACCACCTCCTGGTGGAGGATGACTATCTGTTTGCATCTGCTGAGGTTGTCGGGGTGAGTCCACCACCGTAGCGATAACCTGGCTTCCTCTGAGATGTGAATTAACTGGGACATGGACCATCCGTCCCACTGGCGCAAGAAGGAGGTTTGCAGGGGTCTGGCATTCCATTGTGCCCATCTGACCATCGGAATGGTTGCTGATAGGGAACCCAAGAGGCTGAGGTATGCTCTGGCTGGTAGGCATGACGCCGGAATGACATCCTTCACCTTCTGAACTATTAGGGACAACTTCTCCCTTGGCAGTTCCACCGTGTTGGCTCGGGTGTCTAATTCGGCTCCCAGGAAGACCATCCTTTGAGTAGGCTGAATGTTGCTCTTCTGCCAGTTGATTATCCAACCCAGACTCGTTAGGGTGGAAACTAAGACCTCGCGATGTTGCACGAGTGATTCCTGGCTGTTTGAGAGGAGGAGAATGTCGTCCAGGTAATGGTGGACCCTTAGACCCTTCTCCCTCAAAGAGGCTATCACTGGAAGCAGAACCTTCGTAAACCTTCTGGGGGCTGTAGAGATTCCGAAAGGGAGGCTTCGAAATTGGAAGTGCCCCTGACCCACCGAGAATCGCAGGAATTTTTAGAATGCCACGTGGATTGGTATGTGCAGGTAGGCGTCCTGGAGATCTATGGAGAGCATCCAGTCTCCTAGATTTATGGCCTGGAGGATAGACTGCAGGCTTTCCATCCTGAAAGACTCCACTCTGATGGACTTGTTGAGGTTCTTCAGGTCTAGAACCGGCCGAAAGTCCCCTGACTTCTTCTTGACGAGGAATAGTGGAGAATAGAATCCCCTGCCTCGTTGTCCTGGCGGAACCTCTATTATCGCTCGTTTTTGAAGAAGTTCTTGGACGTAGTTTAGAAGGGACAACCTTTTCTCCCCAGGTGGAGGAATACGGGTTGGGCAGAATTGATACCTTGGGGGTCGATTCTTGAAGGACCATCTGTGGCCGAAACTGACAGTGGCCAGGGTCCAGGTATCATGTATGGTCTCCGCCCAGACCAGCTTGAAACCGGAGAGTCTTGCTCCCACTACCGCTGGCCGGACGGGCGCACCTTCAAAAAGGCTTCTTGTCACTGGAAGCGGGAGTCTTAGGCTTCTGGAACTTCATGAAAGAGGTTTGAGGGTTCTTCCAGTTCCTTCGGTACTCCTTCCCTGGTCTGTACGCTTTCGCATCCCTATACCTTTCTGGGAGATTCCGCTTAAAGGGAGGAGGTCTCTGTTTAGGCCTCCTATCCGAGGAAATGAGCCCGGACTTGCCACCAGTTACCTTGGAGATAGCCGTGTCTAATTTTGTTCCGAAGAGGTGCTCACCGTCGAACGGAATACGGCACCAGTTAGACTTGGATGCTGGATCCGCCGTCCAGGGCTTCAGCCACAAAGCTCTTCTGGCCATCACTGAGGCCAGCATAGACTTTGATGCAGACCTGATGGTGTCGACCGAGGCTTCAGCCACGAAATCACCAGCCAAGCTTAACTCTTGTAATGCCTTCACTATTTTCTCTTGGTCTGCACCCTCTGATACCAGCTTCTCCATGCTGTCCTGACAGGTGAGGAAAAATAAGAGAATACTGGGACAGGTGTCTACTCTCTAATTTATAGCTATGTGGTCCTATCAGGTTGTGGAGGCGGAGTCACAACCCAACGTGTATGCTGCCATGAAGATGCGGCAGGAAACCTATGTTATATAAAGCTTGCAGATAGCATTTTTTACCTTGCCCTGAAAAGAGCCAAGATTGTGTGTGTGGGGGGTGGGGCCCAGCAAGAGAGTACATTTGGGTGGCCTTATCGAGTTTGTAACAAATGTATTTTCTCTATGTATTTTGTTTATGTCTTTGCAAAACAGATGTGTTTTCGAGCAAGTTTTTCTTTTTACTTTGGTTTATTGTATTTTTTGGGTGGGTGACATTTTCCCTTGAAATATATTTGATGTCAATGTGTGTCGTTTGTAGGTTGTTCACTTTGATTTAATTGTCTGTGCTGCATTATTTTGCAAAAACGTTCTCAAGATGTTGACTAATGTTTAAATCCTTAATAGCTATCCATTTGTGGGCGCACTCCTTTTAACTCATGTTAACCATATTCTAGTGTCTCAAATTAACACACGTGTTTTTTGCTTTCTTTACTCTTTTCCAAGTCCAGTTTTGTTGACCAATAAAATTTGTAGCAAATTTTTATGTTTTGTGTTTTTTGTTACTTTTCATGCAACACATTCCCAGCTGCAGCATGGCAAATCCCAAAAATGTGTGCTTTGTCTAAGTTACTTTCCTGATGCCTTCATGGTAGCACATGCATGGATTGTGCGTATGCTGCCATGGATAGGTACCAGGAAAGAAATTACAGAGAGGTAAGTATTCAATTTTCCATTTTAGTGCAGTGGTTCTCAGCCTCAGTTCTCAAGTACCCCCGACAGGACATGTTTAGGGAATTTTATCTTGGCTAAACTAGCTGTCCAAAATGCCAAGCCATTGACTGATTTAAAGCACCTGAGCAAGATGAAGGAAAACCTGCAAACATGGCCTGTTGTGGATACTTGAGGACAGGGTTGAGAAGCACGGATTTAGAGCACTGAGCTAAAATCGAGCTCAAGACAATCCTATTCTAATTTTGGGCATTTGAGGGAAACGAAGTGAGTGTTAGAACCCCTGCTTGTCTTTTTTAGGTTGGGCTTTGTGTTCCTTTTCTTAAAATTGTCTTCATTTTCTGTCACATAGCCAAACAGGATGTGAGGGTAAAACCCTACCAATGCCTTTCCTTGGGGACACACAGGTCAATCTAACTAGTGTTCCCATTAGCCAAATTGCACTCTAGAACTTTGTTGTGTACACCCCAAGTTCTTAAGTATTTTGGGGTTTATTAAAGGCAAATCCACTCTGGCCCCGTCTGATGCTCCGCTCTGCTCTGCTCCACCTGCTACCCGCTGCCGGCATGAGGGGACGCTGAGTGCACGGCGCCGAAGGCTGGAGTTACCCTCTCGGACGAACCGCTGACGAGCCGGGGCTAATTACGGTAAGCGCCAGTGGGCTGCACACGTCTCCACCTCTCCACTCCTGTAGAAACTAGCGGAACGGGAAAAAAACGGCATTAGCTAGATCGGGGCTTTGCCGCAGTTTCTGAAGCTCCTCTATTTCGCTGGTGTGAAGGGAAGGGGAAGCCAGCTGACAGGACTGTATAGCTTTCCATCCACGGAGGAGGTGAGAGCTTCTCTATGTATTAACAGGTGATTTCCCTGATTCAGCTGATTACCTGAGGGTCTGGGGTTACCTGTGTTGCGAGGCTGAGAAATCCCCCTGAGTCTGCTGTGACATAAAGCTCCGTGTAAACGCTGGCTAAAAGACCCTGTTAGATATTACAACTTCAGGAGGAGAGACTGTGTTATGTTATTTGAGTAAGGGATAAGGGGAAATCTCCCTCTAGCTTTTTATCCCTTTCTACCCCCATATTAGGATTGCTACTGGGGAAACCTCTAGTCAGCACCAAGTATACCCCTCCCTCAGTTTAGCCCAAGTTTGGAGGAAGATCTTATGGGCTGTATGTTTATGCTGGAGTCGGTCCTATAATTATTTATGTATAGCCAACAAGAAGCGGCTATATAAATGTCTGCTGGAGTTTGACTGCCTGTCGTATAAAGATAATTAAGCCTTGCAATTAAACTGGGTAAAGGTGCGGTGTGTGTGGACGTCTTGAATAACTACATATAAAGTCGGGCATCCGGAGGTGGATTGGCGTCACATCAGTTCCCAAAATGGTTCTATGGGGATGCAGGATCGACACACTCTAGAGGTGTGGCTATTGGGTTTGACAGGATGACGATGTTTGTAGAGGGAGGGCGGCTGGCCGACCCAGGGGGAAGGTTCCTTTTTGTGAAGGGGAAGTTATTCAATATGATGTGCACAATAGCAAATGTCTACTTCCCAAACAAAAACCCTGATAAATTTTTAAGGAAGGTACTGAAGAAGCTTGATACTTTCAAGGAGGGTAAATTAATTGTTGCAGGAGACCTAAATTGGAGTATGGACCCAGGGTTGGACACTTCTAGGGGCGCCTCAAAATCTGTGACACAATGTGAGGCACTAAAAAAATGCTTGGGAGTTTGCAGTTAATGGATGGCTGGAGGATATGTCATCCGAAGGAACGCGACTACACGTTCTTCTCTCCTGTCCATAAATTATTCTCAAGGATTGATTATATCCTAATAGAACATCAGCTAATCCCACAGCTTAAAGTCACTGAAATTAAAGCAATCACCCTGTCCGACCATGCCCCAGTGATGGTCCAATTGGAGGTCGCTGGGGCGGATCGGACTAGGAGGAGAGACTGTGTTATGTTATTTGAGTAAGGGATAAGGGGAAATCTCCCTCTAGCTTTTTATCCCTTTCTACCCCCATATTAGGATTGCTACTGGGGAAACCTCTAGTCAGCACCAAGTATACCCCTCCCTCAGTTTAGCCCAAGTTTGGAGGAAGATCTTATGGGCTGTATGTTTATGCTGGAGTCGGTCCTATAATTATTTATGTATAGCCAACAAGAAGCGGCTATATAAATGTCTGCTGGAGTTTGACTGCCTGTCGTATAAAGATAATTAAGCCTTGCAATTAAACTGGGTAAAGGTGCGGTGTGTGTGGACGTCTTGAATAACTACATATAAAGTCGGGCATCTACTCAGGTCTATATCCAAAATATATTAAGACCCCACGCCATTTCGGGTGAGGCGTAAACTAGAGAGATGAGGGGTAAGTCAACCAAGGTGAATAAAGGCGCTGTGTCTGCTGGGTCTGCGCTAAGCCCTGGAGGCATCCAGCGCTATATGTCAGCAGACTCTAGCATCGTTGAAGAGACGCTGGGGAGCCCTAGAATAGGAGCCTCCACACACCCGGGAACCTGCAGACAAAAAGGGGCTGAAGAAGAGAACAAAGTAGGGAAAACACAGGAGGGTAAATCTACGAAGCCCAGAAGCAATGGAAGCCTCCACCAGAGCAGTTTCAAGGCTCAGGAGGGAGCACAGAGGAAGAGTGGGGGAGAGGAGGATCTAGCAGGGAAAAGACCAGTACAGCTGATAACACAGGAGGAAGCCCCGCTTAAAGAATTAAAGAAATGCTAGCAGAGATGTTGTTAAAAATGGAAACATCATTAAAAAAGGACATAGCGGCAGTAAGAACAGACATCGGGCAAGTACTTGGAAGGGTAGAAGAGACGGAGAGTAGAGTAGAAGATCATGATCGAAGACTTGAGGATATCAGTAAGCAACTAAAATATGTGCAAAATACAAATAGAAGCCTCCTATATAAAATAGAAGATCAGGAGAATTGCAGTCGACACAAGAATCTAAGAATTAAAGGTCTTCCTGAGAAATATGGGAATGAGGAGCTGACATTAATAATCCAGCGGCTGTTCAACCCCTTATTGGAAAAGGAAACAACAGAACCCTTGAAGCTAGATAAAGCCCATAGGATCACACGATATCCTCTAAATAGATCGGAGAGCCCGAGAGATGTGATAATAAAGTTCCACTATGCAGAAGAAAAATCCAAAATTTTGGGAAAATTACGGCAGCTTCCAGCTTTGTGTTATGAAGGGGTGGAATTACAGGTTTATTCAGATTTATCGGTAGAGACCCTCTCAAGAAGAAGACTGTTGAAACCTCTCTTAGGGCTCTTGAAAGCATCAGAGATATATCAGTGGGGGTTCCCGGCTTGCCTGATTGAGAGAAAAAATGGGCGAACCGCAGTTTTGAGATTTCCTGAGGATCTGAAGGACTTCTGTAGTAAACTGGACATTGTACCCCCCCTATCCCAGGTTGGGGAGAGGTAGAGGGGGTATCATCTCCTCAAAGGATAACGGGATGGGGAAGGGGAGCGGGAAGAAGCCCTAGCTAATAATAGAAAGGTTGAGTCTGAGGGTGTGGGTTGGCTCCAGCAGCAGCGGGAGTGGAGCGGAATGGGGGGGTGTGGGGGGGAACCGGGGTGGGCTCGGAGGAGGCAGTTACGTGAGCCCGTAGGGAATATGGTGATAAGGTGGCACCAGGTTGATGCCTACTAGACCCATATAATGAACAGAGGGGTCTGCCCAGCCTCTTCGGGCGATCTGTTCCAGACTAGGAGGGGTGATGGGTGTGGGGGGGGGGGGGGGGGGAGTGGGGTGGGGGAGGGAAGAGCGGGGATTGGGTTTTTTTTTCCCTCCCTCTCTCTCTCTCCTCGGAGCATCTTACTGGGTCGGCCAGACGCTCTTATTGAGGTGAAATATGAGAGCTGTAAATTTTGTCACGTATAATGTAAGGGGACTTAATACAGCAAAAAAAGGTACAAAATAAACAAGGAACTGCAGCTGTTGGGAGCAAATGTGGCATGCCTACAGGAGACTTATATCACTCACTCATCCGGAGGTGGATTGGCGTCACATCAGTTCCCAAAATGGTTCTATGGGGATGCAGGATCGACACACTCTAGAGGTGTGGCTATTGGGTTTGACAGGATGACGATGTTTGTAGAGGGAGGGCGGCTGGCCGACCCAGGGGGAAGGTTCCTTTTTGTGAAGGGGAAGTTATTCAATATGATGTGCACAATAGCAAATGTCTACTTCCCAAACAAAAACCCTGATAAATTTTTAAGGAAGGTACTGAAGAAGCTTGATACTTTCAAGGAGGGTAAATTAATTGTTGCAGGAGACCTAAATTGGAGTATGGACCCAGGGTTGGACACTTCTAGGGGCGCCTCAAAATCTGTGACACAATGTGAGGCACTAAAAAAATGCTTGGGAGTTTGCAGTTAATGGATGGCTGGAGGATATGTCATCCGAAGGAACGCGACTACACGTTCTTCTCTCCTGTCCATAAATTATTCTCAAGGATTGATTATATCCTAATAGAACATCAGCTAATCCCACAGCTTAAAGTCATTGAAATTAAAGCAATCACCCTGTCCGACCATGCCCCAGTGATGGTCCAATTGGAGGTCGCTGGGGCGGATCGGACTAGGATGAATTGGAAACTGAATGACTGTCTTATTCAAGATCAGGATTCTGCAAGAATAGAGCAGGAATTGAAGGATTTCTTTGAGACAAACGATACACCAGAAATATCCAGGGGTACCCTTTGGGAGGCGCATAAGGCGTATATAAGAGGGATTCTGATTAGTATCGGAGCTGAGAAAAAGAGAGAAAGGGGGAAAAAGATGTCACACCTCTATAGGGAGATTCAGGAGTTAGAGCAGGGTACACGACCTAGGAGGATACCTGAAAAGAGAGAGCTAATAGGGAAAAGAAGAAAATTGGACGAATTGTTAGAACAGGAAAGGAAACGTGCCTTTAATATTATTAATAAGGATATGTATCAGGAGGGTAACAAGTCAGGGAAACGGATGGCGAGAAAGGTAAAGGAGAAAAAGAATAGCACCTTCATACCCAAGATTAGGGACGATGGGGGTATACTAGAGTTCTCATCCCCAAATATTGCCAAAATATTTCATTCTTACTACAGTGCTTTATACAAGGTAAACCGGAAATAGGGAACAGGTGGTAGAAGGAAGGAGGCTATAAGGGAGTACCTGCGGGGCCTAGACCTTCCCAGGGCAGAGGAGGAGGAGGTAGAGCTCCTCGAGATCCCCATTAACACAGGAGGAAGTAACTCTGCCCTGGGAAAGAGCCCGGGTCCCGACCGGTACTCCATAGCATATTATAAAAAATGTTCTAAATTGCAAGCACCTAGATTGTGTACTTACTTGAACGCCTTGGGCGAGGGAGAGATGCCTCGGGAGGAGTCCCTCCTGGCTCATATCACCCTCATTCTGAAAGAAGGAAAGGATCCAGCATCCCCAGGTAGTTATAGGCCAATCTCGTTATTAAATGCAGATTTAAAAATTTTTGCTAAAATACTTGCGGATAGGTTGAAGGCTGGGCTACACCGGTGGATACATAATGACCAAGTGGGGTTTGTACCTAGAAGGAAGGGAAGGGACAACTCCTTGAAATCCATCTTCTTGATTCAGGAAGTTGTCAGTAGAGATACCCCGGCGGTTTTTATGTCGATCTGTGCCGAAAAGGCTTTCGTCAGAGTTGACTGGGGATTTATGTTTGAAGCACTGAAGCACCTGGGAATAGGAGAGAGGATGATGAGATGGATTATGTCCCTGTATAGACATCCAAAGGCTAGAATCAGAGTAAACGGAACCCTGTCTTCTCCCCTTGAATTATTTAACGGGACAAGACAGGGTTGCCCCTTATCTCCACTCTTGTTCATAATATCTCTAGAGCCATTGTTAGCTGCGATTCGCAAGAATGAATACATCAAAGGAATCAGGGTTGGAGGAAGGGAATATAAAATAGCGGCATTTGCCCTTGCTCTGTTATATCACCTACCCTAGAACAACAATCCCCATGGTACTTAAGGAACTAGAGCGATACGGAGTGTTGACAAACTTTAAAATAAACAACGGTACTCAAAATAATTGCACGCCCTCCTAAAGTAGGGAGGGAATTACAGACCCTTGTTTTAAAGAGGAAACAGATTAAACTTAGTAAACTTAAAGAAAAAAATCACTACTCTACAAAATAAGTTAGAACCGATTAAAGAATCCAGGTAGATGAAGGAATTTAATGCTAATATGAAAAAGAAACTAGAAAAAATAGATCGAGAAACTCAAAAGAAAAAAGTTAAAGAATATAACAGAGATTCCAACAACTTTAAAACAAATAAAGTTTATGCATGGCAAAGCCTGAATGCTGAGAGCACTGAGGCCAGTGATGCAAATAAGGAAGGAGTGACCACTAGGACTACTTCACACCCGAACCAAAATAAAGATGTGATAAATAAGGGTACAAACAACAGAGGTGTACTAACAGGCCCTAATTATAATCGCAATGTTAATACCCCAGGAAACAGGGAATATTACTATGATGAACAATATCAGTCACCAGGCCCATCTAGACCAATGAATAGGGGGCACCCACAATACTACAATTACCAATCACCCCGCCCATATCAACAGAGGAGGGGGGGTGGGAGATCAGATGATTACCCCCAACGGGAACATCAACAATGGCAACATTACCCTCCCCCTGAACCCAATATCCATGTACCACTGTACAATAGATACCAACCATTAGCGGAAGAAGAATACAGGACAAATTATCAACATGAACCTTTTTAGGGCAGCGTGGGAGGAGGGGGAGAGGTGGGGGAACACCGAGGAGGAGTATGCGCCCAGGGGATCGCAGGGGAGGAGACAAAAATGGACCACCACAGTACCCAAGCAGAGACATCATACCCTTCCAAAGAGAAGAAGGGGGTGTAGGGCAGGCAGACACAGACAACCCAAGAAAAAGACCAAGGGACACGTAGATACAAGTATATACAATCTTAGTGATGTTGAATTAAATGAGAAAGAACAAAACATATTACAGTCTGGCCTTAAATGTGCACCAAGAAAAATGATGAACAAATTTGAGATATATATAGACACACATAAATTCATCAGAACGTTAAACATGAAGAAGTATTTCCTGAGCCACCCTGTGGAATCAGGGATTAGAGCTAAATAGGATAGGAATAGCGAATAGGATTGATAGTGAATGTGAGTTAGGGACCATAGATTGTAAGCTCCTTGAGGGTAGGGACTGATGTGAATGTACAATGTATATGTAAAGCGCTGCGTAAATTGACGGTGCTATATAAGTACCTGAAATAAATAAATAAAATAAATAAAATAGTGGATTGAGGAACAAATCGATCTTTAATCCTCAACTATCGAACAACCACTTCATTGAGGTGTTTAAACATTTGGTGTTGAAAGACATTGAGGAACTCCCCATTAAGAAGAGGGTGAACCCAGGATATATTAGAGATGGACTGAAATCACTGGAGGATAAGAAAAACATCATCATCCGCCCAGCGGATAAGGGGGGGGGGAGGGGGGGTGGTCCTGATGAATAAGGTTTTCTATCACAACCAGCTCATGGAACTTTTGGGGGACAGAATCACATACAAAAGATTGGGATCTGACCCAACAGAAACGTACAAGGCACAACTGAGTGCGTTGGTTGAATGGGGTCACCATATCAGCTCATTAAGTATTAAAGAGAAATGCTATCTAGTACCGTCTGCATGTAGGATCCCAGTGATTTATACACTGCCGAAAATTCATAAGAGCATGCAAGCACCACCAGCAAGACCAATCGTGAACAGGATCAGTTCAGTCACGGCACGATTGGGAGAGTACTTGGACAGATTTCTCCAACCCAGTGTTATAACAACCAGAGCCTATCTGAAGGATACATCAGACCTTTTACAGCACTTGAAAACGGTGGTACTGTATTTATCGGCGTATAACACGCACAGGCGTATAACACGCACATTCATTTTAAGAGGGAAGTTTCAGGAAAAAAACTAAAATTTTAAATAAAGAACTTTGGAGCAAAATAAGGGTCAGTGCCCATCTGCAGCCTCATCAATCCACATCAATAAAGCCTCACGATTGCCTTCAATGCAGCAGCCTCTCCATTGCCATCAGTGCAGCCTGATTGACGTCCACCTGCAGCCTAGAGGGGACAGGGAGGGGGCGGGACGAGTGCCGACAGATTACTTACAAAGAGAATCTCCTATGATAGACAGAACAGTGGTCCAATGGCGGCCCAGGAGACAGGACTTCCTATTACAGAGGCTGCCAAGTAAACAGGAGATTCTCGCTGTATGTAATCTGACAGCGCTCGTCCGCCCCCCTCTCCTTGTCCCCTCCGAGGCAGCTAAAATTGAAGTATTGGCGTATAACACGCACACGCTATTTGCACCCGATTTTCATGGTAAAAAAGTGAGTGTTATACGCCAATAAATACAGTAATTGATCCTGATGTAGAAACGTACTTGGTAACAGCTGATGTATCCTCACTTTATACCATCATACAGCATGAGGATGCACTGCTGGCGCTGAACTGGGCATTAAGTAGGAGGGATGATATTCCCCACATGCAGAAACGGTTTTTGGGACATGCTTTAGATTTTTGCATGTCCCATAATTATTTTTGGTACCACGGTTTTTTCTTCTCACAACAGGTTGGCGTGGCTATGGGAGCCAAATTTGCTCCCAGCCTTGCCAACCTGTTCATGGCCGAGTGGGAAGACAGGCGGGTGTTTAGTACCCAGAGACCCCAATTGAAATTTTACCATCGTTTTATAGACAATCTTATGTTCATTTGGGAAGGATCAAGGGAGTCGGTGATCGAGTTTTTGGAGCTTTTGAACCCCAATAACATCAAATTAGACTACCAGATCAGTGACAGTGCTGTCAATTTCCTCATTGTAACTATTGAAAGGAAGTTGAATGGGCTGAACACTAAAATATACTTTAAGCCAACGGATCGCAATAGTTACTTGACAATCAATAGTGGACATCACCCCACTTGGATCCGTAATATACCCAAGGGGCAAATACTTAGAGTGCGAAGAAACTGCACTGAGCTGGAGGACTACCACACCCCACACACAAGTTAAAGTCCTGAAGGACAAATTCATGCAAAAAGGCTACCAAGAACAGATGCTGAATAAGACTATACAGGAGATAGCAGATACATCTAGAGATCATTGCTTTGGGAATAGACAACCACCAATGGAGACTGACCAACATCAAATGAGGTTCATCACTGGCTTCCACTTCCAATTTAGGGATGTAGAAGCCATCTTCAAAAAACATTGGCACATTTTGGGCAGAGACAGACAATTAGGGGAAATGTTACCCACATTACCCAAATTTGTTTACAGGCGAGCCCCCAATTTTGGGGACCGGGTAGTGAAGAAAATTCTAGATCCACCGGGCCAACAGACTTTGAGGATTGATTTAAAAGGATTCTTTCCATGCAGGAAATGTGTATGCTGTAAGACTGTAAGGGTCTCAAATAGGGGGATGACAAGGGTCACCAATGCAGATCAGGAAACCTTTGAGATAAAGGAATTCATCTCATGCAATTCTTCGCATGTTGTTTACCTAATATGGTGCCCATGCGGATTATCGTATGTAGGAAGAACGAAAAGATTACTTAAAATCCGAATAGCTGAACACCTTACAAATATTAAAAATGGCTTTAAACATCACAGCGTATCGCTACATTTCAAAGAGAAACATAATCAGGATCCCTCCTTAGCAGAATTTTGTGGGATAGATTGTGTGCATCCATCATGGAGAGGGTCAAACAGGGTAAGGGACCTTTCACAGAGGGAGACCCTATGGATATTTCGTTTGAAATGTCTTGTGCCTAGGGACCTTAATATTGAGGTAGATTTGAATTGCTTTATAAATAATTTCTAATCAAATAATTTTTAACCAGCTGATTAATAGAGATTTCCCTGTATGAGCTACATATTCCTGAGTATTGTTTCTTAAGGTTTGATTAGTTGTCCTATCTGTGGGGATGCCGCTTGCTAACATGCACGGTCCTTACATCTATGACAACCGGAGTGATTGATATCATATCTAGTCACATATTTTAGATTCAGTTGTGTGGATTACCCCCCTGCATTTTGGGCGGTATTTGGACGAATTATTTTTAGTTGTATGGACATTACGTCCAATTGATGCAACCATAGACCTCACCGCTAGGGGGCTCTACATGGCTCACTTATTGGGGTGTAGGATGAGCATTATGTTGCAGAACATGAACACCATAAGCTAATTTTATATGCACGTGTGTATTATCTGTACGATATTTACACATGCATAACTGTCATTCATTATTATTCTATATAGATTAAGGAAATATTCTGACTAAATGGATAAATCGGTTGTAGTCTAGTGAATTTTCAGTTTTAGATAGAAGGAATTCAGTATTTTTATGTGTATTTCTGTAGAATATTATTTATTATTTATTATGTATTATGTTTATGAGCTATTTTAATTGATTTAATGCCTTCCGATATACTTCACTGACATTGAGATATGGCGATATTAATGAAACATTTGAAAATGCTGTTTAGATGTAAGTGCCTCCTGGGTGATGGTGATCGTCCCAATGCGGGATGTATTGCGGCCGCGGGGACACCTGGTGAAGCGGAAGTGTTACGTAACCTTTAACCGGGTTAGATGTGAAGGGTATAAGAGTAGGAGGTGCCGTACCGTACAGCCAATCCCATGAATAGGTCAGGTATGACGAAACATGTCGGGCATGGCTGTACGGCATCCATCATTAGCAGCGTGTGACGGAGGATGCGCGGCATCAAATCTGAGTGTGTGAGCGGAGGATCCTGGTTCGGTGGGGGTGAGAGCCTTTTCCGCTTACCTCGGGTCAAATTTTGTGTTTTACGGTACTACACTATTTGCACATTTTTTATTTGCATATGGAATGAAATGGCACTTGGACGGATGGAATTTGGATCTTTCACCTCAACTTGATTATATTGATTATATTGTTTACCATGCTCATTTGCCAAAACACGAGAGTGTGAGGCATATTCATCCGGTGAGTGTTGAATCTGAAGGGAGAGGAATCACTGGCACGTTTGATTTGGTGGACATTTAAGAAATCTGCACATCATTCACAGTGTTTTCTTTATGGACATTTCTATGGATTAATTTTTCCTATGGATGGATTCTACTATCTATTTTCTGTTTGATCCATGGGTGTTACATATGATGTACTAATGATTGCTTTTTTTTGTGATATATACAATTTTTTTCTGAATATCACTACAGTGCACTGGTCACACACTTGGTCACTGGATCGTGTCATATCACTGATATTAGCGCAGCTTATATTAATTTTCTGTTCTTTGCAAATTAATAGAGGTTATTTAAACTTTAAAATAAATATGGGTAAATCAGAGCTGCTAAATATAACGCTTCCTTTGCAAGAACAGAGGGCAATTCAACCCAGGTCCCCCCTTACGTGGTGTAGGAGGGAGTTAGGGTACCTGGGTATAAAACTGACACCGATTCCGAGGGATCTATTTACTGCTAATTATATCCCCTTGCTCAACAAAATTAAGGACCAACTAAATAGAATGAGGCATAGCTCCTTATCGTGGATTGGTAGGATAAACGCTGTGAAAATGTTTGTTCTGCCAGTGCTAATCTATACCTTCCAAATGATCCCAATAGCTCTCCCTCCCGCTTTTTTTTAGAAAACTACAGTCTATGACTGGGGGGTTTATTTGGGCACGCAAACGTCCTAGGATAGCGTATGATACCCTGACTAAGGAAAAAAAGCAAAGAGGGCTGGGAGCTCTGGACTTCAAAAAGTACCACCAAGCCATCTCTATTTCTAGAATCACTGATTGGCTATATAGTAAAAAAGAGAAAAGTTGGGTGAATATAGAAATTACACAAAATAGAGTAGATTTAGAAAAAATGATATGGATTCCACCACAATTTCGTGAGTTAGGACACAGTATCAACCTCTTGACTAGGAACACATTTAAGACTTGGGATGGGTTGAGTAGGAGATTTCACTGGGAATATAATTCACCATTAATATGATTATTGAACACTAATTATTTCAAACCTGGGAAGGAGGAGCACTTATATTTTACAAGGTGGGCCAAGAGAGATGTGATACAATTACAGGATGTGATGAGGGGAGAT
Source organism: Aquarana catesbeiana (assembly GCF_042186555.1). Classification (NCBI taxonomy): domain Eukaryota; kingdom Metazoa; phylum Chordata; class Amphibia; order Anura; family Ranidae; genus Aquarana; species Aquarana catesbeiana. Next base: position 96,689,587 of record NC_133331.1, read on the forward strand.
AGATTATGCACCTACACAGAAATTACACGGGAATGGGGAAATAAGCCACTAGATAAATGGAGATATGCGCAGATACAGCACTTTTCACAATCACTTCCACAACCTTTGAGAGGAAGAGGTCAATTAAGTGCAATAGAAAAATTGCTAAGCTCCCCCTCGAGTGTAAACGGCAGGATATCTAAGTTCTACGGATTACTTAGGGGGGAAGCAAGTAAAGGGTTCCCCACTTACTTGCAGAAGTGGGAAAGAGAAATAGGACATTTGAGAGACGAGGAACATAGGTCTAAATTATTAAAAATGGTCTATCTACCGGTAAGAGACTCTCAGTCATACAAAATGACCTATAAGTTAATGGCAAGGTGGTATATGACACTGCAGAGGGCGCATGAGTGTGGGCCCGTGACCTCCCCTACTTGTTGGAGGGGGTGCGGGGCCTTAGGAACCTTCGCGCATCTTTGGTGGGCGTGCCCTAAAATACAGCGTTATTAGGAAGAAGTCTTGGGAGAAATTCTGCAAATAACGGGGGGGCAGGTTAATAAAAATCCATGGATGTGTTTGTTCCATGATTCAGAGACAGAGGTTTCCATATATAGTAGGTCATTAGTTCCGCACCTTTTGAATGCTGCTTTTGAAAAACCCGGAAGCCCCAGGGCTAAGGGAGTGGATAACAAGGGTGGAATGGGTAAGAGCCATGGAAGAGTCAATACACTCGTCGGAAGGCTCACTGGAGAAATATTGTAGGACCTGGCTGAAATGGCTGGAATTTAGGAATACAGAGAGATGTATGATGCTTCTGGAAATTTAGTGGTAGGGAGAGAGAGGGAGAGAGAGGGAGAGAGAGGGTGGGATTGGGGGGGTGGGGGATGAATTTTTTGAATGTTTTTTTTTTTTTCTGTTTGTTTGGGGGTGGGACGAGGGTGGGAGATAAATAATAGGAAGTTTTTTCTACTTTTTGATACAGTGAATTGTATGTGTGATGTAGATTAAGAATAAAGACTATAGTAAAGGGAGAAGGAAAATAAAGAGAGGAAAATTCCCTTAGCCACTATGATGCGAAAACGAGAAAGGACAAAAATGAATGGCTCAGCTGAGTTAAGTCTCTCAAAAGTGATTGCTGATGTGGTGAGAAAAAAAAAAAAGGCAAATCCACTCTGCAATACAAGTGTAAACAAAATATAGGTGTCTTGCGAGCCACAGATGGACTAATGCCTCTAAGGAGTAAACTATTTAAGCTGCAAGCACTGAACCACGTTTCATTGCATGTAGATAGATAAAAAATATATAATAAATGTGCCCGCGCTAGTATAGTGTCACATATAAAATATATAAAAAATATTTTCACATATAAAACACATGTAATTTGATAAATAAAACCATACAGGTAAAATATAATGCAAATAACTATAAATGATAAACCACCAAGTGCATATAAAGGTGCAATCGTGGTAGTAACTAATAAAAGTGCAACGTGCTAAAAAAAAATACAATGATGCAAAGACACTCCTCCCAGGTGAAACTGCTAGGCTCACTCAGGTTACAATGGTGCAAAAACACTCCTCTTAGGTAAAACCAAGATCCAAAATCATAGAAAAAACAAACAGAGGGACTCCATAGTGCAATATAGCCAGGACATTTATTAAAGAATAAGCCCTCCAAGAGGGTACTCACATTGGATGGGTGCTAGAGTGCACCAGACTGTACAGGTAAAATAATAAGCAGCTGATCGTATGGCATGCGGTATGGCATGTGCAATCCTCCTCCTCTGCTGACAGCTCCGTCCTACCCCTCCCCGACGCGTATTCGGCACAGGGGTTTCGTGCCTTCCTCTGGGGGATAGGAAGGCACGAAACCTCTGTGCCGAATACGCGTCGGGGAGGGGTAGGACGGAGCTGTCAGCAGAGGAGGAGGATTGCACATGCCATACCGCACGCCATACGATCAGCTGCTTATTATTTTACCTGTACAGTCTGGTGCACTCTAGCACCCATCCAATGTGAGTACCCTCTTGGAGGGCTTATTCTTTAATAAATGTCCTGGCTATATTGCACTATGGAGTCCCTCTGTTTGTTTTTTCTATGATTTTGGATCTTGGTTTTACCTGAGAGGAGTGTTTTTGCACCATTGTAACCTGAGTGAGCCTAGCAGTTTCACCTGGGAGGAGTGTCTTTGCATCATTGTATCCTGAGTGAGCCTAGGAGTGGCCCCAATGCTTATTTTGACACCGTTTAATTACTGTGTCACAGGACTGAAGGTGAGCGCAAGCACATGTGGGGTGTCACGGGAGAGCACAGTTTTCACGTGTTGTGATTTATACACCCATCAGAAGAAGCATGATGTTTATTCATTTTATGGACACTATTTATTCACGTTTTTTGTGATTTGTATTTATTAATTGGGATATACACTCATTTGTCACTGGAAAGTGTTTTGATATTTATATTTTTAGCACGTTGCACTTTTATTAGTTACTACCACGATTGCACCTTTATATGCACTTGGTGGTTTATCATTTATAGTTATTTGCATTATATTTTACCTGTATGGTTTTATTTATCACATTACATGTGTTTTATATGTGAAAATATTTTTTATATATTTTATATGTGACACTATACTAGCGCGGGCACATTTATTATATATGCAATACAAGTGTAGTCGCTAAAAATCTGAGGGGAAGTACTGGTGATTTTAACATCCAATCATGTAGAAGCAAAGATGCTGTTTTTTATTTTCCTTGCATGTCCCCCTCGGTTCTCCACCAACTGCACTTGTAGTGCAAAGTGGATTTACCTTTGGTAAATCAACCCCATTTACATTGAGGGGGAGTTTACATGCCACATATTGTACATGAAGACCCCTTTCACACTGAGGCGTTTTGCAGGCGCTAAAAATAGTGCTTGCAAAGCGCCCTGAAACAGCCGCTGCTGTGTCTCCAGTGTGAAAGGCCTCAGGGCTTTCATATTGGAGTGAATGGAGCCGCTCTTTCGGGGCGCTTTGCGGGCGCTATTTTTAGCGCCTGCAAAATGCCTCAGTGTGAAAAATTATTGCAATGATATCCATTGTACTCTGCTAAAAATATATATAATGTTTGAGGGTTCTAATTCATTTTCAAGCCAAAAAATACAGATTTTAACTTGTAAATAGGAATAGGCTTGGTCCTTAAGGCCCGGTTCACACTTGTGCGATGCCAGACATCGCATGTAATTCACAGATAGTATGGCTGATATCGCACCGCATTTGGTGCAAACACGCACAGGACCCTTTTTTCTGTTCGGACCAGAATCGGATCGCATGGGTGTTCACACATATGCGATCCGATTCATGTCCGAACTGTCAGTTCACACTGCCATATGCAAATCGCTGGGGAGTGTCAATACATTATTAACAACACCCCCAGTTCTGCTTGCATATCGCACTGCGAACTGACAGTTTGGACATGAATTGGATCGCATATGTGTGAACACCCATGCGATCCGATTCTGGTCCGAACAGAAAAAAGGGTCCTGTGCGTATTTGCACGGAATGCGGTGTGATATCAGCCATACTATATGTATGGCTGATATCGCACCGCACAGACATTGCATGTAATGTGAACGGCAGTGCGCTGCGAATTACATGCGATGTCTGGCATCGCACAAGTGTGAACCGGGCCTTAAGGACCATGCCTATTTCTATTTACAAGTTAAAATCTATTTTTTTTCTTTAAAATTAATTAGAATCCTCAAACATTATATATATTTTTAGCAGAGTACAATGGATATCATGTAATGTGAACGGCAGTGTGCTGCGAATTACATGCGATGTCTGGCATCGCACAAGTGTGAACCGGGCCTTAATGTATGCTGTGTGAGTGTGTTTTTTTTATAGAGATTTATTATAATATATATAGACACACACATGATCACACAGATAATATGCTGAAAATACTCCCCTCTTTGTGAGCAATATATTTTTCCTTGTCAAAAGAAGTTTATTGAGTATACAATGTTATAAAGATACATAAAGATACATAAAGTAAGTTTACAAGGATCTATAAAGTAAGCTCATTGTTTTACAGTAGGGTTTTATATAGGTAAATATCATGAAATTTCAAATATTAAACATTGGGTTCACGTAAACCTAAATTAAAGATATATATAATTTCCTTAGTTACTTTTGTAGGTATTTAAATGATTTATACCTACTATACATATTGTTTACAAGTAGAGTGTATATAGGTCAAATAAATTCTGATAATGAGCTTTAATCGTAAGGTGGAGAAAAGGAAAGAGAAAGAAGAAAAAGGGTTGAAAGGTAGAGGTATGGTCCACAAGGTTGTCCCGCTCGTCAGTTTATTATTCTTTTTAGTTCTCTTTGAAGCCTTAGAATGGGTGTCTCTGTAAGTCATTTAATCTGTTACCATGGCAACAGGACAGAGTCATTGAAATTTGACAGGAACTGTTGTTTTATCCAAGGATGCCAAAGTTTTTCAAATTTTGGAATTTGATTTTGATCGATGGCTACCATCTTAGCATGGGACATTGTATTATTCATTCTGTGAATTGTTTCTGCTAGTACCAAGGTAGGAGATTTCCATGCCTTGGCCACTGTTTGTTTTGCAGCCGTTATTAGTTGGATCATAAGTTTGAATTGAGAGAGTGTTAACCATTCCGGTTTTAGATTAAGTAAAGTTAAATATGGATCTGGTTGTATTATTTTTTTAAATATTTTAGATGCAATCACGAAGACTTCCTTCCAGAAGGTTTGGATTACTGGGCACGTCCACCATATGTGTAAATATGTGCCTATTTCTGGGCATCCTCGAAAACAAAGAGTTGTATTAGGTGAATATTTTGCCACTCTAGCGGGTACAAGGTACCAGCGAGTTAGGACTTTATAATTTGTCTCCAGTGCCAAGATGTTGGGTGAAGATGACTTAGATGTGAGCCATATATTAGACCAGTCCGTGTCTTCTAAAGTTCGTCCCAGGTCCTCCTCCCACCTCTGAACGTAAGAGGATCTATTAAGATTTGCTACTCCATATAATTGATTATAAAGTGATGAAATTGTACCTTTAGCAAATGGATCTTTTGTACAGATTGATTCAAAAATGGATAATTGGGATAATGGTGTATCCCCCTTTAGGAATGGTGTATAGAAATTTTTGATTTGGAGATATCTAAATATCTCAGAGTTTGGTAGATCATATTTTTCTCTAAGCAATGGGAATGAAAGGAATGATTTAGATGCTATGAAGTCATTTAGTGTCTGAATGCCTGATGTTGTCCAAGCTTTAAAAGAATTTGGGTAGATCCATGCTGGATAAAAGGCCGGATTTCTGATAAAAGAAAGGAGAGGATTGTGTGGAGATTGTAACTGATATTTGGTTTTTAGTTTATCCCAGAGAGATAAGAAGTGTTTAGTTATGGGATTATGAATTTTAAAGCGGTCTTTAGGATCAAGCCATAATAAATTTGATATTAATAGAGGGTCATTTTCTGAAGCCTCTATAAATACCCATAATGGGATTTCCTGTTTTGCATGGTATTTGGACAGACTGGCCAAATGTGCTGCTCTGTAGTAGTTAGTAAAATTAGGGTATCCCAGGCCTCCTTTATTTTTGGGAAGATGTAGTGTGTGTATAGGTATACGTGGTTTAGAAGAGCCCCATATAAACGAAGTTGCTCTTTTTTGTACTATTCTCAAAAAATAGGAAGGAATTGGAATAGGGAGGACTCTGAATAGATAAAGCAATTTGGGTAGAATAGTCATTTTGATTGCATTAATCTTCCCTATCCAGGATAAAGGAAGTTGCGACCATTGTTTTATTAGATTTGTGATCTGTCTTAATACAGGAGGATAATTGGTTGAGAATAAGTCAGAATGAGATGCTGTTAAATGAATTCCAAGATATGGGATTGATTTTTCTGCCCATGTGAATGGGAGTGCAGCCCTAGCCGGGATCAATTCCATGTTTGTGAGTGAAATATTAAGCACTAGGCATTTCTTAGGATTAATCATAAGGCCGGATAGGGCTGCAAATCCATCAAGAGCTGGTATTAAGTTAGGACCAGAGACCTGTGGTGATGATAGAAAAAGTAATATATCGTCTGCAAATATACATAATTTGTGTGTAATACCTCCTACTTCAATGCCAGTTATAGTTTGGTTTGTTCTGATGTATTGGGCCATGGGTTCGAGTATAAGGGCAAATAATAAGGGAGATAATGGGCAACCCTGTCGGGTACCTCTTTCAATATTAAAGGCTTCAGATTTGTATCCAGCATATTTTATATAGGCTTTGGGTTTATTATATAATGCTTTGATCCATGTTAAAAAGTGGGGTCCAAAACCCCATTTTTGTAATGAATATTGCATATATTGCCAGGATACTGTGTCAAATGCCCTCTTAATATCGAGTGATAGAAAACATAAAGGGATTTTCCGTTTTTTAGCAATATGTGCCAATAACACTGCCCTGCGTATATTATCGCCTGCCTGTCTATTTGGCATGAAGCCTACTTGATCTCTATGTATTAATTTTCCTATAATGCTATTGAGGCGTTTTGCTATTATTTTTGCTAATAATTTAATATCGAGGTTTAACAGAGAGATAGGCCGATAATTCACACAGGAAGTATCATCAGAAAGGGGTTTTGGGATCATACAAACAATTGCCATTAGTGTTTCTTGCCGAAAAGAATGTCCATCTAGAAGTTTGTTAAAAGTTTCAGTGAGAATGGGAGAGAGTATTTCTGAGAATGTTTTATAGTATAAAGCCGAGTAGCCGTCTGGGCCTGGTCTTTTGTTAAGTTTTAGGTCTTTTATGGCGTTAGCAACTTCATCTATAGTTATAGGCTCATCCAAACTGCTTTTTTGATTCTGAGATAACTCAGGTAAGGTTATTTTTGAGAAGAAGGATTCAGCTTCTGTAGGATTAAATTCATTGTTTGTCTTGTATAAAGTTGCGAGATGTGAGTGAAATTTATGGACTATTTTAGCTGGATTACAAGTGTAAACATTTTTTGATAATTTCAAACGTATTGGTTTGAAAGATTTGTTAGTTGAATTTAATGCCCGAGCCAAATATGTACCTGGTTTGTTTGTATTCATGTAGAAATTGTGTTTGGAGCGTTTGAGGGATTTATCAACTGACTCAGTGAGAAATAGATCGTATTCCAATCTAGATTTTTCCAGATGAGATTTTGTGCTCTGAGATGGATTATCTTGAAATGATATGTAGGCTGCATTAAAATTGAGTTCTAGTTTTTTTGCTAGATTTTTGCGTTCCCGTTTAAATAGTGCCATTTGTCTTTGTATTGTACCACGCAAGACAGGCTTATAAGCTTCCCACAGTGTTATTGGGGAGATGTCTGTTGTATTATTAATTGATATGTATTCCTTTAAAGCTTGTTCAATGGCCATCTGATGTAGTGGGTGTTTGAGCATTATGTCCGGTAAGTACCACGTTGGGTCATGCGCTTTTGGTATGGCTGAGGCTATAGTAGTGTATACTGCATTATGGTCAGACCACGGAATCGGAATTATATCTGATGCAATAATTTCTGGTATCATTCCTATTGTTAGAAAAATATGATCTATTCTGGTGAAGGTTTGATGAGGGTGCGAGAAATAAGTGAATTTCTTTTTCATTGGGTTACTTTCTCTCCATGAATCTACCAGATTGTATTTGGAAAGAAGTTGAGAAAAAGGTAATCTAGAGGTTATTTTGGATGGTGTAAAAGGTGATTTATCTAGAAATGGGAGGAGGACCTGGTTCGAATCCCCACACATTATCACTGTTCCTATTTTGTGTGTATTAATCACTTGTAATATATGTGAGAGGAATGGTGTAGGTTGTTTGTTAGGAGCGTAGTAGGAAATCACCGTGATTGCTGTATCCATTATATAACCCATGAGTATCAGGTATCTACCTTCTGGGTCTTTAATTTCTGATGATAAGGTGAATGGTGTGGATCGGTGAAATGCAATTAGAGTTCCCCTTTGCTTGGTACAGGCAGAAGCCGTGTAAATTTGTTGATAAAAAGGAGAAATATATTTTGGAGTAGAATCTTTGGTGAAGTGTGTTTCTTGGAGGCATACTATGTGAGCCTTCTTGTTATGGAAAGTACGGAAGGCTTTGGTCCTTTTTTGAGGGACATTTATTCCCTGAACATTCAGGGAAAGTATATTCAGTGGTGCCATGGCAATAGATCAAATAGTTTTGACTTACTTTTTGTTATGCAGAGCTGACTGCGCAGATCAACCTGTGTGGACTGAAGAGATGAATAGATAGAAAAGAAACCAGTGAATTTTGGAGTAAAGAGTAAACAAAAAACGTATGAGATTAGATGATACATTGTATAAATTATTTTTTGCAAGTAATCACAATTTACCCGTGAAAGAGAATAAATATCTCTCTCAGGGGAATAAGTGCCTTCGTCACACTCCCACATAATATGGTTGGGAGAATGAGGAGGGCTAATGGGGGTACACGGATCTTCCGCTTACAGGAGAGAAGTGCTATGTCAAAAGACATCAATATGATGTTTCATTAATTGGAGAGCAGAATATAGTTTTTGTTGAAATTATTTATTCCAGGGTGGTTGTATATGGTTAGTCTTGCCCTAGGCTAAATAATTCAGTTAGAAAGGTACTGTTAATAACTTTGGCATTGATGAAGATAGTTTGAATTATTTTGGGATTTTAACCCTTTTAGAGTAAACAATTACATATTTTATTCATATGTAACTGTTTAGATATGTTAACTCAGAAAATTGAGGTTGTATTGCTTCAGATTAGAATAAACAAAAACATAATTCTAGGAACTAGTTAGGTAATAATATATTTGTTTTAAGAAAAGAAAGAAAAAGCTTCCATTACTTCTGGATTATTGAACATATTTGTCCTAAAAAGTAATAAATCTATTGTTATTACCTGATAATATATAACTGAACAAGAATTTCCTTATTTCACTTATATATTCTAAGGCTATATGAATCAGAAGTAATAAGAAATATAACTGGAATGTAACATGATCCCACACAGTGTGTGACTATCAGAATGCAGTTACATTCAGTTATAAATATAGGTTTTTTACAGAGAACCATCTCTTAGTATAATAAATGAAGAGATATCAGGAATTAGGATGTCAGTCCATTGAATCTTCTTGGTCCATGGATGATGTGGCATAACGGCCTCTTTTGTGAGAATGATGATTCCCATTTTGTTCTGAAATTTTTTGGGTGCTGCCTGAAGGTGAAGATGACGCCATTCTTCTGCGTGTGGGAGTGTTGCTGCTTGTGGATTCTGTCAGATTTAATTTTAAAAGGGTTTGTTGTAGTTCATCTGCTGATCTGCTTCTGTAAATTGTACCTTGGTGGTTAAATCTGACTGAAAAGGGGAAGCCCCATTGATACATAATGTTGTGGCGTTGCAGTTCCATTAGTTGGGGTTTCATGGATCGTCTTTTAGTAATAGTAAGTTGGGATAGGTCAGCAAAAATTTGATAATTGTGTCCTTGAAAATTAAGTTCCTTTTTTTCTCTTGCAGCAATTAGTATTTGTTCTTTCGTTCTGTAATAATGAAATTTTGTGATTATATCACGTGGGGGTCCATCTTTCTTTTTGGCTGTGAGGGCTCTGTGTACTCTGTCCAGTTCTAAACGTTCAATAGGGATATCTGGCTTTAGTTCTTGTAATAGAGCAGTAATAGTAGATTGCAGGTCTGTCACAGTTTCAGGTATTCCCCTTATGCGCAAGTTTGAACGTCTGGCTCTATTTTCGTAATCTTCGAGCTTAGTTTGAAGTATTAAATTCTCTTTTTTTAATTGTTCCAATTCTGTTATATTTTCTTGGGTTGTAATTTCAATTTCATCCATTTTTATTTCTAAGGCTGCGGTGCGGTTTCCGAGCTCTCTTATTTCTTTGGTTAGGCTTTTTGTTATTTGGTCTGAGGTTTGTTTTAAAGCCTTATGAAGCATCTTTTCAAATTGTAATAATATTACTGGGGATACTGAGGAGGCTTGTGGAGAAGTTTGTGAGAGGATTTGTTCTGTATCTGACTCAAATGGAGAGTCTTGCTGTGACATTTTCTGTCTGTGAGAGCGCCCTGATGCTGTATCTTGTGAGGTGACTGGAGCTGCTTCAGCTGCAGTGAGTGCCTGTGAGCTCTTTGTGAGGTGATTTTTATTTCTGCCACGGTTTCCTCCCAGTACCATATTTCCTGCCCAAACTTTCACAGTTTGTTCCCTGGGGCAAAAAGGTTCAAATGGATACCTTTTGAGCCTGCAGGCTCCGCTTTGTCCTTCTCTTCTCTCCTCAGCGGTGTGGAGCTCTAACAATGCATGTCTGCTCTGCTAGGCTCCGCCTCCTGCCCTCGAGCAATATATTTTTCATGCTTGTTCAAAAAAAGGGGTTACAACATTACTACCTTTGGTTTCTTTAAGAACTAAAGTTCTGAGGGCCAAATCACACCAGATGCAGTTCCGAGCGCTTTTTTTCTGCACCGGAACTGACTAGAAACTGACTGCATGGTGTGAACTAGAGCCATTGGAATGCATGGAAAACACTGCATGCATTTTTAGTGCTAGTTCACACCAGACGCAGTTCTGTGAGCTTTTTTCTGCACTAAAAATGCATGCACAGTGTTTTCCATGTATTTCAATGGCTCTAGTTCACACCATGCAGTCAGTTTCTGGTGCAGAAACTGACCGGAACTGAATGTATTGGTGCAAAAAAAACGGAACTGCATGGAACTGCATCTGGTGTGAACTGGCCCTGAGCTGAATCACACCTATGCAGTTTTAGTGCTTTTTGCATTTTGCAGATTTGCAGTACAGTCCATTTAACATTGTTTCCTATGGAACACGTTCTGTAGTGCAAATCTGCAAAATGCAAAAAGCACTAAAAATGCCATAGATGTGAATCCAGCCTCAGGGCAGAAAAAAAGACGCATGGAACTGCATCTGGTTTTGTGCTGACACATTCTGAATAGGAGTTACTAATCAGCTACACCACCAGACTCAAGCTGCTTTCTCTTTTTGGGTATTAACCCTTTACACATTGCACAGTGTATGGGGAAAGAATTGCTCAGATAGATGAGACGATTTATATGTCATCCAATCACATTGCACAGTGTATGGGGAAAAGAATTGTCCAGAATGCACAATACACAGACATGTATTAAGAAGATGTTTTCATTCAAGTTTCGGCTCCACCAATGATTATAGATTATCACCATAAAATGCACACAATTACATTTTGACAATTATGACATTTCACATCCAAGTCCAGGGAATATCCGCACAGTTGTTGATAGAAGGAAGATCTCTAGAATGATTATTGAGTTGTTTCAAAAAGAAATTAATGAATGGAATAAAACTGGAAGCAATATTCTCCATGTGATAAGGAAAAGCTCATTAACATGATCAGCATTACAATGAGCAAGTGCCCGATGTCTGTTCTGTATTTAAGAATGTGTCTGCGCCCATGCGTGCAACGATTCCGCGCATCTGGCGCAAGTCACCAGCTGGTTTCTTTTTCTTTACGCATGCGCCATGTCACAATAACTATTCCTGCTCACGCAAATGCGCCAACATGTTCGTAAATCAGCCCCTAAGTGACACTTTTGACACTTTTTTAGGGACCAGTGAATCTAATACAATGATCAGTGCTAAAAAAAATGCACTCTCACTGTACTAATGACACTTGCAGGGAAGGGGTTAACATCAGGGTCGATCAAAGGGTTAAATGTGTCCCTAGGGAGTGCTTTCTAACTGTGTGGGGGGGTGCTTTAACTGTGGAAGACAGAGATCCATGTCCCTGCTTAGCAGAAACACAAGATCTCTCTCTTCCCTACTAACAGAACATATCTGACTTGTTTACATAGGCAGACTGCTGCTCTGCCTCTCACAGGAATGATCGATGGGTCTCGGTGGACATCGGGTCCATCAGATCCACTGATTGGCTTCCCCTGTGTGAAATCACAGTGGGATCTGGTCGCCAGCCGGGGCATTTGCTATTCTGACAGAGCCCTATTGTTAGATCACCAAACAGAGTGCAACTGGTCATGGGAGGTTTTTTTTTTTTGGAGCTGCAAGCAAGTTTTGTGCTGGAGGAGCTGAGGAGTGTAAATATAATACCCCTATCCCCATCCAAGTTCAATACCCCTAATAAAATACAAAAAAAAACAAAACTGCAAAGACTGTTTCTTGACTCAAGAGTGCTGTGGAAAATTCTGTGTGCCTGGCTGTGCAGGGCTAGCATTACATGAGGCTATATCAGAGACATTAAGAGAGATCCTAGCCTGAAAGTGTATCTGTGGTCAAAAAGAAAAGCCCGAAATGCAGCATGGAATGCATAAAATGGAGGGCATGCATGACAGTGGTAACAGTGGGGGGAAGGAATGGTTAAAATGGAGCCGAGGGGGAGGGACAGGAAGGGTGGGGTCGTATTTAAGAAGGTTAACCTGGGAGGGGTTAACAGAAATCTGGAGGAAAGTTGTTGGACAGCAGCATGGCAGAGGTAGAGCGCATAATGGCACAACTGCGGGCGGAGGCTGAGGTGAGGGGCACGGCATGGCTGCAGGAAGCGATCGGGGCAGCCATGGAGCGAGCAGGACCGCAGCCTAACACAGGAGAAGGGAGCGGCGTCAGAGCTAGGAGGTCCCGTCCGCCCGAGCGTTTCTCTCCTGAACGGGCGGTGAACAGAAGGGCGGGTAGGAGCGGTGACGGGGAGCAGGGATGCCCTCCGGCGAAGAGGAAGCCAGGCAGAGGGAGCGGAGGAGCTGTCACGTCCCCGGCGGCACATTGCGGGGAGAGAGCACATGGCGGGACTGGTAGAAGAAGACGAGCGGGGAGCGCGAGCCCCGCCCCCCGGATGACGGCGGAGGGCTCTAATGGCGCAATGAGAGATGCTGCTGTCCCTGGGCTGTCTAATCCGGCAGGGGACAGCATGAATAAGGGAAAAGACAGAGGCAGAGGAGGGCAAACAGAAGGAAGAGCGGAGGCCTACAGGGCTGCGGTATCCTGCACCGGCCCTGCAAAGGCTGTCCACAAGTCACCGAGAGGATATGAAGCAAGGAAGAGAGAAAGGATGGAGATGACGGCGGCAGCCAAGGTTACCAGGACTGGCGGGCTTTCGGAAGTGGAAGGAGAAGAGAGAGATCCGGGAGAACAGGAAGAAGTGTCGGAATCGGAAGAGGAGGCGGCCCCCCTTTCCAGGAGCACTGACGAGGAGGAGAGCAGACGGTCGGCTGATGGGGCAACACCTGTGCAGCCCGGTAAGTCACCGCAACTGGGGTTAGAAGGGAGAAGCAGGGTAGGACATGACACAACTAGGCCTGAGGGCAACACAAGGGGGGTGGTCCCAACGGCAGGGGGCGCAGGCTTATTGGGATTCTTGGAGGGCATTAAAGATTTAGTGCAAAGGTTTGAGGCTGGAGAGCGTATGGCAGGAGGCCCGGCAGCTGCGTGGGTCCCGCCAGTGGGGGGCAGCGGTAATGCGGCAGGAGTGGGGACGCCCGCAGCAACAGTTGCGGTTACCGCCCTAGAGTCCACGGTGAGTGACGTTGCGCAGGGGAAGGATAAAGCTGCGGAGACAGCAGAGAGGCAGGATATAACCAGGCTGGCGGATGCAGAGCGCTGCGAGGTGTATGTGTGTTACGAAGGGCCTTTGGGAGCGCACTTAAAACAGGAGGTACGGGAAAAATTATGGAAAGGTGAGTATGTGGAAATATTTTCACTATTACCTTTGGAAAAATTTAACTTGGATAGGGTCAAGCCAGACAGTTCCAAGAAGGAGGATGAGGAGAAGAGGAGGTATCGGCTGATACCGAGGACATTTGCCAACTGGTTGCAAGCGTTTGCAATTATGGCGAGCGTAATTGGGGAGAAGCACCCGGAGCACTGTTCAGCATTATTCTGCTATCAGGATGCCATAGGGGAGGCCTACAGAGTGTATGGCGGCACGGGCTGGCTGAGATACGACGAGCAGTTCAGGCAACGGAGAGCGATACGGCCAGAGCTGCGTTGGGACCACAAGGACATTAGCTTGTGAATGCGTTTGATGACGACGACGCGGGCTCCGAACCAGTTTTTTCAGGGGGGAGCCAGTGGCCCATCAGCCCTGGGACACTCGGCTGGAAACAAAAAGGGGGTTTGTTGGCAATACAATTCCAGAGCCTGTAAATTTGGTGCGACATGTAAGTATAAGCACGAGTGCTCAGGCTGCGGGGGAACGCATCCAGCATCTAGATGCTATAAGCAAGGAAAAGGCAGAACTGGTGACGTTGGGAACAAAAGGGAGGACTCCGGTGAAGGTGGAAAGGATGCGACCGTTTCTCGGTAAGTATCCGGACAGACAAGCTGCGAGGTTGTTGGACGAGGGTTTCACGGGGGGGTTTTAGGATCCCATGCAGGATGACGGTAGTTCCCCAAGTGCCAAATAATTTACGTTCCGCATTGCAACATCCGGAAGTGGTTTCTGAGAAGCTGGCAAAGGAGGTTGCAATGGGGAGAATGGGAGGTCCTTTTCGGAGGGCACCAATAGCTGATTTGGTGGTATCACCGCTAGGTGTGGTGCCCAAGAAGGAAAACAACAAATTCAGGCTCATTCACCACCTGTCTTTCCCGAAAGGGGGATCGGTGAATGATGCCATTGATCAGGAGGCATGCTCGGTGACTTATACGTCATTCGATGCCGCTGTGGGTTGGGTGCGCCGTTATGGCAAAGGAGCGTTGATGGCCAAGGCCGATGTCGAATCGGCTTTTCGGTTATTGCCGGTACATCCGGATAGTTTTAGATTGCTGGGGTGCCATTGGAAGGGGGATTTTTATGTGGACAAATGCTTGCGGATGGGTTGTTCAATATCGTGTGCGATATTTGAACAATTCAGCTCTTTCTTGGAATGGGTAGTGCGGGACGTGTCGGGTGTGAATTCAATAATTCACTACCTGGATGATTTTTTATGCATAGGGCCGGCATCATCTAGAATCTGTACGGTTTTATTGGCGACACTGCAACATATCGCTGACAGATTCGGCATTCCATTGGCCAATGAAAAGACGGAGGGACCTTGCACGGTCATCACGTTCCTAGGCATTGTACTGGATTCTGAGGCAATGGAATGTAGGTTGCCGGAAGACAAATTGGAAGACTTAAAGAAAGAGATTGCTGGGTTAATTGGTTTAAAGAAAGTGCAACTGAGAGCACTGCAATCGGTTCTTGGTAAGCTAAATTTTGCCTGCCGCATACTGCCAATGGGGAGAGTGTTCAGCCGCCGGCTGGCGGCTAGCACGAGTGGGGTAAAATCTCCAAGACATTTTGTGCGATTGGTAAAATCGCACAGAGAAGATTTAAGGGTATGGCATACTTTCTTGGAATCCTTCAACGGAAGGGCGATGTGGATGGCAGGACCGGTAAGTAATTTTGATATGGAATTATTCACTGATGCGGCAGGTTCCACGGGTTTTGGGGCGTTTTTTCAGGGCCGGTGGAGTGCAGGTCCTTGGCCTCAGTCATGGATAGAGGAGGGTTTCCACAGGGACAATTTGGGGGTGGTGCAAGTTATAAATAGGGTGACAGCATCGTCTCCGCCAGTAATCAAATTGTTGCAGCATTTAGTGTTAAGATGTTTGCAATTGAACGTGTACATTCATGCCGTACACTTGCCGGGGGTGGAGAATGTGGTAGCTGATGCGTTATCTCGCTTCCAGTGGGACAGGTTCCGAGAGTTGGCGCCGGAAGCGGAGCAACAAGGGGTACCTTGTCCCGATTGGCTGTGGGAGATACCGTTGGCGTCATCGCGGGATGGATCAAGCAGTCGGTAAGTGGGGCCACTTGGGCAGCGTACTCAAAAGTGTGGAAAGAGTGGATGGGATTTGTTCAGGCCATCGGTGAGGAGCCATCAGGTACAAATTTGTGTTTGTTATTGCTATATTATGTGGCAAGGAAAATGGAGGAAGGGGCATCAGTGGCGGTGTTAAATACTCAGTTAGCGGGGTTAGCGTTCCTATTGAAGTTACAGGGTCAGCTGGATGTCATGAAGGATTTTTGGGTGCGTCAAGCGCTTAAGGGATATAGGAAAAAGAGAATCATGAAGGATTCGAGAAGACCAGTGACGTTTGAGATTCTGGGGAGAATTGTGACAAAGTTGGGGGAGGTATGCTCTTCAGAGCATGAAGTAGCATTGTTTAAGGCGGCATTTGTAATGGCTTTTTTTGGGGCGTTCAGGATAAGCGAGCTGGTTAGTCCGGCAAAAAAAGTTCAAGCTGGTTTGGGATGGCAGGAAGTTCAGGTGGAGCGTGGAGGTTTGACGTTAGTGGTAAAAAGGTCAAAAACTGATCAAATAGGAAAAGGCAGGGTAGTGAGGGTTTACCCGATTCAGGGATCTTGCCTGTGCCCGGTAAGCACGGTAGTGCAGTACTTACAAGTCCGTCCATATGTACAAGGTCCTTTATTAATTCACCTGGACGGTAGTTTTTTGTCTAAGTTTCAGTTCATAACAGTTTTTAGAAGATGCCTGAGGGGGGTGGGATTACAGGACAAGGAATTTTTATCCCACTCGTTTAGGATTGGAGCGGCTACTGAAGCAGCCAAGATTGGGCTGGATGTGGAGGCGGTAAAACGCATTGGAAGGTGGGAATCGCAGAGGTTCCGGTCTTACGTTAGGCCTCATTTGGTGGTAGAATTGGAAGGAAGCTAGGGGTATAGGACTGTAATTAAGTTTAGTAATGAAAGTTTTATTGTAGGATAGTGTTTTTAGTATAGTTTTTCTTGTCTTTTTCTAATTACAGGTACGGCGCCAGGAATGGTCTGGATTATGGGCCATTCTTATGTGTGTTGGGGGGCAAGAAGAGGGGATGCTCGTAGGGATGGTAGGCAGTTAGGTTTTGATAAAAGGGAGGTTTATATTAAGTGGTTGGGGATACCTGGGATGCTGTGGAGTAGATTGTTTCCTGAGGTAAAGAAACATGCCCTGCGGGAAGGACCACCAGATGTGTTAATTTTACACGTTGGAGGTAATGATTTAAGTATCAGATCCATGGTGGACATCACGCGCTATATAAAAGGAGACGTGTGGCGCTTGATGGAATTATTCCCCAAGACTATATTCATATGGTCGGATATGGTGGCTAGGACATCTTGGAGAATGGCCAGGTCAGTGGAAGGTGTAAATCGGGCCAGAAAAAAGATAAATAGGGAGGTGAGCAAATTTATGGTACGCAATGGTTGTTTAGCAATCAGACATCCCGAACTGGAATTCGAAACGTGGAGGTATCTGAGAGCTGATGGGGTACATCTTAATGATGTGGGGATAGATTTGTGGACGTTAGGTTTGCAGGATGGAATACAGCGAGCCATAAGGGTGTGGAGGGGCATCCAAGAGTAAGGTATTACTCGTTGTATGCGGTGGCGGGCGTTGGTCTGTAAAAAGGAAGGAAGATGGAAAAAGTAAGTGGGGGATCTAACGGTGTTATAGATCCGGAGGTCTTTTGGTTCCCGGTTAACGGAGGTTAACCGGAAGTGATAATGGGGCACTGCGGGAATTGTTAGTCTCTGAGCCAGCTTGTCGGCTTGAGGCATAGTTGAGATAGTTTGATAAGTACCGCAGTGCTAAGTGGGTGATGAACATCAGAATGATTTTAAGTGATAGCGCAGACCAACGCTCTTTAGTTTAAAAAGTTTTCAGGGAATAACAGATGTTTATTGTCGATTGTTTTTTTGATGAAAGAGTTTTTATAAGAAAGTTATAAAATATATATTGTTTTAATAAAGTAGGCTGCTACGGCCTTTTTTACTCCAAGTTTGGTGTGGTTTGATTTATTGGGAGTAGAAAGGTAAGAAGGGTATTAATATAAGTGTACAACATATGTTATCCAACAGTCAAGAAAAGCCCGAAATGCAGCATGGAATGCATAAAATGGAGGGCATGCATGACAGTGGTAACAGTGGGGGGAAGGAATGGTTAAAATGGAGCCGAGGGGGAGGGACAGGAAGGGTGGGGTCGTATTTAAGAAGGTTAACCTGGGAGGGGTTAACAGAAATCTGGAGGAAAGTTCCCGCCCACCCGCCCCCTTTTTTGTATTAGGATCATGGTAGGCATGAGGGAAGTTGCTGTTTGTTTTTCAACAGGTGGTGAAGAATGAATCGTCGTGGCAGTGGCGGGCGTTGGTCTGTAAAAAGGAAGGAAGATGGAAAAAGTAAGTGGGGGATCTAACGGTGTTATAGATCCGGAGGTCTTTTGGTTCCCGGTTAACGGAGGTTAACCGGGAAGTGATAATGGGGCACTGCGGGAATTGTTAGTCTCTGAGCCAGCTTGTCGGCTTGAGGCATAGTTGAGATAGTTTGATAAGTACCGCAGTGCTAAGTGGGTGATGAACATCAGAATGATTTTAAGTGATAGCGCAGACCAACGCTCTTTAGTTTAAAAAGTTTTCAGGGAATAACAGATGTTTATTGTCGATTGTTTTTTGATGAAAGAGTTTTTATAAGAAAGTTATAAAATATATATTGTTTTAATAAAGTAGGCTGCTATGGCCTTTTTTACTCCAAGTTTGGTGTGGTTTGATTTATTGGGTGTAGAAAGGTAAGAAGGGTATTAAGGGTATAAGTGTACAACATATGTTATCCAACAGTCATGTAAAAATATATCTTCATTTCCGCATTCAATTTAATTTAGTTTTAGCCTACTCCTATTAAACTTAATGATCTTGAAGTTTGTAAACTCACTTTGTGAAGCATCCCGCACATTTACTTTACTGATTTCTTTGACACATACAGTGCCTTGAAAAAGTATTCATACTCCTTGAAATTGTCAATATTTTGTCATGTTACAACCAAAAACGTAAATGTATTTTACCGGGATTTTATGTGATAGATCAACACAAAGCGGGACATAATTGTGAAGTGGAAGAAAAATGATAAATGTTTTTCAAAAGTTTTTACAAATAAATATCTGAAAAGTGTGGGGTGTATTTGTATTCAGCCCCCCTGATTCAATACTTTGTAGAACCACCTTTTACTGCAATTACAGCTGCAAGTCTTTTTGGGGATCTCGCTGCCAGCTTTGAACATCTAGAGAGTGAAATTTTGGCCCATTCTTCTTTGCAAAATAGCTCAAGCTCTGTCAGATTGGATGGAGAATGTCTGTGAACAGCAATTTTCAAGTCTTGCCACAGATTCTCAATTGGATTTAGGTCTGGACTTTGACTGGGCCATTCAAACACATGAATATGCTTTGATCAAAACCATTCTATTGTAGCTCTGGCTGTATGTTTAGGGTCATTGTCCTGTAAACTTCTGCCCCAGTCTTAAGTCTGTTGCAGACTCTAACAGGTATTCTTCTAAGATTGCCCTGTATTTGGCTCCATCCATCTAACCATTAACTCTGACCAGTTTCCCTGTCCCTGCTGAAAAAAAGCATCCCCACAACATGATGCTGCCACCACCAGGTTTCATGGTGGGGATGATGTGTTCAGGGTATTTTGTTAGTTTTCCGCCACACACAGCGTTTTGTTTTTAGACCAAAAAGTTCAATTTTGGTCTCATCTGACCAGAGCACCTTCTTCCACCTCTGCTGTATCCTCCACATGGCTTCTTGCAAACTGCAAATGCGACGTCTTATTGCTTTCTTTCAACAATGGCTTTCTTCTTGCCACTCTTCCATAAAGGCCTGATTTGTAATAGTTGTCCTGTGGACAGATTCTCCCACCTGAGTTGTGGATCTCTGCAGCTCCTCCAGAGTTACCATGGGCCTCTTGGCTGCTTCTCTGTTTTGCAGTTGTGCCATACTCTTTCCATTTTCGGATGATGGATTGAACAGTGCTCCGTGAGATGTTCAAAGCTTGGGATAGTTTTTATAACCTAACTCTGCTTTAAACTTCTCCACAACTTTATCCCTGACCTGGTGTTTTCCTTGGCCTTCATGATGCTGTTTGTTCACTAAGGTTCTCTAACAAACCTATGAGGGCTTCACAGAACAACTGTATTTATACTGAGATTAAATAATTACACACAGGTAAGCTCGATTTACTAATTAGGTGACTTCTGAAGTCAATTGGTTCCACTAGATTTTAGTTAGGGGTATCAAAGTAAAGGGGGCTGAATACAAATGCACGCCACACTGTTCAGATATTTATTTGTAAAAAATTATGAAAACCATTTATCATTTTCCTTCCACTTCACAATTGTGTGCCACTTTGTGTTGGTCTATCACATAAAATCCATTCCACGTTTTTGGTTGTAACATGACAAAATGTGGAAAATTTCAAGGGGTATGAATACTTTTTCAAGGCACGGTATTCACTATGCCCTATGAATATACATTGCTGTGTCACACATTTCACAGAGCCTGCCTTCTGAACTACAGAAGTGCTGAGAGGAGGAGTTTTAGGAGTCAGTACAGGAATCCTTGCTTACAGGTAAAAATGTATCATGGGATATATGGTCCTTGGAAATTCAAAGTAAACCAAAGGAGCGGGCAGAGAGGAAGCCTGGAAGCGATTTGATGCGTCCGTCAGCTGGGCATTGAGAAAAGTGAAACCAAGATGGCCACAACTCGTCTCTATGCCCTTGGAGGACCAGAGCGAAGCCTGAAGTCACTTCCATTTCCAAGGCCATAGTAAATAACTTTTTTTCTTTTAAAGCAACGGTTAAAAAAAAATTTTTTTTTTCTTTTGCTTTTAAGAGCCGGTTCACACGGGGGCGACTTGTCAGGCGACCTAGCCGCCTGACAAGTCGCCTCCCGTTCTGTACAATGGAACCGTTCTAATCGGAGCGACGCAAGTCGCTCCGACTTAGAAGAAAGGTTCCTGTACTACTTTGGGGGCGACTTGCATAGACTTCTATACAGAAGTCGTCTTGCAAGTCGCCGCGGCAGTCATGTGCAGGTCGCCTCGGTGAGGCGACCTGCAAGTCGTGCCGCTTCTAGTGTGAACCGGCGCTAAAGGAAATAAAGAGATTTGGGGTCTTTTTGACCCCAGATCTCTCAATAAAGACTACCTGTCATTCTTATTTCTATTACAAGGGATGTTTACATTCCTTGTGATAGGAATAAAAGTGATTAAAAAAAAATAAGATAAATAAGAAAAAAAAAATGTACGCACCCCATCCCTATGTGCTCACACCACACTAACAATTGCTGTACGATGCCTTACAAAAAAAGGTGTATAAGCAATATTTAGTTTCTTAAGGTGCACTTCAGGTTTAGTGAAGATGAATGGGCTACCTTAAAACAGTTCACCATGATGCAAGTGTTGCCTTAATGCTTGGCATAATGTGATGGGGAATCTATTGCATCTACAGTATATCTAATTGTCTAAGTATTCATATAAACGACACATGGCTTTGGAGTATGTGCAACAAATAGATAAACAAATACTTGAAGGGGTTGTAAACCTTTGTGGTTTTTCACCTCAATACATTCTATGCATTGAGGTGAAAAACCTCTTGCAGTGCAGCAGACCCCCCGGTGCCCCCGTTTTACTTACCTGAACCCTCTTTTTCTCGCATCGGGGATGAGCACACTGGCTCTAGCCGGTGTCTGGTGTCCTGATTGGCTAGATTGATAGCAGCGCAGCCATTGGCTCCCGCTGCTGTCAATCAAATCCAATGATGCAGGCGCCAGGGGGCGGGGCCGAGTCCGGCATTCGTGTCTGTGGATGCAAATGCTGGACTCGGGAGCGCGCCCGCAAGGTGACCCCCTCGGGGAAGCGCTTCTCCTAGGGGGGGTTATCTGATGTGGGGAGGAGCCACGAGAGCTGCACAGTGGAGGTAAGTATGATATGTTTGTTATTTTAAACAAAAAAAAAATGAACCCTTACAATCACTTTAAGAACCTTTCTGTGTCATAATCAATAGTCACCTTCAGCTGATTATTTATCTGCCCTGATTGTGGGGAAAATATTTTGATGCCATGCTGTCAGAAGAAAAAAAAAGTTTAAAACACTGAGGTTATCTCACACCTCTTCTATCAACTCAAAAACAGAGAAGCTGAACTTTAAATTGGTTGCACAGTGGTACTTATCCCCTTCATGTCTGGTATCTATCAATGCCACGTAATCGTTGAACTGTTGGATGTGTTATGGAGGGGTCTTATTGCACCTATGTGGTGGCTGTCCTGTTACAATACTGGACAAAAGTGGCAAAGATAATATCTACATTTCCTGGATGAGCTTAATCTTTGGACCCCCATGAATGAATTGTAAAATATACAATGTGGCCCTTGTACTGAAAAGTTTGGAGCCCCCTGTGATAGATCATACAATGCTTATGTAGGAACTAAGGCAATGTAATCATCTATGTCGGACTTGGATATTTGGAATCCTAGGAAAGAATTTTAAAAATTGTATGGACTATCTACAGGCTGTTGTAGTCCCCTGTTTCTAATTTGATTTATTAGACTTAGGTAGGTCATACACAAAGCAAATGTCTTTCCTGCAACCATAGGTTACAGGAAGAAATTTGCTTATTTCCCACATCAACACAATCGGTGCTGACAGGGGAATCCCTTTCGCTGGGAGAAGACACTGATAATTGCTAATGGCTCTGCCAACCACAATAATCATATGTAAAATCCGGCAGGCTGGTTGGGTCAACTTGGGTACATTAAGCCTACCCATACATGGTTCGAATCAACATTCTCTTCCCTTTTTATTTTTATCCCTCTCTTATTATTTTTTTCTGTAATATTTTAGCTAAAACAAAAGATGTGTAAGTCTGTTAATGATTTTTGTTTTGACCTGAAAGTTAGGCAGGCCATAGATGGTGCAAATTTATTTTCTGCAACCATGGGTTGCAGGAAAGAAATGGGCACAATTCCCCCATCAACACAGTGTTGACAGTAGAATCCCTCCTGCTGAGCAATTGTCTTCTCCCGACGGGGAGAGGACAGTGATTATCGCTAGTGATAATAGCAAGCAAATCCGGCAGGCTGGTTGTACCTGCCGGGCACATTCAGCCTGCCCATTAATAGTTTGAATCTTGGTCGGTTCCTGCTGAGATTCGATCCGTGTATGGCCGGTTTTAGATGTATCTGTCTTATTATTTATGCGTAAAAACTTGAATAAAAATGGAAGGAAAAAAACAAAAATTGAAAATAAACAAGACTCACTTTCGATCGCCTGCAAATCATAATTAGTGGAAACGTTATCTGTTCCAGTTTTCGTGTATCAATTTCTGCAGTTGATGTCAGAGGTACATGTGACCATTGAAATAACACGCCATTAAAAGTTTTCAGTAGTTAGAGTGTGAGTTTTGTGAATTTACATGTCTAATTGAAGGAAACTTTTCAGGACAAAAAACTAATGCTGACCTCCTGCTTAAAATCCTATTAGAGTGGTTGTTTCTGGCTCACTGACCATGAACAAGCTTATAGATTACGGGTTCTGACTTCACTTGCTGCACGCATGTTCTGATTGTAGGACTTAGAAAGTATCAAGGCCAGAAAGAGCTCGGAAAGCAGTGTTTTCTGAATCAGCATTGAGAGCCTTGTATTTCTCTTTTAATATGGGACATTTATGATATAACTAAAGGCAAAACTTTTTTGGGGGATAGAGTGGAGAGGGATTAGAACTGTCTGTCTTGCTGTCTGTGCCCCCATTAGGGATATTAACTCTCTCAATTTGTCCTATTTACCATGATCAAGAATGAAAGTGATGGAAAATCCTAAATTTTGGGTTGTCACCAGAATAGGAATAGAGGGAAAATCTTCCCATGGGGACACTAGTTCTAGTGACCCTGCTGACAACCAGGGATTCCCTAACTTTGTAGGAAATTAATCTCACTTCCTGTTTTCGTTATAGGAAAGAAAGTGAAGGGAAATCTCCCCAATGGGACACAGATCGCAAAAAACTGTGCTATCCCCAATTACTCTATCCAAAATGAAAAATAAAATGTTTTGCCTATAGTTCTATTTTATGTTATATATGTTGAAAAAACATCAACCTATAATGCTCAATTTATTTAAAGCCTAAGTTCACCTTTGGACTAGGGTGGAACACGTAACATGTTTCAGCATCTGCAGCCTTCCCCCTGATTCCCCCTCCCTGTGACAGCGGCTGGGGGATCTTCTCCCCACACAATTTGAAAATAGCGTGGCTGTGTGGGTGAATCCGCCCACATGGACGCGTTTCCAGTGAATGAAGGCCTACAAGTACCGCCAGCCATTGTGCCTGACGGCTTGTAGTTCTCAATGAACTACGAGGGCGCTGGTGCACTCTTGCAGTTCATTGATTCTTCCTGCTCTCAGGTAACCGCCTGCCCATATGATGTATAGGCAGACAGCTATCCTGAGGGACTGCAGGAGTCTGAGATTGCATCCATGATCTGCTGATTGCAATGTTCTGCAGGCTCCATGGAAAAAAAAAATATCAGTACATTTTTTTACCTGCAAAAAAATGTGCATTGATTAATTTGTTCAAAAGGTGAAGTGAACTGAACTTGTGTTTGCATCAAAAAATAATTCTAGGTATATGTAGCGGTACCCCCGTAGGGGCTGCTGAGTGTTGTGGCCCACCTGTCACCCTGTCCAGCCCGGCATTCACCTCTCAGACACTCCAAGACAGAAAACAGTCCACATGCTTGTTTTTATGTTTTATTGAGGGATCTGAACTTGGATGGGGTATAGGAAGTACGGGATGCAAAGTGAATTTGGGACGACTTATATACGCTCCAGTATATACAGACCTCTCTTCCTCCAGCACAACTCTTACTGCAGACTATTACTCCTCAGCTCCTCCAGCACTCTACTTGCTTGAGCTTCCAGGCACAGCTAGCTCATGGTGGTTAGGCCTGACACTGACTCCGCCAGGCCTCAGCAATTGCCTTTTGCAGGCAGGGACCGTGGGCCCCTTTAGTGTAGCAGATACAAAGCTCTGGTGCTAGCTGTCCTATATATGGCTACTGAGCCCAGTAACCCATATGCAGGCCCTGCCAGCCCCCCTGGCTGCAGCTGCCCTTCTCCACTGCCCATGACACCACAGTCCACACTGCTGGTTCTGCAACCATCCCAGACTGCGTGCTCCCAGTCCACTCAGGCGTGCCTCCCCAGTCCTTCTGCCTGTGCATGTCAGACCAGTTGTTCCTCTCCCTGGAGACTTGCCCGGCAATGCTATCTCCTGCTGTCCTCTCTTGCTCCTCCTTTGCCTCCTGTGCAGAACCTTCACAATTTCTTGAAGGGCTCCATCCGCACCCAAGCCCAAGCCCAAGGTCAACCCCCGACTTGGGCGCTTACTCAAAGGACCTGACAGCCTAGCATTCCATCTTCAAGCTCTGAAAAACTCCAACACCTCCCCAGCTGGGTTGACCCTGGGTACTTAAGGAGGCCTGCCCCCTGCCAATCCAAGTTGGGGATTGGTCAGGGCTCCTTAGAGTACCCCAGGCAGCTCCACCTCTCCTCTTCTCCCTTCCACTTTTTCCAGTACCTTCCAGAAAGCTCTAGAAAGAAGAGGGAGGTCTTAGTGATTCTGCCTGTTAGATAACAGCTGCTGCCCTGAGTCACTCCCAGCCCAGATCAAAACAAACAGGCCTGGTTGACAGCCAGGCCTGCCTAAATTTGCCTACTTCAAGACAAACAAAATCCTACTCTAGCACCTACCTACCTAGAGGGTGCTACATATAGATATTTAATACATAGTTACATTGGTCCAACTTGGACCAATGAAACCATGTATATACCATACCTGGCCAATGCCCCTGGAAGCTTGAAACCACTGAAGTAGACAACCCTACACCAGTGATCTCAACTTGCTTTTGGGTCTTGTCCTGCATTCTGAACACAGGAGGTCAGACACTTGTCATGGGCACTGCATTGCATTTTCTGAATGAATGCAAAGCGTTCTCTAATTGGATGAGGCAGGGTAGTGTCGCCACACTGACCACCTCATCCAATCAAAGCATTCTCTGAATGGTGCCCATGATGAGCAGCCGATTTCCTGTGCTTACAATGCACCAGGCCAGCCGCTCAGTACGGGAAGCAAATGGAGATCACTGGAATATTGGTGTCTACTTTAGTGATTTCCAGCTTCCAGGGGGATCAGCCAGGTATGGCATATACATAGTTACATTTGTCCTAACTGGATCAATGTAACCATGTATAAAATATACATACCTGTAATTCCGCTTTAAACCTCCAGCCCTGTGCAGAAGTAATCTGAAGGCCCCATCACACTTATATAAACCCATAAGGCATGCGTTGAGGTGTGCTGCTTTAAGGCTGGATTCACACATGTGCGGTGCGAATTGCAGCTCCGGTTTCCCTGTGAAGATAAAAATCAGTTGTTCAGCGTTTCCTCTCCGTTGTAGCTGCGGATCAGCTGACCAGGGAGAGGGGGGGTTTAGTGAGGAGGAGGAGAAACTTGTTCAGAACGGAACACATCTGCTAATCAGATGTGTTCCCATTGAAGATTATGTGCCTGCAATTTGCACCACACTGCCTAGAAAACGAACATGTTTTTTGTGCAATGCGGGCTGCGGATGCAACGCACATATTTGAACCAGACCTATTGAAAAGAAAATATTTTCAAATGTTCTGCGAATTGGATGCGGTGTGTGAACCCAGCCTAAAGGGGTTGTCACCTTTACCACAAAACTGCCTATGCAGATAAGGGGCATCTATAGATAAAAAAAAAACAACTGTGCAGCTCTTACTAAAGTTGATTAATGCCCTTGCTATAGGTGTAGGCCATTTACATATCTTAAAAAAGCCTGACTTGAATACTCCCAGGACGTTGCTAAGTGAGGCCTAGTCATCACTGCTCACCTCCACCATCACAGCAGTGAGCTCTCAAATGCTGAGCTTAGAGCTACAGTATCAGAGAAAGAGTATGTGAGGGTGTTTGAATCAGAGAAATAGCTCACTCCTGTGATGGTGGAGGTGAGCAGTGACAACTAGGCCTCACTTAGCAACAACCTGGGAGTATTCCAGTCAGGCTTTTTTTAAGGTATGTAAATTGCCTACACCTATAGCAAGGGTATTATTCATCTTTAGTCAGAGCTGCACAGTTTGTTTTAATCTACAAACATCCCTTACCTGCACAGGCAGGTTTTTTCTAAAGGTGAACCATCCCTTTAATGTAGACCATTCATTTCGTGTGCGCTAGCTGCGCACCTTAGCACATAAAAGAAAACATATCTGCACCATTTTTGGCTACAGTGCAGGTGTGTTGGGGTTCCAATCTAAGTGCAGTAACAAGCATTACTGCAAAACATATAGTAGGTGTGAAGACAGGCTACAGAAACAAAGTGTTTCTCCATGATTGGATGTAACACAGGTTTACTTCAAATCAGTCAATGAGCAATTCACACCTGTTCTATATCCTCAAACACAATATAGGTGGACATGTTATGTTCTTACCCATAAACCATTGTTTCCCAGAATCCTTTGTGCTGCACTGACACAGTTATGTGAAAAGGAGCTCACTTTAAGCACCCATAATGGAAGCCTTATAATCACAAACATGATCTGTAGGCCTGCGTGCCACATAAACATTTTGATTTGGCTGCAGATGCTCCTGGAAACATTTATTTTTTAAACTTATGCAAACAAGCGTATCACCTAAAAAGAAAATTGTGTGCTCTGACATCGTATCAGAACATCTTCAGCCGAACATGTGATTCTCCCCCCCCTCACACACCGCGGGTACATTTTTTTTGGCAATCCCAGTTTGACAAATTGATTACAATTTCCTTCTTAAAAAGCCAGATCATGTGAGACTGTCCTTTTTCTGCAGCTCTCCCACCCGATAAGACTGCTTACTAAACTGGACTTATTTTCCAATGCACACAGACCTCATTTAGCCTGCACTCAAAGGAACCTATTTCCATTTTACTTCTTTCTTTTTTTGTAGAGTTTTGGAACTGTTCATTTTTGTCCCTTATAAATCTACAAATAATCCTCACAAGTTCTGCATTATAGATGGATAATAATAAGAAGACAGCCTTCCCGGCAAAGCATATAACTGGGGTAAGTCTCTGTAATGCTGGGGAACAGTAAAGAGATTGTTCCTATAATTTATGAATAACTGAATTGGGTCTATTAATGTAAAGATTTCTCTGTTTAGTGTCACAAATTGTCAGCGATTATTTAAAGCTTTATCAAAGTTGTAGCTGCCGCAAACTTATGCAACCTGCACTAAGTTAGTTGTTTTAGGGCCAGTTCACACCAGATGAAGTTCCGTGCGCTTTTTTTCATCACTAAAAATGCATGCACAGTGTTTTCCATGTATTCCAGTGGCTTTAGTTCACACCAGTGCAGTCAGTTTCTGAACTGGAAACTGACTGGAACTGACTGCACTGGTGTGAAGTAGAGCCATTGGAATACATGGAAGACACTGTGCATGCATTTTTAGGGCCAGTTCACACCACAAAAATGCATTCATGCGTTCCCAAACAGTTTTTGCTTACAGTTCACACCACACGCAGTTGCAGTGTAGTTCCAGTGCATTTTTAAATCAATTTGCTAGGTTCCAGTACAGCTCCGTGCAGAAAAAAATGCAGCACGCTCTACTTTTTTTTTTTTTTTTTTTTTCCTGCACCAGAAACTGACTGCACTGGTGTGAACTAGAGCCATTGGAATACATGGAAAGCACTGCATCTGGTTTGAATTAGCACTTAGCGCAGAAAAAAAACGCACAGAACTGCATCTGGTGTGAACTAGCACAATCTCAAGCCATCTAAGAACAGACACGCGTTCTTTACTAAGACCAAGCTCATTCTTCACTGTTGGTCTGGCATTGATAACCTGACATTTCTAAACACATGTAAGGATTTCAAATGGTGTAATTCACACTGTGATTTGCACACGTTTAGATGCGGTTGGTTTAACTGCGTTTAGAGAAATTTAGAATTCCATGCATCCAGGGGCAGATTAGATACAGTGAATGCACATGAATTGATGTAAACGCAGGTAAAGGCAAGCACATCTAAATGGAGGAAAAAGTGTTCTGGGATATATAAAAGTTGTCTACCTTTCTGAGATTTCTCTTGCATTTTAAGGGTACATTCACACCTGTGTTTCTTGCCAACGGTGAGCAGATGTGAGAAAATCAGCGGGTGGTCCTGGTGATTAGCTGCAGGAGGCAGCCCCATTGAAAGCAATGGGAGGCTGCTGGTTCCCACAGCTAATTGCAGCATGTAATCGCTATGCAGCAATTACCTGTGAGTTATCTGCCCTAGATGCAAACCGATCACTTGCCACATAGTGATTAGTAGGGATGGGCTCAGGCGTGTTCGGATTCTAGTCCCAAGCCATCTGAGCAATCGCGCCAAGAAGCCGTCACTGCACACCGCCAATCATAGGCAGCCTAGTCAGGGCGTGCGTATGTGCAACTCTGGGCCAGGAAATGCCTCACTGCCTATGAATGACGGTGTGCAGCGATGGCTTCCTGGCGGGATTGCTCAGCTGGGTTGGGACTAGGATCCAAAAACGCCTTAGGCCCCATTCACACTAGCGCGTTTTTTGATGCATTTTGCATTTTGCAGAAATGCACGGGAATTTTTTAACATGGGTTCCTATGGAACATGTTCACATCAATGCTTTTTTGTATCTCAGCGTTTTTGGAAAGGGTCGGGGACTTTTTTTCATGCAAAAAGCAGCGTTTTGCATGTAATGGTTTTCAATGGACAAGCATCAAAAACGCAAGTGCTGCGTTTTTGCTGCGTTTTTGCTGCGTTTTTGCTGCGTTTTTGCCGTTTTTTTTTTTTTTTTTTTATTTTGTAATTTTTTTTTTAAGACTGTAAAAAAAAAATGAAAAAAAAAAAAAAAAAAAAAACGCAAAACGCGGCAAAAACGCGGCAAAAACGCGGCTCAAAAACGTGGCAAGCATGAAAAAAAAACCTCCAAAAACGCTCAAAAGCAACATGCATAGGTGTGAATCGAGCCTTAGCCCATCCCTAGTGATTACATGCCAGCGGCTGGAATTAGCTGTGGGAGACAGCAGACTCCTATTTCAATGAGGCTGCCTCCTGCAGCTAATCACTGGGACCCCCCACACACTGATTTTCTCATCTGCTTGCTGTTGGCCAGAGACGCAGGTGTGAATGTGGCCTAAATAACCTAAAGTGCTAGTGTCAATGTAGCCTAAGACCTCCATCACACTGGCCCTCCTGTATTTATGGTATTTAAATATAGGAGAAATAATCTGGGAAAGACAGACCACTTTTATACCTCCCAGATAACTTTGGATGTTCCTACTTGGAGCGCAAATTTACATCCAATGCAATTGAACATTTTTAGGTCTCATGCACCCTGGGCTTAAAAAAAAAAATGCCACTTTTACAGGCTTTTTTTCTTTTTACTGTAAAATCACCTCTATATTAGCCTATATGTCCATGTACGCATAGACATATTCAAAGAGGAGCATTTACAGGCTGAAAAAAAGGATCAAAAGGAGCTTTAGAAGAGTGGCTGAATAGCAGAAAAAAACACTGAATGCTACATGCGTTTGAGTGTTAATGCATTCCAATGGTCAGAATAAATTTAATATTCTGGCCAACTGAATCTATTAACATTCAAACCTTTGACGAGCCTTAACGCATGTTCAATTCACATATTAGACATTTACATATTGATGTTGAGCATCAGTTTGGTTTTTATATATTTTTCTTCTTTCAAATACGCGGTTTAGGAATGTTGTTTTTAAGCAGCTTTTCACCTTCCAGGAGTTCTGGCACTGAGAGGAAAAAAGCAAATTCCCTGTGTGCATGTGGCCTTAAATCCAGCAGGAATGCATTTCTATAAGTCTAGTTTACACCGTTCATGTGTATTAAAAAAAAGTGCAGCACGGTGCTTATTTTCCATGTAAATGTACCAGAACACACATAAACACACAACAAACGCATGTAAATGCATAAGTAAATCATGAGGTATGTGACCTTGCCCCCATTTGTCTCCAGGCAGGCACATGTTCTCTTATCTGGGAACATTTAATAAGGAATAGCTGCACAGTTGCCCATAAGATAAGAACCAATCAGCAACTGTATTTTCTCAAAATTGATTGACGGCAAAATAGTTTCTATGTGTTGTTGACTTTTTACTACACCGCCTTACTAATTAAACGAGAGGTGTTGCATTAATCTCTACGGGCTTCATACTGAAGTGGCAGTAAAAAGAAGTCACATTATTTTCTGACAACCAGATCCAAACCTGTTGTGGAAGTTAGTAGTTGAATATCACAGGCGCAAGAAATTTTAGGCATGACATCTTTGCTATCCATTTCTGCGACACAACCCCATCTTTTATTTACCAAAAATTGGGTGTAGTATTGTTTATACTAAAATTCATTTTATAATATATATATATATATATATATATATATATATATATATATATATATATATATATATATATATATATATATATATATATATATATATATAAAATATACTGTATTGGCGTATAACACTCACTTTTTCACCATTAAAATCGGTTGCAAATAGCGTGTGCGTGTTATACGCCAATACTTTAATTTTAGCTGCCTCGGAGGGGACAGGGAGGGGGGGCAGGACGAGCGCCTTCAGATTACATACAGCGAGAATCTCCTGTTTACTTGGCAGCATCTGTAATAAGAAGTCCCGTCTCTTGGGCCGCCTTTGGACCACTGTTTGGTCTATCGTAGGAGATTCTCACTGTATGTAATCTGACGGCGCTCGTCCTGTCCCCCTCCCTGTCCCCTCTGGGCTGCAGATGGGCATCAATCAAGCTGCACTGATGGCAATGGTTAGGCTGCTGCATTGATGGCAATGGTGAGGCTGCATTGATGTGGACTGATGAGGCTGCATTGATGGCAATGGTGAGGCTGCAGATGGGCACTGACCCTTATTTTGCTTCAAAGTTCCTTGTTTAAAATTTAAGTTTTTATTTTTCCTGAAACTTCCCTCTTAAAATGAATGTGCGTGTTATACGCCGATAAATACGGTGTGTATATATATATATATATATATATAAATTTTTTGTTTTTTTGTTTTTCACTGAAAATATGCATTTGAAAAACCATTGCACAAACACTTTGCAACTATTATCTTTTTATCATACATGACCTCTGCTTTCAGAAAATTATATAATGTTTTAGGTCATTTTATGGCCAAAAATGGATTCAAAAAAATGAAAAATTTGCTCCAGAGCAGAAGTGGTTAAACAAAGTGGAGAGGCATTGTAGTAACATCACAACCCAACCTCCACCAATATATAGTGATTGCTAACATAGTCTTCCCTAATAGGGCGACGGTTTAAACTAAAAGTAGAATTATAGCTTTCCTATCACTTTAAATGGTTAGTTTGGGACAACCTACTAAGTGATGTGGCTGCTCTGTGTGCCATAACATACTGTAGTAGCAGTGACTACACAGATTAACTGGCGCTGGAAGCAGTATGAGCGATTTCCCGTCTGCTGCCGAAACAGCAATTGTATCCCAGAAATGGGTATCGGAAGGGGGTGCTGTGTTGCTCTTAGTCATACAACACCATGATTGCTGCTGTGTTTTAAGGGCCTGTCACGTATGTTCCTCTAGGGAGGTGCACTCCAGGTCACTCCACATCTAGCTTGTTCTCGTGCCCACGGACTTAAAGCGGAGTTCCACCCATGAAATTTACTTTGCCGTATTCTGCAGCAATAAACCTAAGCAAGAAAATTTGGAATCTTTTTTTTTTTTTTACTCACTCTTTCCCGGGCTGTTCCTAAGGGGTGCCTTGAAATCTGCCTCTTACTCTCCGAGGCGCCTGACGTCATTTCCCTCGGTGCTCTTGGGAGATGTACGTCATCATTTCCCAGGAGTCACTGGGCAGCGCCGAGAGCTTTGTTGCCATCACAGCGGGGCGGTCACTTCCGGCGCCACCCCCCGTTGTGATGGCAATGTCAGAAGTGTACGGCGCTGCGAGCCGTACCTCCTGCGCAAGTGCGAGAATGGGCGGTGCATGCTGGTCGCTCAGCTGCACCTGATCCCAGAAGATAGTGCTTGTGGGCTTCACATGTCCACAAGCAATATGGAAATTGCCAGGAAAGAGGAATATAAGATATCTTCCTCTATGAAATCGGTAATTGAGCGGTGATACATCCCAGAAAGGTGAGTGCAATAAATAGAAGGTTTAAACTAACAATATTCAACAAAAAAAAAAAAAATTAACAGTTGGAACTCCGCTTTTAAACCAAACTTCTCCCTCAACACATGTACGGTAGGGGACGGTCTTGCACACCAGGTTGGTGGCATAACCTAAGAAGGACAATAACTCCCTCTTACAATGTGACAAAGTTTTGTCCCTATCTTCCAGTTGTGCTTTTGCACATGATAAATTCAGGCTGCATAGTGCTATTTCTGTTTTAAACAAACCTTTATTGGAAACATTTTAAACAGCTGGTGGATTTAGAACTATAATGTAATGTAATGTTATAAAATGCATGTGATGAGCGGAGTGGATGTACCAGAGTTAGTGTATAATGAAATTACTGTACTCAGAATAGAAAACGTGCTGTCACTGATGAGAACCAAGCTGGTATTTGTTCCCATTTATTGTAAGATTTCCTATCAAATAAACTCCCATCAGGGCCCGTTCACATACACTATATTGTCAAAAGTATTGGGACGCCTGCCTTTACACACACATGAACTTTAATGGCATCTCAGTCTAAGCCTGGCCATACATTATACAATTTTCTTGTGCAATTTTCCTTTAGATTTACCAAAACCATATAATATGAGGTCAAACCTAAACACTTTTAATTTGCATGCACTCAGGCAGGCCCGTGTACTACATAGTTGAAGGTAAATCTAAAGGAAATTGAATAAGAAAATTGTATAATGTTTGGCCAGCCTTATTCTGTAGGGTTCAATATTGAGTTGGTCCACCCTTTGCAGCTATAACAGCTTCAACTCTTCTGGGAAAACTGTCTACAGGGTTTAGGAGTGTTTCTACAGTGAGGGAAAAAAGTATGATTCCCTGCTGATTTTGTATGTTTGCCCACTGACAAAGAAATGATTAGTCTATAATTTTAATGGTAGGTTTATTTTAACAGTGAGAGACAGAATAACAACAAAAATAGCCATAAAAACACATTTTAAAAAGTTATAAATTTGATTTGCATTTTAATGAGTGAAATAAGTATTTGACCCCTTCCCAAAACATAGACTTAAAATTTGGTGGCAAAACCCTTGTTGGCAATCAAAGATGTCAGATATTTCTTGTAGTTGGCTCCAGGTTTGCACACATCTCTGGAGGGATTTTGTCCCACTCCTCTTTGCAGATACTCTCCAAGTAATTAAGGTTTTGAGGCTGATGTTTGGTAACTCGAACCTTCAGTTCCCTCCACATATTTTCCATAGGATTAAGGTCTGGAGGCTGGCTAGGCCACTCCAGGACCTTAATGTGCTTCTTCTTGAGCCACCCGTCCATCATCCCTTTGATGCGGTGAAATTGTCTTGTCCCCTTAGCAGAAAAACATCCCCAAAGCATTGTGTGCTCCATGTTTGATGTAGTTCTTGGGGCCATAAGCAGCATTCCTCCCCCTCCAAACACAGGAAGTTGAGTTGAGTTGATGCCAACGAGCTTGATTTTGGTCTCATCTGACCACAACACTTTCACCCAGTTCTCCTCCGAATCATTCAGATGTTCATTAGCACATTTATGACAGGCCTGTACATGTGCTTTCTTGAGCAGGGGGACCTTGTGGGCGCTGCAGGATTTTAGTCCTTCAAGGCGTAGTGTGCTACAAAATATTTTCTTGTCCCAACTGTTTTAAGATCATTGACAAGATTATCGCATGTAGTTCTGGGCTGGTTCCTCACCGTTCTCATGATCATTGAAACTCCACGAGATCTTGCATGGAGCCCCACACCGAGGGAGATTTGTGTTTCCTCCATTTGCGAATAATCGCACCAATTGTTGTCACCCTCTCACCAAGATGTTTGGCGATGGTCTTGTAGCCCATTCCAGCCCTGCGTAGTTCTACAATCTTGTCCCTGACATCATTGGACAGCTGTTTGGTCTTGGCCATGGTGAAGAAATTGGAATCTGATTGCTTCTGTGGACAGGTGTCTTTTATACAGGTAACAAGCTGATATTAAGAGCACTCCCTTTAAGAGCGTGTTCTTAATCTCAACTCATTACCTGTATAGAAGACACCAGGGAGCCAGAAATCCTGCTGATTTGATAGGAGATAAATTACTTATTTCACTCATTAAAATGCCAATCCATTTATAACTTTTTTGAAATGCGTTTTCTGGATATTTTTGTTCTGTCTCTCACTGTCAAAATAAACCTACCATTAAATTTTATAGACTGATCATTTCTTTGTCAGTGTAAAAGCGTACAAAACCAGCATGGGATCAAGTACTTTTTATCCCTCACTGTAATGTATACCGTCTTAGTCTAAAAAATGTCCATTCTGCACATACTGCCAACACATTCCTGTCCTTCACTAACTGGCCACAGCCATACCTTGCACACTCCTTGCTTGCACATACTAGCCACTGTGTTATTCTCTACACTCTCTTGTCCTGCACATACTGGTCACCGCAATATCCTCCACAATCCTTGCTTGCACATACTGAACTGCCCTTTGTCACCCTCTGAATTTAACCAGCACATACTGGTTGCTGTTGTACCCTACACACTACTCTCCTGCACGTAATACTTGTCAATATATTTTTCAGACTCCTCTCTTGCACATAGTGCCAACTAATATATATTCATATTCTGCATTTCTCTCCTGGCCCATCGATACATGCCTCTCCTGCACATACTGCCACCAATAAATCCTCCTCACTCATATCTTGCACATACTGCCTGCCATTATATTCTCCACACTATCCTGTGCATATTGCCCGATGCCATACCCGCCACGTTACTTTCTTGCATATACCGGCTGCTGTCATATTCTCTGACCTCTCATTCCTATACTGTCAGCCACTAAATCCTCCAAACTCCTGTTGTGTACATACTGGCCACAGCCATACCTTTTGCACCTCTTGCTTGTACATCAGCTGTTATATCCTCCACACTCTTGTCCTGCACATACTGATCATCGCCATAACCTCTGCCTTCCTTGCATATACTTCTGACCATGGTCATATCCTTTACATTTCTCTCCTGTACATTACTACCTGCTGATGTATATCCTAGACTCCTCTTATGCACATACTACCCATTGATATACACTATATTACCAAAAGTATTGGTACACCTGCCTTTACACGCACATGAACTTTAATGGCATCCCAGTCTTAGTCCGTAGGGTTCAATATTGAGTTGGCCCATCCTTTCCAGCTATAACAGCTTCAACTCGGCTGTCCACTAGGTTTAGGAGTGTGTCTTTGGGAATGTTCTTAATCATTTTTCTAGAAGCGCATTTGTGAGGTCAGACACTGATGTGGACAAGAAGGCCTGGTACGCAGTCTCCACTCTAATTCATTCCAAAGGTGTTCTATCGGGTTGAGGTCAGGAGTCTGTGCAGGCCAGTCAAGTTCCTCCACCCCAAACTCACTCATCCATGTCTTTATGGACCTTGCTTTGTGCACTGGTCCAAATCATTTGGTAGAGGGGGGATTATGATGTGGGGTTGTTTTTCAGGGGTTGGCCTTGGCCCCTTTTCCAGTGAAGGGAACTCTTAAGGCGTCTGCATACCAAGATATTTTGGACAATTTCATGCTCCCAACTTTGTGGGAACAATTTGGGGGAGGCCCATTACTATTCCAACATGCACAAAGTAAGGTCCATAAAGACACGGATGAGCACGTTTGGAGTGGAGAAACGTGACTGACCTCAACCTGATCGAACACCTTTGGGGTGAATTAGAGCAGAGACTGAGAGCCAGGCCTTCTCATCCACAAGAATGGTCAAACATTCCCATAGACACACTCGTAAACCTTGTGGACAGCCTTCCCAGAAAAGTTGAAGCTGTTCTAGTTGCAAAGGATGGGCCAACTCAATATTGAACCCTATGGACTAAGACTGGGATGCTATTAAAGTTCATGTGCGTGTAAAGGCAGGCATCCCAAAACGTTTGGTAATATAGTATATTTGGCACTCACCTATAAATACTGCCAGCCAATGTACAGTGCTCATCATTTCCTGCACATACTGTCTACTGTAATACCCTCCCTACAGCTTGCTTCTACATTTATCACTTACCCCTGAAGGAGACACTGTTTTCTCAGAACCCCTGTTCCCAATGCCCACAACTTTCTAAGCAGCACCATGCTCTCTGACACACCAGGGCTGAAGGGTGGATATTTATTGCACAATAGTTAAACAATCAAAGAATGGAGAATGACAATAAATAAATATGTGAAACAGTTGCAAAATAACTTGTGCCATTGCTAATAAACAGGCGGACTAGGGATTGACCCCTTATCCCTATACCATAACTCCCAACTGTCCCTGATTTCAAACAAAGTCCCTCTTTCCTCCTAATTTGTCCCTCATTTTGGTCTGAGCTATATAGTTGTATATAAAATGCACTATTTATCTTTCAAAAAGTGTTTCCCAGTGATAAACCTTTCATCCAAATTCTAAATTGTTGAATTGTTAAATTTCAGAAGCTAGTACAAAGAAATAAATGTAGCAAAATGTGCTGCACTTTTTGCTACATTTTTTGCTTATGTGCCTAATATCTGGGTTATGGTGCTCACTCAGCTGCTATATGTTATTTTTGTTTATCATAGCGCAGATCTTTCTTCAACCTTTTATTTAGTATAAAGAAATAGTAGTGGTAAAAAAAAAAAAAAAAAAAGTTTTTCTGGTATACTTCTCCTTTAAGGGGCATGGCAGGGGGTGTGCCCTATGTCTACATACTTTTGCTAATATTTGTCCTTCATTCCTATCTCAAAAAGTTGTGAGGTACAGGGCCGGTGCTAACACTAGGCAAACTAGGCGGCTGCCTAGGGTGCACTGCTGCCTAGGGCGCCTGGCCGCTGGTTTCCCTACTCTCTGTCTCCACAGTATGTAAGTTTTTGGTGCTGTATTATAAATACCTCTGTAATAAATGTTATAACCTCTAGTAGGCGCTGCTGGGATAAAGCGTGCACATCTAGGATGATGCAGTGGATGCCTCTGGTGCATGTTACTCAGGCAGCCGCTCTGTAGTGTTGTCATAGAGGCGCAGCACTGGAGGACATGTCCTGATGGAACAGAAGCAAACATCCCCTGCGCCCCTCTATGGTCAGTGCTCTCTACTGCAGCCGCATGCTTCTTCTAGCGCTGGCTCCTGTCACACTGCTGCTCGGGCAAAGGGGGTGGATTCAGGGGCAGATCCAAGGGGGGCGGCAGAATGAGGTTTCGTCTGGGGTGTCAAAAATCCTTGTTTTTTTTTTTGTTTAATTCTTTTTATTTGAGAAAAGAAAAAATTTTTCCATTACAACAAACATATACACAAGTAACAGGGGATGGTATCATAAGTAAAAACATATAAATACCTATCCCTAGATTATCATTCTAATATGCGACAGTTCAATCCGTCCTTATGCTAAGGCTTCGAGAATAATTTTCTTCCTTTTTCCCCCTATTCACACTCCCACCCCTCATCCACTCCTCAACATTGCACTTTGCCATACATTTTATTATTCATTCGACCATCCCCCCCTCCCTAACTCATCCACCACCCACTCCTCCTATTACTCCAACTCTTCCAGATCCAGCCAGGCTTTCCATATTTTTTCGAATTTCTTAAAATTACCCCTCTTTTTATATATATATATTTCTCTCTGCAAATTACCTCTCTAACTGCATTTACCCATTCTGAAACCGTCGGTGCTTCCTTCCTCTGCCAATACTGTGCGATAAGCTTTTTGCCCTGAAACAGGCATCTAATCCTTGCTGTCTGTACATCTCTTGAGGCCACCTTATCCCCCGTTAATCCCAGCAGGCACTCCCTCGCCTCCACTCTCAATGACGTCCCAAACACCAAGTTTATCTTTTCCACAACCCCTTTCCAATATATATATAGTTTGGGGCATCGCCAAAACATGTGGATCAGGTCCCCATACCCTCCCCCACACCTTTGACACTTTGGGTCGGGCCTCTTACCCCACTTAAATAATTTCAATGGTGTGTAATATGCTCTATAGGAGAGATAAAAATGGGACATCACCTGTGAGGGAGAAAGAGTAACCCTGGGCCCCAGCGACAGAACCTGCTTCCATTGATCATCGGACAGTGCCCCCACATCTCCCTCCCATTTGATCCTATTTTTATTTTCTACCATGCCCCCCTGAGCTGAAGCCTTCAGGCACCCGTACATTTCAGAAATCAACCCCTTCGTGGTATGTGCATCAATAAGCTTTCTCAAAGAGGTCATTTCGCACCACACTGGCTCCTCCTTCCCAAATTGTGCCTCCAGGGCATGTCTGAGTTGCAAATACCTATAAAAAGATCTATTAGAGATTGCATACTCCTCTACCAACTCTTTAAAAGATTTTAACCTCCCCTCTCTATATACCTGAGCCAGGCAATGGATACCCTGGCGGACCCACTCCACGAAGTGTCCCATTTTTTTTAAGCTCCTTGAGGTTGTTGTTATCCCAAAGTGGGGAAAATTCCGCAAAGCCCGTATATCCCAGTGTTCTTTTGGCTTGTACCCACGCCTTAACCATCAGTTGGGTTGTGGGACATTTAGTGCTAAATGCGTCTGCCTCTAGTGCCTCTACGATCGTGTCATGGCCGATGTCGTTCCACAAGACGCTACCAGCCACTCCTTCCTCCCATGGCCTATTACTGCCTCCCATTTTCTGCAATTGGGAGGCCAGAAAGTATCCATACGGATCCGGTACTGCCAGGCCGCCCTTCTCCTCTGGCTGTCGCAATGTCCGCAAACCGATCCTGGCCGACCCACCCCTCCAGATAAGTTCTCTAAACACACTGTCTATTTTTTTGAACCAGTGCTTAGGAATCCACACAGGGGCATTCTGCAAGACATATAAAAGTTGGGGTAGCCAGACCATCTTGATCAGGTTGCAGCGTCCGACAACCGAGAGGGGCAAGCGGCCCCACACCCGACACTTCTGTTTCATTTTTTTCATAAGTGGGACTAAGTTACCGGATATATACTGTCCTGGATCATTGGTTATATTAATACCCAGATATTTCATTTGGCTGACTATTTTAACCTGGAATACCTGACGAGGGAGAGGTTCGTTCAACGGATCTATGGGTAAAATTACCGATTTCTCCCAGTTAATCAGCAACCCGGAAAAAACGCCAAATTCCTCAACTATCCCTATGGCTGTTTTTAATGAGTTCTGCGTATCTGCCAAGAACAGCAGGATGTCATCCGCATACATAGCTACCTTGTCCGTCCCCTTCTTTCTTTTAAATCCCTGCACCCCTTGCGCCGCTCTCAGGGCTATCGCCAAAGGCTCAACTGCCAGGGCAAAGAGCAGGGGGGACAGAGGGCACCCCTGTCTCGTACCCCTGCTCAGCTGGAACCCCTCCGAGCACTGGCCATTGATCCTAACCCTGCCCCTCGGGACACTATATAATAGCCTTAACCATTTGACAAACCCAGGGCCAAACTGGTATTCCGCTAAAACCCTCCACAGGTAGTGCCATTCCAGGGAATCG
The DNA here is from genome assembly GCF_042186555.1 of Aquarana catesbeiana. NCBI lineage: Eukaryota > Metazoa > Chordata > Amphibia > Anura > Ranidae > Aquarana > Aquarana catesbeiana. Next base: position 96,730,111 of record NC_133331.1, read on the forward strand.
AAGGCTCTGACCGCGTCCAATGAAAGAGCCGCTCTCCCCCCACTGTTTACCACCGGTATTTGCATATTCAGGTATACTCGTCTTATGTTCGTACTTGTAGATCTATTCGGGATAAACCCAGTCTGATCCGTATGTATTATTTTGGAAATTATCTTATTCAGCCTTGCGGCCATTACTTTTGCCAGAATCTTCACGTCCGAACATAAGAGCGAGATAGGCCTGTATGAGGTCTATTGGGTTCTTCCCTTCTTTCAACAGGGTTATTATTATAGCTTCTAACATGGACGGTGGCAGAACCCCGTCCTCCCTGGCTTCGTTAAACACCTCCAAGAGTAGGGGCAGTAATACCTCCCCATATTTTTTAAATACTTCTATGGGCAGGCCGTCAGGACCCGGTGACTTCTGGCCCGCCATGTCCCCCACTGCCCTCTGCAATTCTGCAAGGGTCAGTGGGGCATCCAACATTTCCCTATCTTCACTTGTTAATGGGGTTATTCTTAGCCCCTGAAAAAAAAACTGCATTTCAGCCTCCACATTTACTCTATTAGAGCTGTATAACTTCTCAAAGTATGTCCTAAATTCACACAGTATATCGGGAGTGGTTTTTTTCAATACTCCATCCCCCCCTTTGATTGCTGCTATTGTGCCTAGGGGGCCATTAGCCTTGATTATTAGAGATAGGGCCTTCCCAACTCGCTCCCCCTCACCAAAAAAGCTCCGCCTCTGAAATAATCTCCTCTTTTCCAGCCCTTCCCGGAGCACCCTACTGTACTTGTCCTGTCTCTCCACCCAGAGCTTGTAGCTGGATTGGGATGGTATGCCTATGTACTGCGCTTCTGCTACTTCTACACTCTCTTTAGCTTTTTGTTCTTCTGCTCGCGATTGCTTTTTATTAAATGCGATTTTCTGAATTAGTATTCCCCAGAGATATGCCTTCAGGGCGTCCCAAACAGTCCCCACTGAGGTCGAGCCCAGGTTTATTCTAACAAACTCCGATAGGCTCTCCTTCATTCTCTCCTCTTCTCCTATTAAATCAAGCCAAAAGGGATTGACCTTCCAGCTCCCCCTGTTATGGTGCTCTCCTACCTTCACAACAGTAATAACAGGCGTGTGATCCGAAACGGCCCTTGGCTCATATGTTATTTCCTCCACTACGTTTAATGCTTCCTCGTTTCCCAGAACCAGGTCGATTCTGGATAAAGTGGCATGGGTCCTGGAGTGGCATGAGTATTGCTTCACCCCAGGATGCCTCCTCCTCCAGATATCTACCAGTCCTATTTCATCGCAATATTGCAAAAGGGGGCTCTTAGGTGCCGCTCTAGGTCCAATTTTAGGGGGAAACCTATCTATACTGTTGTCCATTGTCATGTTGAAGTCACCCACCACTATGACTGGGGTCCCGGGGGAGTTCATAATAAAACTGGCTAAGTCATCTAGTATTGCCATGCTGAATGGGGGAGGGATATAAACGTTGGCCAGCACAAATCTTTTATTTTCTATCGTGCAGGAAAGAAAGATATACCGCCTGTATTCGTCCACCTTACTCTGACTGCAGGAGAAGGGCAGGCCAGTACTTATCAATACACTCACCCCTCTAGAATAAGAGGAGTGGGTGGAGTGATACTGTGTCTGAAATTGCATATTGTCTAGGATTTTAATTGAATTCTTTACCAAATGGGTCTCCTGCAGGCAAAGTATTTTGACTTTCCTCCTCTTGGCTATTGAAAAAATTGTCTGTTTTTTAAGATTATCCCCAATCCCCCTTACATTCCATGCACATATATTAACCCTTCCACCACCTCCTGGGGTTTTATTACACCTCTTTTCAGTTATCATCGACCCTTGGGTCTAGTGACCTTACCACACACATATCTCCTAATAAACTAAACCACCATCTTTTGTGAACATTGTGAGTAACCCTACTTATAATTATGTCCCTTTGCTGTGATAGGCTAGACCAACATTCATCCATCCATAACCATACTCCCCCCCACTCTTCCCTCAGTGAGCACCCCCCTATTCCAAGTCTCCCCCCACCCGCCGATCCCTTCCCCCCCCCCCAGCACCCCCCACCCCCCCCCCCCTCCCCCCCTCTATCCCAAACCCCTGAGCCCAAATTTGGGCCTACCCCTCGGGCTTCTATAGTGACCTTCAAAAACTCTCTAAGGCTAAAAGAAAAAAGCCGTGCACCAAACCTAGTAAGAGGGGAACTATCCCCTGAGTGTTACCCTTATTAATGTTATAATTAATGTGCTAATAATTTTAAAACTAAACTAATACCTCTTATTGGTACTAATATATATGCATTTATCACTTCTATTTATATTTAATCCCCTACCATCCCCCCTCCCCCCACACCACTCCTGTTTATATTCTAAAAAACAATAAATGTAGTACAAAAAGCTGAGAAAAGGAGAGAGAGAAGAAAAAAAAAAAAAAAAAGTGTCTAAGTTTCTTCTCCCCGTCTTATTCTCTCTTCATTCTTCTCTAACCAAACTGAGACATCCTTAGGGGTGGAAAAGAACCTGACCTCCCCCAGAGCCATGACACGCAACCGTGCCGGGTACAATAGCGCATAGTTAACTCTTAGTTGTTGAAGCTTCCTTTTACAATCTCCAAATTTGGCTCTTTGTCTCTGTAGCTCTGGGGAGAAGTCCGGGTATATCGAAATCCTGGCACCATTATGCTGGATGTTTCTTAATTCTCTTGCCTTCTGCAGGATAGTGACCTTGTCACGAAAACATAAAAGTTTAAAAATAAAAGGCCTGGGATGACCCCCTGGAGTTGAGGTCCTGGGAGCTATCCTATGTGCGCGCTCTATGGCGAAGGTATTTGAGAATGAATCCCTGCCGAATTTCTCTTTCAGCCACTCCTCCATAAATTTGATGGGGTTGTTACCCTCACAGCCCTCTGGGAGCCCAAGTACCCTCAGGTTTTCCCTGCGCAACCTGTTTTCCATGTTATCCATTTGCTGTAGGCAGTCCCTCAGTTGAATTTTCATGAGTGCTACTTCTTGCTTTAAAGGAAATACCTCGTCCTCCATTTGACTGAACCTTTCCTCCAATGCTGTTGTTCGTATGCATACTGCGCGCACATCTCCCTTGACAGTTAACAATTCATCCCTAATACCCTTAAGCTGCTCGGACAGTTCGTTAATTGATTGTTTACAGCTATTAACAGCCAAGAAAATGTCGTTTAGGGATGGCTCTTTTTCATTGATTGGGTCACACTGCCCTCCCCCTGTTGCCCCCTCTATACCCTGGACCTGCTGTTTTTCTGGGCCTCCTCCTGCTGCTGCTGAGCCCACTGATGGTATAGTTACCATGGTCCCATTCTCTTGGGCCTGACTTCTCCTCCCAGGGTGGCCAATTTGATGCTGGGCTCCCCCTGTACTACTCGCCTTTTTGGGAGTTTGGTTCGGGGTATGTGCAAAGCGCTCCAGTTTGGCTGCCACTTGGTTCCCCTTTTCCTTCGTGCCACGAGGTCCAGGGGCCCCCGATCCCTCCTGCGCTGGTCCATCCTCCATCCCCTTCCTCCTAGTCATGCCGACAGGGTACTATTCCCACCGTGGTGCTAGGTATCGCTCTGGTCTGGGGGTATACCTCTTCTCCCCCACCAAATTATTAGCTTATATGGGCTGTATGAGCCTTTTCTTTGACAAGCCTTTATAAGCTGATGTGCTGCAGGTGAGTAAGTAAATAACCACCTACTCACCCTCTCCAACGCTGTAGGTAGGCTCCTCTGCTACTTGGTTAGTGCTGTTCTTCAAGGGCTCTCCAACACCCCAGCTCAGTCCTGGATGTCAGCGCCCCCCTCTCTCACCGGGCTGAGCGCCGCCGGTGTCCTTCTCAGGAGTGCTGTGTGCTGTGTACGATCAGCTGAGCACAGGCATAGACACGGTGAGTGTAGATTCAATTCTGCTCCGTCCAGGCAACGCGGCAGCGTGTCACAGACTCAGCGTGTGTGAGCTCAGCTCCGCTCCGTACGGGCAACGTGACAGCGTGTCACAGCGCCGTGTATCCGGGAAGTGTGCCGCAGCTATTACAGCCCCCAGGTGCTTCAGGCGTTCCGCTTTCCTCAGCGTCCTTTCCCAGCCATGCTGCGTCCTTATCTCAGGAACGGGAGTGAGAGCGAGAGGCGAGGGTCAGGTCTGGCTGCATCGCTCTCCCTCACCTTAGCATCCGGTCACGCCCCCCAAGTCCTGCCAACCGGGGTGTCAAAAATCCTTGCACCAGCCCCAGTGAGGTATGTTTATACTACGGGAGGTCCTGTCTAAGGGGCAATGCTAGGACAATAGTCTGGAAGTCTTTAGCAAACCCTCCCCTACTGGCCAGTGCACTAGGCCCCGCACCCTAAGTTTGAGCTCTCAGAATTAAGCTCCTCCAAACCTGGGTGCCAGTGCCTGAACTATGTCCCCAGTAAGTAATATTGTCCCTTTTTTAAGCAATGCATAGGGTATGGCCAACGACCTAGGGTCATGACCTAGACTAGGGTCATGACCTGTCTCTTCCAGCTTGCTGTATGGGGCTCAACGATGTCGGCTGCAGCAGCAACACGCAGGCAGGTTGCCTGCTGTGTTTAGCTAGCTTGGCTTCCCAGGTCAGGGGGAAGAGGTTAATGTGTTTGCCGCCTTCCCTGGTTATGGCCAAGGGCTTTGTGGGGTCCGGTCTCCCTTCCCGTGATCTATAAAAGAGGTTCAGGATCCCAAGGGTGCGGATTAAGAACAGGAACTGAGGCTTGCTGGGACCTGTGGTCCACCTCAGGAGCACTGACTCATTGGGACCCCTGTGACTTGAACACTTCCACTTAGGATTCTCCAACTATGGCCTACACCCTAAAGGAGTTTACCTGTACGGGTAGCTGCAACCAGAGTTCGTTAGGGGAAGGACGTTTTACTCTGTTGCATATGTTATACTAAATTTTCAGTAAACTTATTTCAACTGCCATGAGCCTGGTTTGAAGTTATTCAAGTGGTGCATATTTGGTAACACCATTGCAAAAGGTTAACTCGCAAGGCAAAGTGGAGGTAGCTTCCACGGGTACCTGGTTGAGTGAAAGATCCTCCGGTAGCGAGGGAGCCGGTGTGCTGACTTCCTCTCTAGCTGTCTGTCTGCTCTCAGAGACCAAAGGAGACAAACATTACAGAGTTAAGACCTCAGGCACAAGAAGGAAAGCGTTAACAAGCTTGCATGTGGTCCACTATGTGCTCAGCAGGACTTCATTTTGTTACTGGGAGTGAGGTAATAGAGTTACACTGGACTGGTGGAGTGGGTGCAGGCTCTGCACATTCCTCCAAATGCAACATACATCAGTTACGTAAGTGTGTAGTGTCCTGCAACAAAACCTCTTACAGGTGAACTCTGTGTATTATTGTTGCACACAAGAGGCTCATCTCTGGGTTGGGGACTGCCTTAATGTTCGTAGTGAGAACACCTTCGGGTAAGGTTACCTGTAGTGGTACCCCCATAGGGGCTGCTGGATATTGTGGACCACTTGTCACCCTGCCCAGCCCGGAATTCACTTCCCAGTCACTCTTGAGACAATGAACAGTCCGTATGTTTGTTTGTTTTTTGTATTTTATTGAGAGATTTTGAACTTGGATAGGGTAAGGGAAATTATGGGATGAACCTCTATTTACAATTTTAGAGTTCCAGTCTCCTCCAGCACAACACTTATGTGTAGCCTGTTCCTCTCTCTCTTGTACAATACTTGGTTCCTAGTACAGCTAGCACACGGTTAGGCCTGACCCTGGTTTCAGCCAGGCCTTAGCATCTACCATTTGCAGGCAGGGACCCATGCCCCATTAGTGTAGCAACAAAAATAGGAAAATCTTTAGTGCTAGCTGACCTTGGTGGACTACTGTTCCCAGTCAGTCCTCTTCAGGTCCTGCCAACCCTCCTGGTTACAGCTGCCCAACTCCACTGCCCATGACATCAGTCTCTCCCGCTAGCTCTACTTCCATTTCAGACTGCACTGTGCCTGTCACTCACCAGCCCTCTGGCTGCACTCCGGTGGATCCCTTCTGGAGACTTGCCCGGCAACACTAAAGTAGAGGGTGCTGCATAGCCAACGTGAATGGGCACAGTAGACCTCGCCCACAGATGTCCTCTTCTCAAACCAAGAGATGTCCACTACTTGGCCTCTCTGCATCCCCGACGCTGCAGCAAAACAACCTGACAGCAGCCTGCTACACTGTGTAACTGTTACACCACAACCCCAGTTCTTGGAATAGATCTTCCTTTTTCTCCCACAGAGCTGTAGTAATGCTGGGATATGGAGTCCCTAAAGGCAATCTGTAATACAGGTTCAGTGTGTCTGGGGACTTTCCCCACAAGTTCCTCCCAGCAGGTTCTTTCCTTCCCACAATCCACAGCAGCTCAATTTCTTTTTCCTTTTTGTGATCCAGGGTGGTTGGCATGGCTTTCCTCCACCTCTCCCTGTTGCTGCATACAGTCCTGCAAATGACCAGTTCTCTGTCCTTCTCTCCTCACTGGCAGGACAGGAGAGAATAGCTGCAGCACTGGCTGTGTGTGAGTGGCTGCAGAATGTGTAACACTGTCAGTGACACCCTGGTCTGTGTAGCTTTAGTCCACATTTCACCTTGACTGGGTATACACACATATTGGCTGCTATCATATTCTCTGAACTCCTTTCCTGTGCATACTGTCTACCATTAAATCCTCCACATTCCTGTTGAGCACATACTGACCACAGCTATAACTTTCAAGTTACTGCCTGTTGTCTTATTCTCTTCTGCGCTTACTACCTATTGATACACATCCTGTACTCCTCTCCTGCACATTGGCCATCATCATTCCCTATGTACTACTTGCTTGAACATTCTGGCCACTGTCTTACCCTCCGCAATGCTCTCCTGCACATATTCATACCTCCCATCTTTCTGCGATGGAAATGAGGGACACCTATTAGCAAAAGTATGTAGGCATAGGACAACCCCCCCCCCCCCCCCCCCCCAGGAGAATTGTACAACAAAATATTGGTTAAACCCAATCTTCTTTTTTTTTTTTTTTTTTTTTTATAATACTATTCCTTTATTGGCTTTTGGAATTTTCAGATGCAACACTTTAGAAAATGGATGAAAGGTTTAGCATTGTAAATCACTTTTGGATAGATAAATAGTGCATTTTATATACAACTATAGATAAATAGTGCATTTTATATACAACTATATAATTCGGAACAAAAATGAGGGACAAATGAAGAGGAGAGAGGGATGGAGAGACTTGGTCCAAAATGAGGGACAGTCCTTCAAAATCAGGGACAGTTGGGAGCAATGCATACTGCATGCTAAAACACTTTTTTTTAGCAATGTTTCCAATATCCCAACCTTGTCCATTCTGGAACAGTTACACTTTTTGCTGGCCTGTATATTATATTTTTTTTCAAGCTTTTGTAATATAAATATTAAATATAAATATTTTTTTTCTTCAATCCAGCCAGTAGGCTCATATTTTGGCTCATTTTTATGCATCTACATCTGTTTGTTGCTTCCTCCAATGAAAAATAGCCTAATGTTTACAGAGTTTAGTAGCTCAAGCTGAAACTTACGCAAATCATTTTTTTTTATTGTGAACCCTGGAAAGAACTGGGAGCTACCATCAACAACTTTATTTTTAAAGGCGCAAGCTCTGAGGCTGTTTATGATCCTGATGCTGGCTCCAGTACTTGATGGGTCACTGACCATTATTAAATAGCAGCAAGGGTCACCTCTGACATGCTAGAAAGTGCTTTTCCAAAGAGTGGTGATGCTGGCTCAACTACCTAGTTAGTGGGTCACTGATTTGAAAGAAGCGCCCCTTAACTCCCCTTTCTGCATGTTTATTCTAGGTCAATTTAGGATAATGACCCTAAAGCCTATCCCCTTTACAGAGTCAATAATGATAGGTCTGGTGTTCTGTCCTTACAGGTGCTAAGTGGTTAGAAGCAGGGAACTGACCACTATGGAAAGTGGTTACTAGACAATAAATTCTCATTCATGCCACAAAGACTTTGGCCAGTGTTACTTCTTCCTTGCGTGACAAAAGTGATGATTGCCCTCTGTATAATAGGAGGCTGTATTGGCTGTTTGGGCATTTACCAGAGCACAATGGGAGGCAAAAGATATAACGGCTTTATTGGCTGGCCTGTGCTCAGGGTGCCCAGACACCATAATGCTGTTCTTAGAGGGATCCTGGTCAAATCAAACATACCAAAAATGGTCATATTTGTTGTCAACTGTTTTTGCTGCCCAAGTCAATTGCCTCTTTCTGCAAAGCTTTTCAAGTTGCTGTTCCAAACTATTTTTCCCCATTAATACTAGAGAGGAACCAGATGTATACACAATGTGACCACTCAGGACAGCATACGTCCCAAATTTAGCAATTTTATTGTCAAAGAAGCAGATAGGAGGAGAACTAGAGAGTAGCCCAACTGATCTCCCTGGGAGCTGTTGGCTGGCAATTGCTGCTTGCGAACAAACACCTACAAGTGTTGCCCAGTTTGACTGAAAATGGTTGTATTGGCTGACTGCAAACACATTGTTAATGGATCTTGTTATACAATGTTCTGCACTAAAAATATAATGTCATTAATTCTTGCCCTATCCTGCTGGAGCAGTGGCAAACCATTTTGGGCAATTGATCTTTTTAATTTTGTTTGACAATGGATGAGTGGATGTACAATTGTTTTGCAAATGTGACCATGACCATCAATTTCAAACGACCATTCTTCTCTCATGTCCTTGGTTGGTCAAACAGTGCTTTAGGGAACTCTGATAAAACATTAAGAGCTCCCCCCAATCAAAATAACATCATAGCCCACCGATAAGGCGCCAGCATGGGCACAGTTGCCCAAATTCTGCAAATGGACTGAAGCTTTTAAGTGTGAAAGCTACAGGAACACAGTTTTAAATTGCTGTAACCCTGTTTTTCACCACTATCACTACTGTGTGAAGGCTTTTCCTCAGATCACCTTTTACATCTCCTATTCGCAGCAATTTTATTGTATTGTGGAGAAAACCAGTCTTGCTCCTACTTTTTGTGATTTTTTTTTTTTTTTTTTTTTTTTTTTTTTTTTTTTTTTTTTCAAGGGTTAGTGTCTTATGCAGATAATCTTGGAAAGCTCCACGTTTTTCCTAAAAACACCTGATTATTTTTCAAACCAAACTGCTGTATCTGCTTTTTACCTGTGTCCTTCATGTGTGATGTGTTTCATGCTGGATACTTAGATAAATGGATACATAGATAAAACAAGAACTAACACATATATATATATTTTTTTTTTTATTCCTATAGAATTTAACATTTCCTTTGCTGGCTGTGTCTCTGCTCTCTTCTTTTGGGTCTTCTATGTTGTATGGCTACAACCTAGCAGTGGTAAATTCTCCCTCTGAGGTAAGTTTGATGGACAATGGCAGTTAATAATGTTGATGCCTTAAATGCCAGTTTAGCAGTCTGCCCTTTTTAAATACATTTTCACAAAAACTGAAGTGCAAGAAATACAAACATCAGTAAACATGTATATAGGTGAAACAAGGTGCTCAAACCACATTGTGACTGGATCAAGTCCATTTATAAACAACCTCATGGTAATTCTTAGTGGCAAGCGTTTCCCGCCTTCACCACATCAAAACACAAAGCTGCTTACCAGAAGCCAAGACCCCACAGGATGAAAGGTCTATGGCATAAGCAGCAGAAATGTAGCTTTTCTTTTATATGGAATCCAGTTGGATCAGCCAGGTAAAAATGCACCAGAGAGAAAGGAAGGGAGATCTTCTTAGTATAGTAAAATATTTACGTGCTTATTAAAAAACAAAGAGAAATGCTCACAAAGTATGGCACATTACCAGCGCATTCAACAAACACTGCTTGCTCTGGCCAGCGAGCCTGAAGGCATCACCACTGAGGCTCCTCCCTATGCGTTTCTTCACAACCAACGTCCCCAAGGAGCGCAAGCAGCAAAAGGCTTGTGCCATACTTTGTGAGTATCTCTTTGCTTTGCTAATAAATAAATTATAATTTTACTAAACTATGGAGTTCTCCATTCTTTTCTCTCTGGTACATTATTGCTTGGCCTTATTTTGATTGGAGTCCATATAACAGAAATGCTACATTCCTGCTGTCTGTGCTCTGTTATTGCAATCAATCTTCTTATCCTGTGGGGTCTTGGCTTCTGATAAGCAGCTTTGTGTTTTTAATGTGGTGAAGATTGAAGCACTTGCCACTAAGGACTACCATCACATTGGTTCTAAATAGACTTGATCCAGTTACAATGTGTCTGAGCACCTTGTGTTCACCTATATACATGTTTACTGATGTTTTTCTTGCACTGCATTAGCTTTGTGAAAATGTATTTAAGGCTGGGTTCACACGGGGAAATCCACATCCAATTCTCGTGTCAGCTCTCTATGACCAATGGATAGCCTCATGCATAGCCTGAATCTATCCACGGCCGCCGCTGCCACCCCCTATTCAGGCGCCCCGCCCCTTTTTCGGGTGCCTGAATTACAGTTGCGGGGGGTATTTTTGAAGCACCTGGTTAGAGCCATAGACTCTAATAGGCGTCAAAATAGCGTGACCTGCGAGTGCCATGCTTGGTGCTTGCAGTTTACCCAGGTGTGTTTAGAACAGCAAATGAATATTCGCTTTCCTAACACTGAACCTCCAATCAGGTGCTCGGGTCTGTTACCCATCGCCTCATAGGCGTCCAATCACAGCGCCTGTCGCTTCAGCCAATCAGGAGGAAAGGATGGGAGGGGACGCATGGCGGGCACCGCTCACCGCCGTCACCCGCTGCCCCACCGAGACAGGGTAAGTGCTGGGCAGACGGTGGGCGGGGGGGGGGGGGCACAGTGGCGGTGTTTGCTGGGACTCTGTGGAAGTGTTTGCTGGGGCACAGTGGCTGCATTTGATGGCACAGTGAGGCTGCAACTAATTTTTTTTTTTTTTCAGAATTTTTCAGTTTGTTTGCGCCCCCCCAAAACATTTTGAGCAACGGCTGCCACTGGCAAGGCCTACAGGGGAATGCATTATAGTAATATGGGGATCAACACAATAGTGACCTTGTGATGTGTAGGCACAAAATAGCAACCCTAACAATACATGCACTGCCAATAGAAAAATGTATACAACAGAAAGGAAAATGTCTTTTAGTTCTACTTTAAGTGTGACCTCCAGCAGAAACTTTTTTGTAGACCTTTTAAGTGACATTCGGAAGGGTTAGAATTGTTTGGGGGATTTTTCTTGTTGCCTACATTATCACTGGGGAGACCTCTCTACAGACACTAACAACCTCACAATGATTCTAAACCTTTCCCACTGTTAACTACTTGTGTTACCAGGAGAGGTAATCTGTTGAGCTCTACCCAAGTTCAAATCAATGTATTTGCAAGTTCAAGTAAATCATGAAGCAAATTATTATTATATTTTTTTTTTTTTTAAATCTGCTAAAGTTTAGAGAGACATTTTAAAAATAAACATTTTGCAATGATGAGTTAAAGTTTAATTGAAGCCAAAGCTCTTTATTTTAGTTTTGAATAAATCGGAGATTGGACCCCTGTAAATACTTTTTTTTTTTTTTTTTTTTCACTCTCTGTGGGGAGATTTTTAAGACACAAAAGGCAGAGAGAGTAGATCTTTCCAAAGTGAGAGCGATTCTTTCTGAAATTGTCACTGGAACACGTGTCTTCGAAACACTTCCCATATTCCTGTTCAACTGGCAAATTAATATATTCGATTTTCCCTCACTTTAAATCCTGGTGACAATGGTCACCAACATTTTCAAAAATTAACTACAGTACCTGTTATAGTCAGGTCTGGAAACCTGCATGGTTTTTATTCAGAACATTGGTAAAAAAGATAGAAATTGACTTCAGAATGCCTTAACAAAATCATTGTTCTGAATAAAAATATTGTTGGTCCCAGATCTGGCTGTAACAGATTGTTTTTCTAATCTCTGCTGATGTGCGTTTCACATGTAGCACCAGTTTGATCTACTCTTCTCAAGCTTGAGGCTAACTGTAACCTTTGGACTACCGAGTCATATGTGTGGTCATGCACACTAGAAAGGAATGTCAGGCGATGACCGTGCTTGTTGAAGGACCTCTAAACGTACATGCTGGCTTTTCCAAACAATCTTAAAAAAAAGTGTTGCAGGACCTAAGCAATTCAATATAATTGCAATCAATTAGATTTTCCAGTGTGCAGTTAATGTCTCTCATCCTAATGAAGATTTATGACAACTGTCAACTACTGTATATATTTCCTTTAGCTTATAACAGTAAAAGCACAGAACAAAAAGCTACACAAAACTATTTATAACCATCAGCATTTTTGTTTGAGGGTGCAGAAATTTTTACTTATGCTTACAAATGCTATTTGTGCGTCCTTTCTTATTTAATGTATACTTTGTTTCAGTTTAGTAAACCTTTAAGTTTTGGATTTTCATCTGTCAATTTTTCTTTTTGATTACATTTTAAAGCTATTGTTTTCCCTTGTAATGATGTATCTGATCTAATGTATTTGTGTTTAAAAACTATGGAATAAATATTAGAAGTGTGTCCTACAGCAACCAATTAGATATTACCTGTCATTTTAAAATAATAACATTTTTGTTTGTTGTTACACCTTTTCATTAGGTTTATTATCTGGAGTATCCTTAAAAAATACCATTGTGTAGAATTTAAACATTAATTGTCTAATATAACTTATAATTTTTTTTTTATATATTCATAGTATATCTAATTACATTCTAGATTTTCTGCATTTGTCCCCAGTAAATTAATGGGGATTCTTAGACCGTTATCAATTAATATTTTACTTTGTTTTAAGAGCAGCCATATAATAAAAAGTGGCTCTACATCTAAGTAATTTGCAGTCCAATTACATTATCTTAAAACCTTGATAATTTAGAGTTTCCTATTTTGCAGCATATTAAAGCATTTTACAACAGTACCTGGCACCAGCGATATGGAGAGTTTCTCGAGCAAAGTCCATTAACCATTTTCTATTCCTTGACGGTATCGGTGTTTGCAATTGGTGGAATGTTGGGCTCTCTGTTTGTTGGAGTTCTGGTATCGAGATTTGGAAGGTATGTTTGTTTTTAGTATTCACAATGTGTTATTATTTCCTGGGAACAATAAATTATGTAAATTTTGCAGCTCGTATCTTTGGTGGCTTATTTAAAAATTTAAAGGGTATATCCTGCAAAAAACACTTTTTTGGGGGGGGGATAAAGTAGGGAAGGACTAGAGTCCCTTTCAGCTTTTTACTGCTATTTGGGACTTTATTAGAAAGACAAACCCTCGCTCCCTGTCCTGCTGACAACATTTTAGCAGAAAGGGTGCAAGGGAAATTCTGCAACAAAAACCTAAACCTTTCTAATTGAGCCCCAAATAGTGATAAAAAAACAATTGGACTTCTAATCCTTCCCCATTCTATCCAAAACTAGAAGAAAAAAACATTTTGGCATGATATACACTTTAAGTTACAGTGCAATCAACCACCGTAATTTCAAACCTGTGAAAAGAAGAGCATAGTATGTTTTCAAACCTATGTAATATTCTGAATTGAATAATAGTTCTATAATAATAATTTGGGCGGCACAGTAGTGTAGTTGGTAGCACTTTTGCCTAGCAGTAAGAAGGGTCGCTGGTTCGAATCCCAACCATGACACTACCTGCCTGGAGTTTGCATGTTCTCCCTGTGCCTGCGTGGGTTTCCTCCGGGTACTCTGGTTTCCCACCACACTCCAAAGACATGCTGGTAGGTTAATTGGATCCTGTCTAAATTGTCCCTAGTATGTATGAATGTGAGTTAGGGACCTTAGATTGTAAGCTCCTTGAGGGTAGGGACTGATGTGAATGTACAACGTATATGTAAAGTGCTGCGTAAATTGACGGCGCTATATAAGTACCTGAAATAAATAAAATAAAAAATAGTCTTTTAATTTTAATTCTGTTTTCAAAGCCCTTGGCAGCTGTTTTTAACTCACAAGGATCCCAGCAAAAAGATCCTTCTATTACATTTAAACCTAAACTCCTAAACTTTATTCTGCTTTTATTTTGCCTTCTTTCCCGCCTCATCAACATGCATATGACATTCCTAAAAAAAACATTTTCTGTTTTCATTATGTATCCTATTTTACACACACTGACATCATCACTGGGTCTTTGTGCTTCTGCAATGCAGGCAGATCATGGCTGGTGGTAGGGGTCAGCAGGGAGTTTTACATAATCTGAAATCACCACAGAACCCCACCTTGCCCCAATACTCAGTACAAGAGTCCTAAGCCCTGATGCAAGCAGTAACTTCATGCTTGGAAGTAGTAATGCATATATGAAAATGCCCTGAATGGTGGATGTCATTCTGGAAGGGAGAGCATCCCTAGGCAATGCCCACATGTTATGCTGAGCCTCCATGATTGATAGAACTGAAATCAATAAATAAAAAGTGGCAGTAGGTCTGGGGAGGAATGGGCAAGATTATCTATCTGACTTGCTTCAGCTTCTGTTGCACACTCTGGAATCCTACATGCTGGAGTTCAGCTTTATCTACTTTTCTACCAACTTCAACACACCCCCAGCTGCTATAGCAGCATGGAGTGTGTTTAAATGTGTTAAGCTGTCAAAGGGCTTTTAGGTAGAAGTGATTTGGGTGGCTGTAAAACAAATCGATCACTTCCATGGCCCACCAGACTTTCTAGGCTCCGCTGTCCCACTTGCAGACCTGGGACCAGCATGGAGGGTGGAACGGAGGGAGACCCATCAATGCCCATTCATTGATTTCCCCTCCCTCCGGTGAATGAACATGGAAGGGACATGTTCTACATAACCTCCAGGTTCAGCTGTCCCTTTTCCTGGCTCCTGTCTAAACTGATAACCTGTAAAGGCTTTTAAAGCAACACCTATGGACAATTTTGGGTACCAAAGTTTATCACTCTTTCCTTGGTGACTTGACTTATTGGGTATCTATTTACTCATCAAAACCTCATCTTTTATATTTTGCCAAAAATTGATTAACATATTGTGTTTTGTGTGCAAAAGATCAACTTTAGAGCATTTTTTGCTGAAAATTTGCATTTGATAAACATGTGCTGATATTGTGTGACATAAAGTGCAATTACCATCATTTTATTCTTCATGTTTTTTTTTTCCAGAAAATGTATATTTGAGAACGGGATTAACTAACTCTTCAGGCCTAAAATGTGCATTTTAACATGTGTGCAAATACTGGCTCTGGTACCAAAGTGGTTAAAGCCTTTGCGTAGGGGCAGTGAATGTATTATACAACTACAGCAAACTATCAGACAATGAATGATTGGCATGCCAAACACTGCATTTGAACACATATTCTCCTTTGAGACATCAAACATCCTCTAAAGGCAGATTCATACCTCTGTGTTTTGGTACAGTATTAAGAATCTAGTCTGCCACACTTGTTACCAGCAAAACCCACCTTTCCCAAGAAAAAAATGCATGTGCAATGTGTTGAAAATACAAGGAGACTGCAGTAGGGTGCAACTGGGAATAACTCTCCTGCATTACACACAGGTAAAGAAATGGGGTTCCCGGGTCACCAGATTGACAAAAAGTTAGTAAGGTAGACTGGTTCAGTACTGCAATGCTTGGACCCTTGTAGGTACATTTCTGACAAAGTAGGATCTGTTACCTGAACGCATTTCAAGATTTAAAATGTAAGAAAAGCCTAACTATATTTTTAAAAACATCACCCCCATTGTCATCTATCGTACCTGTATTTTAATCTGCTCTGGTCCAGTTATGTGATCCCACAGCTCTCCCAGCTACCTTGTGTCTGTGAGTGGCTGCTGCAAAGGAGAGGAAGGAGCACTCACAATGGATGGGCTATGGAAGCCTATGGGTGACGTCAAGGCTCCTAGAATTTAGAACATTGTTCAGAGTGCTCCCATACATACTGCAGGATCATGTGACCAGACTGGAGTTGATTAAAAATAGGTAAGTACACAAATCTTTTTTATACAGGATAGGTAGGAGAAGGGTGGAGAGAACACTTTTTAAGAATATTATAGTTAGGCTTTTCTTTCAATTTTGTTTTCAGTTCTGACTGCAGTGTACATTGAAATCACTTTGTTGTTCTGGGAAATGTGGAACTCTGGTTCTAAACTGAAACCTTAATCTTTGCTAAAAGTTAGCAGTCTTTTTTTTATTCCAAACATGAGATGGAAGATAGAAAAGATGCAAAACCAGCCTTACTGCCCTCCAACATCTGACTTACGTAAAGTTGAGTATTTGCGTAAATCTAGTAATTTATGATAATGCTCCTCAAATGTTGATAATTCAAGGGTTAATTGAAGGGTAAGACCTCATTGGATGCCACTTAAAAGTTAAAGTCCTTCATCTCTGTAGGATTTATTAGTTCTGTGCCATTCTCATTCACAGTAATGATCACACACAGACAATTAATATCCATGGGATAGCCAAGTTGCTCACATCAATAGCAAGGCTGTGTATATGATGAGAACATATTGTGACTAGCCGAGCAGAATATAGTTTACTTCAAACCTCATCCAAGGCTGCCTGCTATCTTCCATTCCAGATTAACCACTTTCTCACACTATTAACCCAGGCCTTTTCATTTACATAATGGGTTTCTCTTAATGGCAGGAGCTTGCACTTCTACATAATAACACTTTATACTGCTTTATCAGATCAGGCCTTATGTTTGTCTAACACATACATTCTAATTGTAGCACTACCCCCATAGAAGCTTCTGGTAGATGAAGGGTTTCCCTACTGTTTACAGTGATGACCCATCCTGAAACTGGACCCAACAATAGACCAATACATCAATGGGCTTTATTAAAAACAGAAAAGAGGTGGTTAACAGGCTTGACAATAGTAAATGTAGTCGTTTAATGACAGTAGCAGAATTCAATATTACAGCAATTTGAAGAGTATTTATGTTCGTCTTCTGTATAACCACCGAAAGACCTTGCCCAAAATGCACTGGGCAATTGGAGAACAATGCTATAATTACCATGCAATAAATATCCCCAATAAAGAGCAAGGAGAATGCAGCTAACTATTAAGGGCCTATCCAGAAGTTACTGGACCCTCGCCTCTGGCCAGTAGGTAAATCTGCCCCAAAATTTGTAATTGTCTGTGCTATCATCTGGGCAGCTTTGTAAACAAAAAAAGCCACCCCCTCCCTTTCATTTATCGCCCCAGTCTCACAAAATATTGAGATACCTGCTAATGGAAGAAACCTTACAATCATTTGAAATGTATCTTCTTTTTATATTTAATGCATTTTCCACAATATTTTGCAACAAAATAGAAGAAACATTTACCCCTACTTACTGTAAATATTACCATAAGGATACTACTGTCCCAACTGCCCCATTGTTAATGGTGGGGCCCCTATAAAGTTAACATTGGAGTGCTTAACCTTCAAGTGAAGGTATTTGTAATCCACAGAGATAAGGGGGTATCTTTGCAAAGTGTTTCAGAGAGAGACAGAGAAGGGATTGGTGGGTTCTCCATTAATTAAAACTCTACCAGCAGCAGTAGTGTCCCAGCAAGCGTAGGCAAAATTAAACGCATACAAGGATGGCCAAATGCAGATCACACATTCAACATCTGGCAAATACTCTCATTGGATGTAGTCTGTTGTCTGATGGTTGCTTCTTAATGCTGGATAGAGGCAGATTAGCAACTGGCCACCAATGGGCACAAAATCATTTTTGATCAACTTGGGTACAATCAACCTGCTCATACATAGTTCCAATTTAGTCCGTTTCCCTCTGAATTGATTGAGATTCAAACCATGGCTGGCTTTAGTGTTTTCCACTGTAGAACTATGCTAATCTCTTTTTAAAAAACAATTCCAAGTTATAGGGTTACGACTAGACATTTCCCCCGTCCCACATGAGTGCACATTGTTCCTGAGGTGCCAATTGCCGTGTAAGGGTGTAAACAGGTGCATGCAATGGATTTACTGCATCATGTTTTTTTTTTTTTTTTCTACTATTATGGTTTTGATTAGTTTGTTTGTATTCCTCTTTAAAACTGTAAATCCAAATGAGTTAACTGCAATGTTTAGTTGTGCTTGCCCTGCTAGGGTGGTACTCCCTGGGAGGAAAGGGTTAACACTGCTGCTGCAGGTTTTCCTGGGCTTTTTCAGAAGTATTGCCCTCTGGTACCTCTATGAAACTAGAGGGGGGGGGAATCACACCTCAGGGGCGCTGTAGTAAGACGGTTGGAGGTACGGTTTCAGGCCTTGCCACTTAAGGAACAGAATGCTGCTAATTATGTGAACTACTACTTGCAATTAACCACCCCCGTGGGAACACAGCTGGGGGCTTCGGGGATATGAATTTATGCCACTGCTAAATGGACTTTGGGATTTGAGTACTTTTGTCACCTTTTATAAAGTATGACTACATCATGGGCATTCAGGGGCACCAGACGAACAGCACTTAACAAAACAGGTACATATTGAAGATGTCATGTGAATTGTTTGTTACTTTTTGTACAGCTTCAGTAAAGAGCATTTATTGTTCAACTTGGCCTGGTCTGAAGTTACTTAAAGTAATACTAAAGGCTCCATTTAAAAAAAAAAAAAAAAAAACAAAAAACAAAAAAACAACAAATGTGTTATGCTTACCTGCACTGTGCAATGGTATTGCACAGTGTAGCCTCAATCCTCCTCTTCTCTGGTCCCCCCACCAATACTCCACGTGCCCCCATAGGAAATAGGAAGCCACTTGCTATAGGGGCACTCGTGTGTGTGTGGTGTGCTCACTTTCAAGCCCTGTTCTGTGTGTCCATAAAACACACAGAATGGGGATCTGCCCCGCCCACCAGTCACTCTTCATGGGCTGTGATTGACCAATGGCTCCCGCTTCTGCGTCTCAGCAAATGAGGAGGCAGAGAACTGGGACAGCAGCAGCTCTCGGGCACATTGCTGGATCAAGGTCAGGTATGTATTTAGGGGGGCTGTGGGGAAAGCTGCACACTGAAGGTTTTCTACCTTCATGCATAGAGTGCATGAAGGTAAAAAACCTTCAGCCTCTACAACCACTTTAAGGACACCCTTAAAGGGGTGCTATGCATGTATGGCATATTATAAAAAACAGGACCTAAAATATGAACAAGAGGAGATAGAGAAGATACAGTTTCAATGCCTATATGGAGGAGGCTGGAGGCTAAATTGGCATTGCTAATGACTACTGTACTAGTCTAGTGTCATGTTCATGCAGCCAGCCTGGAAGCGGTGACATGGCAAAGGTGACGGAGGCCCTTGTAGTGAAGGAGCTTTTGTGCTTAGGCTCCTTCTCTCGCAATTTTTAATACTGGGTCTGACCTCACTGCACAGGGCATCCTAGGAACCCATCCTGGGAGTCATGGAAAACGGAGTGAAGCCTCAGGAGAAGAGCAAGCACGAGTGATGTACATCCTTCTAATATTCAAGTGAAACATACATTTTAATGTCACTGGAGTGAGGGGATGGGTTACTGGGCTGGTGGAGTCCTGGTACAAGCTCGGCAGTAGTGTCTCAGAAATGCTGCACAATACAGAGAGGGAAGAGTTACGAAGTGTATTGAAGAACTGTTATCCATTGTGCATAGAGTGTAGTGAAGAACTAATATTTAGAGTGAACAATGTAAAGAGTACAGAAGCTGGGCCAAGGATTACAAGGAGTTAATTGTGTTCTTATGGAGAAGATTTGCTTTGGAGAGCTACGTTAACTTCAACCTTGCATTAAACGGCAGCCTCAGCCCACCTTTAGGGGCATTAGTGAGCACTTTCTCTGGGTTTTTGCATAGGCGCTGGAAGCTTGGCCCAAAAGGGGGCTTGTGATTGGTTAGGTGTTGCTGCTAAACTGTACACATCACCACCCTGCTTCTTCTTGAATAAGCCATCTACCCAGCTGCTGTAGATGGAACCCTCCGCCACATTGTGTCATACTCCTAGCCATAGGGCTGCTCACGACCACCTTGGCCGTAGGCCTTATTAGTTGAGAATAAAGGGATGACCACACAACAATGCATTTTCCACACTTTATTGTGACTTTCTAAGTTTTCTATGACATCTAACATCACATTGACATACTAGCAGAAATCTTTGGTGTGGATCACCATACACAGGAGTAGACATTCTGTAGTTGTCATTTAGACACGGAACACCAGCACATACTTTTGTAAGTCATCTTTCCTGAGCTCCACAGAATTGGGAGTACCCCAGGTATACTATGTCCACAGCATTCAGCTTCCATTACTGAGTTTAATCAAGGTGCTCTCATTAATCTACCAGTCTCTTCCAATGTCCCTGGCATAGCTCTGCCCAGCCAGGCAAGTTCCCAGATGGCGCAATCATTCAAGAGTGTACTAGTACTCACAACAGAGGCTCTGGCCTGGCCTAAAAGGCCTTTTGCACCCCATTTATGACTCACGGAAGACCATAAAAAGGGTCAAGATGCCTACAGCTGTTCCTACTGCATTCAGAACCACTTTGCCTGGGATTTCAGCCTTCTAGAGCACCCTTTAGGTCAGTAGCCAATTACATCCTAGTAGCACTGGGGTGTTTGGCTCTTATGTTCAATCTCACATGACCCCTCCCATCCTGGCATTTTATATAAGTACTAACTCCACTCCGTTACATCACTAGAGGAAGGTTTTCCTAGGAAAGGGGCCTAACACCCAATTACCACTTTTCCTTTACTATACTATATTGGGAACAGAGCCACCTAGTAGCAAGCTAGCTGTAACTGCCTACTATACCTGAACATTCAATCTGGGGGATGGAGGAGGCATCTAAGCTTGTATAAATGCAGATTTTGAGAAAGTGGTATTTGTATAGGAATTTTACATGGAATCTAGCAGTGACTTGCAGAGGTGAGCACTAAAGTTACCATATGGTTCCTAGTATCCAGGAGAGGGGGTAAGTTTAACAAGTTTAGACAGAGAAAAAGTTCTCAGAATGATTTTGACTTCACAGTTGCTGATCTATACTCTCATACAAAACTTCAATTGTTTCTGAAGCTCCTGGTATAAGTCCATTCACTGGCTAATGGTCAGTACTGTTAATTATGTCCTGCAGGAAAGGAACAGTGATAAAGAGCTCCCCATTGGTCTTCATAGCCGGTGCTTTGATGGGTTTTAGCCGGATTTTAGGGTCCCCAGAGATGGTGATCATTGGACGGTTTATCACCGGCATTCACTCAGGTAAGGCCTCCTAATTGCTTGTAGCACATACTCATAAAGCAAAAAACATAACCATTTATTGTGTCCCTTCGCTGCAGTGATACTGAAACGCCGATTCTGAATGTCTAATAAAATTGCTTTTCAGTCCAGATACTGTAATCAAGTGTTATAACTCAAACTTGCCTGCTTCCTGGACTTGTCCAACTTATTTTAGAAGGCAAAAAGCAAATATGTAAGATGCAGCCCTCTATAGCCAATGAAAATAATTTTTCCATCAGTACTAAAATTGAATTGGTTAGTGTGGGTTACTCCATTTGACATCTATTGCTCTGTGCAGCCCCTTACTTTTAAAATGTATCGGTTACAAAAATAACTTTTTCTTTTTTTAAAAAAGGTGAAGCCTAAGGCAATGCAAAAAATTATGGATTTTATTTATAGTACAAAACATGCCTGAATGGGAATATCCTGTGTTTATAGTTCACTCCAAATGCAATTTTTTTTTTTTTTTTTTTTTTTTTTTTACGTAAATTTTATGCAGCAACCTAGTGTAAAATCCTGTACTTTAAATTGCATAATATGCAGGCTGGAAATATATCTGTGGCAATGGCTCTTTTTTGTTGGAGCTCTCAGCCCTGGGTCCCATACTGTTTTGTCGTGGAGTTTGTATGTTTTCCCAAGTTTTTGTTGAGTTCCTGACCCAAAAACAAAATTGTTGACTTGGTCTTGAATGTGTTTTTGTGTAGGCTTTAAAGTATCAGCCAATACATTAATATTTTGGCTCTATTAAACTGGGGAAATAATACTTTTGGTGTTCTTGCCTTTTAATGTCCACCAAAGCAGAATGAGAAATACTGCCTTTCATCCAGTGAGAATCTTTTTTTATTGTTGCATTTTTATTTAGAGGAAAACAGCATTGTAAATGGATTTTCTCTTTTTTTCGGGATGGTGGATGTGTAACTCATAGGTTGCAAAAACAGGTGTTCACTTTAATGGACAAGCATATTTACACGAAATAGCACAAACATTTGTTTACACAATATTCCTGTTTCTTGTTTTCCTCACATAGGCTTCCTTTTCCTTGGCTTCTCTACCCTGCATTTGTTTACACATGCCTCCCCCTTCCTTCACTTTGTTTACACATGCCTCCCCCTTCCTTCACTTTGTTTACACATGCCTCCCCCTTCCTTCACTTTTGTTTTACACATGCCTCCCCCTTCTTTCACTTTTGTTTTACACATGCCTCCCCATTCTCCACCTTGTTTATGCGTGCCTCCCCTTCCTTCCCCTTGTTTGTAATTTAAGCCTAGAGCGAGGGCATTAAAGAACAAATCCTTGTGAATAGGTAAAAACCATTCACTCTTAGGCCGGCCCTACACATACAGTGATGCGGGAATCCCTCCTGCCGGGCCATTATCTTCTCTTGGCGGGCCATTATCTTACGGCGGGGCGGGGGAAGCAGTCCAAACCAAGAGAAGACCGTGACTGTTGCTAGTGGCTATAGCAGCCGCTGGCAATAATCGAAAGAGAATCTGGTAGGCTGGTTGTAGCCAAGTTGATCAATTTGGTATAATCAGCCTGGCTATTAATGGTTCAAAGCCATGTATGACCGGCCTTAGTTCACTATTTGTTTCTCTTTAAAAGTAATAAAACAATCACATGCAGCTAGTGCATTTACCCAAAATTGGTGCTTATATTGGACTTTCATAGGCCACTTAATGTTAAATTTAGACTTCCATTAGCAGTTCCTGAATTGTGTTTAAATATAGATGAGATGAGGTTTTTAGCAGAGGAGAGAAAACCATAATTTTCATGATCCTTACTAGTAGTTCGAAGAGCAGGACAGTGGTGGAAGTTCCAGTAAAAGTGAACTTTTTACATAAATTTTTATATCAAGTTTACAAATCTGGAATCGGTAAGTATTATATATTTTTTTAAGGGTTTGGGCTAATTTAACCCTTTAAGAGACAATGTCAGTGCTTGGATACAGTATGTTGGTCTTGTGTAGAACCTGTTATATTCCTACAACCAGTTAAAACGTTTGATTTGGATAGAGGGACATGTTTGAGCCTCTGTCAGGCATTTATTATTCATGTGTCAGTTTTGGGGAGATTTCCTTTATTTCTGTTGGGAAGTGAAGGGAAATCTATCCAACAGGGACACAGACAAAAAACATTTGTTAGTAGAGTGAGGACGCATAAGAACTTCTGACAAGGATTTACTTCTTTTCCATGTCCCAGCGGCAGCTGCTATAACAGGAAGTAAGGAAAAAATACCCAACAGGGTCACAAATGGGAAACCTGACTATTTTAATTCTTCCCCTCCATCCATTCCCAAACTAAAAATCTTTAGCAGCAGCTGGGCTTAATGCTTATCTTCTGACCATATAACGTTCTGACAACATAAACTATTTGTAGCATCTCATTTAGGTTTTCGTGAACGTTTGGAGACATGATTTTGGTTAGCCTGGACAACTGACATTGGATCAATTGTTTGACCTCTTTTGAAAAGCTATCTAAATCCAAGAACAAACCTTTAATTTCAGCTTACCAGTCCGTAAATGCTTCATTAGTTTAAAATTTTCAGGCTCAGTACTGTCCTTACAGAAAAATACCCGCTTATCTGCTGGAAATGCAGTGCCTTGTCACTTCCTG
Organism: Aquarana catesbeiana; assembly: GCF_042186555.1. Taxonomy (NCBI): domain Eukaryota; kingdom Metazoa; phylum Chordata; class Amphibia; order Anura; family Ranidae; genus Aquarana; species Aquarana catesbeiana. The sequence continues at coordinate 96,753,942 of NC_133331.1, forward strand.
TGAGCTGAACTCAAATAACATCAGCCTTCCCTGATATCTCCTACGAACTACTGACCTCACTCCCCCAATTTTGAGATGAGGTGGTGTTTGGAGTCCAAATCAGTAGAGCAGCCTAGGATGACAACTTTATACCTCTCTAAATACAGTACAGTAATTGAATGTTGTTACCCTAAGACAGGAAATATGAAACGGGTAGGATCTACAGATGGTGATAAAAAGGGGGTGGGGCCTGAAAAAAAAATGAAGGCAGCAACCACCTCGAAAGAAAGGCTGGCCATATATTATACAATTTTCTTCAATTTATTTTGGATTTACCTTTCATCTGTGTAGTGCAAGGGCCTGCCTGATTGCATACAAATTGAAAGTGTTTAGGTTCGGCCCTTATATTATATGGTTTTGGTGAATCTAAAAGAAAATTGCACAATAATTGTATACAATAATTGTACACTGTATGGCCAGCCTAAGGACTGGTAAGTGTCAATGTACCACATTTTTGTTCTTCAGTTTTAATATGCTTACAGTCTCTTTAAACTCTTCACACATGCACAAACAAGATCACAAGATGGAGGACTTTCTTGCATGCTCAGTCTGCACAATAGTACTGTATTACATCTTACAAGTTGTGTGTCTTACTGCTGTCTAAACTCAGTATAGCAAGTGCTAAGGTGTTTCTTCACCATGTTACTAATACTTTAATCAGTAAAAAGTATGCATGGAATGCTACAAAAATCTGCTAAATGCAAACCTTTAAATGACTGGACCTTGCAGATTCTACCAAACTTGTATCTTTGTTGGGTGTAAATGTCAGATTTGCTTTTGTATTAACCCCTCAATAAATTATCTTATTTGCAGGCATTTCCCTCAGTGTGGTTCCTATGTACTTAGGAGAAATTGCCCCGAAGAATCTTCGTGGATTTTTGGGTCTGATGCCAAGTATTTTTATCTGTTTAGGAGTATTTTCTGCGCAGGTTCTTGGCCTACCAGAGCTACTGGGTCAGGTTTGTTGGTCATGTGTACTGTAATTTTAAAGAGGTTTTTAATTTTTCCTGAAAAAAAATTAGAATTTTATAGTTCATAATGGACATTCTAAAAATAGGTTGTTTTTTAATTGGTTTAATACGTTCACTCAAATTATAACTCCAGGAATGAACTTTTCTTCAAACATACAGATGTAAATATCCATATCTAATATCTGGAGGATCCTCTGGGGTTGCTGAAAATCACTGCAGTAGTCCTTGCTATGTACAGCGATAGCCATGACCTTTTGGGTGCTGCTCCAAGTACTTCCTCTCTGCACACTGAACCCAAACGATTGATTGTTTGACACTCCTGAAATTCAGTGAATGCCTTGTTTTTTTTTCAGTAAATACAATGCATTCTCTGATTGGACGAAGTGGGGAGTAGGAGATGATGATGATGGCACGATTTGCACCTCATCTAATGAGAGAATGACTTGTATCCATTAAAACACCTAGGAGAAATTTTCGAATGATGGTGGTGCAGTTTGTGTGCAGAGGGGAAGCCGCTTGAGCATTACCTGGAAGATTGGGGCTATCACTGTATGTAGCACAGGCTAACACAGTCATTTTCAGCAAACCCAGCAGCCCATCAGATATGGATGCTTACATCAAGCCAAGCTGGGCCATATAAGTTTGCAAAAAAAACAATAACTGGAGTTCTGCTTTAGGCTACCCTACTTTCTAAATGTCTTAAAGCTGTTGTGCTGTAAAGAAGATAATAAAACCTACTGAATACCTTTTCATTTTTTCTAAAGCACACTATTCCCAAACCACTGCCATTTTTTCCCAAATAAAATACATTTTTGTTAATCCTTTGTTGCATCTCAGTGCTGATCTCCTGCAATCTCTCTGGGGCCATTTCCTGTCTACATGCACTCTGGTGAGGCTGCATGGCATTTCCTATTGAGGGTTTCCTGGTGGTGACAACAGTGGACCATGCCTGCAATATGTGAGTTGAAATGGCCACTTTTAATCTCCATCAGAATCCCACATGACACAATGACAAAGTAAAAGCAAAGTTATAAGACAAGGACAAGAAGTATTGTCACCTTATAACAAGAAGTGCCTGAACAAAGACCTTCATGTCAGATTCACTGTATATTAATTTCATGAAAACTGCAGATTTAGAAATATTGAATTTTTTTTTTTTTTCTTCAAATGACAACATGGTAAAGCTAATAAATGATAGTAAATTTACTTAAAGGAGAAGTCCAGCCTTAGCTTTTTAGACTGGGCTTCTCCTCTGGGTCACAGGAGTGCAAATCGTTTTGCTCTCCTGTGACCCGTTTTCAGTGGAGAGTGGTCTGAAGTCCGTCGAGGCAGCACATCTGGATCCGCCACCTGCCTTGACCAATGGCAGTCTCAGCGAGCCACTCCCTGCTCCTCCACAGCTCATCGCTCCAATGAGCGTGGAGGAGCAGAGCAGGAGTGATGCTGACTAACAGTCAGCATTGCTCTGCTTGGGGAGGAGTGAGAACCGAGCCATCAGCAGTGTTCAGTGGCTTGATTCTCAGGGGGACAGCTGCAGCATCAGTCTGATGCTGCATCCACCTAGGCAAGTATGATTAGCCAAAAAAAAAAGAAAACCATAGTTCTCTTTTAAGGGTCAACTAATCTGTCTAATCACTGCACCCTTCTCAATATCACAAAGTAATTGCGCTTTTTTTTTTTTTTTTCTGTCTGCATGTCTATTTTTTGCGAAGGCTTGCAGAATGCTGCAGAGCTTTCTTTCTTGGGCCTGCATGTGAGTTTTGGGTGATGGAATGTGTATGCTTTCTAGCTGCTATAACTTTCCCCAGTTAGGAAAAGCCAGAGAGGTGGAACTGGCACAGGAACAGCTTGTGAAGAATGGCCACCTTGCAGTGGTAACTGAGAGATGCTGATAGAAAGTCTAGAACAACATACTCGGAGAGGCACTGGGAACTTTTAAGCTTGCATGTGTGGTTTTATAGCAACCAATTCTGTTCTTCCTTTGCTGTGCCAAAAAATGAAAAGGTAAATCTGATTGCTTGCTGTAGTGTAGGACAAACTAAAAAATTGTTCTGATGAAAGGAGACCTGTGAGAAAAGAGGTCAAGGTTTCTTGTGGAATATAGTACCTGACCTGCTTCCAGGTGTTGCAGTCTCAAATATTAGTGGAAGATAAATACAGGCAACAAAGTCTTGCTTCCGAAACCCTCTTATTATGCAATGAGTGCATATGGCTGAAGAGCTTATAGGGAGTTAATTTGCCATTGTTGGCAATACTGCTCTACTTCAGACTCCTGCTTGTGATCTAGAAGGTATTTTTGTTAGCATGTAAAATACTCTGTGCAGTCCTTTTCTATTCTTACAAAATGTTCTCTCAACAGGATGCCAGCTGGCCCTTGTTCCTTTCCTTGGTGGCGATACCCACTTTCGTGCAGATTTTGATGTTGCCTTTTTTCCCAGAGAGTCCTCGCTATCTTCTCATCGACAAGGGCAATGTGCATGCTACAATAGCTGGTGAGAAACAAGCCTTGTTACACCCTCTGAAGACACTGGGGGTGTTCATTTGTTGAAAGATGAAACTTACAAAAAATGTGTAGCACTAACTCACGGTGGAGCTGCTTATTTTTAGCGGGCTGTTACCGTCACCTTTTTACCTGTAATTTCACCGGTACCTGGTCTAGGGTTCCGTTGAGTTTATTATCAAACAATGTAGGCACCAGTCACTTGAGTATTTTTTCCAATGCTTTAATGGGAGATAACTGGAAGAAGTAGCAGGAAAGAGGTAGAAGGAGAGTTGCAGGGAAGTTCAAATACCTTTTCTTGGTGTAGCACTAAGGACTTGAAATCTTTGGGATGAATGTATCCTCAGCTCAGGAATAAATCTTTGCCCGCCCGGATAGGTCTCTCTCACTAACCCAGCAGCCGGAATGCAGCACGAACAAAAAGTCTCTGCCACAGACTTGATTGAAATAAAACCCGTACGATCCTCTGCCACAGGATGTAGTAGTTTTCAATTAACTTTAAGCCATCCCGGCAGTACTTGTGCGGTAGAGTAGTTTAGGATGCGCCCTCCAATTGAGTCACCAGGCCCTTCTTAAGACCAGCCTTGCATGGTCCCTTCCAAGATGGGTCCTCCCCTGGATCTTCCCGATTGTCCGGCTTCTTCCCGCAGGACAGACAGCACAGGACCATCCCAGCAATAGCAGGCCCCAGACAGGCTTCTGGGTCCACCCGCTCGGCTGCCGCAACGCAACCCTCCAGGCCGGAGGGCCGCGAAGTAGGACTCACTTACACATGCCTCTAGGCCAGGAGGGCCACGAGGTAAAACTCCCAGAAACATGGTGTCTGTCCCATAAATACCCTCTCCCAGAATGCAACTCGGAGGACCACCTCCGCCGAGTTATCTCCGGGACAGAAGAGCACTCAAAAACTTCAGCTTGTTGCTTTTCCAACACCGACCCATGGTGACAACGACACCCACAGGCACAATGTGGAACTGCACGCAACACAGCCAAGCTGGAACAGAGGCTAGTCTAACATTAGATTGAATCTAACTAGGTACAGAACAGATGACCCACTAAATTTACCTATAAGTGGTAGATTGAAAAAAATCTACCTGTGCTACAAATGTATTTGGCATCTCTATGTAATCTTTAATGTGTACAGTTCATAGATTGAGAAACTGAGGAAAACTGCTGAAATTTGGAGATCTAGATTCTGGAATTAACTTTTATGTCCATGTCATCTTTCTAAAATGTACCTTTTTGTACACTGGTTAGCTAAAAATGACAAGCCAAGAAAAGCAATTGTTTTTGGTCTAGAATCAGATGTGCCACTTGATTTGCATTGCACAAACTTGTGTGAAGTTACATTATAGAGTGTATGTACAGAAAAGGCAGACCATACCTAGCTTTGAAGTTGATAAGCTGAATGGTACGGTGGTGTTTTATTTCTGAGCTTTTAAAGTTGAGCTCCAGCAAAAGCTTTTTTTTTAGATTTGGCTAGAGTTGGGGAAACTGGAACCCATTTCTGGTTGGCAACATACTGTCTTTTAAAAATTAAGGAGATATTTTACTGATGTGGACACAAACTGTAGTCTGCCTGGCTGAAGCAACTTTCTGGATTTGTTGTTTTTTTTTTCCCTCACAAATTTGCAGTCTTTAACATCCAGTTACATCCTTAAGGCTAACTTCCTATTTGGGGAGCTTTTGAAATGCAATCTGGTGTCAAGCCTTCAGGAGTCCAGCTACCTCTTAAAAAATGAGACGCGTGCACTGCAACCCTGTAAGCATTTGGCTCGCGGTTGTAGCATAGCTCCATGGACTTGAATGGGAGAGTTTTGACAGGTAGTGCTGCCTGTCAACTTGATAAGTACATTTTTAACCCCCCCAGGCTGTATGACCGCTTTTAGGTGGGTGGTAAATTGCCCACTCTTACCACCCTCTGGCTGCCTATGAAAGAAACCAGAGTTTTCACGAGGTTTGGATAACTCCTTGTTAGGCTACATTCAGATGGTGGAATATCTGCTTATTTAGTTTACTTCATTATATTTTTTGTACTTGATGATCAGAAATAATAAAACACTTTCTATGGTTTATTTAGAAGACTAAATGGGAAGAAATAGGATGTTCATTGTTGCTGTTTACATAAACTTTAAGGGAAACCTTTCCTGAGGCCTTGTTCACACAAGGCTTCGGGTATTCTAACAGAAGTATGTACAGCGAGTTTTTGGAAGCTTTCAGCAACAGCACCACTGTCCCGTACAATGACCAAACTTTTCCAGATGTCGCAGAACATGTTCACTTTAGGTATTTAGTCTACTCAGCTAATCTCAGATTTCATCTGTGTGAAGAGCCATTAGATTTCCTGCTTGACAATAAAGAAGCTTTCACCTTACAACCTGGACATTGGCTGTCTTGTCCTCCTGACAGGACGTGTTCTAGTGCTACAGACCGACTCATGCTCTTAGGAAGATGGATGGGTGATGTCCCTCACAGTCTTGTCTGTCACTTTCATTGCTTCCCTCCGGTTACCAAAGATACCTGTGAATCTCTTTTCTCTCACTCGTCTTTCTGACTGCTTGTTGAATTGCCCAGCGCACACAAAAGCAATGATCATTTGATACAGAGACAACACTGTTGGCTATTATAATGACTCATAATCACCCGGCTGGAAGTATGAGACAAAATGAATGGGAGGGGTTACATGCGCTTCTCATTCTGCCAGTAATAGCTGAAGCGTGTCGCAAAATCAGTTTTATCTTTATTTTTCCATGTACGAAATGCACAGTATTGCATGCTTTTTCTATACTGATTTTATAATATAAATTGTGTCTATTGTTCACTGAGCTATAATAATTAGCATTCTTTCCCTTTTTTTATCTTAATTTGGTATTAAACAGAGAGTATAAGTAAAATGGGCAAACATAACAAACAAGGCATTTTATGTAAAAGAGTTATAAAACCATTTGCAAAATTGTATGAAAAAGAGAACACCTAAAAATGTGCAATTTGAGACTATATTACTATGCAGCATGCTGTTCTACATAACAAGCTATTTTAGCTTTTAAGGAGGCCTTCCAATGGCAGTTGGCACTATCCATGCATTACAGTGCTATAGTAACTATGTTTTTTCTGTATATTTTCATTCAAACTGTAATAACTATGTGATGTTTGCATAAAGGTTTATCTCTTCTTGATGCCACATCAACATGCTTGATGTGTGCTCTAGGATAGCTTGAGCCTGAAGTAACATACTGTTAAAGAAATTCTGTAATATATATATATCTAGGCTGTTATTGCTGACCTGTGCTTTGAAAAATGCTAGTTGACTGGCCATCTTGCTGAGCTTCAGTGTCCTGAAAGTATGCAGACATGGAGTTTAGACTTTTATGGAAGTATATTTTTTCCTGGTCAGTATTGCGGGTGCTGGGTGAAGATCCCTGGCCCACTGTCACATCTAGGAGGGAGATCAGGAAGAGGCTGCAGTAGCAGGAACATATGCCAACCTAAAAATGGGTGGAACATGCTCCCAAGGATGAACTTGTCCTGTAAACTTAATATATTGATTACACAATCATTTTTGTATATGGACAACTTGGGATAGTGTTATGACTTTTTGTAGGCTTGTAAGTGGGGCCCGGGCTGCCTCTCGTGTTGCCATAGCATTCAGCTGGATCACCTTACAAATTGTACCAACTTCCAGGGAAAAAATTTTCCCCAGTTGTCTTCCAGGACAGCACTTGAGAGATGGAGTCCCTCCCATTGACCCAGGAAACACATTGCCAAAACAGTTCAAAAGGCGGTCCCTCAGGTCCCTGGCCAGTCATTTGTGTTTCCTCCTTCGGAGGAACATGTTGCCAGGAACCAGGTCAGAAGGACGCTATCTCTCAGGGGCTGCCTGAGGGGAGCGGAGCTGCACAGGGGGACCGGGTCCTATCCAGCAGCTCCAGACTAGTCCTACCTCCTTTTTTTTTTTCTGGGCTCGGGTACCGTCCGGCTGACAGGAGCAGACCCGTTGCCCCCCTCTTTCCGGTGCCGAGGTGGCCAGTGGCAGGTTGATGCTTGTTCCCCCCAGGAGCTGTGTAGATGGTTTCTTCCATCTCAGCTCCGCGCTGTAAGGGCGGTGGGGGTCGGAGACGCCGAGCATCATTTCCGGCGGAACCGCGTCATCGCTGTGTGCCGAAACTTCCGGTTCCAGGTCTCTGAAGGCACAAAGAGGAGGGGAAAAGCCCACGCTGGGCCTACAAATCCCGACCAGCGTCCAGCCATACCGGACTAGCGGCAGGATCCGGAGCTCGAGAGGGGGACCATGGAGGCTAATCCCCAGGACACTCCGGTGGATGCAGGCACCAGCCAAACAGGTAGGCTGCTGGGCAAGCCCTTACTGTGTTTATTCTGGGGTTTTTGTTGTAAGGCTGGGATTTGTAGTACCCCATGGTGGTGGTTATCTCACAGTTCTGGGTTTATGCAGCAGTGGTGGCAGCACGGGTGTTTCTAATAAAAGTTAGAGGGATTTTGATGCTAAAGATCGTGTATTCTTTATTGCAGGCTAAGGAGACCCCAAGGGAAGACAAGTCAGGCCGCAAAAAGTGCCCTAATTGTGGAAATAAGTTGTCCTCAGGCTCTAACAAAGCCCTATGCAAGCAGTGTATTGCAGGCTTACTTAAAACAGAGGCAGACTCTCCCTTGGCGAAATTCCTTGGCTCCTTTAAGGATGAGACGGCATCAACCTTTAAATCTCTCCACAAGTTAATCGCAGATGTAGGCACGTCTGCTTCCACCAGTAAAGCAGCTGCGATTCCCTCCTCACCATGCCTTACAACACCCAGTTCTGGGGAGCCCTGTACAGTCAGGGAGTATAGCCCCGTGTTAGTTAGCCCTGAATCCTCTGACGCAGACTCAGATCAAGATGAGGATCAGGCTGTAGCTAACAAAGCAGCAAAATACAAGCTGTCTCTGGAGGATGTAGACGAGCTGTTGAGCGCTATTTATGATACGCTGGAAATTGATGAGGAAGAAACTAAATTGACCAGACATGATAAAATGTATGAGGCTCTGGGGAAAAAGAAAGCTAAGGTATTCCCTATACATAATGTGCTTTCTGACCTTGTCCGCAAGGAGTGGGCCGAGCCAGATAAAAAGGTCTTCTTCCCAAATTCCCTTAAAAGGAGATTCTCCTTTGATGAGAGCCCAGAGGCGGTCTGGAATAAAAATCCTAAACTAGACGCCCCTCTGTCCAAAGTCTCAAAACAGTCTGACCTTGCTTTTGAGGATATGGGTCATTTAAAGGACCCAATGGACAGGAAAACAGACATAGTCTTAAAGAGGGCCTGGGATGCTTCTATGGCAGGTTTAAAACCAGCTCTGGCCACTTCTTGTGTTGCCAGGAATCTGGAGTTCTGGTTATCTCAACTAGAAGAACATCTAAAGGCAGGTACGCCTAGGAGGGAGCTCTTGAAAACCTTCCCTATGCTTTTTAAGGCGACAATTTTCATCTCTGACGCTTCCACTGATGCCATAAAATTTTACGGCTAAAACAGCGGCGCTTTCTGTCGCAGCCAGGAGGTCAGTCTAGATGAAAACTTGGGGGGGAGACACGGCGTCTAAAACACGCCTGTGCAGTGTCCCCTTTACAGGAGACTTAGTCTTCGGGCCTGAACTAGATACCACCTTGGAAAGAACGGCGGATAAAAAGAAAACCTTTCCCATTAAAAAGAAAAATTTTCAAAGAAAATGTTTTCGTCCCTCAAAGGAACCCTCCAAGTCAGAGAAGGAGTTCAAACCCAAAAAGCATTGGACAGGACAAAAAGGGAAAGGGGGCATACTTTTTAACCGCCCCAATTCAAACCCTAAACCCCAGTGACATCAGGGTTTCGGTGGGAGGAAGGTTAGTGAATTTTCTCCCACAGTGGGAAAAGATAACCTCAAACGAGTTTGTCTTGAACATTATAAAAAGAGGGTATGCGCTGGAGTTTCACAGCGATCCACCCTCAAAGTTTCTTGTGACAAAGCTTCCAAGACACTCAGAAAAGGCCAAGGCCTTACCTCTGTTAATAGGGGAAATGGTGGATCAAGAGGTATTGACACCAGTCCCTATTCAGGAACAGGGGGACGGTTTTTACTCGCACATTTTCGTGGTAAAAAAGCCATCCGGGAAGCTCAGACTAATCATGAACCTCCGACCTCTGAACCGCTCCATCCCATACAAAAAATTCCAGATGGAGTCCATCTACTCTATAAGGAATCTTCTCCAAAAAGAGGTGTTCATGGCTACCCTGGATTTAAGGGACGCCTATCTGCATATCCCAATAAGGAAGGAATGCCAGAAATTTCTTCGGATGGCGATCCAGATAGACACCAAAATGTATCATTTCCAGTGCAGAGCACTTCCTTTCGGACTGTTGTCCTCCCCGAGAATCTTTACCAAGGTTCTCGGGGAGGCATTAGTTCCGTTAAGACTACAGTCAGTCATGATTATTCCATATCTAGATGACTTACTCCTCCGTGCCCATTCGGAGAAGCAACTTCGTCGGGACCTAGAGTTGATACAGCTCAGCCTGAGGCAGTTGGGGTGGATAGTCAGTCTGGAAAAGTCCAAGACTACCCCAACACAGGTAATTTTGTACTTGGGGTACAAGATCCTGTCAGTAGAGCAGAGGATAGTCCTGCCGGAAGAGAAGATAGTGAATCTGCGCCAGAGAATGTCTTTTCTTCAAAGCAGCGCCAAGTGTACAGTGAGGGGGAGGTGATGTTGGTCTTAGGACTAATGACAGCAGCCATTCCAGCTGTACAATGGGCCAGGTTCCACCAATGAGACCTTCAGAGGTTTCTGTTGGAACAATTAAAGACAGGGATCTGGAAGAAGAGATTTCAATCCCCACCAGAGTAAAGCGCTCCCTCTGGTGGTGGAAAGAGTCAGAGAAGTTGAACAAAGGGGTTCTCTGGATCTCTCCTGTCACATCCATACTAACTACGGATGCGAGCAGCTGGGGCTGGGGAGCCCACCTCAACTCATACTGGGCACAAGGCAGGTGGACGGCAGAGGAGAAGCTCCTCTCGTCCAATTGGAAGGAGCTAACAGCTGTCCTCAGGGCTCTCTTATTCTTTCAGAATACAATACAAGGTCATCATCTACAGGTCCGTTCAGACAATATGACGGCTGTAGCTTATATAAACAAGCAAGGGGGCACCAGAAGTCATCGACTAATGCTGGTGGCCAGTCGCATGTTTCAATGGGCAGAATCCAATCTGGCATCCATCTCTGCAGTTCACCTGAAAGGGGAGCTCAACAACACTGCCGATTTCTTGAGTCGACAACGAGTGTCGAATCAAGAATGGTCTCTACACCCGGAAGTGTTCAACTACATAGCAGCTGACTGGGGAAAACCAGTAGTGGACCTGTTTGCAAACAAGGAGAATGCAAAAGTTCCAAATTTTTGCTCGCTACACCAAGGAGATCAGCCCTGGGCAGTAGACTCCTTACAGTCCCCATGGACCTTCAGCTTAGCGTATGCGCTTCCTCCGCTTCGCCTCATCCCGAGGGTTTTAGCAAAGTTTCTAGTGGAGGAAACGTGTTTAATCTTAGTGGCACCATTTTGGCCCAAGAGACCATGGTTCACAACGTTGCTACTGTTGACAGACCAACCTCCTCTGAGGCTTCCCTGCAGACCAGACCTCCTGTCGCAGGGACCTCTCTTTCATCCACAAGTATCCATGCCGAACCTCTCAGCGTGGTTACTGAGGAGGAAATATTGAGGAGCAAGGGCCTGACAGAGTGATTCAGACCCTGCTACAGAGTAGAAAACCTGTCACTCAGGCCATTTACAGGAAGGTCTGGAGAAAATTTAACAGCTGGTTGAACAGCCGAGGTGAAGTAAACATGGATACAGCAAATATCCTACAGTTTCTCCAGGAGGGGATAGACAAAGGGCTTACTCCTAGTACTATTAAGGTCCAGATAGCGGCCTTAAGTGTGTACTTAGAGAAAAGGTTGCAAGAGGATCCTTTCATTGCTAGGTTCTGTAAAGCAATCTCCAGACGCAAACAAGTTAGAGTTAACATCGCCCCATCCTGGGATCTATCAATCGTTCTTAAGGCATTTTTGGGGTCACCTTTTGAACCCATCTCAGAGGCCTCTCTAAGACTGGTCACTTTCAAGACAGTACTACTTGTGGCAATCACTTCAGCACGCAGAGTTAGTGAAATCCAAGCTCTATCTGTCAGAGAGCCATTCCTCCAAATTCTAGAAGACAGAGTCATCCTAAAAACAGACCCTGGGTTCTTACCAAAGGTGGCATCTAATTTCCATAGGTCACAAGATATTGTCCTCCCTTCTTTCTGTCAGAAGGCTTCAAACTAGAAAGAAAAGCGTTTTCATTTATTAGATGTGAGGAGGTGTATCTTAGGGTAACCAATCCATTCAGAATCTCAGATTCACTTTTTGTTCTTTTTTCCGGACAACGTAAGGGGCAAAAAGCTTCTAAAGTCACCATAGCTAGGTGGATTAGGCTAGCTATAGCAGAGGGCTATAAGACAGTAAACAAAGATCCTCCTGGGGGTATTAAAGCCCACTCCACAAGGGCATTATCAGCATCCTAGGCAGAAAGAGCTGGTGCCACACCGGAGCAAATATGTAAAGCAGCCACGTGGTCAAGCTTTTCCACCTTTACAAGGCATTATCGACTAGACTTAATGTCCAGTCAGGATCAGGCTTTTGGGAGAAAAGTTCTCCAAGCCGTGGTCCCCCCCTAATCTGGTGAGTACTTGGGGATCCTCTCAAGGGCTGTCCTGGAAGACAACTGGGGAAAACTGGAGTTAGACTTACCGGTAACTCCTTTTCCAGTGGTCTTCCAGGACAGCACGATCCCACCCTTTTTTGATTATGTGAATGTACTAACATTATTACCTGTTTATGGTTATGTTTTTGCAGTTCCATCCTTCGGTTCTTGGTAAATGACTGGCCAGGGACCTGAAGGACCGCCTTTTGAACTGTTTTGGCAATGTGTTTCCTGGGTCGATGGGAGGGACTCCATCTCTCAAGGGCTGTCCTGGAAGACCACTGGAAAAGGAGTTACCGGTAAGTCTAACTCCAGTTTTTGTTATCCCAAATTATACTCCCCTGTGTGAGGATGGTGGCTGGAGACCAGGCCCCTCCACTCTCCTTCTGACACTGCCTGTTCAACCCTCAACCAGATTTACACAGACTATGTCTACTATGATCTTCCCAGGTTTGGCTGTGGATCCCTTTGCAAACATTCACACTGAGATCAATAACCTCTTTATTGTATAAAGTTGAGTGACGACATAACAGTTCCAACTTCATTAATCCACAGCTGTTCTCCACAACAATAGAGGTAGTATTTAACTGTCCGACTAGGAGATGCTTGCTCCTCACTTAGCTTTGACTGGAGTGATTAGACTGCACCTTCTCTCTACTGTTTTCCATATTTTCCTCCTCTCTGAAGGGGGGAACCAAGGAGGAAACTCCTTTCTGCCTTTTCCTCAGCTCCGAAGTAGTGGAGCTTTACCTTATCTCCCCAGGAGTTAAGAAACGGGAACTTCCAGGGAGCCCTGCTCTCCCCCCAATGAAGGGGGAGAGCAGGAGCACAGCAGACTTGGTTTTTCTTCCTTGCTCTCTTCAAGCTTCCCCCAGCTCCCCCTCTTCCTCTAGACCAGGGATATGCAATTAGCGGACCTCTAGCTGTTGCAGAACTACAAGTCCCATGAGGCATAGCAAGACTCTGACAGCCACAAGCATGACACCCAAAGGCAGAGGCATGATGGGACTTGTAGTTTTGCAACAGCTGGAGGTCCGCTAATTGCATATCCCTGCTCTAGACTGTATAGGGACTCCCACAATTCACCTATGTAGGCGGAGTTAGCTTTAAAGGGGCCTATCCTGCCCTCTACCTGCCTACAGGCTTATCCGGGCATTTGGCTTGCCTGTAAAACATTAAGAGCTGAAAGATATTCTGTGCTTGTGTAAGCACATCTGTTAAGAATGGGGCATCCCAAGTATGAGCCAGAAATGGGTCTAATAGGCTGATGGGTTGTTTTTCAATGTATAATCAACCTAAAGCATTGCTGAGAAAGTAACCGAAAACCTAGTTTAACATGTAACCGCATTGGGCTACCTTACACTAAAATAAACCGTAAAATATACACTCACTGCCACCGCCACTTTATCAGGAACACCTGTTCAGTTGCTTGGTAATACAAATTGCTAATCTGTCAGTCACATGGCAGCAACTCAATGCATTTAGGCATCTAGATGTGGTGAAGACGACTTGCTTAAGTTCAAACCGAGCATCAGCATGGGGAAGAAAAGGGGGATTTAAGTGACTTCGAACGTGGCATGGCTGTTGGGGCCATACGGGCTGGTCTGCGTATTTCAAAAACTGCTGATCTATTGGGATTTTCAGGCACAACTATCTCTAGGGTTTACAGAGAATGGTCAAAAGAGAGAAAATATCCAGTGAGTGGCTGTTGTGTGGACTTGTATGCCCTGTTGATGTCAGAGGGGAATGGGCAGACTGGATCTGATAGAAAGGCATCCGTAAACCAAATAACCACTTTTTACAATCAAGGTGTGCAGAAGACCATCTCTGAATAAACAACACATTGAACCTGGAAGCAGATGGGCTACAGCAACAAAAGACCACAATGGGTGCCACTCCTGTAAGATAAGAACAGGAAACTGAGGCTACAATTCACACAGGCTTACCAAAATTGGACAATGGAAGATTGGAAAAACATTGCCTGGTCTGATGAGTCTCGCTTTCAGCTGCGACATTCAGATGGTTGGGGCAGAATTTGATGTAAACAACATGAAAGCATGGATCCATCCTGCCTTGTATCAACGGTTCAGGCTGATAGTGGTGGTGTAATGGTGTGGAGCATATTTTCTTGGCACGTTTTGGGCCCCTTAGTACCAAAAGAGCATCATTTAAATGCCACGGCCTAACTGAGTTTTGTTGCTGACCATGTTCATCCCTTTATGACTACAGTGTACTCATCTTCTGATGGCTACTTCCAGCAGGATAATGTACCATGCCACAAAGCTTAAATCATCTTAAACTGGTTTCTTGAACATGACAATGAGGTCACTGTACTCCAATGGCCTCCACAGTCACCAGATCTCAATCCAATAGAGCACCTTTGGGATGCAGTGGAGCGGAAGATTCTCATCAACTGTGTGATTCTATCATGTCAATATGGTTCAAAATCTTTGAGGAATGTTTCCAACACCATGTTGAATCTATGCAAAGGAGAATTAAGGCCGTCCTGAAGGCCAAACAGGGTCCGACCCGGTACTAGCAAGGTGTACTTAATAAAGTAACTGGGTGTATAATCAATGCTTTTAAGTGTAAATATGCGCCAGGAGGACAGTGTGCAGTTTTGATAGCCCCCTGCTTGCTGTTCCAGTGGGAAATGTTGGACCACGTTCACAAGCTGCAGAAGAGTGGATGGGGTCCACTTGAAGGTGGTTCCTAAAGCTAGTAGAATTTTTTGTTTGAAAAATATATGTTTTGTGAATGTTCATTTTGATTTTATAATCCATAGCAGTTTTTAGCTGTAGGAAACATTTCGTAAAGCGGAGTTCTAGGCTAAAATCTAGATCTTGAACGTTGGATCAAGCACCCCACCTCATTTTTGGATATCTTTTATTTTGTACTTTTTTTTTTTTTTTCCTTTGTTCTGTCCAGGTAGACTTCCGTTTTATCTCGCCGTGGCAAGGTACATAATTCTGGCCCCTCCCTCCCCACTGCCTTCTGTCTGGGACCTATATGTGTCCCAGAAGAGGACTGGACCATTAAAAAAGCACAGCGTGACTCGCACATGCGCAGTAGGAGACCTGCAGTGAAGCCTAAAGGCTTCACACCGGTTTCCCTTAGTTGCAATGCGGGCGCCTGCACCCGAGCCGATGGAGGAATCAGCTTCAGGGGCCAAAATCGTGGGATCCCTGGACAGGTAAGTGTCCTTATATTAAAAGTCAGCAGCTACATTATTTAAGGCTGCCGAGTTTTTTAATTTTTTTTTTTTTTTTTTTTAGATGCTGGAATTCCGCTTTAAGCACTTTTGTGCAAAATTCAAAAATGTGTTTCACATTCAATAAATGTACTTTATAGATAACATCATTCAGGTGCATGGAGTATGTGTGCAAAGGGCTCAAAGGGGTATAAAACAGGTTAAGTTGTGACTATCTTTAGAGTCCATGATGAAAATGATGTTATGATTTATTCTTGTGAGTGTTTTTTAAGCCTATGGCAATAAAAACTATGTATTAATACTGCACTTAGGTAGCAGCCCCCCCCTCCCCCTTTCTTCTTAATAAATGTGCTGATGGCAATTTTCGTATGAATGCTCGTTCAAAAATCTACTATTGTGTGGCCAGTTTTACAAAACGAATAATTTTGTATGGAGAGTAGCATAGGATTGTTCTAAAACTCAGTTCCTACCTACAACTTGGCCAGTTGCAGTTTTTTTTTTTTTTCCTTTTGGTCACACCAAAATAAATGGAGGGAATGATCAAAGGCTTCAATTCAGTAGTGTAGACAACTGCAAGTAATACATTTGTAATTCACTAAATCTTCCTCAAAGCTGGCTCCTATAGAATGGGCATTACAAAATTGATTATCTGATAACTTTGTATGAAGGGTAAAATAGGGTTGTTCTTAATCTTCATTCCTACCACAAACTTGGCCAGTTGCAGTTTTTTTTTTCCCTTTTCTGTCACACTAAAAAAAAAAACGAGCAAATGATCAAAGGCCTGAATTCAGTAGTGCAGAGAACTGCAAGTAATCAGTTTGTAATTCCCTAAATCTGAGAACCATAATTAAGCTACTGCCCAAAATCACTGGCTGTCCATCAAAAAAATATTATATCACTATCTCTTCTGCTTCATGACTAATTCTTGTTATCCTAGTGTATGCATTGCACCCATAAATCTTATAGTAAAGAAAAAGGGGTATTTTCAAGGAAAACCATGAGGGCTTTCCTCCAAAGGTTCGAGTATTGAATATAATTGATGTGCAAGCTTCTAGTTGGCCAGGAGAAATCTACAACATGCAGAAATCTCCTCTCAGAAACATCCATTGGTCAGTAGTAGGCCACAGAAAGTCACCTGAAATTTTCTTTGTGAAACAAAGTGTTACCCTCTTCATCGCCTTCTAACTCATGCCAACTTGTTTCATGCGAGAACTAAGATTAGGACACAGTTACATAAATAAAAAACATTGATTTATTCCAAGGCTGGAAGGCATTACCTTACAATAACTGATTAAAGGATAAGTTCACCTTTTTGTAATGTGTTACACCCATATTCTGTGAATAATTACAGCAGAAGCAGCCAGCTGGTGGTAAGCGCGCGCCCCCTGTAGGCGGAAGTGCAGAATCGCATTCATATACGTAATTCTGCACAGGAGGGCTGTAGCAGTAAATCTGCTATGGGGCATTCGATAAGTGGTTAAAAGAGCAGTACGGTCTTGTTGTTGCACAGAACAGCCTGCTTTACAAATGTGCATAGTTCTCCGCTTGCTTTGGGACTCAAAACAAGCAGAGTACTTTTCAGATGAAGAAAGATGAAGAAAAAAAAGCTTGGAGGAGGGCCTGGTCACAGTTGAAGCAGTACAGCACTGTCTTTCCTCTCCCCTTCTAGACTGTAACCGGTCTTCAGTCACCCAAAAGTCCTTACCTGATGTCATCCTTTTACCCTCTCTCATCATTCTCTCCACACAAAGAATGAAATGGTAGGGTCACACTATGTGCTGGGGATTAAATAGGAGGTATAACTATTCACTATTTGTAGATAACAAGAAAGTTGTTTTCTCAGACAGAGGGAGTGGTAGAAAAAATGGGAATGACCATCAATGTTGAAACAAATACTCATGACACAAATCTAAGTGCTGCATTGCATTGGTTGTAAACTCACAAACTTGGTGGTTGTCTGAGACAAAAAAAATTAATAAATTGTAATCTAAAGCAATGCCCAATACTCATCAGGTCTGTCTACTTAGCTCTTAGGTGCTTTCGTGGAGAATATGATGTTCAAGACGTTATTGAGGAGATGCAGGAGGAGCAGCAATCTTTGTCCTCTGTGGAGGTGGTCTCTGTTGTCCAGCTACTGATGGACCGGACTTTGTTCTGGCAGACTCTGTCCGTCATCGTGCTCAATATGGGTATGCAGCTGTCTGGAATAGATGCTGTAAGTCATACATATATTTGCACAGCCAACACTAGTGTAAAAATGAACTGAAAACTAGTCGCCACAATTTAAATGGCTGAAGATTTAAAGAAAAACAAAATGCAAAAATTGTAGATGTACTCTGCAGGCTGCAGAACTAGATGTCTGATGACCTTATCCCAGGAGTAGTATGATGTCATCATGTCTCTGATATCCATATACAAGTGCTGCAGCGTCATCCCTGGAAATGTTTAAACCCAGAAATATCTTTGAACTTCTGTAATGTCTAAACATTTTGCCTTTAAAACGTTTGCTAGTTATTTTTAAATGTTACTACTTTGCTCTTCTTATACAGTATGGCTCACAATATAAAGTTTTGCAACAGTTTACAGAGCAAAGATAAATATAGACAATAAAGACAAAAAGAACATCTTGGAAAAGAAGAAAAGAGAAAACCTCTTCCAATTCAGACTGTCTTGAGAACATAATAATATCCAATAGGGTTCTCTGAAAGGGGGTATGGGAACATAGTTGCACAGAATATATGTCCAGAATCACTGGCATCCTATTGCATCAACCAATAATGAGAATATAGTTTTCTATAGACCCAAAAGGTCCAGAGGGCGCTAGTTACTTTCTAATGTCTGGGATTTTAAGTGTAAGTCAAGGCACTAGAAAAGACGCAGCACGTTAGTGAAACCACTGACATATCCACTTATAAAAGTAAATTGTGAAAGTGTCATAGGTTTTTCTTCTAAAATTGGGTCACATTATGTGGATAGCATGCACCTATTTTAAAAGTTGCAGTGTAAGAGTAAAGATTACTGCAGAGTAGAGATGGGCTCGGGTGTTTTCAAAATCCCACGTGCCCAATCCCGCCAAGAAGTCAACACTGCACAGCACTAATCACAGGCAGTGAGACATTTCCCGATATGTGCAGCTGCGAACCAGGAAATGTCTCGCTGCCTGTGATTAGTGCTGTGCAGTGTCGACTCCTTGGCGGGATTGGGCACGTGGGATTTTGAACACGCCCGAGCCCATCTCTACTGCAGAGGCTCAAGTTGGCAGCATATGATGTTGTCACATGACACTGGAATATTTGCTGCGCAAAACACTGTATAGCTATAACACACATATATAGGAGGAGGGGGTGGAGCGTTAGCACTACGTCTGGCGTGGTTAGACGCCCACTTCGCCGGCCATACAGGCTATAAAATGCACTCTTTCAGAGGCAATCAGCCTATGGAGGGACACAGAGCTGATGATCGCATATGAGTGTGGGACACAGGCATCTTCCCAGGCAGCATTTACTTAAGCACCAGACTGAGTATTGGTAGCAGCAATAGTTTGCTGAACTACATCACTCAGCAGTCAGTGCATTTTTTGTGGTACCTCTACTTTTGTAGTTTTGCACTATGGGTATAAGAGGTGCAAATACCCAGAGAAATAAAGGCTATAGGGGATCTCCTTCAGGCTCTGGTGACCCCCTTTCTGCAGCTCTTTCCCCCCCTGAAAGACCGGGGGAAGATGGCCAGGGTGAGCCGTTGGGGTCAGGGGCTGCTACTGCTTCGGGCATTTCAGCCCCTGTATAACATTACGCAGGGGTTTTTTTTTTTCCTCAACCATTAATGGTTTAGAGGAGAGACTTGTGACCTTGATAGCATCTTCACTCAGTGGAAGAAAACGCTCTAGGTCCCCATCTATCACCCAGGTCCCTCAAGCACAGGAACTCTGGGAAGGGTTAGAGGGATCCCCCTCAGAGGATCGAGATGAGACTAATGATTCTTCTGTGGAATCAAGTGGAGAAGGGCCCTCTTCAGCGTCTCAAAATGAGAGGATGTTAATCCTTGCTGGATTGGTTCGCTCCACATTCAAGTTACCCGTATCTGAGTCAGTTAAAGAACCCTCCTCTTGCTTGTGTTCACTGAGGCCTCCTCAAACTATACATGCTTTTCCTGTTCACAATTTACTGGAAAAACTTATCTATTCTGAGTGGGACCACCCAGACAGACATTTTTTTTCTTCCTAGAAAGTTTGCAACACTTTATCCTATGGAAGAAAAATTTACAAAAAATGTGGGGTATACCGACAGTGGATGCTGCTATTTCCTCTATAAATAAAAACCTGACTTGTCCTGTTGACAACGCTAAGATGCTTAGGGATCCAACTGATAAGAAATTGGAATCCCTGTTGAAAAACACCTTTTTCTTTGGCGAGTTTAGTAGCTCAACCTGCAGTAGCAGCAGTTGGAGTTTGTCAATACTTGAGAGACCATATTAAACAGGTCCTCAAAGTTTTACCTGAACAACAAGCCCAGGGGTTTGTCAACCTACCAGCGGCTTTGTGTTTTGCTGTTGATGCAATCAGGGATTCTATTATCCAAACCTCTCGCTTCACTCTTGGGAAGCACTCTCTTACCAGTTAAGAGGAGTAAACAACCTTCTTTTAAATGGGCCCTGTCTCAGGTGCCAAGAGCGTCAGCCTCCAGACAGTCTTGACGGCCTCCTCCGTCAGGCTCAAGGGATAAATCTCAGAGTCGACCCCAGGGACAAATAAGGTCCTGGGGTAAGAGGCCTACTAGACAAGACGCTAAAGCCTCCTTATGAAGGTGCCCCCCCACTCACTCGGGTGGGGGGAAGACTTCTACAGTTCTCAAAGCTCTGGCAGAAGGATTTTCAGGACAGATGCGTGATCTCCATAGTAACTCTAGGTTACAAGCTAGAGTTCCGAGAATTCCCCTCTCCTCAATTCCTCAGGTCAAATGTTACCAGAGATCTAGAGAAAAACAAGTCTCTCTTTCTAGCGTTGGAGCGACTATTGTCGCAGAATGGTATCAAGGTGGTTCCCACAGAAGAGCGGGGAATGTGGTTGATGTCAGACCCATTTTAAATCTGAGGGATCTAAACCAGTGCCTAAGGATTCGGTCCTTTCGCATGGAATTGATCCGATCGGTAGTCTCCATCCTACAAAGAGGAGAACTGCTGGCATCCATAGACATCAAAGATGCGTACCTGCATGTACCTATTTTCCCTGCTTATCAAAAGTACTTGAGTTTCAAAGTAGAAGAACGCCACTTTCAGTCTAAAGCTCTGCCTTTCGGGCTAGATACTGTACCTCGGGTGTTTACAAGAATCTTGGCTCCTCCTTTGGCCAGATTAAGGGCGCAAGGTATAACGGTAATAGCATACCTAGACGACCTGCTCTTGATAGACCGGTCGGTAGCTCACTTGAACCAAAACCTGGTTACCTCAGTCAACTACCTGGAATATCTAGCTTGGGTTCTCAACTTAGAGAAATCTTCTTTAAAACCAGTAAGAAGACTAGAGTATTTGGGCTTGATCATAGATACAGGACAAAAGAAGGTATTTTTACCCCAGGCAAAGATCAGTGCCATAAAGGAACTGATTCAGGTAGTCAGGGCAAAGAGTGGCCCCTCTATTCGCCTTTGTATAAGGCTGCTGGGAAAGATGGTGGCTTCATTCAAAACAGTTTGCTATGCTCAGTTCCATTCAAGACTGCTGCAACACAGTATTCTGTCTGCCTGGAACAAGAAGGTTCAGGCATTAGATTTTCCGATGCGTCTGTTTCCTACAGTGCGTCAGAACCTCAGTTGGTGGTTTAATATCCAAAAATCTGCAAAAAGGTAGATCCTTTTTACCAATTACCTGGACAGTGGTAACAACGGATGTCAGTCTTTGGGTTGGGGTGCAGTTCTGGATCAGTCAACTGCCCCAGGGAAATGGTCCAGAATCGAGAGGACCTTACCCATCAACATTCTGGAGATCCGGGCAGCATATGTAGCCTTAAAGGCCTGGACGCTCAGGCTACAGGGTTGCCCTGTCAGAATCCAGTCTGATAATGCCACAGCAGTGGCTTATATCAATCACCAAGGAGGCACCAGGAGTTGTGCAGCTCAGGAAGAGGTGAACCAGATTTTAATCTGGGCAGAAAGACAGGTGCCATACATAACGGCAATTTTCATTCTGGGGATAGAGAACTGGCAGGCGGACTACTTGAGTTGCCAGCAGTTAGTCCCAGGGGAGTGGTCTCTTCCCCCCCCGATGTCCTTTTGGCCATATGCCAAAGATGGGGGGGTTCCGGATGTAGATCTCTTTGCATCCAGGTTCAACAACAAGATCGACAGATTTGTGTCAAGAACAAGGGATCCTCTTGCATGCGGGACAGATGCAATGGTGACTCCGTGGCATCGGTTTTCACTGATTTACGCATTCCCGCCTATTCTGCTACTGCCACGACTTCTTCGCAGGATCAGGCTGGAAAGGAATTCACTACTTCTGGTGGCCCCAGCGTGACCCAGAAGAATTTGGTATGCAGAAATAGTAAAGATGACAGTAGGTTCCCCTTGGACACTACCGTCATGTCCAGACCTGTTATTCCAGGGTCCAGTGTTCCATCCTGCCTTACAAATGCTAAATTTGATGGTTTGGCTTTTGAAACCCACGTTCTGAAGAGTCGTGGGCTTTCAGGTCCTGTGGTCTCTACCTTGATCAATGCAAGGAAGCCAGTTTCTAGAGTGTTTTATCATAGAGTCTGGAAAACTTATGTATCCTGGTGTGAATCCAGGGGTTGGCATCCCAGAAAGTATGTAATAGGCAGAATTCTTGACTTTCTGCAAATGGGATTAGAAATGAAGCTGGCCTTGAGTACCATCAAGGGCCAGGTCTTGGCCTTGTCAGTATTATTTCAATGGCCACTTTGCTTCACGTTCTTTGGTCCGAAGCTTTATACAGGGGGTAACGCGCTTTATCCTCCAGTTAAGGCGCCCCTAAACCCCTGGGACTTGAATTTGGTTGTGTCAGTTTTACAGAAACAGCCTTTTGAACCAATACGTCAAATTCCCTTGGTCTTGTTGACAAGGAATTTAATTTTTCTGGTAGCAATTTCTTCAGCTAGAAGAGTATCAGAATTAGCAGCTCTTTCCTGTAAAGAGCCTTCTTTAATCATGCACAAGGATAGAGTGGTATTGCGCCCTCATCCTAGCTTCTACCGTGGGTGGTTTCAGATTTCCATCTAAACCAAGATATTTGTTCTGCCTGACTTTTTTCTAGATCCCTGTTCTACAGAAGAAAGGTCACTACATTCTTTGGATGTAGTAAGAGCAGTCAGGGCCTATCTGGAAGCAACTGCTCAAATTCGCAAAACTGATGTTTTGTTTATGTTGCCAGAAGGTCCCAATAGAGGACAGGCAGCGTCAAAGTCTACCATTACAAAATGGATTCGACAAGCGATTGTTCAAGCTTATGGTTTGAAACAGAAAATTCCGCCTATTCAAATCAAGGCACACTCCACAAGGACTATTAGTGCTTCGTGGGCGGTGCGTCACTGGGCCTCTATGGCTCAAATCTGTAAGGCCGCAACCTGGTCTTCATTCCTTACATTCACCAGATTTTATCAGGTGGATGTAAGAAGGCATGAGGATATTGCCTTTGGGCGTAATGTGCTGCAGGCAGCGGTACGAGGTCCTCAGGTCTGATTACACCCTAGTTTGTTGTGGTTCCCCTCCCCTCAAATAGCATTGCTCTGGGATGTCCCATCAGTAATTACTGAGGCTCTATGTCCCGTGATGTACCTCAAAAGAAAATAGGATTTTTTATAACAGCTTACCTGTAAAATCCTTTTCTTTTGAGGTACATCACGGGACACAGAGGTCCCACCCCTCTTCTAATACACTTTTATATTGCTTTGCTACAAAACTGAGGTATCCCTGTAAGGGGAGGGGTTATATAGGGGGTTGAACTTCCTGTCTAGGGTGTGACCAGTGTCCAATCACCTAGTGATACCCTATATAACCCATCAGTAATTACTGAGGCTCTGTGTCCCGCGATGTACCTCAAAAGAAAATAATTTTACAGGTAAGCTGTTATAAAAAAAATCCTATTTTTACTTGCATAATTCTCCACTCCACCAGCTGGTGTCACTCCCATAAGCCGGCCATAGACGGACCAAAATTCAACCGAACCAGCCGAATTTCAATTCAACTATGGGCAGGCTGGTTGTACTGAAGTCTATTTATCGATTTGACTTCGGTACAACCAGCTTGTCTGTTTTCTTTTTTATTTGTTCGATCACTGATGGCTGTAGCAACCAGCAGTGATCATTTTATTTCTGACGGCAGAGAAACCTCCCGCTGTCAGAATACAATAGCGCAAAGGGAGGAATTCCCCTATCAACACTGTGTTGTTGGGAGTATCAAGCAATTTACTTTCCTTCAGCCTGTGTTTGAAGGAAAGAACTTTTCATAACGTATGGCCTACCTAAAGCTCCAACAATAGACTGTCCCTTGGCATCATCATGTCCAATGCAGGGCTACGGACCCTGTATTTGTCTTGATGAGGTGAGGACCTTAGACCACTGGGGGAGAAGACTCTGCGAGGACTGGTCTAGCTGTGTGTAAGTTTGGGTAAGTAAATAATTTTAACAAGTCACCTTGACCGACATTAGCTATTGACCCTTGCAGTGTGGGGGCACAGATCCACTGCAAGGGATAATTTTCAAGGTTCATAGAGTCGGGTTTTACGTTTTTGTTTTTGTTTAGTTTTTTTTTTTTATCTACTAACAAGCAGCAATTTCGCAAACAAAGAAATACTATGCATAGCACAATCCAGAAACTAGAGGAAGGACATGCTTGATAATTCTGTAACTCAGATTTTTGCACATGTACATATTAAAATAGCCCTTTGATGACTGATTTCTGAAGCTATGTTTTTTTGCAGATCTGGTTCTACACCAACTCTATATTTGAGAATGCTGGCGTTCCTTTAGCTGAGATCCCATACACAACAGTGGGGACTGGGGCTATAGAGATAATTGCTGGGATGATTGGGGTAAGTGCTCAGGGCAAATAATTGCCTAAATAATTCCTTATTGTACAGCCTGTAAAAAAAACATGCCCCAAACGATTCTGTAGCCCTTGCTCTACCCTACTAGAATATTTTGGAGACTAAAATTTTTGACCTTCTAACAAAATCGTCAATGTAGGAATTGTATACCTTCCAAGTACACATTTAGCATGCATCCCTTTTACAACTTTGTTCAAGCAAATGGCTAAATACACAAAAAAAAAACAATACTACCTAAACATTTTTAACCCTAATGCAAGGAATGGGCTTTATAACCACTTTAACACAGCCCCCTCACACAGTACATTCAGGTGGATGACATCACTTTCAGTTACAGGAATGACCCCCTCCAATCCCTCCAATCTCAGACTGGTGATTGGGCAGTGAAGGAGTAGGAGGGGGTTGATGAGGTGCCTTTTGTTTGCTTGATTATGTTTCTTTTCGTCATATTTTCATGCAGCACACCTGATCACTAGTTTCATTAGATACAGTTAATGGTTTATTCATGAATACAGAGCTGCATTAATTTGTATCATTTGTATGTGCCTTGGGTCCAGCTTTATTGGTGGTGTGTAAAAGAATAGCTAACACGTATTTGAAATACTGTACGTGTAAAAAACAATCCGGGTAAAACTAAGACATCGCCTACAGAAAGTGGGGTTGGATTTCAAGCTGTACTATCTGTCAAAAATATAGTACATATAACTGAAAGGAACAATAATTTTTCTTTAAGCTTGTATGGTTACATTAACAGAAAATGTATACCCAACGACCATGCTTAGAGAGATTCTATGCTGCCCTTAAAGATTCCTGGCCTGGTAGCACAGATAGAAAATTCAGCCTTTTTATATTGCTTACCTATTATTAATAATAATAATAATATTATTATTATTATTATTATAATAAGTAGTAGTAGCAGCAGTAGTGTTTTTTTTTTTTTTTTTTTTTTTTTTTTTTTTTGTGGCCCATCAAAACCACACTGAGATTTAAATCTGTGCTAAGAGAAATACATGGGAAATGTTATCAGTTTGGCTATTATGCTGGTTCAAAGGCTCCAGTGCCTTTCTGAGCCACTGATTCAAAACTGTTATGCAGATCCTAAAGTTCTGACTTCCAGGTTATTGAGTCCGAGAAGGTTCGTTCCAAAAATGGCCAGGCAGCTAGTATATATTTTTTTAGAAGAGGTCAAAGATCGCTGGCTGCTTCTTTACTTCACTCCATATTGAATTCCCTTGAAACATAAAGAGAGGTGGTTCTTATCAGCAGTATCTCGGCACTCATTGTTTTCAGCGGAGTACTATAAAGATTGTTGCTCCTATTTCAGGAATATGGTGCTGTAGTAAGGGCTAATTTAGTGTTGAGTTTAGAATTTGCGTGATGTAAAAAACTAACAGCACCACGCTAACAATGCCAAAGCCTAATGTACTGCTTTTTAGATTGGTGTTCCCTTTACTTTTTCTAGATTGCACATGTTCAGCTTTAGAAATGGTCTAATTTCTTTATAGTCATACTTCATAGTGGTTAAAAAAAATTCTGCTATGTTCAATGGCAACCAAGCTAATTACTGCTTTTTTGCGTTTTAAAAAAGCACACTTGAAAGACGTGTGAATTATTTGGTGCTTCATTAACCTATTAAAAAGGCTTATGCTAAATTTTAAAGGTTCAAGACATGCTCTTAAAAAGGTAATGTCAACATACATTAAATTGTCAAAAATATTGTGACACTTGCCTTTACCTGCCTGGCTGTTCTATTGGGTTGAGGTCAGGATTCTGTGCAGGCCAGTCAAGTTCCTCCACCCCAAACTCACTCATCCATGTCTTTATGGACCTTGCTTTGTGCACTGGTGCGCAGTCATGTTGGAACAGGAAGGGGCCATCCCCAAACTGTTCGCATAAAGTTGGGAGCATGAAATTGTCCAGAATGTCTTGGTATGCTGACACCTTAAGAGTTCCCTTCACTGGAACTAAGGGGCCAAGCCCAACCCCTGAAAAAAAAAAAAACAAACATACCATAATCCTCTCCTCCCCCAAATGATTTGGACCAGTGCACAAATTAAGATCCATAAAGACAAGGATGAGCGAGTTTAGGAACTTGACTGACCTCAACCCGATAGAACACCTTTGGGACGAATTGGTGGAGACTGTGAGTCAGGCCTTCTTGTCCAACATCAGTGCCTGAGCTCACAAATGCGCTTCTGGAAGAAATATTCCCATAGACCTGTTCCTAAACCTTGTGGATAGCCTTCCTAGAAGAGCTGAAGCTCTTATAGCTGTAAAGGGTGGGCCAATTCAATATTGAACCCTACGGACTAAAGCTGGATACACACTGTACAACTTTTGTTGTTCGCTTTCCTTTAGATTTACCTTCAACTATGTAGTGCAAGGGCCTGCCTGATAGTATACACATTGAAAGTGTTTAGATTTCACCTCATATTATATGGTTTTGCTAAATCTAAAGGAAAAAAAAAAATCTAAAGAAAATTGCATAGTTTGTATCCAGCTTAAGACTGGGATGCCATTAACGTGCATGTATAGGCAGGCGTCTCAATACTTTTGACAATATAGTGTACCAAAAAACGGCCTAATCTTTGCAAAGACACTGCTCCCTCTGCTGCCTTTGTGAAGAAATAATATACAATGAATATTATTTTCAGCGAGGCTGGTTGTAATAACCATATCATTCCTATAAAATAAGATGAATTTTAATAGTGATGTGGGAAGACACAGATATTCTCTCTGTACTTTATTGCGACTTGAGGCAGAATGGGGAACAGAGAAGGGTGTTTGCCATTAGGCCTTATAAGCACAAAGAAAAATTGTCACCTAACAAGCTGATTACTTTGATGTCGCTGTCTTGTCCCCTCTTGATCCCTTCCCTGACCTTCCCTTTCCAGCAGCCTCTTGTTCTAAACCATTTATAGTCTCCTTATCCAAGAGTTACCTCAGTGGAAAACAAATTTTATAACAGTGCGTGCCTTCCATATTTTTAACCCAGGGCTGGCCTGTGCTACATAACACTAAATTAGATTTTTGACAATTAGAGAGACTAATGTGAGCCATCAGCTCCCAGGAGCAAAATCTCACAGTACGGCCTTCCTTTAATAAACGCATTCCAGTAAAGATGTGAAATCTAGAGCTTATAGCCACCCCTATCCTGCTTATTTACCCCTTTCTGTCTTACCGCAAATCCCCCTCTTTATTCCACTGTACTCTGACCCGCTAAATGGTCCTCGCCCTCACCATCCACTACTGAGCAGTAATAAAAGTGCTCGAAGTGGTGCAGAAGGAATGGGCTGTGCAGTAACTGGTTCACATTCACTCAGGCAGACTCATAGCTCTGTTCATCTGATTGGTCCTGAGTGGAGACAGAAATGGCACCCAATGGACACTGGGAGATTGGTTATAAAATTACAAGCATTTGTTCTGCTGTCAATATTTTCTGCTGGTTTTGCTCAAAGCTTTTTTTTTTTTTTTTTTTCTGCATCTCCTTTTCCAGAGGGGAGAAAGAAAGTTGAAGCGAATGCAGCTCTTCGAAGATTCTTTGTTATGTAGTTTATATAAAGCCTTCAGTTTATTTGATCAATTGTAAAAAAAACGGTAGATGGTATTTAAGTTGCAGTTTTATTTTCTGTTTGATTGCAATCTTTCTTATTCTGTTTCATGCCCTTAACCAGGGGTACACCTGATAACTATCAGAGACAGACAGGAAAGAGGTAGGCCTTTTATTATCAAAAATGTAGCCAAAATATATACCCTTGACACAGCCCCAGTTATTATTCCAACATTTGGAGGAAGTACAGACAGACCATCAATGGCACATCAGCCAAAAAAAATGCAATTACATTTAAATCCACCTAAAGTCAATGTAAACCCAATCACTTAAATCTCATAAAATCTTTAACATGCCCGTGTCATTTTAAGTCGCCACCTTTTATTAAAATAATATCCGGTGAGTCTGCCATAAATGTGCTAGTTTAGGCACTTTGTTATGTGGTTACAATGTTCTGTCCCTGTCAACCAGTTGGTCTCCTGCGTTGTCACCATGCCACATATGCTTCCAGTTTACCAGTAGGTGACAATGCTGATGCTCATCTGTGCAGGCAAGGTCTGCTGTTGACACCATTAGGAAGCCCATCCTGAGCAATGACCTGCAGCTGCTGAAGAGGAAGAGATCAGCAGCACTGAGATGCAGAGCAAGACAAAAAAAAAGTGAACATTTTCTGAAATAGTTTGATACATGGGGCTTAAGCAAACTAAATGCCATCTGATACAGATTTACATCTGCTTTAAAATAGCTGGATCTTCCATGATATTCTTGCATTTATCCGGTATCTCATAAGCTTGTGGCCACTCAAAAATGGGAAATGTTTGAAGAAGGAAAAAAGTCTTTGTGACCATATTCTTTACATACTGCCCATATATTTCTGGATCTTTTATAGCCCTGTTAGGTCCCAGTCTTGCCAACCTTTTAAAGACTTTCATAGTGCTTTTAAAGGTGCCTGACATTGTATACATTCAGTGTTTTTTTTTTTTTTTAAAGCTATGTGCCAAATGCCATTCCAGTCTGGTAAAGCAGACGGTTTTAGATGCCAGGCCCTATTTTGGTTACTAAGTCAGATAAGACAATTATACCATTGCTATCATTCACTCTGGAGTGATTTTTACATAGAGTAACAGTGCCCTTTACTCTATTATTACACATTAGACAGACTTGCCAACAATTTTTTACTTTATTCACTATATTGGTGCATGTCCACATGTTGCCTCTGCCTATATAACATTAAAATAAAAAGGCATTCAAATGACAAAATCCAGAGGAGACATTTGTATGTCCTTTTTAGTTTGCTGTCATTAGTGGTGTCTTACTTCATATGACAGAGGAAGAATGATCGTTTCTGGCACTGGGACCTCTGAGTTGTGTTATGGCCTGGGGTTCTAAGTACGGGGATGTAGTCCTAATCCTCACTCCACCACCAAAACTGACAGATAATCTAACTGAATCCTCCCACAAAGTGTACAGTATCTCAAAAAAGTGAGTACACACCCCATTTTTGTAAATATCTTCTTCTATTTTTTCATGTGACAGCACTGAAGAAATTACACTTTGCTACAATGTAAAGTAGTGAGTGTACAGCTTGTATAACAGTGTAAATTTGCTGTCCCCTCAAAATAACTCAACACACAGCCATTAATGTCTAAACTGCTGGCAACACAAGTGAGTACACCCTAAGTGAAAATGTCCAAATTGGGCCAATTAGCCATTTTCCCTTCCAGGTGTCATGTGATTTGTTAGTGTTACAAGGTCTCAAGGGTGAATGGGAAGCAGGTGTGTTAAATTTGGTGTTATTGCTCTCACTCTCTCATACTGGTCACTGGAAGTTCAACATGGCAAAGAACTCTCTGAGGATCTGGAAAAAAGAATTCTTGCTCTACATAAAGATGGTCTAGGCTATAAGAAGATTGCCAAGACCCTGAAACTGAGCTGCAGCACGGTGGCCAAGTCCATACAGCGGTTTAACAGGACAGGTTCCACTCAGAAGATTCCTCACCATGGTCAACCAAAGAAGTTGAGTGCATGTGCTCAGCGTCATATCCAGAGGTTGTCTTTGGGAAATGGACATATGAGTGCTGCCAGCATTGCTGAAGAGGTTGAAGGGGTGGGGGGGTCAGCCTGTCAATGTTCAGACCATACGCTGCATCAAATTGGTCTGCATGGCTGTCGTCCCAGAAGGAAACCTCTAAGGACATGGATTACTGGAACCATGTCCTGTGGTCTGATGAGACCAAGAAAAACTTATTTGGTTCAGATGGTGTCAAGCATGTGTGGCGGCAACCAGGTAAGGAGTACAAAGACAAGTGTGTCTTGCCTACAGTCAAGCATGGTGGTGGGAGTGTCATGCTCTGGGGCTGCATGAGTGCTGCAGACACTGTGGAGCTACAGTTCATTGAGAGAACCATGAATGCCAACATGTACTGTGACATACTGAAGCAGAGCATGATCCCCTCCCTTCGGAGACTGGGCCGCAGGGCAGTTTTCCAACATAACGACCCCAAGCACATCTCCAAGATGACCACTGCCTTGCTAAAAAAGCTGAGGGTAAAGGTGATGGACTGGCCAAGCATGTCTCCAGACCTAAACCCTATTGAGCATCTCTGGGGCATCCTCAGACAGAAGATGGAGGAGTGGAAGGTCTCTAACATCCACCAGCTCTGTGATGTCATCGTGGAGGAGTGGGAGAGGACTCCAGTGGCAACAAGTGAAGCTCTGGTGAACTCCATGCCCAAGAGGGTTAAGGCAGTGTTGGAAAATAATGGTAGCCACACAAAATATTGACACTTTGGGCCCCATTTGGACATTTTCACTTAGGGGTGTACTCACTTTTGTTGCCAGCGGTTTAGACATTAATGGCTGTGTGAGTTATTTTGAGGGGGCAGCAAATTTACATTGTTATACAAGCTATACACTCACTACTTTACATTGTAGCAAAGTGTAATTTCTTTAGTGTTGTCACATGAAAAGATATAAAATATTTACAAAAATGTGAGGGGTGTAATCACTTTTGTGAGATACTGTATCTGAAGTCAGTTTTTTAGTTGTCACTAGAACAGGAAGAGAGCGAAAATGCTCAAGAAGACATGCATCTGGTGACAAATACGAATTGTGCACAAAAACACCCGCGCTTCTGGGCTTACTTTACAGTCATACCCCTGTGACTAAAAATGAGTGAAACAATTAGTGTAAATGTGTGAATATACATTTGTACTCATAAGTTTACATACCCTGGCAGAATTTATGATTTCTTGGCCATTTTTCAGAGAATATGAATGATAACACAAAAACTTTTCTTTCACTCGTGGTTAGTGTTTGGCTGAAGCCATTTATTATCAATCAACTGTGTTCACTCTTTTTAAATCATAACGGCAACATAAACTACCCAAAAGACCCTGATCAAAAGTTTACATATCCTGGTGATTTTGGCCTGATAACATGAACACAGGTTGACACAAATGGGTTTGAATGGCTATTAAAGGTAACCACCCTCACCTGTGATCCGTTTGCTTGTAATTAGTGTGTGTGTATAAAAGGTCAATGAGTTTCTGGACCCCTGACCCCTGACCTTTCTGGATTCTGAGTCATGGGGAAAGCAAAAGAATTGTCAAAAGATCTGAGGGGAAAAGATAGTGGAACTGTATAAAACAGGAAAGGGATATAAAATATGTCCAAAGAATTGAGAATGCCAAACAGCAGTGTTCAAACTCTAATCAAGAAGTGGAAAATGAGGGGTTCTGTTGAAACCATCTGAGAAGATAAAGAGCCTCATCCACAAATACCACAAAAAGACTTCAAGCTGTCATTGATGTTAAAGAGGGCAATACACAGTATTAAGAACTGGGGTGTGTAAACTTTTGACCAGGGTCATTTGGGTAGTTTCTGTTGCCATTCATGATTTAAAAAGAGTAAACACTGATTGATAAATGGCTTCAGCCAAACACTAACCATGAGTGAAAGAAAAGTTTTTGTGTTATCATTCATATTCTCTGAAAAATGGCCAAGAAATCATAAATTCTGCCAGGGTATATAAACTTATGAGCACAATTGTATGTAGCTGCAGTGAGTCACCACTTGTGCCACCATACATGGATGTTACTTAAGTACAAAGAAAAGAGAGCCACGCTTACCAAAACTTTAAAATAAACTTGTAGACCCTATGGTCTTCTTACTCAGTGTGTTTTAGCATGTATTAGCATACAGTGCTGTGAAAAAGTATTTGCCCTCTTCCTGATTTTTTTTTTTTTTTAAATGTTTTGCAAATTTGTCACACTTAAATGATTCAGATCATCAAACTAATTTTAATATTACACAAAAATAACCAGAGTAAATCCAAAATGCAGTTTTTACATGGTTTCCTTTATTAAGAGAAACAAGCTGTCTAAACCTGCCTGGCCCTATGTGAAAATATAATTGACCACCCTTACTAAATCATGAATGAACTGTGATTAACCAACAGCTGAGTTAAATTTCACTTGATGGCCTGATTACTGCCAGACTTGTTGATTTAGACCCCTTTAACAGGCATTTTAGCTCTAGAAATAGTGCCTGAAAACTGCCTCCCATGCCGCCCGCATGTGAAAGCCCGAGTGCTTTCACACTGGGGCGGTGCGCTTGTGTGACGTTAGAAAAGGTCCTGCAAGCAGCATCTTTGGGGCGGTTTGGGAGTGCTGTATACAGCGCTCCCGAAATTCCCCTGCCCATTGCAATGAATGAGCAGCGCTTCCAAAGCCCCTGAAAAATGTTTCGGAAGCGCCACAACACAGGTTTTTTTAACCCTTTCTTCAGGGTCGCTAGCGGCTGAAAAGCGCTAGTTAGCGCACTGGTGGCCCCAGTGTGAAAGGGCTCTTAAGAAATCACTTAAACGGAAGCTTTATAACAAAGTGAAGCATGTTAAAAGATCTCAAAAAGCAACACATCATGCCACGATCTAAAGAAATTCAAGAACAGATGAGAAACAAAGTAACTGACATCAGTCTAGAAAGAGTTACAAAGCCTTTGGGACTCCAGCAAACCACGGTGAGAGCCATTATCCACAAATGGAGAAAACTTAGAACAGTGGTGAACCTTCCCAAGAGTGGCCGGCCTACCGAAACTACTCACAAGTGCACAACGACAACTCATCCCGGAGGTCATAAAACCCAGAACAATATCTAAAGAACTACAAGCTTCACTTGCCCCAGTTAAGGTCAGTGTTCATGATTCAACAATAAAAAAGAAACTGGGCAAAAATGGTATCAATGGGAGAGTTCCAAGGCGAAAGCCACTGCTGACCAAAAAGAACACAAAGGCTCATCTCACATTTGACAAAAAACATCTTGATTATCCCCAAGACTTTGGGCAATTATTCAGTGGACTGATGAGACAAAAGTTAAACTTTTTTGGAAGGTGTGGATCCCGTTACATCCGGCGTAAAACTTACACAGCATTTCATAAAAAGAACATTACACCAACAATCAAACATGGCTGCTTTGCAGCTTTAGGACCTGGACCCCCTGCAATAATTGATAGAATCATGAATTCTGCACTCTACCAGAAAATCCTCATGAAGAATGTCCAGCCATCAGTTCATGAACTCATGTCCACCTTGCTAAAAAAACAAAACAAATTTAAGGCTTTTGGAGTGACCTATTTAAAGTTGGGACTTAAATCTGATTGAGATGCTGTGGCAGGACCTTAACCACTTCAGCCCCAGAAGGTTTTACCCCTTTAATGACCAGGCCATTTTTTTGCGATACGGCACTGCGTTACTGTAACTGACAATTGCGTGGTCGTGTGACGCTGTACCCAAATAACATTTATTTCCTTTTTTTTCCCCCACAAATGGGGCTTTCTTTTGGTGGTATTTGATCACCTCTGCAGTTTTTATTTTTTGCGTTATAAACAAAAAAAGACCAACAATTTAAAAAAAAAAAAAAAAAATTTTTACTTTCTGCTATAATACATATCCAAAAAGAGTAAAAAAATTGAATTTCTTCATCAATTTAGGCCAATATGTATTATTCTACATATTTTTTGTAAAAAAAAATCCCAATAAGCGTATACAGATTGGTTTGCGCAAAAGTTATAGTGTCTACAAACTATAGGATAGGTTTATGGACTTTTATTATTTTCTTTTTTATTATTGTTTTTACTAGTAATGGCGGTGATCAGCGATTATTATTATTATTATTTTTTTTTTTTTTTGCGGGACTGGGACACTGTGGCGGACAAATCTGACACGAAGTGACACTTTTCAGGGACCAGTGACACCAATACAGTGATCAGTGCTAAAAAAAATGCACTGTTACTGTATAAACGACTCTGGCAGGGAAGGGGTTAACATCAAGGGCAATCAAAGGGTTTAGTGTGTTCCTTGGTAGTGTTTTCTAACTGTGTGCGGGATGGATTGACGGGAAGAACACAGATCTATGTTCCTGCTTACAAGGAACAGAAGATCTCTGTGTACTTCCTGTCAGAACAGGGATCTGCCTTGTTTACATAGGCAGATCTCTGTTCTGCCTCTCTATGGAGTGATCGCTGGTGGCTGGCGGACATCGGGTCCGCCGGACCCGCTGATCGGCTTCTGCTCCATGCAATGGCCCACAGTATCTATTGCAAGAAATTAGATACAGGTACGTTGTTTCACGAAATACAGCAGCCCTGCTGTAGTGTATATGTGGTGGGCAGTCTTTAACCACTTACCAACTGGCTCACACCGATATACATCAGCAAAGTGGTTCGTTATTGCAAATCGCTGTATGGGTATGTCTGTACCTTTTTTAAGGGCGATAGCAGGCACGCCTGCCAGAGGGGCACACGCACGTCTGCTGCACTGTGGGGAACCCGATGTGCATAGCCGGTGGGCACGATTGCCACCGGCCACCCGTGATCGCGTACACAAGTGCAGGAACAGGGATTTGTGTGTGTAAACACACAAATCCTTGTTCTGTCAGGGGCTAGGAGACACATTGTTTGTTCCTACTAAGTAGGAACAACGATATGTCTCCTCCCTTAGTCAGTCCTATCCCCATACAGTTAGAATCACTAACGAGGGAACACATTTAACCCCTTGATCGCCCCCTAGTGTTAACCCCTTCCCTGCCAGTGACATTTACACAGTAATCAGTGCATTTTTTTTAGCACTGATCGCTGTATAAGTCTCAATGGTCCCAAAAATGTGTCAAAAGTTTCCGATCCGTGCGCCGCAATGTCGCAGTACCGTGAAAAACCACAGATCACCACCATTACTGATAAAAAAAAATTATATTAAAAATGCCATAATTCTTTCCCATAGTTTGTACACGCTATAACTTTTGTGCAAACCAATCAATATAAGCTTATTGTGATATATATATTTTTTTACCAAAAATATGTAAAATAATATATATTGGCCTAAACTGAGGAAGAAATTTGGAGATATTTATTATAGCAAAAATTAAAAAATATTGTTTTTTTTTTTTTTTTTTTTTGTTTTTTTTTTTTTTTTCAAAATTGTCGCTTTTTTTTGTTTATAGTGCAAAAAATAAAAACCGCAGAGGTGATCAAATACCACCAAAAGACAGCTCTATTTGTGGGAATAAAAAGGACGTCAATTTTGTTTGGGTCCAGCGTCGCATGACCGCGCATTTGTCCGTTAAAGCGAAGTTCCACCCAAAAGTGGAACCTCCGCTTTAAGCACACCTCGCCCCCTTACATGCCACATTTGGCATGTCATTTTTTTGGGGGGAGTGGGTGCCTACTTTAGAGAGGGACTTCCTGTCCCACTTCCTTGTTCCACTTCTCGGCTGCCTAGGCGACTCCTCTCCCCCCTAGACGGCCCCTCCCTCTAGGCAATCTTCTGGGACACGTCACAGATTGCCTGACCACTCGGAGAGTGCAGCGTGACTCGCTCATGCGCAGTGCGCGCCCGACTGTGAAGCCACAAGCTGTCACGGCTGGGTGCCCACAGTTCCAATGA
The DNA here is from genome assembly GCF_042186555.1 of Aquarana catesbeiana. Classification (NCBI taxonomy): domain Eukaryota; kingdom Metazoa; phylum Chordata; class Amphibia; order Anura; family Ranidae; genus Aquarana; species Aquarana catesbeiana. Next base: position 96,789,962 of record NC_133331.1, read on the forward strand.
CGACGCCACGGATAAGAGGGGGAAAAGGAGAGGGGCTTCGGGCGTCCGCATTGCTGGACCGTGGGACAGGTAAGTGTCTGTTTATTAAAAGTCAGCAACTATACTTTTTGTAGCTGCTGACTTTTAATAAACAGAAAAAAGCCTGGAACTTTGCCTTAAAGCAACGCAGCGTCGTATCGCAGAAAATGGCCTGGTCATTAAGCAGCCAAATCTTCCAGTCTGGAGGTGGTTAAGCAGGCCGTTCATGCTCAAAAACCCTTCAATGTGGCTAAATTAAAACCATTCTGCAAACAAGAGTGAGACAAAATTCATCCACAGCGATGAGAGATGCATTTCCAGTTTTTGCAAATGCTTGATTGCAGTTGGTGCCACCAAGGGTGGCACAACCAGTTATTAGGTTTAGGGGGCAATTACTTTTTTCACATAGGGCCAGGCAGGTTTGGGCATCTTTTTTCCCTTAATGAATAAAATCATAATTTAAACAATGCATTTTGCATTTACTCTGGTTATCTTTGTGTAATAATACAATTAGTTTGATCTGAATCATTTAAGTGTAACAAATATGCAAAAAATAAATCAGAAAGGGGGCAAATACTTTTTCACAGCACTGTACATTTTGAAAAATGTGAAATGTGCAATACAAGGTGCTGAAATAAAAACAAAAATGCAAAGCAATCTTTAAAATCCAAGAATGTGACACATTCTCAATAGACCAAATTATATAAAATATATAATGTGCACACAAAGTCCGGTGCCTCAATTTCTTCAAAACCTGTGAGCCCAATATAGTCCTCCAACAAACTTAAACCAGTCAGGATAAATAATTCTTCACCACCTTCAATGTCAACTCCTGCTCCAACCCAGATAGCAAGCAATTGAGCTGCAATTCTATTGTTAGACCTGCCAGGCTTCACAAGTTTGTTGCACAATTGCAGCAAGTCCACGTTGCATGACTCCAGATCAATTTTTTTTAAACATTCTGCAAGTCTGCTGCAAGTACTGGTTGTTATATTGTGCAATAGTCATCCCACCACAGGGGTCGCTGTGACTTGCTCTTGCTCTAGACTCACCACTGCAACTTTTGCTTTTTCTAGAGACTTGCCATACAAATTTGCTACAAATTGGAAAAGTGTCAACTAGAATTTTTGCTTCAAGTGCTCTGCAAGTGTACAACTAGCCAGTGAAAATGTGCAGTAAGTTAACAGACTTACAATTCAACACTGCCACAAATTTGTGGCAAATTATCCTTGCTATGTGGCAAAGTGCCACTTTAGGTGTGCCCACTCACCAGTTATAGACCCTCTTATGTTTAATAAGTGGGTCTACCAGTTCTCTAAATTATCATTTTCCTCCTCTAAGACACCCTCAGAAGGACACAGGATTGGCCATCCACCAGTATTCAGATTATTAAAATTGCCCAAAAAACATAAAATGCGTTCCACCGAGCAGTAATGACATCGCTGGAAGTCCCACATGTTTCTTAAAGCTGCCCGGTTAGTGATAAAATGCATATAGGCGGGACTTAGGTGATGTTATTTTGGCTCAGTGGAATGCAATTCAGTGGCCAGCCCTATTGATTGTCTCTTGCCCGATATCCTTTGATTTATAAATCAAAGGAGCCTGTTGGAAAATTTGTTGGGGGAACAGTGCCAACACCCAATCAGATGCAATTGTTTGGGTATTTTGAGAGCTGTAGGCCAGCAGTCAAAATAAAATGGCCACAACAGAAGATATGTCCATCTGTGCTGTGAATAGAGGATTTTTTTTATTTATTTTTTTTATTCAGCCTGTAGGCTGTATGATCAGTTTTAGATATGTATATCACTTCAAGCTTTCGGATACCCTGTAAGCAAAGATGTTATAGGGCTGAGATTCTGGATACAAGAACAATCTACTCTAATCTACTATTAAACCAGGTTCAGCCTGGTTTATATTTCCCTTAGCACTGTTATCACTGCCAAATAATGAATAATGTCCTTGTTTGTAATTCTTTTGCAAAATGTCACATTGAAAAATGTAATTTTTTAAATGGTTTGTTTTTTGTTTTTTTTTGCAGTGTTTTACAGTGGAGAAGCTGGGCAGACGACCTCTTATAATTGGTGGATTTAGTTTCATGGGATTTTGTTGTGCTGGTATAACGTTGGCTCTAGTATTTCAGGTAGGTAGCAAAAAGTAACAAAAATATTTAAAGTTATAAAAATCATCCTTCCTGCATTTATGGTGTGAATTCCACCAAAAGCACTCAAGCATACAGGCAAGATCCAACAGTTCTCAGGCTTCAGCATTGTGGTGGAACCATACATAGATATGCATACAGAACATCTGACTTGCATGCTTAGGATATGGAGAAGGGCATAGGAAGCTCTATACTAGTGGGGCCTGACTCTAATTTCGGTCCCCCTAGGCCTACAATTTTGGACCACCCCCTTCCTTCCTCCGCCACCACAGTTGGAGTTGATGAATACTTACTATCCATAATATCACATTAATATAATACAATGCCATAGCTGCACAAGGCACACTGAGGCTAGGGATGGATGAGCTTTAAAAGAGAGTGCCCATTCTGCATCAGTACATCTGCAACTAATAAGATAAGTATAGTCAATGCTCCTCCTACCCTGCTAACAGAAGTTTTTATCCAGTATATAGACAAAGGATGTTTGGGACTGTATATGCACAGTTCACTCTTCCAGTGTGGTCCTCCACTGCAGGACCCTTAACAGGACATATTTTATTTTCATTCATTTTCCAGAGTGATTGAGTACATAGCACTAGCTCAAGGGTTAGTCCAGCTGGTTCATCTGATAGGAGACCTGACAAAATAACCTGTTGTGGGCACTTGTGGACCAGAATTGAGATATTGCACTGTTGCACCAGTGAAAATACTCACTGTGCAACAATTCGGAACCAGCTTTATTTAACTCAAATCACAAAAAATAGGAAACACTACAAGCCAAACCTTAAAAATGTTATTGAGGTAACAATCTCAAGCGTAAAGATGAAGATGAAAACCATGTTCCACCAAACAATTTTATTTTTACCTTTTTTGAGATGGTAACTTCAAAACATTATTGAAGTTTGGCTTTTTTTAGTCTTTGAACTATGATACTTTAAGTAAGTGATTCATTTATCTGTTAAGAGGAAATCTACAAAATATCTGTTGGTGAAGCCTAAGGGCAGGTTTGAGAAATCCTTATTAACGCACCTCTGTTCCTATAGCAAAGTTTAGATTCTATGCTTTTTTTCTTAGAACTGATTTTGTTGTAACCTGCACTGATTGGGGAATGACAGTTTGGCTATGGCTGCAGCTGAGAAATATAGCTATATCTTTCTTTGTATACTTCAATACTTGAAGGCAATGATCCTCTGATAATAGGTGATTTGTTCATATTCACTTTCAGGCAAGAATCGCTTGGATGCGGTATGTTAGTGTGGTTTGTGTCATTGGAATCATAGCGGGTTTCTGCATAGGTCCCGGTAAGTGCTTGTTCCCGTGGATATATTCACAAAGTTAATTTTGTTTTATAAGATAAATTCAGGTAGAAAACATGATAAATGGACCACTGGTCAGCCATCTGGATCCAATGGGGATCTTTCTTTGAAGGCCACTGCAGCTTATAGGACAAGAATCCAATGGCCTGACTTCACCACCATAATCACAAACTTTATTGGCTTTTTAAGATAATGCCTAATAGTGTAGTATTCTATTTTGTTAGTAGGTTGCTGACATCACATGGGAATTTCTACCCTATAAACCCCACAAGCCTTAAACGTGGGATCTATGTTGAATCTGATTTACTGGATGTCATTGATGAGTTGGGGAGCCGAGGTTAAACTCCTTAGTGTGTGGGCTTTCTTATTAGGGATTCTGCAGTGATGTATATCACTAAACTGATATTCCTTTTAGAAAACCATTTACCTGCTTAAAATATGCTGTTTGAAGAGGATATGTGCAATGCAAAAATGGTGTCTGCTGCTCTGAATTACTGGTGGAGTAGATTGTTCTATTTTACTGGGCACACTTCACTCTCCTGCTCTGTTGTACCCAATTGTTAATCAGTTAAATACAGCATGCAGTGCAAAATTAAAAATAAAAATTGCTGCTCTAGGAAGAAGAGATCCTCTTGAGGTAGACATCCAATCCGTGCAGGCATAATTTGTTCAGACCATGTTAAATGGTGTAAAAATCGTGCTCTTTCTTTATCTCTGCACTTAAATTCAGAATTTTGATTAAGTTTCCTGTGCTTAATGGGGGTAATATTAAGCCACAAAGACAAATACACTTTATTTGTTGCTTTCAGTATACATTTGTAATCCTGCAAGAAAATTTTAAGCTCACTTTGGTATTCCTGATGCATAGTTTGGCCAGTGGATATAAAGTACTGATTCACATTGCTCTGCTTGCTTTCCTTATGAGGAAACCACCTTTATATCTGACATAAGAATATTTATATTCGAATAGAAACCTTTCTTTAGAGAAATATGGAAGCTGCCATAGTTGAAAACCACCTGAAATGTAGTTGTATATGTCAGGAAGGGCATGCCAGCACCCAAAACGGCTGCCGAAGAAGATGACCTGTTACCTCTGCCCCTGTCAAAATGCCATTGGTGCGCACACACCCTGTGACAGCTTTTGCCGCCCAAACAGGCTATTTAAACTCAGCCAGTTTCCAGACTCAGTGCTGTCTGCTCTACAGCATTCCCGTTGCCTTGTATCTGATACCTGTTCCTGTTAACCAACCTGGCTTGCCTCTGACGTTCCTGCTTCCTGCCTGTACCTGACCCAGCTTGTTTGAGTCCGCATCTGCCTGCTCCCTCTGCTACCTTGCTGCCAGCCCATCACCGATCCGGCCTGTATCCTGACTACGCTTCTGCCTTCGCATCTGCTCCTGACGTGCCCTCCAGTGGATGACCTGGCCTGCCTGTACCTGCCTTCTCTTCTGATTGAAGAATCCTACTGTACTACCATCCCTCCTGCAGCTGTCCCGGCTTCACTGTCTGCGATCCACCTGGCACTTGTCCGACTCTGCGCTCCTGCACCTCCTGTCTGCTTTACCAAGGGGCCTTGAGTCAGAGGTGTAAGAGAGGCCGTCCTCTGCATATCAGGCTCTACTGTCAGGTACGTGACAGTAGCAGACAGCCATGTCTGAGCCTGTGCGGGGACCCTCTCCCATGGAGGAACTTTGTCAGCATCTGACCGGCTTGACACAGGCTGTTAAGGCCTTGCAAGAGGGTTATACCCAGCTGGAAGGACGCTTACAGACCCTGTCTGACTCTACAGCCACCCAGGGACCGCCACAAGCATCTTCCTCTTTACAAGGAACCTCTCCCGCTCCTGCAGTGGTCATGCTTCCACCCAAGCCCAGAGTACCGACCCCGGACAGATTCCTGGGAGATCACAGCAAGTTCAGAGCGTTCCGAAACGCATGCAAACTCTACTTCGCTCTTCAGCCACGCACCTTTTCTCTGGAGGCTGCAAAGGTCGACTTCGTTATTTCCTTCTCCAATGTGAACCACAGTCCTGGGCCCACTGTCTCCTGGAGCAGAAGGCCAAATGTTTATCGGACTTAGCCTCGTTCTTCAGTGCTATGGCCCATTTGTACGAAGATCCCCAGCAAACGGCTTCTGCAGAGGCGGCTCTTCACTCACTTTAACAAGGTCATGGAGCGGTGGAAGATTATGTTTCAGAATTTAGACGATGGGCCTTTGCCACTAACTGGAACGACGCCGATCTGCGCTACCAATTCCGTATGGGCCTCTCCTACCCACTTAAGGACGAGTTAGCTTGAGTAGGAGTGCCCTCTACTCTGGAAGTTCTAATTGACTTATCCATTCAAATCGACCGTCGTTTGAGAGAACGAAGATTGGAGAGAACTACGGGTCCATCTCGCCCAGTATGGATTCTACCCCGGGTACCCAGCTCTTTCAACACTGCTCCACCAGTTCCTACCACACCCATTCCTGATGCTCCAGAACCTATGCAGCTCGGCCTACTTCATCCTTCCCTCTCTGTTGAAGAACGACAGCTTTGCCGCCAGCAGAACTTGTACTGTGGGGGATCAGGACACCACGTGAGGTCTTGCCCAGTTAAACCCCATAAGAGTCTTTCAGCTACCCCTCCTTCTTCAACCCTGAATGTGCTGAACAACTCTGCTCATCTTACTCTCCCCATTTAATTACAGCTGCCAGAAGGTACTATTTAGACTTCTGCCATAACTGACTCCAGGCCTGCAGCTGTTTCGTGGACTTGACCTTTGCTGCAAAACATCATATTTCACTATAACTCAAGACACAGAAGCTCTCTGTTCACTTGGCCGATGGGTACATCATTAAATTTTGGGCAGTTACTTATGAAACCATTCCTCTGCTTGCTACCATTACCAAGAATCATCAGGAACTGCTTTGTCTGGACGCCATTGCCTCTCCTCTGTTTCTGGTCATCCTTGGCATGCCTTGGCTGAAGGCCCACAATCATCACATTGACCGGGCCACGGAGGGAATTATGTTTCTCTCCCCCTACTGTATCCAGTACTGCTTACAAACCCCTTGTAGTGTGCCCTCTCTGCTATGCCTTGATACGGACTCTGAGACTCGTCAGCTCGTACCCACAGCTTATCATGACTTCCTAGATCTTTTCAGCAAGAAAGGGGCAGAGACTCTTCCCCCTCATCGGACTTACGGCTTTCTGATTGAACTCCTTCCAGGAGTCGAAGTTCCTTTCGGAAGAAATTTCCCACTATCCGAATGTGAGCTTGTAGCCCTAAAAGACTACATCGATGATAATATCAAGAAAGGGTTCATTCGCCCTTCCACATCCCCAACCGGGCAGAAATCTTCTTTGTAGAAAAGAAAGACCATTCATTACGGCCCTGTGTGGACTACTGTGAGCTCAATATAGTTACAGTTAAAAACCGTTACTCTCTTCCACTAGTTCCCAAACTTTTCCAGAGACTTGGCACCGCCACCGTATTCACAAAACTGGATCTTCGAGGCGGTTTGGGCATTTCGAGTATCTTGTAATGCCCTTCGGACTTTGCAATGCACCTTTCAGCACTTCATTAACGATGTCTTCTGAGACTTTCTGGACTTGTTTGTTATTGTATACCTTGATGTTATACTAATCTTTTCTCCCTGTCTAGACAACCATTGCAGACATGTCAAGAGTGTGCTGAGTAGTCTTCAACAACAAGGATTCTACGCCAAACCTGAAGAGTGAGTTTGAATGCCAGAGCATCCAATTCCTGGGCCTGATCATATCCACCTTACTGGCAAGAGAGGAGCTACTCTGGTACGGAGATAAGATCTTTGTACTTGAGGGTCTGCGAACTTCAACCTTGGGACTGTGCCATGATCACATGCTTGCAGGGCATTTTGGTATTAGAAAGACCTCTGTACTAGTACAGCGAACATTTTGGTGGCCTGGAGTGGAGGAAGACTGTAGGAGGTACGTAGAGTCCTGCTCTACTTATATCCGCAACAAGTCCAAGGCTTGGGGTTTGTTGAAACCATTGCCTGTCCCAAATAGACCTTGGAGAATGATCTCAATTGACTTTATCGTGGAACTGCCTCCATCTGAGGGCTACAGTACTATTTTCGTAATTGTTGACCGACTATCTAAAATGGCTAATTTCCTCCCTATGAAGGGTACTCCCTCTGCACGGATCTTTATCAAGAAAGTTATAAGACTTCACGGGGTTCCGCCAAATATCGTCTCTGACAGAGGGGTCCAGTTCACCTCCAGATTCTGGAAATTTTTATGCGAATCTCTTGGAATTGAACTTTCATTTCTTCAGCCTCACCCACAAATAAATGGACAGAAAGAACCAACCAAACATTTGAACAATGTCTGCGCTGCTTCTCTTCTTTTTCACAAAATGACTGGGTGTCCCTACTTCCCCCTGGCTGAGTTTTCTTACAATAATTCTGTTCATTCAGCCAGAAAACAAACTCCTTCTTTCGCTAACTACGGTTTTCATCCCTCCTTCCTGTTCAATATGATTCCGGAATGTCCTGTACTTGCTGTCCTTGAAACAATGGACTTCTTTAATAACAACAATAAACTATTACAGGAAACGATGACCAAGACCCAAGCCAATAACAAGGAGACCTTCGACAAGACGAGAAGGGGAGAACTGATCTTAAATCCAGGTGACCAAGTCTGGTTGGATATGACAAACCTGAAGTTAGCCTGTCCTTCGGGGAAATTGGGTCCCAAGTTTGTAGGAAAGTTCTTGATTAAGTGGAGAGGATATGGCCCTGAGGACAATTCTTGGGAGCCAGAAGGCAACATTCATGCCCAAGAACTTATCCAAGCTTTCAGGAACCTGACAAAGTGGCCAGATTTGGCGTCCGGAGGCTGCCCATTAGGGGGGGCAATGTCAGGAAGGGCATGCCAGCACCTAAGATGGCTGCCGAAGAAGATGACCTGTTACCTTTGCCCCTGTCAGAATGCCATTGGTGCACACGCACCCTGTGAAAGCTTTTGCCGCCCAAACAGGCTATTTAATCTCAGCCAGTTTCCAGACTCAGTGCTGTCTGCTCTACAGCGTTCCCGTTGCCTTGTATCTGATACCTGTTCCTGTTATCCGACCCGGCTTGCCTCTGACGTTCCTGCTTCCTGCCTGTACCTGACTCGGCTTGTTTGACTCCGCATCTGCCTGCTCCCTCTGCTACCTTGCTGCCAGCCCGTCGCCGATCCGGCCTGTATCCTGACTACGCTTCTGCCTTCGCATCTGCTCCTGACGTGCCCTCCAGTGTATGACCCGGCCTGCCTGTACCTGCCTTCTCTTCTGCTTGAAGAATCCTACTGAACTACCATCCCTTCTGCAGCTGTCCCGGCTTCACTGTCTGCGGTCCACCTGGCACTCCTGCTCCTCCTGTCTGCTCTACCAGGGGGCCTCGAGTCAGAGGTGTAAGAGAGGCCGTCCTCTGCATATCAGGCTCTAGCATCAGGTATGTGACAGTATGGCTTTTATGCTGATGCTCTGGCTTCAGCACTTTGAGTCATTAACCTGGACCTAGTATCTGAATCAGGAAGGTCGGTCTAAAAGTGTAAGTTGGGGCAAAAATTCTAAAAATGCATTTCCTAAAATTTCCTAATTTTGTATCCCTTACATAATCGTACAAAAAAAAATTTACATTTCCCAGAAATTCGATGTGCCCCCAGTGTCCTGTTTAGAGCTGACAAGACCATGCCTTTGCTAGGCTAAACTCTCAAGCAGTGTAGCTAGCCCTGCTTTCTGTGCTACAGTAGCCCACCTATCCCCCACTTCTCACCGTCCCCTTCCAAATGCATACATTGATTTATTTCCCAGTTAAGTAATGTAGCTGCCTTGACTCCCAGGAGAGAAACCCAAACATGTATGTGTAGCACCCTGGAGTTTAGGCAGGGTTGCTCCTCACAAATTTACTTTGCCAGGAATAATTATCCTGGTTGATTATTAGAGATCTATTGATTTCTCCCCAAGTTTTGGCTTTGCTGCCCTTTTCTCTTCTACCACTAGGTGGCCAGGTACTTGGTGGTACTAGATATGAGATGGGCAATGCAAGGTTAGGTTATGGGTATATGGGGTATCTCAGCCAATGGGCAGGGGTTTTCTTGAATTCCTTGGCCTGCTGGGAGAGCCTATATATTCGAGTGGAGTCAGGTGATCTAGGTTTTGTGCCACCTGGACGGCTGTCTGGGTGGACGTGCGTACTGCCCGGGCTGCTAGGCCGAAGGGGCCTATTGCAGGCACATCTGGCTGCTAGGCTGTCTATCCAGAAGCAAGAGAGCAGCGCAGGGTTGGGACTGTGGCTTGTAGTCCAACCAAAAGTGCTGGTTCTGCCGGCCAGAGAACCTGTCGTGGTCGGAGGTAGAGGGGAAGCTGTCGCCAGTAAGGGACTATCCGCCTAATTACCAGGGACCACAGTGAATAACTGAAGCAAGTACCGGAGCAGCATTCTCACCAACCGGGGATGGTGGAATTTTGGGAAACTTCAGTGGGCATCAAGCCAGGGACCCGGCCAGCGGAGGTGACGCTTGCAGAGCAGTCTTGTGTGTCAAGCCAGGGACCGAGCAGGCCAGTGGGGTAAAGCTTGAGAGGTATCTTGAATGCCAAGCTAGGGACCCAGCACAGAAACTGGGGTGACGCTTGAGGAAGATACTACTGTGAAGATTGGAGGTGCACAAGGGATTCAGTGGCAGTGAATCAGCGGGTCTAGTGAGAGACCGGGAGCTCAGTGGGCTGAAGAACTACAAGGAGCGATTGTAGTAAAAGTGAAAGAACTGTTACGCTTTGTGTTAGGAACAGTTAGACTGTTGCCATAGGAGACAGCATTCCTGCACATGCAGATGTGGCGTCTTGCTGGATACCTTTCCCTGCATGGCTGTACTCCTATTGAAGTCTCGGAGTCTGCCAATTAATCTTGCAACTACCTAAGGGTATCCTGGCCCTAACCCTCTCTCCCCCAAAAAAAGTTTAAGAGAAATAAACTTTCTTTTGCATTCAAGTGTCTGGCACCCAATAACTTTAACTACTCTGCACCCACCATGCCTCACAACCCACTACATACAGAAGGATGTCAGCTATCCCTGTCCCTGGAGGTTCTCTTCATATCAAAGGAGGCCTGGGACCTTGCTACATATGTTTATGGAAAGGACTCTCAGCAGATGTAATTCTGGGGGAATGCCTGCATCAATAAAAACAAAGCTCTCACCAGCTTCCTCTGAAAGAATTTTACAAACTTGCGGATGATGCACAGGGGATAATAGTTGTTTCTTTATACAGTACCAGAATAAAAGAGAAATACAATAAAAAATGCTGAGACATTCTCTAAAGTGGGAGAGGTTGGTTTGGGGGCATAAGGGTAACGTCTAGACATACCGCTAAAGTTTAAAGCCCATATCTGTATACTTTTTTCTGGATTAGTGACAAAAAGTATTAAAGGCAGAGGGTCAGCATAACACTTGAGCAGCTAGCATTAGCAGAAAATGTCAACGGCAGCCTCAAAGACTTTTTCCAGGACAGTTTACTTTACGATGTTCATAGTATGCTTCAGTATTTTAGGGAGTGCTTTTTGGTTTCATAACCCCCTCATCATTTTTCTGGTTATGCTGTCTCATGTTATTTTCTATATATGTTTTAATTATTCTATTAGTACAAAAATACATGTCTGCGCAAACTTACCTAGAGCCTGATGTTTCAAGGCAGCCTAACTAGGAAAGAGTTAAAGCTGTATTTAAATGCTTTGCAGAGTCTATCTTAAAATGATGGATGAAGACTGGGGTGGTTTATCCCATTGATATATTAACTGTGCCTCCAACAAATCTATAATTCATTTTCAGCTAAGAATTTATTCAGTGTAATTACATCTTTAATTAGGATTTTTATGGCTCATTGTTCATAAACAATGATGAATATGACTTTAAAGCATCCAGGATTAGGAAAAAAAACTACATCAACACCATTCCACAGTCTCCATGTTCTGCATGAATTTTTCTGCATTAAGAGTCCTATATGTGGCATGATGTTGAAATAATGAACTGGTATCTAAACTTGCTTTGGAAACACATTAAACTAATTACGGCAACAATGGGCTGCCAGTGGAAGATGTTCTATTAGCGTTGGTCTATAATCAGTTGGTGCTCTAGGATTTGATTAAAATGCTAAGACTTGTCATTTCTGCTGAAGCACTAACAGCATAAAATGGACACGGGCATTTATATTGTTTGGCTTCACATGAGCAATATTGTCAAATCAATCTGTGAATTATTTTAAAGAAGATTTGTACGGTTAAGGGTCAATACAAGCAAGAAATATATTTCCATTTTGAATAAATGCTAGTGTCCTGAGTTACCCTCTGTGTATACCTCCTGAGGTTGCCCATGTCAAATTGTCTGTCATAGTTGCAGTTGCTGGCTCTGCTCCTGGCCATCTTCAAAATCTACACTTTTTCAGTTTCCAATATAATAGATTAAATGGCAACAGTGAGAATCCCTTGTAAAGAATGCTATAGAAAATTGAGTCTGGGAACTCAAGTATAGAAATCAGAGTTCTCAAGAAATATGCAAAACTGTTAAAGCCAAGCTTGAAAACCTTAATGCAAATATATTCCTTAAAAGCCATAGAAAATAGAAATCCACTTTTTGTGCACCAAACGTCTTTGCAAACCCAGACATTATCCTATGAGAGCAGAAGTGATATAATAACTGCACTGCACATAGTTGTGTAGACAGCAGAGCCATGGGAGTGATCCAGCAGGTCCACCCATTAGACAGCCTACTAATTAAATAGACAGGCCCTGCTTCCTACTTTGCATTCTTATGGTGGTTTTGCATTACAGTTTCTGCAAAAATATGGAAGTGAAAGCTACACCAAAAATTACTTTTTCGCTGGCCGCTGTAGTTCAGATCTATTAGGAGGGGCTACCTTTCAGCTCTTTACCAGTCCTTTAATTCATAGAGGCTATAGTTATGGCGTGTGTGTGTATATAATATATATATATATATATTTTTTTTTTTAACTAACTGTAGCTTTTAAGGTTCCTGCAACAATAGCTCATAACAGGTGCACTAGAGAAGTTATTTACTTTTAAGTGAGACCAGTATAGAGGGCACAAATGTTTCCTTTCTCTAATCCCCACTGATGTAAATCAAGCTCTGGTGATATAATAGAAATTCTGCAGTTTGAGAGACCATAGATTTTGCTTACTTCCCACCCATTCATTTTGGGCCAGTTTTACTTTAGATTTTGTTTTTGAGGGTTATACTATTTGTATTTATCTTTTTTTAAAATAAGAATAAATTCTTTATTTTACAAATAAGCATTTTCAAAAAGTCACTACTCCACAGACTCATTAAAACCTATAAAATAGCCAGTTTCTTTCAGCCTCGTGTCAGCGAAGATACAATGCTATATATGGAAAAGGTACTACAGCTCTACGTGCTGGTTCTAAAGTTGAATGCAAAATGATAATGTGCAAGCTTTTATATCTACTGACAAAAATAACATGTAAAATCAAACTAAAGGGGGGAAAAAAAAGTTTTCTTTAATTTTGGAAAGAGTAAGGTGGGTTATAATCCCAAGTTAGTTATTTTTTTATGTCTTTATCTATGTCCCATTGAGAAAATGTCTCTTCACTTCTTGTCCTAGTGTCAAAACAGGAAATGATAGGAAATCCCTCCAAAGTGAGGGGAATACTTGGTTGTCACTAGAACCAGTACAAAAAAGATTCCTCTATGGGACTTTGAAAGGCAGAAACTCCTTAGTAATTACACAGTATTGAAAACATATTCATATTTTATTTGTAAAGTTACAATCATGAAATATAGCATGATGCAAGCAAAATTGGATGCATGTACAGCTGCGGTGCAATATCAAAACATTATACAAACAACCACTGGACTCTGTCGATATTTAGATAAGACAGAGAATGCCCGATGCGTTTCAAGTTTGTAATGATGAACCTCTTCTTCAGGGGTGTTTCAGTAATGAAAATAAGTTATCTATAATTGTTGAAAAACAAAGAACAGTAAGCATCCATTATTGTACATAATTTAAAAAAAAAAGTACAACAGTATTGTATGTGGACACTGACCACTAGGGATGAGCCGAACACCCCTCTGTTCGGTTGGCACCAGAACTTGCAAACAGGCAAAAAATTTGTTCGAACATGCAAACACCATTAAAGTCTATGGGACACGAACATGAATAATCAAAAGTGCTAATTTTAAAGGCTTATATGCAAGTTATTGTCATAAAAAGTGTTTGGGGACCTGGGTCCTGCCCTAGGGGACATGGATCAATGCAAAAAAAAGTTTTAAAAACGGCCGTTTTTTCAGGAGCAGTGATTTTAATAATGCTTAAAGTGAAACAATAAAAAGTGTAATATCCCTTTAAACTTCGTACCTGGGGGGTGTCTATAGTATGCCTGTAAAGGGGCGCATGTTTCCCGTGTTTAGAACAGTCTGACAGCAAAATGACATTTCAAAGGAAAAAAAGTCATTTAAACTACTCGCGGCTATTAATGAATTGCCGGTCCGACAATACACATAAAAGTTCATTGATAAAAACGGCATGGGAATTCCCCACAGGGGAACCCCGAACCAAAATTTAAAACAAAAATGACGTGGGGGGTCCCCCTAAATTCCATACCAGGCCCTTCAGGTCTGGTATGAATATTAAGGGGAACCCCAGCCAAAATTAAAAAAAAAAATGGCATGGGGTCCCCCTCAAAATCTATATCAGACCCTTCAGGACTGGTATGGATTTTAAGGGGAACCCCGTGCCAAAATTTTAAAAAAAAATGGCGTGGGGTCCCCCTAAAAATCCATACCAGACCCTTATCCGAGCATGCAACCTGGCAGGCCGCAGGAAAAGAGGGGGGGATGAGAGAGCGGCCCCCCCCCGAACCGTACCAGGCCACATGCCCTCAACATTGGGAGGGTGCTTTGGGGTAGCCCCCCAAAACACCTTGTCCCCATGTTGATGAGGACAAGGGCCTCATCCCCACAACCCTGGCCGTGGTTGTGGGGGTCTGTGGGCGGGGGGCTTATCGGAATCTGGAAGCCCCCTTTAACAAGGGGACCCCCGGCCCTCCCGGGCCCCCCCCCTGTGTGAAATGGTAAGGGGGTACTTGTACCCGTACCATTTCACTAAAAAAGTGTCAAAAATGTTAATGTCGAGACGGTTTTTGACAAATCCTTTATTTAAAAGCTTCTTCTTCTTTCTATCTTCTTTTTCTGGTTCTTCCTCCGGTGTTCTCGTCCGGCATCTTCCTCCGCTGCGTCGGCGTCTTCTTCCCTTTTTCTCCTCGGGCCGCTCTGCATCCATGATGGCATGGAGGGAGGCTCCCGCTGTGTGACGCTTCTCTCTTCTTCTTCTCTGCATCATGTTCTCTTCATCTTCTTTTCGGGCCGCTCCGCATCCATGATGGCATGGAGGGAGGCTCCTGCTGTGTGACGCTTCTCCTCTTCTGACGGTTTCATAAATATTGGGGGGAGGGGCCACCTGGTGACCCCGCCCCCCCTCTGACGTGCGGGGACTTGACGGGACTTCCCTGTGGCGCCACAGGGAAGTTCCGTCAAGTCACCGTGCGTCAGAGGGGGGCGGGGTCACCGGGTGGCCCCGCCCCTCATTATTTAAGAACCGTCAGAAGAGGAGAAGCATCACACAGCGGGAGCCTCCCTCCATGCTATCATGGATGTGGAGCGGCCCGGAGAAGAAGGGAAGAAGATGCCGGAGGAAGAACCAGAAGAAGAAGAAGATAAAAGAAAGAGGAAAGAAGAAGCATTTAAATAAAGGAATTGTCAAAAACTGTCTCTTGTCATTTTTAAAATTTTTGACACTTTTTTTAGTGAAATAGTAGGGGTACAAGTACCCCCTTACCATTTCACACAGAGGGGAGGGCCGGGATCTGGGGTTCCCCTTGTTAAAGGGGGCTTCCAGATTCCGATAAGCCCCCCGCCCGCAGACTCCCACAACCACCGGCCAGGGTTGTGGGGATGAGGCCCTTGTCCTCATCAACATGGGGACAAGGTGTTTTTGGGGGCTACCCCAAAGCACCCTCTTAATGTTGAGGGCATGTGGCCTGGTACGGTTCAGGAGGGGGGGGCCACTCTCTCGTCCCCCCCTCTTTTCCTGCGGCCTGCCAGGTTGCGTGCTCGGATAAGGGTCTGGTATAGATTTTTGGGGGGACCCCACGCCGTTTTTTTTTTTTTTTTTTAATTTTGGCGCGGGGTTCCCCTTAAAATCCATACCAGACCTGAAGGGTCTGGTATAGATTTTGAGGGGGACCCCACAGCATTTTTTTTTTTTTATTTTGGCCGGGGTTCCCCTTAATATCCATCCTGAAGGGCCTGGTATGGAATTTAGGGGGACCCCCCACATCATTTTTTTTTTTTTTTTTTAATTTTGGTTTGGGGTTCCCCTGTGGAGAATTCCCATGCCGTTTTTATCAATGAACTTTTATGTGTATTGTCGGACCGGCAATTCATTAATAGCCACGAGTAGTTTAAATGACTTTTTTTCCTTTGAAATGTCATTTTGCTGTCAGACACGGGAAACATGCGCCCCTTTACAGGCATACTATAGACACCCCCCAGGTACGAAATTTAAAGGGATATTACACTTTTATTGTTTCACTTTAAGCATTATTAACCGGTTCCCGACCGGCGCCCGCCGATGTACGTCGGCAGAATGGCACGGCTGGGCAAATAGGCGTACCTGTACGTCCATTTGAATTCCCCACCGTGTCATTGCGTGCACGCCAGCTGGGAGCTCCGTAAGTCGGGTCGCGGGTCCCGCGGACTCGATCGCCGCGGGGATACCCGTGATCGCCTCACGGAGAGGATGAACGGGGAGATGCTGATGTAAACAGCATCTCCCCGTTCTGCCTAGTAACAAGTGTCACTGATCACAGCTCCCTGTCATCGGGAGCTGTGATCAGAGTAATGACACATGCAGTCCCTCCCCCTACAGTTAGTAATCACTCCCTTAGGACACACTTAACCCCTCCCCGCCCCCTAGTGGTTAACCCCTTCACTGCCAGTGTCATTTACGCAATGGTCCCAAAAATGTGTCAAAAATGTCTGACATGTCCGCCATAGCTTCAAAGTCACAATAAAAATCGCTGATCACCGCCATTACTAGTAAAAAAGAATTAATAAAAATGCCATAAAACTATCCCCTATTTAGTAAACGCTATAACTTTTGCGCAAACCAATCAAACGCTTATTGCGATTTTTTTTTTTTTTTTTTTTTCTTTTACCAAAAATATGTAGAAGAATAGGATCGGCCTAAACTGAGGAAAAAAAATGTTTTTTATATATTTTTGGGGGATATTTATTATAGCAAATGTGTTTATAGTGCAAAAAATTTAAATCGCAGAGGCGATCAAATACCACCAAAAGAAAGCTCTATTTGTGGGAAAAAAAGGACATCAATTTTGTTTGGGAGCCACGTCGCAGGACCGTGCAATTGTCCGTTAAAGCGACGCAGTGCCGAATCGCAAAAAATGCTCTGGTCAGGAAGGGGGTAAAATCTTCCGGGGCTGAAGCAGTTAAAATCACTGCTCCCGAAAAAACTGCGTTTTTAAAACTTTTTTTTGCATTGATCCATGTCCCCTGGGGCAGGACCCAGGTCCCCAAACACTTTTTATGACAATACCATAAATATAAGCCTTTAAAATTAGCACTTTTGATTTCTCCCATAGACTTTTAAAGGGTGTTCCTGCGGCATTCGAATTGCTCGCTGTTCGGCGAACTTGCGAACAGCCGATGTTCGAGCCGAACATGAGTTTGACTCGAACTCGAAGCTCATCCCTACTGACCACATGTTTTAGATGATGAATCACCTGTACTGCATCCTAATTAAAAGCACAGGGAAAACTTTGCTGCCAAATGTAAACCACATCCAGCCACATGGAGGAAAGAAAACGGCGGACCCAAGGACAGGACCAGCCACAGAGGGCACTCTGCGTCTACGCCAATTCTGGACGCACCACAGGGAAGCCAAAGGTGAGGCCTAGGTTTCTAAAACATAAAGGGTAGGCAAAACTAATTACCACGCTTAAGACTGAATGATTGTATTTGTCTTGTATTTGTCTTTATGTTAAAAATTAGTACTAGTCACTCAAAGTGCACAAACCTGGTGGATAGCTGATATAGCAGTGGCAGGGAGAAAGGGATGTAGGATAATATGGAAAAGACCAGACAAGTCACACCAGATCTCAAAAAAGGATACTCCAAGAATGCTCACACCAAACTTATGGTCTGATGTATAAGCTGTCCGAGCTGGCACACAGAAAAGGAGAGAGGGAACCACCAAAAATGATAACGTTAATATAAGCCATGTATAGCTAACCGATGCATATGAATATATACACAGGTGCAAAGGATAAAAATCCATAAAGTATGGATAATATCCAGCTCGTAAGAGCTCCTCAATGTTGTAGAAAAAAAAAATCTAAGAATTACCTGTAGTCTAGTGGAGGTTCACTCGGTCTGCATGGCAGCATGAGACTGAGCTGGAAGATGTCTGTTTTTAAAAAGGTTCCTTGTATCGTTAGCTTGACCCACTTCAGCTGTGATTTTGGGAAGAGATATATGCAAACATGAGGGAGTGCCCTCCGAGTCCTCGGGGTGCAGACTCGCCTCACACAAGTATTGTTCGGGCCAAATGGGCTGGGAGGTCTGTGTTGGCGGCCCACGGAGCACAAAGGGACCAAGGCAACAGGGAAAACCTCCCCAGTTGATGGTGCCCAATCACTGGTGCATCCAATTTTGATTTTATCATGCTATATTTCATGATTTTAACTTTGCAAATAAAATATGAATATATTTTTAATACTGTGTAATTAATTACTAAGGAGTTTATGCCTTTCAATGTCCCATAGAGGAATCTTTTTTTGTACTTCATTATTTAGGGATGTGGGCAGCAACTCCTACTCTATAAATCTCTGGCACAACCTTTTCTTATAGTCACTAGAACCAGTGTCCACATTGGATGATTTTCCATCTATCCCTGTTCTGGTGACAAACAAAAATTTGGGACTTGCTTTCACTATCGAGGATAGCCGTCACAGGACCAACATAAACGGGGAATCTCCTTAATGGTGGCACAAACCGCAATAAAAAACTGATGGGTGTTCTAATTCCCTCTCCACTCCACTCCAAGTTTTGCTTTTAGTTGTACTTTAAACATTGTATTTTCTAAGCCTGACCGTAATTAGGAAAATATAAAGAAAACGAATATAAATTCTGTCTATGTGGATGTTTGATTCACACCTCTGCATTATAACAAAGTGGTGTCCATTCCTGTATTTTGCAGTCATTTAACAAGGAAAGTAAGCACAATGTAAATTGTTGCCTTTAACATGTTTGAACAGGCAAATCTTAGATCTTGAGTTGATGCAGATTTTGGATAAGGAAAAAAGTAAACCCCCCTACATTTACGACTGCTTCTAATACATGAAATTAGAATTTTGTGTTCCAGATTGTTTAGTAACAATTGAGTATTGTCTGTTAAACTTTTTTATTTGCGCTAACATACAATTTTTCAGGACAAGCTTTCGGGGTATGCCCCCTTTTTCAAGGTCCGAGCAGTACTGATTCTCAAAAGTTCAAAAGACAATCTCTTAGGGAAAGGAAAAAACAAACAAATGTACTCACCAATGATAATAAAACTAGCATGGTTAGTGAGGTAAGACAGAGGGAAAGCTATAGACTGTCAAGAGGAGGTTGTAAAACTAGTGGATAATGATTGAGAAAAATCCATATCTAAAATTATATTTTGTGTCAAAACGAATTCTTGATTCAATAGTTTTGAAATCCCTTTTAAGAACTATGACATCGAGGTCTTTCATAATGTGGTTCGGTTGTGAGAAATGATGCCCCACAGGTGTGCAGAACTCATCTTCTTTGTGATCCTATGTTACGTCTTTTGCATTGGATGATCCTGTGGTATTGAAGTTCCCTTTTGAGTGTGTGATACTTTTAGATGGATTGATTTGGTTGCACAGTTTGCAGAGTATTTTTATTGCAGGGCTTTCTTCCATTATTTGTGACTTTATAATCACAATGAAGTTTCCTACTTATTAGTTTGTCTGAGGTTGGGTGGTTGTCTGAAAGTTAGTATTGGGGGTTGTTGGAATATTCCTTTCAGGGTTTTATCCTCAGTTATGATGGGTTGTAAATCTTTCTTTGATTCTCTTTCTTATCCCTTCTAATGTTGGATTGGATGTGGTTACTAGAGGTTTTCTCTTCGGGTTTTCAAGGCCGTGTTTATGATGGTTTTGTCTAAGTAACTTTTGTTATGGAAAGAATCTGCTAGTGTTCTGAGATGTTTGTCTCTGTCTTCTGGGTTCCGAACATATTCTGATGGTGGTATCTGATGGCCTGGCTGTGTATGATGGCCCATTTACTGTGTTTGGGTGAAAACTAGGACTGTTGAGATAGTTGCATCTGTCAGTAAGTTTCCTGTATATCAAAGTGTGATGCTTGTCATCCCTGAAGTATACTGTGATGTCTAAGAAGTTGACGTGTATTTGAATAATCTATTTTTAGTTTGATCGATGGGTGTAAAATGTTAAACAATTAGTAAAACTTTTTTAGATTTTCTTCACCTTCTGTCCATATGATGAAAATATTATTGATATATTGATAATCTGTATGGCTTTTGTTGTATGCTGTTCAGGAATTTGTCCTCAAGGTCAGTAATGAATAAATTTGCATATTGCATAGCAGTACCCATACACTGAAGATAGATATCATTGTTGAATGGGAAGTAGTTGTGTGTAAGAATGAATTTGATGAGCTCCTCAACAGTGTATTTGTGGTTTGGTGAGGATGATAAGAATCTGTGAAGTGCAGCCAATCCATCCTTGTGAAGGATGTTACTGTACAGAGATTCTACTTCCATAGTGACTAGAAGTGTATTTGGTGGTACTTGCTGTATTATATTGTTGCGCTTGTTCAGAAAATCAGTTCTGTCTTGCAGTAAACTAGTAGTATTCATGACTAATGGTTTTAACATTTTTTTTCTACAAGGCCTGAGTTGTATATTAGTGCAAATAAAAGTATCATGGACAGTACTCAATTGTGTGTTGCAGGTGCACGAATACGGCTACAATCACCTCAAGCCAAGATTAAGTTCCAATGATTAGAGCCTCCATAAGGAGTATGTAGGAGGAACCTGTCCACTTAAACCTTAGACTTTTAGGCTCTGGTAATATTGTTGGTATTTGTGTGTGATTTCATTATGTCAAGTTCAATAGAACTCTCTAAAGACCCAGAATGATAGTTTGTAAATTTCTAGGAGCCTACCAAATGATTAAAAAAGATTGTCAAATGATTAGAAATTGATCATTCTTCTGTAAAGAAAATGTACCAGTGACATAGATTTCAAACAACTGCTAGTTTGTCCAGGACAGTTGGCCTAACAATTTCAACCTAGGAACTGACCTTTTTTATGCTAAAAGAAGTTTCCAAGAAATTACATCATGGGGTGTTCAGGTAACTCTTGCACCAGTTGGGGTCAAAGTACATGCGTCTAAAAACAGATTAGAAATTTTTTTTTGCATCATATCAAAGTGTGTGTGAGGAGAATGTGAGGCCATTTGTCCAAAAGGTGAAGTTAAACCAGAAATGGATCTTTAAACATGATAATGATCCAAAGCACACTATCAAATCCACCAATGAATCACTCAAAGAGAAGAATTGGAACATTATAAACTGCCCTGGTCAAAGCCCTGATTTGCTTCACATTGAAATTTTGGAAGGGACTTTGAAATGACATGGAAACACCCAAATATCTTGCAACTGAAGGAATTTTAGATGGAGAAAAGCATGAGTCAATGTTAAAGACTGGTAGGCAATTATACAAAATATCTACAAGAAGTATTGGCATATAACATGCCCCCCTATTTTAAGAAGGAAGTTTCAGGAAAAAAACATTCTACAGCACCCCTAGCACTGTACACAGCACCCCTAGCACTGTACACAGACCCCTGCACTCCCAGGAGACCCGCTAGCACAGTACACAGACCCCATAGCACAGTACACATACCCCTCTAGCACAGTACACAGACACCTGCACTCCCAGAAGATCCCCATTCTCCTGGGACAGCACTGCCAGCACACTTCAAAGTTTAAGAAAAAAAATCACTGCCAGCTCCTTCTCATACACCGCTCCTCCTGTGTCAGTCATAGCAAATGGAAGCTTTTAAATACCTAATTAATGCCGTTCTGTCATGCTACCTGGTCACATAACTGCTCTCCTCTGATGTTTCCTGGACGTCACATGACCGCTCTCCTTCTCCAATCTAAAGCTACACGCAGGGGAGGAGGAGGAGCGGTCGGAAAGAGCGCGTTAATGAGGTATTTAGAAGCTTCGATTTGCTATGACAATGACACAGGAGGAGTGGTGTATGAGAAGGGGCTAGCAGTGATGTTTTCACAACTGTAACTTATGCTGGCAGCGCTGTCCCGGGGCCAGGAGAGGCGGGGCGGCTGGCCTGACATCCCCCCAATGTGTGGCACCTGGGGCGGACCGCCCGATCCCCGTCCCCTGTTGGTAAAAAGAAATCGCATATAACACGCAGGCACCTTTGCCCTCTATTTTCAGGGCAAAAAAGTGTGTGTTATACGCCGATAAATACAATAATTTCTGTTTCTGGGGGGCAAAACAGCCTTTGCTGCCAATTGCATGCTTTCTTTTTCCACAATAAACCATTACATCTATTGATAATTTTGGTATGGAAATAAAGGCAATTTTTTCTTGTGGTTTTAATTCAAGAGCATCACTTTTTATCTTTATACAGTGTTTGAATAAAGATCTAAAGTTTGCCTGTTTAAATATGTTGAAACATTTCACATTTTCCATTTTTCACATGACACTGAATATGTGTGTGTATACATCCCTCAATTTATAGTTTTATTTATATATATATATATATATATATATATATATATATATATATATATATATATATATATATATATATATATATATATAATTAGTGTGTATATTATTCAAGTAAAACATAATTGTACTTGAAGAGTGTTTTAACTTGTCTGGGTTTCCATTTCCATAATAAACTATAAATTGAGGGTGTCTGCCATCTCCTGGCCAGTACAAACTCTGCTCTGTATTTAAAAGCATGCAGCAGACTAATTAGTACCCTACCATAGGAATTCAATATAAACTTTTAAACCCAGAAGACTGGGGCATATTTTCTGAGTGTCAAATGATTGGTTTTGCAATCTTTCACTCCTTATTTATCAATTTGGTTGTTTTATATATACTGTATGTTTTCAAATTTCCTAAACTGTGTGTGTGTGTATATCTATGTATGTGTATATACAGTTGTGCTCATAAGTTTACGTACCCTGGCAGAATTTATGATTTCTTGGCCATTTTTCAGAGAATATGAATAATAAAAAACTTTTTTTACTCATGGTTAGTGTTTGGCTAAAGCCATTTATTATCAATCAACTGTGTTTACTCTCTTTAAATCATAATCACAACAAACTACCTAAATGACCCTGATCAAAAGTTTACATACCCTGGTGATTTTGGCCTAATAATATGCACACAAGTTGACACAAAGGGGTTTGAATATATTAAAGGTAACCATCCTCACCTGTGATCTGTTTGCTTGTAATTAGTGTGTGTGTATTTAAAAGGTCAGTGAGTTTCTGGACTCCTTACAGACCCTTGCATCTTTCATCCAGTGCTAAACTGACATTTCTGGATTCTGAGTCATGGGGAAAGCAAAAGAATTGTCAAAGGATCTGCGGGAAAAGGTAGTTGAACTGTATAAAACAGGAAAGGGATATAAAAAGATATCCAAGGAATTGCGAATGCCAATCAGCAGTGTTGAAACTCTAATCAAGAAGTGGAAAATGAGGGGTTCTGTTGAAACCAAACCATGGTCAGGTAGACCAACTAAAATTTCAGCCACAACTGCCAGGAAAATTGTTTGGGATGCAAAGAAAAACCAACAAATAACTTCAGGTGAAATACAGGACTCTCTGAAAACATGTGGTGTGGCTGTTTCAAGATGCACGATAAGGAGGCACTTGAAGAAAGATGGGCTGCATGGTCGAGTCGCCAGAAGAAAACCATTACTACGCAAATGCCACAAAGTATCCCGCTTACAATACGCCAAATAGCACAGAGACAAGCCTCAAACCTTCTTGCACAGTCATTTGGAGTGATGAGACCAAAATTTAGCTTTTTGGCCACAACCATAAACGCTACATTTGGAGAGGAGTCGTCAAGGCCTATGATGAAAGGTACACCATTCCTACTGTGAAACACGGAGGTGGATCGCTGATGTTTTGGGGATGTGTGAGCTACAAAGGAACAAGAAATTTGGTCAAAATTGATGGCAAAATGAATGCAGTATGTTATCAAAAAATACTGGAGGAACATTTGCATTCATCAGCCAGGAAACTGCGCATGGGACATACTTGGACATTCCAACATGACAATGATCCAAAACACAAGGCCAAGTCAACCTGTCATTGGCTAGAGCAGAATAAAGTGAAGGTTCTGGAGTGGCTATTTCAGTCTCCTGACCTCAATATCATTGAGCCACTCTGGGGAGATCTCAAACGTGCAGTTCATGCAAGAGAGACCAAGAATTTACAGGAACTGGAGGCTTTTTGCCAAGAGGAATGGGCAACTTTATCATCTGAGAAGATAAAGAGCCTCATCCACAAATGCCACAAAAGACTTCAAGCTGTCATTGATGTTAAGGGGGCAATACACGTTATTAAGAACTGGGGTATGTAAACTTTTGATCAGGGTCATTCGGCTAGTTTCTGTTGCCATTTATGATTTAAAAAGAGTAAACAAAGTTGAATGATAATAAATGGCTTCAGCCAAACACTAACCACAAGTGAAAAAAGTTTGTGTTATCATTCATATTCTCTGAAAAATGGCCAAGAAATCATACATTCTATCAGGATAGAACTTATAAGCACGTGTGTACACCACTCACATTTTTGTAAATATTTTAGTCTACCTTTTCATGTGACAACACTGAAGAAATTACACTTTGCTACAATGTAAAGTAGTGAGTGTATAGCTTGTATAACAGTGTAAATTTGCTGTCCCCTCAAAATAACTCAACACACAGCCATTAAAGTCTAAATCTCTGGCAACAAAAGTGAGTACATCCCTAAGTGAAATGTGATCACAATTATTTTCCAGCACTGCCTTAACCCTCTTGGGCATGGAGTTCACCAGAGCTTCACAGGCTACCACTGGAGTCCTCTTCCACTCCTCCATGATGACATCACAGAGCTGGTGGATGTTAGAGACTTTGCGCTCCTCCACCTTCCATTTGAGGATGCCCCAAAGATGCTCAATAGGGTTTAGGTCTGGAGACATGCTTGGCCAGTCCATCACCTTTACCCTCAGCTTCTTTAGCAAGGCAGTCATCTTAGAGGTGTGTTTGGGGTAGTTATCATGTTGGAATATTGCCGTGCGGCCCAGTTTCCGAAGGGAGGGGATCATGTTCTGCTTCAGTATGTCGCAGTACATGTTGGTATTAACGGTTCCCTCAATGAACCTAAGCTCCCCAGTGCCGGCAGCACTCGTGCATCCCTGGACCATGACACTCCCACCACCATGCTTGACTGTAGGCAAGACACACTTGTCTTTGTACTCCTCACCTCATTGCCGCTACACACACTTGACACCATCTGAACCAAATAAGCTTATCCTGGTCTCATCAGACCACAGGACATGGTTCCAGTAATCCATGTCCTTAGTCTGCTTGTCTTCAGCAAACTGTTTGTAGACTTTCTTGTACATCATCTTTAGAAGAGGCTCTCTTCTGGGATGACAGCCATGCAGACCAATTTGAAGCAGTGTATGGTCTGAGCACTGACAGGCTCACCCCCCCACCCCCCCACCCCTTTAACCTCTGCAGCAATGCTGGCAGCACTCATACATCTATTTCCCAAAGACAACCTCTGAATAGGACGCTGAGCATGTGCACTCAACCTCTATGGTTGACCATGGCAAGGCCTGTTCTGAGTGGAACCTGTCCTGTTAAACCGCTGTATGGGCTTGGCTACCAAACCTAGGCCATCTTTATGTAGAGCAACATATTTTTTTTTTTTTTTTTTTCAGATCCTCAGTTTTTTTGCCATGAGGTGCCATGTTGAACTTCCAGTGACCAGTATGAGAGAGTGATAACACCAAATGTAACACTCCTGCTCCCTAATCACACCTGAGACCTTGTAACACTAACGAGTCACATGACACCGGGGAAGGAAAATGGCTAATTGGGCCCAGTTTAGACATTTTCACTTATGGGTGTACTCACTTTTTGTTGCCAGTGGTTTAGACATTTAATTGTTATGTGTTGAGTTATTGTGAGGGGATAGCAAATTTACACTGTTATACAAGCTGTACACTCACTACTTTACATTGTAGCAAAGTGTCATTTCTTCAGTGTTGTCACATGAAAAGATATAATAAAATATTTACAAAAATGTGAAGGGTGTACTCACTTTTGCGAGCTACTGTATGTATTTTTTTTTTCTTCATGTCACACTCGCTGCACCAGAAGTTCCTGGTTTCGCTAAAGAAACACAATATATGGCAAGAGAGATCAACAGTGTGTTGACCTCAGACCAATGCCCTGTGTGCCTCCTGGACAGCAAGTGAAGAGAACATCTTCTAAAGACACCTAGAAACGATAGATAATAAAAAGTACAATTCTGACCCTCTGGATGGAGTTGCTCTGAAATATTACAATTAGAACCTGGCAAATAAACTTTCTCACAGAACGTGTGAATAGTAAGGCATTGTACTAGGACATAGAATGTGCAAATAGTAAAGGATTCTCTCCACCGGGAACACAGACAGCAATAAACTGTAGCCAAAAATGTAAAAAATAGCTTGAATTTTTAATATGTCCATTTGGCAACAGTAATAGAGGGTATCACTGTAACCTGCCCAGCAGAGGAGGCACAGACATCAAGAGAACCTGCTTTATACTGGATATTGTCATTAGGAGTCTTCCATGGTCTTTGTAACCCTTACATTTTTATGAAACCTGTCTCATCCTTTAACATTAAATAAGGATTCCAAAAGTGGTATTTTAGCTATAAATAGAACCTGGTGGCCTGGATTATGTTTTAGTAGGAGATTCCTGCCATAGTTTCAAACTGTTTTTGTCCACCTTGGGGTTTCAGTATGGTCTAGCATTTCCTGTCAATTTATTTGAGTATGAGCTCTCCATAACAGCCATGGCAGGGGTTCAGACATCAAGAGCAGAGATAAAACAAGGATGTAAGAAATTGATGCATATCTAAATACAAAAAACAAAAATGTCATATATTTCAATTTATCAGTCTCTAGATGTGGTGGCTGCATTAGTAGTTTTTTCCTTTATTTTCACCTGGTAATCCTGCAAATAACCAACTTTTCCCAAGGGGGTTATCGTTATTCAGTTTATTGTATCTGCAGAAAGAGGCCATGGTTGTCACCCCATTAAAAATTATCTTTACATATCTTTATCTCTTCATCATGATTACATGGGGGCAGGAAATTAGTAGTTTATAGAAGACAGATTGGAAGAAAGGTGGCATTGTTTCATATATAAGTTCCATTCACAGGAAGGAACAAGGACACAGCATTTCTGGAAAGATCAATAGGTACTTTCTGTGCTTACTGAAAATTATCTTAGCCTGAAAAAAGTAAATTAATGTTCAAGTTGAGGTACCTGCATAATTACACTGATCCATCTTACATCAATTTAACTATGCATTTTCCATACCTGGCAGCCTCTGACTTTCTCAATGGATGCAAAGCATTCTCAGATTGGAAGAGGTGGAGATTGTGAAAGCTCCACCTCTTCCAATTGGAGAATGTATTGCATTCACAAAGAAACGTGTTATCTGAATGACATCCAGAAACCATAGGCAATCACTGCAGTAGGAGTATCTACTACAATGATTTCCAGCTTCCACAGGGAAGCTGTATCTAAACTTTGGCTTTATTGCAGCCACCAAATCTGAGGACTAGTAAGTTGCAATATATTACATTTCTGTTCTTGGGTTTAGCTATCCTTTACCACTCCAGTACATTAATGTACAATATATTAATTGAGTTTAATAGAGTATAGATGACTTGAAACTTTCATTCAATTGTTTAGTCAATGTATAGTGGTTGTGTTTTACCTCAATACATTACTTTTTTGTTCTGCTAGAAAGTATATGCTATTTGACACAGATCTGATTTAAAAAATGAAATTCAGTTTTTTTTTTTTTTTGCAGCTGGCCTGCCTTTTATAATGACAGGAGAGCTCTTCAAGCAATCGCATCGTCCAGCAGCATACATTGTAGGAGGAACTTTGAACTGGTTGTCCAACTTCACAGTTGGTTTTGTGTTCCCCTTCCTTCAGGTATTGTAATTGTCCTCTGAGAAGCTACACAGGGTGTGGGGTGGTGCCACGGCAGTAAACACTCAGTCAGGCCCGGGGGGGAAGGCATCTGACTAGGAGCACTCATAGAATGCAAAAATGATGTGTATAAGAGCAGGTCTTGGAATGTGCCGACCGCATCTGTCTTGAGGGGCGGAATGCGGCCTGGCTGGTCTGTATCCAAATGGGGAGGTCTCAAGGAAGGATGGCATATCTGTATCCTTTCTCTACTCCTCTAGAACCTGTACCTGCCGCTAACCACTGTCCATGTCATACAGGTGACCTGTTAATAAATTACCCACACATGAAATGTGCACCCAGCCTTGGAGCCAGGGCCTTAAATAGGCTCTACTGGACCCAAGATGGCTCCCTGAGTTATATGGGGTGACAGCATCCAAACGGATAGCTTCCCCAGACACCCAGGAAATCATAGAGGAACCATGTTCTTCTAACTTCCCCTCCAACTGCAATGTAGCTGCAGTTGAGCACCACATCCAGTGAATAAAATAGACTGCACCTGCCTAAAAGGGTGCTGGGTAAAATCATATTTATTGCTGGTGGCTTATAATTGAGTTCAGAGGAACAGTGGCGTTGTTAGGGGGGTGCGGGTCGCACTCGGGTGACACCCGCCAGAGGGGTGACACCCGTAGGTAGCGGCACGCACTGCTAACACTGCCCGGTGCCCGCTCAGGTCTTGCGCTGTGTCCCTCAGCGCAGCGGACTGAAGCCGCCTCCCCCTCCTCTCTGTTTACATTCACACAATAGGAGGAGGAGCCCGAGGGACACACACGGCTGTGTGTATCTGTCCACGCTGTTCTGAGGTCTGTAAACTTTATGTATATGTGGGTGCAGGGGTGTCTATACTAATGAGGAGGGATTCTATACTTATGGGGGGCTCTGCACTGAGGGGGTGTCTATACTAATGGGGGCTCTGCACTGAAGGAGGGTGTCTATACTAATGGGGGCTCTGCACTGAGGGGGGTGTCTATACTAATGGGGGCTCTGCACTGAGGGGGGGTGTCTATACTAATGGGGGCTCTGCACTGAGGGGGGGTGTCTATACTAATGGGAGCTTTACACTGAGGGGGGGTGTCTATACTAATGGGAGCTCTACACTGAGGGGGGTGTCTATACTAATGGGGGCTCTGCACTGAGGGGGGTGTCTATACTAATGGGGGCTCTGCACTGAGGGGGGATTCTATACTAATGGGGGGTCTACACTGAGAGGGGGATTCCATACTGATGGGGGTCAGCACTGGGGGGGGGGTGTATGTACTGATGGGGGGGTCTGCACTGAGGTGGGAGGTTGATACTGATGAAGGGGGGTCTGCAGACTCTGCACTGAGGGAGGGTGTCTGTACTGATGGGGGGGGGGTCTGCAATAAGGGAGGGGAGTCTGTACTGAGGGAGGGGGTCAGTACTTAGTGGGGGGTCTATATTGATGAAAGGGGGGTCTGTACTTAGGGAGGGGAGCTATATTAATGGAGTGGGGTCTGTAGTTAGTGGGGGGGGGGTCTGTACTGAGGTAGTTGGTGGAGGAGGGGGTGACACCAATTTTTTCGGCACCGGGTGACACCAACCCTAGTGATGCCACTGCAGAGGAAAAGGTGCTTCTCATGCCACTATTTTTTTGCTATATATATATATATATATATATATATATATATATATATATATATATATATATATATATATATATATATATATATATATATACTCTTTTTTTTTATTTTTTTTTTATTTTATATATATAATCTCTATGGGTGTTTTATACAATCACAGCAGTTGACTGCCTGAATTTACTTTGCTCACAAACTTGGCATGTGTGATTTTTGGGTAGTCTTGCAATAACACAGGTGCTCATGGGTCATTACATAAGACGTAGTGAGATGATTAAAGCTGGAATAAAGGTAAACTACTAAAACTGATGAAATGCATATATGGGAGCCATTTACCCACCAGAGCATTTGCCTTCCTGTCCACCCAGTCCTGAGATTTACAGAGCTCTGCCACACAGCACAGCTCTGTCTAGTGGTTGTAAAGTCAGAAGGTCTTTTATCTCAATGCATTCTATGCATTAAGATAAAAAGCCTTCTGTGTGCAGCAGCCCCCCTAATACTTATCTGAGCCCAATCTAGATCCTGCAATGTAGGATTGTCTCGGCTGCCTGGGACACCCCTCCTCATTGGCAGAGACAGCAGTAGTGCGACGCCATTGGCTCCCGCTGCTGTCAATCAAAGTCAGCCTGCCAATGATGAGAGAAAGGGGCTAGGCTGCGGCGCCATGTCAGAATGGACACAGGGCGCTCGGCTCCCTGTGGCTCGGCTCGGGTGCCCCCACAGCAAGCTGCTTGCTGTGGGGGCACTCAACAGGAGGGAGGGGCCAGGAGCAATGAAGAGGAACCCAAGAAGAGGAGGATCTGGGCTGCTTTGTGCAAATCCATTACACAGAGCAGGTAAGTATAACATGTTTGTTATTTTTCACAAAAAAAAGAGACTTTACAATCACTTTAAGTAACACTTGCTCTAGTTCCTCATCCAGCCTGTGACTGGACAGTAAAAATTGTCAAACAGAAGACTGATGAGTTAATTTCTGCCACTGCTTTTTTTTTTTTAATCAGAATACTCCATGTAGGCCCATCTTTTTGGGTGGATTCTTCTTTTAGTCTGAGCTGTGCTTTATGGGGGATTGCAGGAGGCTGATACTAAGTCAAATTTAAGTACTCTTTTTTTTATTTTTTTTTTATTTTATTAAACACATTACTTGAAATGATGTATCAATGAACACAGAGCTGCATTTATTTATATATTTTAGGGCACATTCAAGTAAGTACACGTGATTACTGAACTTAAATGCAGAATCTTGCTGGCAACTGCATTTACCATTGTACGCCTGTATTGTTTGGATAATGTTTACGTGCTTACAACATAAATGGAGCCTAATGGCTACCACTGGCCAACATGTAAATATCAACAATGCCTAGACAAAGATGGACTGTGTTCCATCAAAACGATGGATATAATAAAGCTCTTTATATGTTTAGGCATATTTGTTGTCTCCACAAGGGAAATACTTATGCACAAATATCAACAATGTGTAGCCAGCACCAGTGCCTGCACTAATTGCACACTATTGGTGTTTACATGTTGGCTATCATTGTGCCTCTCATGTGGCATATATATATAACATAACATTTTTTTTTTTTTTTTTTTTTTTATAAATAAAAAAAAAAACACAAAATTTGGACCCTCCAGATCCTCCCCCTAATTAACAACATCCTATGCATTCACAACCAAAATAATAATAATTCAAAGTGGTGGGAGTCATCGGTAAGGGCAGCTATGAAAAACCTTATTTAGCTCATCCACCTCCAAGAAGATAAATCACTGTATGCTTCAACTCACTGGGCTAAATGGAATAATCATTTTATTTATTGTACCAAACATGTGAATATGTAACTTTAAAATGGCACCATAACACACTTACACACCTAAAAACATATATCCACCTCACTCACATAAATATTACCCTAAATTGTACCCATAGTAAATATATGTCTCCACGTGATATTTATATAACAAGTGAGAGGGGTACAGAGACTGGTGATCCTATAAGTGGTTATAAAAAGGACCTGGGCTTCCCAGGGATCTAGTCTGCGTGAGCACAGAAGGTGACACCATGCATGAGCGTATATCCATCAGGTGTAAATGGATGAAGAGTCCAAAAATTGTAGTGGTGGATAAGGAAGAGTCTATAACCGTGATGCACTGGTTTTGCCCCCAAGAGAACACTCTAAAGATGAGCCCACGGTTCGACACAAACATCGGGTGTTTGCCTGTTTGCCGAATACCGAACATTATGGGGCGTTTGCGGGAAATTCGAGCACCCGCGGAAGGCGCCATAATGAACGGCGAGACCATCAATGCACTACGAGGTGCATGCTTTGGCTAATCACAGTGCGCTCTGCTGTGAGAGCCATGATTGGCCAAAGGCAGGGTGCCTTTGGCCAATCATGGCTCAGGGGGCTGAGTCCACGCCCCACACTATGTAAGGCTGCTTACACAGCAACCGTACATAGTTTTATGAATGAGAGCCGCAAAATTACATTTGTAAAAGGAAAAAAGTCATTTAAAACTGCCTGAGGCTGTAATGTATTGTCGGATCCCAGCAACATAGATGAAAATCATGAAATCATGAAAAAAACGGCATGGGTCTTGCCCCCCCTCCCCCCAAGTGGCCAAAATATATATATATATATATATATATATATATATATATATATATATATATATATATATATATATATATATATATATATATATATACACTGTAGGAACCTCCTTATTACACCAGTGATTTCCAATCCACGTATAGTGAACATATTCAGCATACCACCTTAGTTGCATAAAGTACAGAGTCTATATAGTTCATATAACCAAATTGTTCTTGGTATATTCTATAGATGAACTCCTAGCTCATGGTATGAGGAGAAGAAAGATGCATGCATGGTATACTTATTGGTCCTTGGTGCATGTAAAGGCTTGGATCCAAATCCTAATTGGAAGGGAAGCATGTCTCTCTATGTTGGAAATCCTAGTCCATAATGGATCAACAGGCAAGAAGAGTGCAGAGGTGGACAGTAGAAGGCCTGACCAGTTTCGCCGGACACAGGCTGGCTGCTTCAAAGGCAAAAAAAAAAGCAGCCGGACTGTGTCCGTCAAAACTGGTCAGCCTTCTACTGTCCACCTCCTCGCTCATCTTGATACAAGAAATACGATAATTATTCCATTACACCCAGTGAGTTGAAGCATACAGTGATTTATCTTCTTGGAGCTGGTTGAGCTAATTTGTTTGTATGTTGCTGAACACAGTGTAACATTCACTGTCAGGTGAAGATGTGTGAATTGGCTGATAGATTTCCATACTGCTGAGTTCACCTCCAAAACTCCAATCACATTTTTTAAACCTTTTATGGCTCTGGATAGACTTCTAAATATTTCTTTCAATGAAAGCAGCAGTGCATACACTTTAACAAGCAAGTCCTAAACTACTTTTTTCTGTCTTCTAGATATCAGCTGGAGCCTTCTGCTATCTGGTATTTTGTGGGGTCTGTATCTTTGTAGCAGTTTATGTTTATTTTGTGATCCCAGAAACCAAGAATAAAACATTTATGGAAATTTCTGAAATGTTCTCCTCTGCAAAATCCCTCTCTACACCAGTTGTAGCTGTAGACAACATGAAACTGAAGAAGATGAATGGATATGGAACATTAGAAAGCAGTTCTCTGGAATTTTCATTATCCTGAAAGAGACTGAACTATAGACTTGATTGGAAGAGATAGTCAAACCAAGTGTGGCCTCTACAAGATGAGAAAAAGTTGGAAATATCAGTATTGTTCATGAATTGACAAATGTCCATCTTGGGCTCCTAAAAATATTTTGTATATAAATACCTAATACCTTGAAATGTTGCTAAAAATAAATCATGTTGCCCATGACATTTATAACATAACATTTTAAGTTTTTCACTTTCTGTTAGCAAATGTGTGTCCATTGTTTGAGCAGGGTCATTTTTAAATTTGGAGGGGCAGGTAGCCGATTGCCATGATTTTGTGAAAAGTTTCCTGTAAGACATTAATTTTCTAGTTTGTGTATATATGGGCGATGGAATACACGTTGTATACGAAGCAATTATTCTAGCAAAATTGAGCAAAATAGGAAAGGATGGTCAGAATATCCCTGATTATATGAATAGGAATATCACAATAAAGTCCTCTGTAAAGGCAACATCTGGGGAATAGTACCATTTCACCCCCTCCATTTCTCTTGGTGACCATTGTCACTGAGACAAAGGGAGGGGAAATCCCAAACATTTTGAATTGTCAATAAAGCTAAAGGTGAGGAGATGTCTTCCAATGGTGACACCGGTTTCTACAGGTTTATCTAAGATGGAAATTGTTTTCATTTTCTGTTGTGTTTTACAACATGAAGTGAAGGGAAATCTCCCCAACAGAACCCAGGCAGAAAAAATATACTGATTGGCTTGTGTTCCCTAAAAAAAAAATTAAAAAAGAATTTAAAAAAAGTGTATGTAATGCCAACATTCTTTCTAATAGAAAATACTACAGTGACAATTTTTCCTAATCGGTTATGCAACTTAATGGTGAATTAATGGTGGGGAAGAATGATCCCATATTAGTTTATTTACAAAGTTGACTAAGGGCTCATTCACCTGGGTGCTCATTCCCATAAATAAAGAGCCCTTTGCTTACCTTTTTGTGCTAGTACTGAGCTGTGTCCAGGCAGCCCATATTACTGAATGGACATGTACTTCAAACGCATCTGCACTGCCGAGTATGACAGGTGGGCAGGGAATGGGTCGATAGACCTGGATTTAAAAGCTCTGCGTCGGGGTCCATTCAACCTTACCTGCATACCTGTCAAATCCAAGTCTGGACAGCCAATGTGTGTTCATTCACTAATATGGGCTGAAAAGCAAAATAAAGTGCTCTTCACCCTGTACAGGGTTGAGCACCCTGTAGCTCTTATAGTGAATACAGGACACTCCTGTGACTGTCTCACCAGAGGGCATATGGTGACCAGCATGGGAGGCATGGTCTTCATACATAGGGTTTTACAAGGCAGGAATATGATTCTAAAGCAGATCCCATCTTGTAAAGTGGGTTATGACATGTAGTAGTCTGACTATGGGGTGTGCAATGTGCTTAGAAGTACATATCAGAGGGCTAAATCCAAACTTAAGGCGACCGATTGATTACAGTTTTACCTGCCTACAAAATGATTTGTACAGCCAGTCTTGTGATTTACACAGGCCCACAACACTCCCAGCCAGACGACTCGCTTATTCCCTGC
The DNA here is from genome assembly GCF_042186555.1 of Aquarana catesbeiana. NCBI lineage: Eukaryota > Metazoa > Chordata > Amphibia > Anura > Ranidae > Aquarana > Aquarana catesbeiana. Next base: position 96,824,758 of record NC_133331.1, read on the forward strand.
TTCAGCGGTGCAACTTCCTCACTGACATGCAAGTTGCACCTCTCTGGGCAATAAATCTGCATCATCTCCTCCATCCTAAAATGGCCTAGCTGGCTGTGGTCCTAGACTGCACATAATTTATTAAATGTAAAGAAGGCAAAACCAAAGCGGGTAGTTACCCTCTTCCTTTGTTACAGTTTAACAGTGAGGTCTAGAGGGTGAAAACTCCAGTGATGGAACAGCATAAGTGTTATTTTACAAGGGGCCCAAACAAGATCTCAGTGAGCTCTGTCCACTTTTTTCACCACATTGTTCAGAAGAAGCCTTGGAATAAAACTCAACTCTAATTAGACAGAATAACCAAGATTTGATTTCCCAGTGCTAGAATGTTTTAGTAATTAAGAAGTGGAGTATTTTTTCAGTTTTCTTATTGAACTGCCCCCGATTCAAAACTACTGCATGTAAAAACTAGTTTTCTGTGCCATTAAAATAATGGAAATCATATTCTACTGGTTACAGGTTATTTTAAGGAAAACATGCCTCAAGATTATTAGAAAAAAAAAATCACTACTCTGAATTGTTTGGTAAATGTTCTTTTTACAGAATAATGTAATTCTCAAGTGAGCAAAAAAATGTCATTGAGGTGAGATGAATTAGACGGCACATGTGAAGCAGTAAAGATAGGTGATTAATGGCACAACAGCAGTTTCATTGAGTTGACTGCCATCCGTGAATTGATTAAATACAGCATGTTATGCAGTTTGTATAATGATGAATGGGAAGCCATACTTTTACCAGCCTCTGGGTGCAACTTTAGCAGACTTTAAAAATGGTTGAAATTAACTGTTGTCTACATGTTAAGTCTCTGCCCCTCCACAGTTCTTGCAGATGGTGGGTGAGGAGTAAGACACCATTGTTCAGTCACATAATAATCGTGACTTTGACTCTACTATACAGTATCTCTAACAGGCGTAAAGGAGAATTAGGTTTGAACCAGTGTCCGATTCATCAAAAGGACTCAACCGAGAGAGAATCCCTTATCGAGAAATGTATATGGACACTCTTGCATATCATTGAGTTCAGGTGTTTCCAGGGAAGGATTCTGTGCAACAGGATGCAAAGACATTAAAGCGGGGGTCCACCTATCTATCGTTTTTTTTTTTTTTTTTTTTTTTGAGTTCATTCACAAACTTTTCTTCTCATGATTATCTACTCACATGTTCTGTGTAATAAGTCCGCCTGTGTCTGATTTCGTTGTAAAGAATAACTTATAAAATTCACTGAAGGCGGTTTCTATCTTCATTGTGGGCATTTGAAGCCCACAAGCATGTATTTCCTGGATGCGGTGAATGCTGTGCTCCCAGCATTCACCGAGATGTTGTGATGACACTGTTGCACAATGCATGCTGGGAAGCCTGAGACTAGCTCCCAGGGGACTGTGGGAGGTCTGGGAGAGGCTAGAAACACGCCTACTCCCATGGGAGGAAAACCAGGAAGTGCTAAGAAGATTAGAAAAAAAAAGGTAATTACGGCGATTTAAATTTTTTTATACAGCATGTCAGCATCTAGGCAAGGAAGAGAATGCATACAGATAATGTTCAAAATTTGGGTGGAACCCCGCTTTAATTGTGTGCTTCAAAACTTTTGGCAACAGTTTGGGGGAGGCCATTTTCTGTATCAGTATAATGATGCTCCTGCGAACAAAGCCAGGTTCATATAGATATTGTTTGATGCATTAGATGTGGAGGCTTTTAAATGGTATGCATATAGCCCTGACCTCAGGTCTACTAAAGACCTTTTGAAATTACTGTAAACACAGCCTGTGAGCCAGGTCTTTTTATCCAACCTCTGTACAACCATATCAACAAAATCTCTGACACACTCCAAAACCTTGCTTTAACATTTGGTGGATGGAGGATTTTGGTGTGGGGTTGTTTTTCAGGGATTGGGCTTGGCCCCTTAGTTCCAGTAAAGGGAAATCTTAAGGTGTCAACATACCATGACATTTTGGACAATTTCATGCTCCCAACTTTGTGGGAACAGTTTGGGGATGGCCTCTTCCTGTTCCAACGTGACTGCACACCAGTGCACAAAACAAGGTCCAAAAAGACATGGATGAGCGAGTTTGGAGTGGTGGAACCTGACTGGCCTGCACAGAGTCCTGACCTCAACCTGATAGAACACCTTTGGGATGAATTATAGGGCATACACACGGTCGGACTTTGTTCGGACATTCTGACAACAAAATCCTAGGATTTTTTCCGACGGATGTTGGCTCAAACTTATTTTGTCTACACACAGTCGCACAAAGTTTTCGGAATTTCCGATCGCCAACCACGCGGTCACGTACACCACGTACGACGAGACTAGAAAAGGCCGGTTCAGAACCAAGCGCGGCACCCTTTGGGCTCCTTTTGCTAATCTCGTGTTAGTAAAAGTTTGGTGAGAGACGATTCGTGCTTTTTCAGACTCGTGGCTTTCAGATCGTTTTCTGCCGTTCAGTTTGTGCTTGTGGGTTTGTATCTGCTCTTCAGTGCATGCAGTCAGTTCGTATTGGAGTTTTCTGTGCGATCTTGCCTGCTCGTTGCTGTTTTTCAGGTCGCTCTTCACAGGCCTTGCTGTTCTTCAGTGCGTTCTGTTACTTCGTTCTGAGCAGCAGACCGTTTTCTAGCCATGTTTCATATGCGTACTCCTCGTAGAGTTCGTGCTGTGCAGGGGCTTGGTGTTGGGGTCCTGACCTTGACACAAGTCCAGTCCATGAACAGGGTGGGGAGGAGTTCATGGACCAAGAATTGGTTGCTTCAGCGTGACCAGTTCTCTCATATGCCTTTGCTCCATGAGATCCGTGAGAATAATCCTGATGATTTCAGGAACTTTCTCAGGATGACGGACCCCGTGTTTCACCGTCTGTTGGCTTCGCTGACCCCCTATATCAGCAGGCAGGATACCTGCATGAGGCAAGCCATCACTCCGGAGCAGAGGGTAGTCGCTACCCTGCGGTATTTGGCCACAGGGAGAAGTCTGCAGGACTTGAAGTTCTCGACAGGCATCTCCCCCCAGGCTCTGGGGATCATTATCCCAGAGACCTGTTCTGCCATCATCCAGGTCCTACAGAAGGAGTATATGAAGGTAAGATTTTTATCCTTTTATATCACATTTTATTGTATTGAATGTTTGCTAATATATTGTATTTCTTTCCTCATTCCCTAATTACCATGATTGTAATATGCTGTGAATGTCCCCTTTGTTCTCATGCATGCTGGATTTTTATGTAATTATTATTTTATGTCCTTCATACATATTTGCCCTTCACTAACCTCAGCATGGTGTCTCCTGCCCTATATTCACCTCATGTAGTCACTTAACAATGTATTTTATCAGCTCCATAGTAGTGCTTTACCCTAAACACCCCCTAAAATGTTTTGAAATGTTATTTTTTATTTAAAATCAGGCAGAGTGCCAGAGGTTTTTTTTTTGTGGTGTCCCCCAAAAATTTTTAGTAACCCTCCCTCCCCCAACTGCTAAGTCAGCTGATCCCAATTCTCTATCTATCCTCAATCATCTATCTGCTGACTTTGCAAAACCCATACACACTATACCCACCTCTTTAGTGCTCAGATTTATGGATGAATTCCCCAAAGCATGTAGTGCAAGGGCCTGCCTGTATACTTTCCAATGGTACTGTTTAAAGTTTTTGTATCCTATTATTATCTTGATAGGTAATAGCAGAATGTCCAAATGTCCTCAAATGTGTACAATGTGTATTTATATCTTTGTATTATGACACTTCTTACCTGTCCAGTGGTCTGCCAATAGTGTAACTAAGGAGGGTCTGTTCAAAGTAATATCCATTATTTAGGCATTCATCTCTCAATGAAGTGAAGAGGGTTACCTGTCCAAGATTTCCACACACCCCCTATAATGTTAGAAATGGCCCATGAGAGGGGGGGGGGGGATATGATAGGTGTACCTTATACGTTGGCCTTGTTAAATTCCCCTTAGTAAATGCTATCTGGAGGTTGCCCCATAATGTTTGTGTATAATCTGCTTGCCATGTTTCTGAGTAAAAATAGTAATGTTTATTGTTTTTTCCCCAACAGTTTCCTTCCACGCCACAGGAATGGCAGACTGTGGCCTCCCACTTTGCCGAGCGGTGGGACTTTCCTAACTGCGGAGGGGCAATTGATGGGAAACACGTCCACATCGTCCCACCACCCAACTCGGGGTGCACTATTATAATTACAAGGGGTTTAATAGTATAGTGATGTTGGCGGTGGTGTCGGCTAATTACGACTTCTTGTATGTGGACGTGGGGAAGAATGGCCGGATGTCCGATGGTGGAGTCATCGCCCAGACAGAGTTCTACAGGTGTCTCCAGAATGGCAGCTTGGACTTGCCAGCTCCAGAGGACAATGTGGAAGGACTCCCATTTGTGTTCGTTGCTGATGAAGCGTTTGCGCTGGGGGACCACCTGATGCGGCCATTCCCAATGAGGACCCTCACCCCGGAACAGAGGGTTTTTAATTACCAGCTGGCCAGAGCCCGAAGAATGGTGGATAACACATTTGGAATCCTGGCCAGCCGGTTCCGACTATTTCTGACACCCATCCATATGGCGGAGTATAAACTGAACCATATTATACTGGCGTGCTGTGTTCTCCATAACTTTTTAAGGAAACATTCGGCCAACTATGCTGGCTCAGTTGGGCCTGAGGCCGGAATACTACATCAAACCACACTGACGGCGCTTGAAAGTGGCCGTCCTGGCTTGCCCTCCCTGAGTGCCCGTGATGTCCGGTTATGCTACCTGGAGTTCTTTGCGGGTAGGGGGGCTATCAATATGCCAGACAATCTGTGAAGCCTTTTTATAATAAAAAAAAAAAAGAAATTCTTGGTGGACATTTACTGCTTGTGTTTGTTTTAGCTGACCCTGACAGAAATGTGTTGAGTCCAGAAAATGTCGTGATTGTGTAACCTTATACCAAGCACTGTTGGCTGTTATTTCCTAAATGCAAAAACACATTTACTACAAGTGCACTTGCAACTGCACTGAAACTGCACTTGTAGTGCAAAGAGGATTTGCCCTTAGGAAATAACACCCATTTTTGCAGAAAACAGCAATTACATCACCCCAAAAGTGTTGTATTGTAGTGTTGAGACAATAATCCACACATTCTTGAGTAAGCAACTTTTTTATACCTGCACAATCACATGTGCATTTACCAAAGGTTTTTAAAACAAACCAACATGTTTGTTGTATAACAATTTTTGTAGTAGCATTATCAAAAATCGAAATGTCCATTTCAGATAAAACAGGCCTGTGTAAAACCAACAAGAAAGCCAAAAAACTTGAACTTACAAAGTTCACATTAGGTAAAACCTGAAGGCTATATCAGACATCAGTATTTAGGAACTGAGTTTGATATAGCGTTCAGATGGGGGAAAATCACCCCTGGAAAAGCCAAATTTGGAAGATGCACACCAATTTACGAATGTCAACATGTGCTATCTGCCATCAGGGGGGATCAAGGGACGTGTTTTGGGGGAGCAAGCACTTCCTCAACGCTACTTTATAATTGAGGAAGGGGTTGCACCCCCAAAACGCGTCCATTGATCTCCCGTGATGGCAGATAGCACATGTTGGCACACTGTGTGCATCCTCCAAATTTGGCTTTTCAAAACATTGCAAAAATATTTAAAAGATTGGACCACAATCCAAAAAGTGATTTTGTGGGGTTTTAAATTCGCCCCAAAACATCAATGATGTTGTTATTTTTTTTAATAACATCATTGATTTTTTGCTGTATGTTTTGCAGTTCGACATTACACCCCATGATCTCCCCGATCAGGATCTGGGCACTTTCTGATGTGAAACGTTCTGGATCCCTCACATCACGATCACCTAAAAAGAGAGAAAGAAAACAAAAACAGGTATCAAAAATCTGCCACCATCCATCTCTTTTACCTGAGTCTGTGGTCGCAGACACTCACCTGTTGTGGTGCCAATCTCCACCACATCTTCTTCTTCCTCCTGCTCTTCTTGTGTTGGTGTTAGTTCCCCTTCTTCCAGAAGTGGGGGGTCTGTGGTCTCCTCGGATGAGGGGTGTCCTCCGAGTCTTTTCTCCCCTAATGTAAAACAAAAATGGTATAATTAGCACACAGATATTTGATGGCAGAACTAGAAATAGGAAACATTGCTTGGAAGTGGTATACAATTGTCTATTTTAGCCGAGTTCCAAGATGTATTTTTTTTATTGGCCTTTGTCAAGCTGTACTACTTTACCTGTTTAGTACAAGCTTCACAGATGGAGACCCCCCTATAGTATACACTGGAGCACCTGTGTGGCCCCCTAATAAAAATGGTGTTCTTGTGTCCCACACTAGTGCTCCAGTGTCCAGATGTGAAAACAGCTGCTCAGTGTCCTCTCCTTACACACAATCTAGTTGGCATTTCATTCTAGTAACAAACCCATCTACACAAACAACTATTTGGCATTCAAGTAGGCCCAAAAAAAATGTGGGAAAATGCATATGGCCTAAACAATGGTGTTTTAGAGGCCGAAAGAAAAATGTTTGATACGAACGAATAATGGGCCCATGAACATTAAAGTTGCCCTTTTAAACGTTACAATTAATAAAAGCATATGGAGCAGCACGAACGCAATAAAGACAGAAAGAATAGGAACACAGCACAACTACTTACTTTTTTGCAGCACTCTCCGGATCTTTCGGTACTGCTCTGGCTCTCTCAATTTCAGGTCCGACCACCGCTTCCTGAGCTGATCTTTCGATCGTCGTACCCCGAAATTCTTCTGCAGACTTTTGATCACTTTCGCCATGATCTTGGCCTTTCTGATATTGGGGTAAGGCCCATACTTTCCGTCATAGTCGGACTTCTTCATGATGTCGACCATCTCCAACATCTCCCCAAAGGACATATTTGTGGCCTTAAAACGTCTCCTTCTGAATCGGGACGTGTCCGGATCCGGGCTTTCCGCCTCCTCCTCGTTCCTGCAATTAGCACGCACCTGCTGTGACTCCGCCATGTGCTCCTCCCCCACTGCGCCGAACGAAAAGGGGCGGGGAATAGACTAGAAAGAACGTCAGGGGCGGGCGGAGTTACACGCATGCGCAGTGTGTATAAAGCATAACACGCGTGCGTATTACGTACGATCTGTGAGCGGAGGAAGGAGCATTGGACGCGCCGATCGTAAGAACGAAGGTAAGAGACAAACTTGTGCCTATACTGCTTCTACATTGAAGACTATATTGTAACAAGATTAGGAGAGTTTTGTCTGACATTAGGCTTTGTCTTGTGTCTTGCAGTGAACATGGATATCTTAGTGAAAGACAATGACTTCATGTCAGTATTCATAGATATCTTAAGGGAGCTGCCCTGTCTGTGGGAGATTAAACACCCCCATTTCAAGAACCAAGCAAAGAGGAAGGCAGCACTGGAGCAATTGTGTGAAATTGTGAAGCAGGTGATCCCCACGGCAGACATCACCTATTTAAAGATCTTCATTGGTGGCCTGAGGAGCACATATGTAAGGGAGCGCAAGAAGGTCCTGGATTCACAGAGATCCAGAGCAGCAGATGACATCTATGTCCCCAGGATGTTGTACTACGACAGGCTGCATTTTCTGGCAGGCCAGACTGAACCCAGGCCATCCCTCTCCAGTCTTCCTTCCACGCTTCCTTCCCCCTGGCTGAGGCTTCTGACGCCCAACCTGGGCCTTCCAGGCCACATGTGGAGGAACCCAGATTGAGCCAGGTATAGCATTCCTCTAAATATTTCTGCTTGTCCAATCAATGATGTTAACTAGATGTTAGTTTGGAGTACTAATTTAGGATTGTGATTGATGAAGCAACAACTAAAACCATGTCCCTTTTTCATACACAGGGAAGTCTCAGCCAGGAGGTGGCCGGGCCGAGCCGGCTGGCTGATCTGCAGGTCCCTCCACCCCCCCTGAAAAGAGAAAGTGGCAGTAGGAGGAGTGCCCTAGAGGAGGCTACCGGAGGACTCTTTTGGAGGGCTACAGAGGTCCTGGGAGCACGACAGACCGTGGAGGAGGACATTGCTGCCGTCATTGCATATAAAATGCAGAGGATGGAGGAGGGACAACAAGTCTTGTGTGAGGCGCTCATATTGGAGGCTCTTAACAAAGGTATGAGGGGCCAAATGACAGCTCAGACACACCTTTGTGATGGTCCTCCTCCTCCTCCTGCAGGTCCTCCTCCTCCTCCTCCCTCTCCTCCAGGTCCTCCCAGTCCTCCTCCAGGTCCTACTTCTCCTCCTGCCACATCTCCAACTGCACAGCCACAGCCCGGAATGAAGCGTGAAAGTGAGGACCCTGGATCCAGTCTGGTCGGCCAAAAAATGCAGCCTCTTGTGGTACCACAGCCTGGGGACACACATGTCATCTGCTGCTATCCGGATCTCTGCGAATTCTGGACCAGACTGCCCTCCCTTACATATGGACTCCTTAGGCCACCAATTTTGATGTTCAAGAATTGATGTCTGCCGTGGGGGTCCCAGGCTTCGCTAATTTCTCATGTTGATCCAGTGTTGCCTTCCTCTTTGTTTGGTTCTGATCCCTTAATAAAGGATTTTTGTTTTGAATTATACTCTCCTATGTGTTTTACTTCAAAAAGGATAGTTTGTTTGTGAGGATTCAGGTACATTGCAAATATACAATGTGAAATGAACAAGGGACACCAACAACAAACAATCTCCTGGAGATTAAATAATACAAGATATCAATGGTGTTGGGGTAACTTGACACACAAAACACACACAAAAATATTCTGGAGTAAAAATAAAAATAACATTGAACAAAGATCAGCCTTTGAAAAAATACAAACATTATATAAAAAAAAAGGCCTAAAATCCCCCAAAAAATTATATAAAAAAAAAAAAATTATGTCAGATGTGACAACTAATAACAATATATTCAGGGAATCCCAATAAAAAAACAAAAATAAAACTTTGTGAGAAGTGTGTGTGAATATGAGCAGCAAAACTACTTAATTCTTGTCACATTATAAAGAAGAAGAGTGTGCTGTATTAAAAATTTTTTAACATTGCAGCGTGACGAAAGTGCTGTATCCATTGCGAACGCTAAGTTTACCAGAACGAGCTGTTCCGTCTTGGAATTTCTTCTGAGCATGCGTGGCACTTTGTGCGTCAGAACAGGCCACACACGGTCGGAATTGACGCGATCGGATTTTGTTGTCGGAAAATTTTATCTCCTGCTCTCCAACTTTGTGTGTCGGAAAATCCGATGGAAAATGTCCGATGGAGCCCACACACGGTCGGAATTTCCGACAACACGCTCCGATCGGACATTTTCCATCGGAAAATCCTACCGTGTGTACGGGGCATTAGAGTGGAGACTGTGAGCCAGGCCTTCTCGTTCACATCAGTGCCTGACCTTACAAATTTACTTTTGGAAGAATGGTCACATTCCCATAGACATACTCCTAAACCTTGTGGACAGCCTTTCCAGAAGAGTTAAAGCTGCTATTGCTGCAAAGGGTGGGCCAACTCAATATTGAACCCTATGGACTAAGACTGGGTTATTAAAGTTCATGTGCATGTAAAGGCAGGTGTTCCAATACTTTTGACAATATAGTGTATGTCCATGAGGCCTTATTAGTACATATAATGTCTGATAAAGAGTGGCTGGGAAAAATAGATATATTGTGTTACTACACTAAAGGCAATGAGGTACCAATTTGTTTACTCTGGAAAACCTCTTGGATATTAGGAGGATTTGCAGGGATAGAAAGAGTGACTGTATTTGCTCCACTGGACTGCGTGGCACTTTAGCATCCACCCAAAGTTGAGATGTCTTCTTTTGATGGATATAGGACACTCCTAGACTAGAGAAGGCCTCTTAACCTATCATAGACAGATACTAGATTTGTTATCTTCAAAGAACACCACACAAAGCCCACAAAGAGCATTCTTCCTTGTTTGCTGCTGTTACATCTAGATACAGTGGCGGAAGTATAGGGGTCGCTGAGGTCGCCATGGCGACTGGGCCCCATGCTGCAGGGGGCCCTTGAGGGCCCCCCTGTTTATCTTGATAGGAGGAGCGGCTGAGATCGATCTCCCCATCGTTAGCCGACCTGTAATCGGCACTGTGCGGGGAGCTTATCACACTGTTCTAAAGTGAAAGCAGTGTGTGCTGTGCTCTTTGTCTCCCCCTATAGTGCAGTACCCGGCAGGAAGAAGTGAGGTAAAGCACTGCCGTTTTTAACCTCCCTGGCGGTATGATTATTTCGGATTTTAGGTGCTGAAAGCGGTACAATTATTTTGCATGGAAATTTGGCGTTTTATATTGTAGGTCTGTAAATCTTAACAATAACACACTTAAATCTGTCCAAACCAGAGTCTAGTAGATATCCCGGGTATGATAAAGTTTGAAACACAAAAACATAAATTATAATATAATAAATAAAAATAAATAATTAAAAAAATTTAAAAAAATAGTAATAAAATAAATTTCCCCACAATTCACTATCGCTCAATTCTGCAAGTGTTCTAATTTACTATCGCTGTTTTCTAGCTGGTCTAAAGCCACTTTTGACGTAAAGGGACACTTTTTGGTTGCTATGGACAATCTCCAGTTTCCAGGCAGAAAGAACAGTGTATATCATGTAAAACTGCATGCAGGGCATGGGCCAGAGCACTGGGGACAAAAGGGATGTGAAATCATTTCATACAGTACTGTAATCTGTAAGATTACAGTACTGTATGTGTTATGATTTTGACAGTTTTTTGAATTTGCCGCCAGGCTCCGCCCCCGTGCGTCGCGCCGCTCGCAGGGAACGGAGCCTGGCACGGAGAGGCTTCGGAGGAGGACGGAGCCCTCGGACACTGCGGGGGACATCGCAGGATCCCGGGGACAAGGTAAGTAACGCCGCCCCAGGATCCTGCAATGCGATCCCGAGTGTGGCTCGGGGTTACCGCTAATGGTACTGAATTTTAACCCCGAGCCACACTCGGGAAAACCGCCAGGGAGGCTACAAAGGCTTTCTGTAAGTGTGTGTTCATGTATGTTTATATGTGTGTTCATGTATGTGTTTGCATGTGTTTATGTGTGTATTTATATATGTATATGTGTTTGTGTGTGTATATACAGTATATGTGTGTGTATATTATGTGTGTGTTTATCTATGTATGTGTATGTGTGTGTTTATCTATGTATGTGTGTGTGTTTAGATGCAATGATGGCCCGTGCATTAAGGGCACACGGGCGCCGCCCTCTCTCTCCAGTCACCCCTCTATCACCAATAGATAGATTCATGCATTGCATGAATCTATCTATGGCCGCCGCTGCCACCCCCCATTCAGGCGCCCAGCCCCTTTTTGGGTGCAGGGAACCTGAATTACAGCGGCGGGGGGGGGGGTTTTGAAGCACCGGATTAGAGCCATAGGCTCTAATAGGCATCAAAAAAGGTGACCTCACAGGCCACTCAGCTGTGTTAGAAAAGCGAATGACTATTCGCTTTCCCAACACTAAACTGCCTCTCCACCAATCAGGTGCTCGGGTCTGTTACCTGTCACCTGATTGGCTGAAACGTAAGGCGCCACTATTGGATGCCTATCAGGAGGAGAGGACGGGAGATGTGGACAGCAGGAGACACATGGAGGACCCCACTCGTCGCCGTCACCCGCTGCCCCACCAAGACAGGGTAAGTGCCGATGAGCGGTCGGGGGTCACACTGGGGGCATTCAAGGGCACACTGGCAGCATTTAATGGGCACACTGGCAGCGTTTAATGGGCACACTGGCTGCGTTTGATGGGCACAGTGGCAGCGTTTGGCACAGTGGCTGCGTTTGATGGAACACTGGCAGCATTTAATGGGCACAGTGGCAGCGTTTGATGGGCACACTGGCAGCATTTGATGGGCACACTGGCAACGTTTGGGCATAGTGGCAGCGTTTGGGCATAGTGGCAGCGTTTGGCACAGTGGCTGCGTTTGATGGGCACACTGGCAGCATTTTATGGGCACAGTGGCAGCAATTGATGGCACAGTGGCAGCGTTTGATGGGCACACTGGCAGCATTTTATGGGCACAGTGGCAGCAATTGATGGCACAGTGGCAGCGTTTGGCACACTGGCAGCATTTAAGTGGCACAGTGGCAGCGTTTAATGGGCACACTGGCAGTGTTTGATGGGCACAGTGGCTGCGTTTGATGGGCACAGTGTCAGCGTTTGGCACAGTGGCTGCGTTTGATGTCACACTGGCAGCATTTAAGTGGCACAGTGGCTGCAATTGATGGGCACAGTGGCTGCAATTGATGGGCACAGTGGCAGCGTTTGGTGGGCACAGTGGCTGCATTTGATGATTTTTTTTCAAAAAATGTTTGCGCCCCCCAAAAAATTTTGAGCACCAGCCGCCACTGTTTAGATGTATGTATGCACATTTTATGTATGCACATTTTATGTATGCACGTTTAATCCTGACACCCTATATGTGTACAATCAGGACTGATTTTTTTTTTTCTTGCTCGTTCAAAGTACCAGCAACAAAATGCTATTCCTCTGAAAAGCGATCCATGCTCAGATCGCTTTTCAGAGGCATTTGACAGCCGGTAAAGAGGCAATATGTTGCCTCCTGACCACCTGTTTTAACCCCTTTAAGTGATTGTAAAGGTTTTTTTTTTTAAATAACAAACATGTCATAACTTCATTGTGCAGTTAGTTTTGCACAGAGTGGCCCCAAACACCGACTTCTGGGGTCCCTCAGCGGCTCTCGTGGCTCCTCCTCTTATCAGACATCCCCCTAGGAAAAGCGCTGTCCAGGGGTCAGGGGGCCCCTTCATGATTTCTTGCATCGGGGCCCTGAAGGTTTTAGTTACGCCACTGATCTAGAACAATGTTTCTCAACTCCAGTCCTCAAGGCGCCCCAACAGATCATGTTTTCAGGATTTCCCTCAGATAAAAGGGCTGTGGTAATTACTAAGGCAGTGAAACTGATCAAATCACCAGTGCAAAATAATGGGAAGCCTGAAAACATGACCTGTTGGGGCGCCTTGAGGACTGGAGTTGAGTAACACTGATCTAGAACATAGGCAGTAAAAAGAACCATTCAAGATAAGGGATGAATGAATCTGCGCTTGGTCCGTGGGCCATTCTTCGAACCCAGTGTTTTTCAAACTTTTTTTCAGTTAAAGCACCTTTTACAATCTCAAGGCACCCCATTGTACAATGTAAAAACTAAACTAATAGTTTTACAATCCAGACATACATAAGACACCCAACATTAAGGGCAATTTATTCTTCCAAAGCAAATACACCGTTTGCACACTGGTACTGACTTGTTTTGCAATATCTCTCTATCTCATTCTGCTAATGTGACCCCAGTCCTGATTGAGAGGGGCAAACAAGGATGCTGTGCAGGTGCTCAATGTCCTCCTTATCAGCCATTGACATTTTACTAAGGGACCCCAGGGTGCCTGGACACCCTGGTTGAAAAGGGCTAATCTAACCTATTGTTAAGTCTGAAAATTGTGAACCTAAACACAAATCATGTTCAAATCTATTTTGAAAGTCAATTTTAGATATTTTTTAAGGCAGATAGGCCTTTGTCAAACAACGGGCATGGGGCGCTGGATAGTGACATGGAGAGCATGTACCGATGCAAAAATAAACATGTATAAATGCCATACAGCAGGGAGAGGGGGTAACATAGGAAAATGCAATGCATTTCTATTACATGCTTGGGAAATGCTTTGAAGCTGTATGCAGCGTTATGGAACAGTACAATCTTCATGGAGAACATCAGCGATACCATATTCTGGCCTCACATATTTTGCATGTCTAATCTTCTTTTTTTTTTTTTTAATTTTACATTTAACAATGGCCTAAATATAGCAGCAGCACCCCAATCTGCTTCAATTCCATTTGGAGGGAAAAAGGCTTTTTTAGGTAGTTTTTGCTATAATGCTTGGCTTTTTTTTTTTTTTGTATTCAGCGCTAATGAACCTGAATTGACCAAAGGACATAGCAAAATCTATACAAAAAAGAGGTATAAAAAATTGCTAGAATCAATCCATCACCAAGTAAATACAGTACCAGCTGATTCGTCATAGTAAGACTGGGTACCTGCCCAATGTAGCAAAAGGAGCTATGTGACAAAAGAAATTTGGTGTGGACAAGAGAGTCCCCAGAAAGCAAAAAAGGGAAGGGTCAACCATGGCTTGAGGTACAAAAAAAAATATAGGCTTTATTGAAAATTAAGGGGGGGGGGGGGGTTATTTATACAAATTGAGCTGCATGAAGAGTTTCTTTTTTACTGTGGATATATTCTGCTCCAATTCTTATATTATGATCTTATGATCGTTGTTACTCTTCAATACATGCCAACATTTGATTTTTTACCATTTAGCCAGCAAATCATAGGCTATATTATAGTGCTACCTTTTTCTGCCCCCTGGATTGACGAGGACTATGTCTTTTTTGCCTGCTAGAGCGCTCTGCATTTTTCTTTTTCTTGCTGCAGCATATTTTTAATATTTTTGGTTAGGTATAGTGTTAATGAGGACACATTGTTTTCTCTGCATATACTCCATACTTTTGTATTTGTATAAATAACCCCCCCCCCCCCCTTAATTTTCAATAAAGCCTATTATATATTTTTTTGTACCTCAAGCCGTGGTTGACCCTTCCCTTTTTTGCTTTCTGGGGACTCTCTTGTCCACACCAAATTTCTTTTGTCACACAACAAATCTAGAGGCTGTAGGAAAGTTTACTTGTAAAAAAAAAAAAAAAAAAAAAAAAAAAACAAGCTTTGTATCAATTTGCCAGCTGCAAAATAGTTACATACATGGCAAATCACATGCCTGACCGACAGTAATTGTCCACAGCTGCTAGTGCAGACACGCAGCAGGGCATACCAGCTGGGAAACGGCAAGACAGCATTTTGTCTGGGCTGTAGGCCAGTGTTAATTTTAGTCTTAGGACTAAAATGGCATTTTAGTTTTAGTCCCATTTTAGTCTTCTGCAATTGTTTTAGTCGTATTTAGTTGACTAAATCTCCAGTACATTTTAGTCGACTAAAATGTCCTACGTTTTAGTCGACTAAAATCTCCAGTACATTTCAGTAATTGCAATTTAGTTTTAGTCATAGTCTTTTGACTAAAATGGCATTTTAGTTTTAGTCTCATTTTAGTCTTAGGACTAAAATGGCATTTTAGTTTTAGTCTCATTTTAGTCTTTTGACTAAAATGGCTTTTAGTTTTAGTCATCTCAATTGTTTTAGTTTTAGTCGTATTTTAGTCAACTAAAATAGTATTCATTTAGTCGACTAAAATGTTTTAGTCGACTAAATTAACACTGCTGTAGGCACTTGGTCGCTTGGACTCTTAGCAGGCAGACCATTGGTTCTGAAGAGTCACTGGATAAGGTCATTGAGAAGGGGGTAGAGGTGACTGTGTTGGCACTATCAACAAGTTGCCAGACATGAAGTGGTGCAACCAGCTCCAACAGTGTGGCCTATCCTGCATCCTTAACACTCACTAGTAAATATACCCAGTGCACCATAAAGGAGATGTAACATCTGCCCATGCTTGTAGGAGCCTGTCTGTGGACATGTGGACTATGCTGATGAGCGAGTTCCAGCAACATGGAGATATTGGCTTCCACATGCAGGGGGAGGGAAGGGCTGGCCTCTTGGGTAAAAAAGGCATCTGGGTACTTGTCAAATGTGGTGAAGCACAGGCCACAAAGTTGTGGAAGGGGGCAGACTCCACTAACTTGGAATGGGAGCAGATGTGTCGTGTGCCTGGAAGGAGACTGAGATGACAAGGTTGGTCTATCTTTTATCTCCAGCCCAGGCCCCACTGTGTATGGAACAGATGGTGTCAGCAGGTGTTGACAAAAGAACTTGCAGCAGGAGATGCAGGCTTGGATGGTCTAGCAGGACGTCAGGAAAGGAAGAGGAGTAGGACAGACCAAAAGAGGTTAAAGAGGCATTCTGCCTGTACCGCAGGTTCAGGAGAAGAGTCTTTGTCGGGGCTTCCAGCAGACTTGTGACAGGAGTTTACTGATGGAGACTGGAGCCAGCCAGGATCACAGCCAGAGCAGGCACTCAGGAGCCATATGAAGCCAAATTGGAGACAGAAATGAGGTCATAGAGGCCTCCGAGGTTAGTAGCGGGCAAGCAACAAGGTACAGAAAAGGAGGCAGAAGCATGGTCGTGGCAGAGCCGAGATCAGGAACAGGTCAGTAAACAAGCTGGGTCATCAATGGAAATCAGATACAGGATACACACAGGACACGGGAAAAGCTGAAGACCAGTCAGTACTGATGGTGGACAACGACATCATTTTAATTGGCCGTCTGGCGTCAATAGTGGTCGTGCGCACCTGGTCACAATTCCATGGGTGATACCATGTGCATGCGCACACCTGTGCGCCAGTTGTCTTACCGGACTTCCCTTACAAGCTGTAAAGCCAGCAATTTTGCCTAGCTGGCATTGAGGCGCAGGGTATGAGAGTGATTGGATGACAATTTTTTTCTTCCACACCAGCAATTAGGCATGAAAATTGCTTGATCAAGGATGATGCTGGAAATGGTAGGGTAGGGTTTATGCCTACCCTCTGCATTACTCTGTGTGCTCCCCATTATCAAATGATGTGCCATAAGGTAAACCTCTACCTCCCCTGTCAGCCTTCCATCATTATCACTTGAGGCTACAGATGTTGCGGCAAATTTACGTAGGAAATCATGTGGAGTGGTGGGGAAAGGTGGAAAGAGTGGAGGAGTAAGAGTGCTGGCCTTTTGCTGTCAATATCATTGAGGTGCTTAGTTACATAGTAGGTGAGGTTGAAAAAAGACACAAGTCCATCAAGTCCAACCTATTTGTGCGCTGCTCTTTTTTTTTTCTTCAAAGCAGTTTTTCTTTGGACTTTGAGATTGCTGATGGGGTTACTTTAAGGTAGATCTTTGATGGGAGCAACACTGCTGTTGCCATTGCTAACCTCCTTCTGAAAATGTTATCTCAATATTAAATTGACCGGCTAGTTTTTTTTTCCTTAGACCCTTGACCAAGGACAAACAGGCAGTGTAGGAAAGTCGGAGAAAAATCAGACTTTCTGTTCTGCAGACTCAATTTGAGTCTGTGAGTCCAAAAAAATTGAAGCAATACTGCACAGCCAGGAAATCGTAAAGTATATGTAAACCATAACATGGAGCTTATTTTATTTGTTCCCTTTTCTTCTGGTAAAAACACCATGGAAGGCATTTTGTTTTATCTGTTCAAGACATATAGATTTTATGAGAAATGTAAAGCCTTCCTGTACACACTTCCTGTTTTATCTCATGGAGCCCTTTCGGTTCTTATCTTGCGCTACAGAACAATTCATCACTATGCTGTGGAGAATAAGAATGGCTGGAATTCAGTAGTTTAACAAGGGACAACTGGGTAGAGCTGACACCAAATCTTGGAGTTTTTTTTTTTTTTTTTGCCCTGGACATACACTTTAACTCTGTGACTTTGGTTGTTGGATTAGGCTAACAATGTGTCCATGTCAAAAAGCTTACATCCAACCTCTCACAGTGGCAGGAACATCTGAAAGATTGCTGTTTTTTTTTTTTTAAACCCAGAGTCTGCTATAAGCTTAATTGCTATGAGATTTCCCATAATGCAATTTAGAAATGACTTTAAGCAGAGTAGTAAAAAAAAAGCACACTTTGCATTTAAATAATAAAAGTACAAAGTTTTCTCTCCCAACAATTTACCCTCATCTCTATTATGCGGTGATTGTGCTTTTTTTTTCCCATTCTGCAGACAATTGTAATAGTATATTGCCTACATACAACAGAGTGTAAATAACTAAAAAGTGTATTGTAAATAGATTCCAAGTTTATCCTTTATTAATGAGGCACTGAGTACCCTGCTGTTTTACAGCACAGAGACTACCATAATATCCAAATCTAAATTACACTTGTGTTGCTTTGGCAAAGCACATGGAACTGAATAATATGCAGAGCTTCGCTCTATTTAAACTTATGAAACAAATCTCCCTATCTCTCTCTCTCCTATTTAAAGATGCTTGGAATAATACAGAGTATAGGAAATAAATTAGATTATAATAGTTATTTCTCAGCAAAATGATTGGGATGTTTATCAGGAAGCAATGCTCTCCCGTTGGGTGTTATATATATTTATATATCAAATGTATTAGTGGGATTTATGTTCTATAGAAGGTGGAATATTCATTTCAACAGACGGCAAATTACTATCTGCATCATTTTTGCCATGGAAATATTTTTTTTGTCCAGAGAACAGTACTTTGTAAATAAATAACTTTAAATTTGTTGTTTTTGCTAATAAGCTAGTGCCGATCTATGAATAACAAATAAGGGCTGATCTAATGCACCCCTGTGGCCATAACATCCTTTAGCAACCAGTAAGGGCTCATTAACACTGGCCTTCATGCTAGTGTGCATTGCGTAGGAGCAGTGTTTACTTTTTTAACTTTACTGAAGTGTCACAAAAGGACAATTCATGCACTGAGGTGTTGTGATGCATAAAAATGCAGTGATGCTGTATTTTTATGCAATGGACAGCACCTCAAAGCAAAGTTATGGTGTGAACAGGGCATCTAGAAAAAAAAATGTTTTCTATGCGCCCTTGCGCTGTGCTTGTATTCACCAATGTAGATCAACACAGGTCAACAGACCTGATGTAAACACATACTAAGATTTCAGCTTTTGTCAGTTTAGCTAGGTGAAAGCTGGGCTCCGCGATGTCCATTGGAGTTAATGATCCAAATGTATGGTTTACATAGCTCAATGTAATTTGATATAATCAGACTCCTTGCATGGTATTTGAGTGGTACTGCAGCCATGTCACAAAATATTCTGTAGCCTGCATCCTCTCATTTTGTTAATGTTTTTGCAAGCCTGATTGAAGCTTCAAACTGAGAAACTGGGGCAATTTCTGTAAACTCTGGGCCTTTCCAGGACCAGGACGAATCTTGTGTTCTACAACATATATGGATGCATCTAACTACAGAAAAGTAAGGCAAGTGAGTAGGTGTTTAGTTTTACAAAATGTTGGTACTTTTGGGTAAATTCCAATTTTGGTAAATCAGAATAATAATTTTTCTAGAAAATGCAGTTCCCCTAACCACCACCTAACTAGTATTTTACCAGCCTGGTCAGTAGAGGTGGGTCTTTGTGCCCATGTTGATAATAGGTAAGTGGTCATATAGCTAATTCTCCCCCCCCCCACACCCCACCCCCGCAAAAGAGTGCAAACTTAAACCTAGCCTGTCCATTACCACTAAGTGATGCGTTTAATGTCTTACACTACACATTTGTATTTTTTATCATACTTTGTATGTTGGATTGCTTTGTCTAATATGTCATTTTTTTAACCTTTTTTTTATCTTCACATTAACAATAGTTGTTCACAAACATCTATCATTATATCTGATTCTTCAATGTAGAAAGTTTAATCAAGATCACATGTAAGCAGATAAGCAACTCCCTAGGAAAGCTTGAGCATAGTTGCTGAGTCTGTGACTGCTATCTCGCTTAGCAGTTGTTGTGACAAAAGTGCTTTGAGAGAGGTGACATCGGGGAGAGATGACATCCAATCAGTTTTAAGGAGAATGTAAACTCAGCAACAACATATTTTTTTTTTTTAACAAAGCAATTTGTGCAGTAGCTTGTGTTAATAAATCGGAAAGCAATACCTTCAATGAAACTGATATCTGAATATTAAAATTTGCCATCATTTTAACATGGGCCATCTGCCAATGGTCATATAACACGCACCTCTCCATGTGGCATACACAAGTACTCTTTCTTGCAAAGCAGTATAATAAAAATTGCAGTATTAGGAGCCTGATGTGCTGCCTTACACATTTTTACTGGGTTACTGCATTTGCAAACTCATATTGCTCCCTGCACTGCCTTATTGAGTGAATCAGTATTGTTGTGCTTGTTTTAAAGTGGAAGTAAAGGCTTAGGTTCAATTAACTCCCCACTACAAGTTAAACAATATAAGTCCATTGTTACATGTACAATCTGTGTGTTTTTACTCTTATTCATAATAAGGCATTGCAGTCACATGCCTGCGATTCCTCTTCATTTATACACCTAGGGCAGCTAGTGGGCATGCTTCCTTCCTCCTCTCAGAGCATATGACATAATAGATTGGACAGGGGTGGACATGGGCTGTGCTGTGTTACTTGTACAGCCACCGACAACGGTACTAGGGAGTGCCTGTGAGCAGCCACATTCAGCTGCACAGGTACACCATTGTCAGTGAAGCACAGGAGAATTCCTGTGCTTCACTGACAATGGTGTGCCTGTGCAGCTGAATGTAGGGTACTTTTTTCATTTTTAGCTGAAATTCCCTTTTAATTATTGATAGAAGGGCTAGGAATGCCTTGTTGATTTTAAATTAAAGAGAATGATCTGGGTTGCCATAGCTAACTTGAAGCCAGAGGCAGACAGTTAGCCAGCATTTTCAAAAGCAAGTCAGCAGAGGCTGCCTCTGCATTTCTCTAATGGTGTAATGATTTATAATTTTTCTATTAGGTAGAATTACAGAAACTAAAGTCTTGCTGTTTCCATTAAAAGTATTACCAATCATTTTTAAAGCATTGGATTCTCTTTTTGCGGTCATTTAAAGTGGTACTCTGGACATAAAAAATGTGTTTAAATACTTTCTTTAATAGGCCCACAGGATTTATACAGTAAATCCACTGTGTGTGTACCAAATGTCTTTGCAAAGCAAGATATATCACTGCAAAAGTAGCAGTGACATCATCACATTGATTGCACCCACTAGAGGCTGCCTGCAGAAAACTACAGGAAGTGGTGGAGACAAGACCAGTCACCCGCACAAGGAGAGAGCACAGCAGTGACTGGTCTTTATTAGAGCTCCTACACAGAAGCAAAGTTTCACACTGGATTACTGTGTAGATCTGGAGGAATTACAGAACACACACACCCCTCTTGTATTTAGATAGCATTTGCTTATTCTGGTGTTTAGCTTTTAAAGCCTAATTTTAGCTTTCTGTCACCTTAAAATAGTTTGTTTGGATCAAGCAAGCAAACTGTTACCTCCAGTAACAGATGTGCCCACAGGGTGCATTTATAAACTGTATGTAGAAACAGCTACTGTACATACAGTATACAGCATTGTGCTCTGGCAATGGGACAGGGACTTTCCATTCTGGTCCCCGGCCTAAATCATGTCAGCCATTCACAGGAAGTAAAATTAATGTGTTCCACCGCACTATAAACGTGATACAAACTAAATGACAGTGACACTTGTGCTGCTACTTAATAAATTATACCATATGAAGTGAAAGTATCATCAGTGCCAAACCGATAAATAATTCACAGTAGTGCATACAAATGTTACAAAATCACAATAAAAAGTAATAGTAAAAATAAATACAGTAAAACCTTGGATTGAGAGTAACTTGGTTTGAGAGTGTTTTGCAAGACCAGCAAGATGTTTTATAAACTTTGACTTGATAAACAAGCGATGTCTTGATATACTAGTAGCGTCACATCAAACCTGAGTATAAAAGAGAAGAGAGGCGCCTCTAAGTGTAGCAATATGGTTACATTTAATGAAAGTACAACATTTACTAACTCACGTGGTTGATGATTAAAACAGGCACCTCTAAGTATGCAGGCATCCGGGGTAAAGCTGACCACATAGACCATCCTCTGCACTGCCATTGACGTCATTTGCTTCTAATCCCCTTGTGGAAGCTGCCATTTGTGGATGAACATTTTATGGTTACTCAACCAATCACATTGCTATAATCTTTTTATATGGAGTATAAACTGAAGGACTTATGACTAAATGGGTGTGGAATGAATCATCCGAGTTTCCATTACTTCTTATGGAGAAATTTGCTTTGATATGAGTGCTTTGGATAAAAAGCATGTTTCCGGAACGAATTATGCTTGCAGTCCAAGGTTTTACTGTATAAATATATGTATGCAAAAAAGAGATAATGAAGTCCGTGCAAAACAAACAAATTCAGCAAATAGTCTGGACAGTGAAAGTCCAAATAGTGCTCACACCCCTCTGTGAGACCTTGCAAAGAAAAAAAATATATAAAGCACCACCAAAGTGCTAAAGTGGGCCCTTCTCCCTTAGGAATAACACTCCCCAAACAAAATTGCCCCCCACTTTAATGAGAAGGTTATAGCGATTTACCCTGTGACAAAGTCAGAAATGCCGAAAAGTTGCGGGGCGTGGTTACAAGGCAACCAGAAGTGACATGGTAACGTTGGGTGGACGAGTGGCAAGTTTACAGCGGCAATTAGAAACCAGCATGGAGGTGGTTAGATTACTGTAGAATTGCTACTGGACTGCCTTTACATTTTAATGCTCATCACAAGAGTTTTATATGTGAGTGGGATTTATTTTTATTAAACGATTCATTGTTGGAAGTAATACACTATTGGAGGTCCCTCTGTTTTATCTTCTTTTGCAGAATATGCAATGAGATGAGATCTATGGGCATAAGGAAGGTGAAAAGGTGTCTTGGAATCATACCAACTGGAGATTGAACAACTGATAAAGCGCTATTACCTTCTCACGAGAGTGGAGGGCAATTTTGTTCAATTTTTCTTGTCATTTTGTATTATATTTATAGTGTGTAGAAAGCAATTAGCCTATTAACCTATTAAAGTGCTAAGTGCAAATTATAAAAACTGTGCAAAAATACAACCAAATCTCTGCAGCTGCTGTACACTTCTAGTGAATCCACCTCACCATACAGCGTGATCATTATTAAATATAAGTGCAGCGCTGCTAATCTCTCTCTTAAATAAATCAGAAAAAGAAAATATTTAAATAATTGATAAGTGCAATATTAAATACATTTCCTATTAAGTATAGTTTGTGTGTATATATAGATATATAATATATATCTATATATATATATAAAAGGAGGCCAGATGGCCAAACGCTGCTCTAAAGTAAAAGTGGCAATGTAATAAAGATAAAACAAAAGAAAGAAAATGTAAGCAGCTAGCACCAAGAGTCTGCAATACAAAACCCAAAATAATATAGTATATAAATGGTGCAGCGCTAAATTAAATAATGAAAGTGAAAACAAGGCTTAAACTAGTTTTCTAGTTAGAGCCTTGTTTTCACTTTCATTATTTAATTTAGCGCTGCACCATTTATATACTATATATATATATATACTATATATATATATATACATACATATACATATAAATAAAATTCTATAAATCCTTGAATTTTGTGAGTTCAAATTCTTGTGTAATCCATCACTGTGCTCCTCACGTTCTCTACAGATAATGCCAAGATGTGCACACCAGCCGTTATACCTGCTCACCTCAGCAACGAGTCAGGTAGACTCAAAAAACATTTCTTTACTCCCACTCCACTTTTGTCTCATTTTTTGTCTCAAATAAGAAGCCTCCCGGGACAATCGCATAGATTATGATAATGATCTCTCAGATGCAAATTCCAGGTATTTCACTCCTTCCTCCACTCCAAAATTACTGCTCGATATTTCTTCTTAGGATATGGCTCTAAATTCATGCAATAACAAATAGATAATACATAGTGCTCTCCGTTTGCAATATTTATTAAAATGCCCCGATAAAAACACACTTACAGGATATTCAATGGAAAACTCGCTTGTTACAATTATAATGTGTCCGCTCGCTCACCGTTGTGGCTGCGTGACATCATAGGCTCGGCTCCTACCCTTTACACGCGTATCGGCCTCTGATTGGCTTCAGTAGATGGGCCGGCCGCCTTACCGAGCCCTTATATGCCCTGACGTTATCAAGGTAACCTCCTGTGCTTCTTCCCTGGAGTCTAGAATGTATGCGGGCATACCCACTTCCCGTGGACCACGGAAGTGTCATTATTCAATGTATTATATTTGTAAGATTTGTATGCGCTACTGTGAATTTTTTATCAATTTTGGCACTGATCATACTTTCACTTCATATTGCATTCACATATTGTATTATCTGAATGAATACTAGGCTGATTCTTCTTGGCTGCAGGGGAGAGGTGGTCAGATGACCTCACAATCTGCAGCTCAGCGAGTCATAGGAAGCTTTGTACTCATTCATAAAATACAAAACTTCCTGTGAATGGCTCAGCCTGACTTGATTTTGCTCTGGACGTGGGACAGGAAGTCCTCATCCCACTGTAGGAATACAGCAATATATACAGTGAGGGAAAAAAGTATTTGATCCCCTGCTGATTTTGTATGTATGCCCACTGACAAAGAAATGATCAGTCTATAATTTTAATGGTAGGTTTATTTTAACAATAAAAGACAGAATAACAACAAAAATATCCAGAAAAACACATTTCAAAACAGTTATAAATTGATTTGTATTTTAATGAATGAAATATGTATCTGATCCCCTATTAATCAGCAAGATTTCTGGCTCCCAGGTGTCTTCTATACAGGTAATGAGCTGAGATTAGGAGCACTCTCCTAAACGGAGTACTCCTAATGTCAGTTTGTTACCTGTATAAAAGACACCTGTCCACAGAAGCAATCAGTCAATCAGATTCCAATCTCTCCAACATGGCCAAGACCAAAGAGCTGTCCAAGGATGTCAGGGACCTACACAAGGCTGGAATGGGCTACAAGACCATTGCCAAGCAGCTTGGTGAGACGGTGACAACAGTTGGTGCGATTATTCGCAAATGGAAGAAACACAAAATAACTGTCAATCTCCCTCCCTCTGGGGTTTCATGCTAGATCTCACTTCATGGGGTCTCAATGATTATGAGAATGGAGAGGAATCAGCCCAGAACTACACAGGAAAATCTTGTCAATGATCTCAAGGCAGCTGGGACCATAGTCACCAAGAAAACAATTGGTAACACACTATGCCGTGAAGGACTGAAATCCTGCAGCGCCCGCAACTCCCCCCCACTCAAGAAAGCACATGTACAGGCCCAACTGAAGTTTGCTAATGAACATCTGAATGATTCTGAGGAGAACTGGATGAAAATATTGTGGTCAGATGAGACCAAAATCAAGCTCTTTGGCATCAACTCAACTCGCCATGTTTGGGGGAGAAGGAATGCTGCCTATGGCCCCAAGAACACCATCCCCACCATCAAACATGGAGGTGAAAACATTATGGTTTGGGGGTGTTTTTCTGCTAAGGGGACAGGACAACTTCACCGCATCAAAGGGACAATGGACTGGGCCCTGTACCATCAAATCTTGGATGAGAACCTCCTTCTCTCAGCCAGGGCATTGAAAATGGGTCGTAAATGGGTATTACAGCATGACAATGACCCAAAAGACACAGCCAAGGCAACAAAGGAGTGGCTCAAGAAGAAGCACATTAATGTCCTGGAGTGGCCTAGCCAGTCTCCAGAGCTTAATTCCTTGTATATGTAGAGGGAGCTGAAGGTTCAAGTTACCAAACGTCAGCCTCGAAACCTTAATGACTTAGAGAGGATCTGCTAAGAGGAGTGGGACAAAATCCCTCCTGAGATGTGTGAGAACCTGGTGGCCAATTACAAGAAACATCTGACCTCTGTGATTGCCAACAAGGGTTTTGCCACCAAGTTATGTTTTGCGAAGGGGTCAAATACTTATTTCACTCAATAAAATACAAATCAATTTATGAAATGTGTTTTTCTAGATATTTTTGTTGTTGTTCTGCCTCTCACTGTTAAAATAACCCTACCATTTAAATTATAGACTGATCATTTCTTTGTCAGTGGGCAAACAAAATCAGCAGGGGATCAAATACTTTTTCCCTCACTGTAGTGTGTGTAGTTGATGCTACATATAGTTTATACAGTGTTCACAGGGGGCGCATCTGTTAGTGAATGTAACAGTTTGTTTGGACTAGCTCGGTCCAAACAAATTATTTTAAAATGACAGCTGGGTTTAGGTTTTAATTCTCACAAAAATGTAATATGTTGCAACTTACTAGTCCTTAGATGTGATGGCTGCAAAAAATTTCTTTAATTTTTTTTATTTTTACCATACCTCCTGTCCTAGGGTGACAATGTTCACACACCATACTGAGCATTGTCACCATAGGCTTCTCTCCTGTTTGGACCACTTCTTCCTCTTCTCAACTACATTTCATAAAGAGGAAGCTTGCTGGGAAGGCTGATGTTTGAGATGACAGCTTAAAACACAGAACGTTCCAAGATTTCTAGCAGGATCAACAGGATTTTTCTGTATTTGTAGAAAATGTACTTACTGTGAAAGAGAACACTAAGGTAGTCAACAAAATAGAGGGCTGTGAAGTTGTAATATACAGTATCTCACAAAAGTGAGTACACCCCTCACATTTTTGTAAATATTTCAGTATATCTTTTCATGTGACAACACTGAAGAAATGACATTTTGCTATAATGTAAAGTAGTGAGTGTACAGCTTGTATAACAGTGTAAATTTGCTGTCCCCTCAAAATAACTCAACACACAGCCATTAATGTCTAAACCGCTGGCAACAAAAGTGATTACACCCCTAAGTGAAAATGCCAAATTGGGTCCAATTAGCCATTTTCCCTCCCCGATGTCATGTGACTCGTTAGTGTTACAAGGTCTCATGTGTGAATAGCAGGTGTGTTAAATCTGGTGTTATCGCTCTCACACTGGTCACTGGACGTTCAACATGGCACCTCATGGCAAAAAACTATCTGAGGATCTGAAAAAAAGAATTGTTGCTCTACATAAAGATGGCCTAGGCTATAAGAAGATAGCCAAGATCCTGAAACTGAGCAGCAGCATGGTGGCCAAGACCATACAGCAGTTTAACAGGACAGGTTCCTCTCAGAACAGGCCTCACCATGGTTGACCAAAAAAGTTGAGGGCACGTGCTGTCAGCATTGCTGCAGACGTTGAAGAGGTGGAGGGTCAGCCTGTCAGTACTCGGAGCATATGCCACACACTGCATCAAATTGGTCTGCATGGCTGTCTTCCCAGAAGGAAGCCTTTTCTAAAGATGATGTGCAAGAAAGACCGCAAACAGTTTGCTGAAGACAAGCAGACTACGGACATGGATTACTGGAACCATGTCGTGTGGTCTGATGAGACCAAGATAAACTTATTTGGTTCAGATGGCGTCAAGCGTATGTGACGGCAACGAGGTGAGGAGTACAAAGACAAGTGTATCTTGCCTACAGGCAAGCATGGTGTTGGGAGTGTCATGGTCTGGGGCTGCATGAGTGTTGCCGGCACTAGGGAGCTACAGTTCATTGAGGGAACCATGAATGCCCACATGTACTGTGACATACTGAGGCCGAGCATGATCCCCTCCCTTCAGAGACTGGGCCTCAGGGCAGTATTCCAACATGATAACGACCCCAAACACACCTCCAAGATGACCACTACCTTGCTAAAGAAGCTGAGGGTAAAGGTGATGGACTCACCAAGCATGTCTCCAGACCTAAACCCTATTGAGCATCTGTGGGGCATCCTCAAATGGAAGGTGGAGGAGCGCAAAGTCTCTAACATCCACCAGCTCATCATGGAGGAGTGGAAGAGGACTCTAGTGACACCTGTGAAGCTCTGTTGAACTCCATGCTCAAGAAGGTTAAGGCAGTGCTGGAAAATAATGGTGGCTACACAAAATATTGACACTTTGGGCCCAGTTGGGACATTTTCACTTAGGGGTGTACTCCCTTTTGTTGCCAAGCGGTTTAGACATTAATGGCTGTGTGTTGAGTTATTTTAAGGGGACAGCAAATTTACATTGTTATACAAGCTGTGCACTCACTGCTTTACATTGTAGCAAAGTGTTGTTACATGAAAAGATATCATGAAATATTTACAAAAATGTGAGGAGTGTACTCACTTTTGTGAGATACTGTAAATAGTTAGGTCCATATATATTTGGACACAGGCACAATTTTAGTTTTTTCAGGTATTTACTAAAACATATTCAAGCTATATTTATACAATAAATATAGGCTGAAAGTACACACTCTCAGGTTTAATGTGAGGGTATGTACATCCAAATAGGAAGAAGGGTTTAGGAATTACAGCTCTTAAGAATAGCCAGCCCCCTTATTTTAAGGTACCAAAAGTAATTGGACAATTGAATCAAAAGCTGTTTCATGGTCAGGTCTGGGCTACCCCTTCATTATTTATTCATCAATTGAGGTATTTGCATTTGGATTCTATTGCTGTGAACCTACATCATGCATTCAAAGGAGCTGTCCATGCAAGTGAAACAGGCCATTGTAAGGCTTCAAAACTAAACAAATCCATCAGAGAGATAGCAGCAACATTAGAAGTGGCCATATCAACAGTTTGGTACATTCTGAGGAAAGAAGAACACACTGATGAGCTCAGCAACATAAAAAGGCCTGGACATCCACGGAAGACAACAGTGGTGGATGATCGCAGGACCCTCTCCATGATAAAGAAAAACCCATTCACAACATAAAGACAAGTGAAGGACCCTCTCCAGGAGGTGGGCGTATCATTGCCAAAGTCTACAATCAAGAGAAGACTTCACAAGAGCAAATACAGAGGGTTCACCACAAGGAACACATCATTCAAAAGCCTGAAGAATAGAAAAGCCCAATTAGACTTTGCCAAAAAAAATCTAAAAAAGCCAGACCAGTTTTGGAAAAGCATTCTTTGGACGGATGAAACTAAGATTAATCTGTAGCAGAATGTCGGGAAGAAAAAGTGTGGAGGAGGCTTGGAACAGCTCATGATCCAAAGCGCACAACGTCACCTGCAAAACATGGTGAAGGCAGTGTGATGGCATGTGTATGCATGGCTTCCAGTGGCACTGGGTCATTGGTGTATCTTGATGATGTGACAGAAGACAGAAGCAGCTGAATGAATTCTGCAGTGTTTAGAGAAATACTGTCAGCCCAGATTCAGCCAAATGCAGCGAAGTTGATTGGACAGTGCTTCACAGTACAGATGGTCAATGATCCAAAACACACTGCAAAAGCAACCCAGGAGCTTTTGAAGGAAAAGTGGAATATTCTGCAATGGCTGAGTCAATCACCTGATCTCAAACCAATTGAGCATACATTTCACTTGCTGAAGGCAAAACTAAAGTCAGAAAGACCCACAAACCAAGAACAACTGACGACAGCTGCAGTCAGAGCCTGGCAAAGCATAAGAAAGGAGGAAACTCAGTCTTTGGTAATGTCCATGGGTTCCAGAGTTCAGGCAGTCATTGCCAGTAAAGTATTCTCAACAGAATTTTAAAAATGAACATTTTATTTATGATTATATTCATTTGTCCAATTACATTTGAGCCCCTGAAAATGGTGGGACTGTGTATAAAAATGGTTGCAGTTCCTAAAATTTGTACTTGATATTTATGTTCAACCCCTTGAATTAAAGCTGAAAGTCTGCACTTCAAATTAATTTGGATTGTTTCATTTTCATTTTATTCTGGTGTCATACAGAGCCAAATGTATGAAACATGTGCCTGTCTCCAAATATATATGGCCCTAACTATATATTTTTTTTGGCTTTAATTATCATTTAACAATATCTTCTAAAATATTTCACAAGAGCACAGGACCCAAGTGGCTAATGCATGTGCCTACTCTAAAGTGTGCTGTCCAGGGTCCTGAAATAGACATTGGAAAACATGTTGCTGCTTGTACAAGGGTTTTAAGTTCACACCTATGCATTTTCAGTTTTGTAGAACCTCACTGCAGACCTTTTAACTTTAAGTAATAGGAATTCTGAAGAGTGCAGCAATCAGATATAGGACATCACTGCTAAGCTGACTGGTCTGTAAAGGTGCAAGTTCCAGGGTTAGCATTCTTTACTTTACTTGTCTACATAGTGAATCAATGCAACTTCAGTAGTCTGTCACCAGTGGCAGCATTTCTTTTTTTATTTTCGCAGGGTCCCTTAAAATAAATGCTGTTTAGTTGGTGAATGAAATGTCTGCACACAGTGTAGCCAACAATTTTTACAACAAAAGTTATTAAAAAGGCAGCATGCCAACTCACTAAAATGTAAGATGTGCTGTGGAGATTTTTGTTCTGATTTTGTTATATTTCTAATAAAATATAATATTAATATTAATATACTTTAATGATAGAATATACTGGTCCACCCACAAAAAAGCAGGTTAGATGTTAAAACCCAAGGAATTAAAAAAAATCCTCCTTTGCAGTGCCCCCTCCCAACACTGCAAGGGTTAATTACTTGTTATGTCTAGGGCAGCCTTTCTCAACTTTTTTAAAACAGAGGAAACCTTGAAATAATGTTCTTGTCATGAGGAAACCGTGCTAAATTATTATACCTCTATGCTCACAAAATATTTGTGTGGTCAGTAAGCTGTAAATACACTACATTATTATTTTATGTATTATTATATCTAGCATATCTCTCACCTAGAGCAAACAGTGTTTTTTTAACACTTCCTTTCTTTTGTTATAGAAACAAAATTGTTTCAGTAACAATCTTTGCATTGGAACACAGACTAATAATGGCAAGAAAAGAAACACTTAAGCCCCTTACGTATGGAGGTAGCATTGGACTCCGCCTGCTCGGGTGAGTAGGTGGATGGCTGGTCCATGTCCGATCTGCTTATGCAGAGCAGACACAGACAAAGCCTGCACTCCTGTATGGGCAGGCGGATGTACACAGACCGCCTGTCCGTATATACCTGGCTGCCATTCTATTCGATCATCCAGATGGATTTGGAACAGGTCACCATCCGTCTGTTTTTATTAAACTGGATCGGATATTGGTGGGTGTCAACGAACACATGCGATTGGACCATCTGTGTGAAAGGGCTTTAACAGTGAAAATTGTGGTGTCCCTTTGGTAGTCAGTGGAAAAATACCTTCTTATATTGATAGTCCATGTAGTGGTACTATACACTGATGACCAATGGGAAAGGGCCCTTTATAATAATGGTCAGTGGGAGAAGGACACTCTTAAATTGTTGACCAGCAGGTAAACTGTTCCTCCTCCTTACACACAGCTAAAAAGATCATTGGGAGTTAGAAATTCTTCATTGATCAAAGAACCCCTAGCCACCTCTGGAGGAACCCCAGGCGATAAATCCTGGTCTAGGGGATTGCAGGGAGGCTGTTTCCTTATTGCGGCTGGCTCCAGCCTTCTTCTCATCACATACAGTACAGGGACATTAATCATGCTTTGAAATTGTACCTTTAGGAGGCTGGAGTTCGACAGGAGGCAACTGCAGCTTACAGAGCAGCTGTGGGGACTGGTTGAAGAATGGAGGGAGCTTGCTGGAGCAAGGAATAAAGCAAGTGTTTACACCTTAACCCTCTGCCCTTAGACTAAACAAGTAATCAACTCTTGCAGAGGAGGGGGCACTCCTCTTGCAGGGGAGGTGGATTTTTACATTTTCCTGGAGTTGGTCTTTAAGTAAGAATTTCATTTACATGGTAAATTGTAAATACGCCTTATGTTGATGTATTACTAGAACACTGATGCAGGAAGTAACCAGAAATCATTCCATTCTGTCCTAGTAGCTATTACTAGACCCTCAGATCAGTTGGTGCTTATGCAACAAAGGTCTAGATTGACAGGTCTTGGCATTTGTGAAAAGGATTGATATCCTCAGTGGATGTTATACATATTTTATCAGGTATACTATAAAGTTAGTAGTTAGTACTTCCAATCAGATGCTGAACAGGAAGGGAAGAAGATGTGACTATATATATCTGCAATGACACATACAAATGATTGCCTCCATAGGTGTTTGGCACCCACAGCTTGCTAAGTCCCTTCCAGACAGAGCTGCCTGCAGTAATGTGGAAGTGTCAGATTGCTATTACAATATGAGCATTTGAAACCACAAACCCTGGTTTAAATAGGTGTCTTAATTTTGATAACATTTTTGAGGACTACCTTTTAAACCATTTAAAGTATTTTTATAATATACTATACCATACCATACTATGCTATATGTCTTAAAAAATATTAAATAACTAGAAATTATATTGGGAGCAAAGGGAAGAAATATGGTTGAACATAATATTATGTAAGCTACCAGTTGATAAAATGAAGTAAACATCTACTAAAGGGTAAGTGATCTACAATAGAATAGATGGCACACTTTAGATGCAAAAAAACTGAAATGAACCCATAGAATGTATCTATACTCTATATTTCTAGAAATTATTGTGAGCATATCAAAGGGAACTTCAAGCTTTACTAAGAAAGAAATCTCCCTCCGGGTAAATTATTTATTATTTATATATTTATTATTAATATAAATTAACTTTATTGTGGATTCTTTTTTTTTTTCGTATACAAACTTTTTATTTAGTAAAAGATGGTGATATTAGAGAATATTGTAAACTTGTAATCAATAGGTTGTAGAACAGTATTGTATGAATAAATTTATTGGGGATTTCTAATTTATTTATGTTCTGGAGATATAGATGTAAGTCCTGCTAGCACTTTTATTAAACTGATGTTGTTGTTACCACCTGAACAGGCTCACTGTTCTCATAAGTAAAGCATCCCTTTAGGCTAGTGCTACACTGGCAATATAATCCCTTGCTACTAAGAGATTTAACTTTTGCTGGTAGTCACCTAAATAAGCTGGAGCTACCAAGAGATTTTTCGCAGCTCAAACCTGCTACTAAAATTTCTAAAGATTTAAAGTAGAGTTTGGAGTTAATTGAGCTTGAAATAGTTAGTCTGGGCCAAGCTGGCCCTACTTGGCCCAAATGAACTATTTAAAGTGCAATAAAACCTGACTTTCTACTTTAATCATTAGGTGTAGTGGATGAATGCTAAACTAATGAAAAAAATGATTCCTTTGGAGCAGACTACAGAAGTAGTATATAGTGGCAGTCAATCTTACAATGCACCATTTATGTGCAATTGAATGTTAAAAGATGCTCCTTCATGCTACTAGTGTACAGCCATGGCCAAAAGTTTTGACAATAACACACATATTAATTTTCACAAAGTCTGCAGCTTCAGTGTTTTGAGATATTTTTGTCAGATGTTACTATGGTATACTGAAAGAGGAAGTAAACCCTAGTGGGTTTTATTTCCTCGTTATTGCCCCGCAAAGGTAAAGCATAATGGGTTACTATGCATCACATTATGTGTCACTTACCTGAAACCGAAGCCTGCGATGTCACTGTTGTCCCCGCCAGCAGGGGGTGTCCATCTTCGCCCCTCTTCCTTCTGGGGGCCACGAACTCCGGCTCTGCGTCACGTGACATCACTCCTGCGCATACGCGCAGGAGTCGCCAGTCACAGCATGACCCCCTATTAGAAACGGCATGATGTGCCCTTTCTAAAGTGTGCACGCACCAATGACATTGGCGCATGCACCATAGTCATTGGCACTCAGGTCTTTTGTAAATATCTCCTAAACCGTGGAGATTTAGGAGATATTTCAAGCACCTACAGGTAAGCCTTAATATAAGCTTACCTGTAGGTAAAAGTGGTTTTACAGGGTGTACAACCACTTTAAGTATAATTACAAGCATTTTAGAAGTGTCAAAGGCTTTTATTGACAATTACACTAAGTTTATGAAAGAGTCAATATTTGCAGTGTTGACCCTTCTTTTTCAAGACCTCTGCAATTCGCCCTAGCATGCTGTCAATCAACTTCTGGGCCACATCCTGACTGATGGCAGACCATTCTTGCATAATCAATGCTTGGAGTTTGTCAGAACTTGTGGGGTTTTTTTTGTTCACCTGCCTCCTGAGGATTGACCCTAAGTTCTCAATGGGATTAAGATCTGGGGAGTTTCCCAGCCATGGACTCAGAATTTCAATGTTTTGTTCCCCATGCCACTTAGTTATCACTTTTGCCTTATGGCAAGGTGCTCCATCATGCTGGAAAAGGCATTGTTTCTCACCAAACTGTTCTTGGATGGTTGGGAGAAGTTGCTCTCGGAGGATGTTTTTGTACCATTCTTTATTCATGGCTGTGTTCTTAGGCAAAATTGTAAGCCCACTCCCTTGGCTGAGAAGCAACCCCACACATAAATGGTCTCAGAATGCTTTAGTGTTGGCATGACACAGGACTGATAGTAGCGCTCACCTTTTCTTCTCCAGACAAGGTGTTTTCCGGATACCCCATACAATCGGAATGGAGATCCATCAGAGAAAACAACTTTACCCCAGTCCTCAGCAGTCCAATCCCTGTATCTTTTGCAGAATATCAGTCTGTCCCTGATGTTTTTCCTGGAGAGAAGTGGCTTCTTTGCTGCCCTTCTTGACATCAGGCCATCCTTCAAAAGTCTTCCCCTCACTGTGCGTGCAGATGCACTCACACCTGCCTGCTGCCATTCCTGAGCAAGCTCTAAACTGTTGATGCCCTGATCCTGCAGCTGAATCAACTGTAGGAGACAGCTCTTGCACTTGCTGGACTTTCTTTGGTGCCCTGAAGCTTTTTTCACAAATGCAGTGGAAATGTTTTTTATGGGATTAAGTTCATTTTCATGCAATCCATCCGATCACTCTTCATAACATTCTGGAGTATATGCAAATTGCCATCATAAAGACTGAGGCAGCAGACTTTGTAAAAATTAATATTTTTGTAACTCTCAAAACTTTTGGCCACGGCTGTAGTTTTCACTATAGGGAACCATTTGTTCCATTTATTTTGCCATGATTTGGTATACATAGAGATTAAATCGCTAGCCATTTTAGTAACAGTTTTACTCCGCTATAGTTTCCTGTGTAGCTAGGTGACCACCAGCAATTCGTTAAATTGCTTAGTAACTACAGATTCAAATTGCCGGTGTAGCCCTAGCCTTATTCTGCAAAACTATTTTAAAGTACTTCCAGGAAGTCAAGTTAGCCAATCACACAAGCAGGAAATTTGATTTCTGGGGGTGTTCTATGTATATTGTACAGAACGCCCACTGTTTTCATAGTCACGTAAGCAATTTTTGACATTCTTTGCAGTTTAAGAAAATCATAGCTGGCTGCAGGTTGAACTGGAAACGGCATTTATAAAGTATATGTCCAGCCAACAGAGGACATTCAAGAAGGGCTGTAATTATTTGTGGTGCCCATAGAAGACCATTGAGGGCCACTCTGTCTCTTTAATGTTTACCTCAAAGGCATTTCCTCTAGTGATAGAAATAGTGATAGAAATTGTTTTCATAGTAATTGTATAGAGGTTGACAAATTGTACATTCATTTTATCTAAATGCTTGCCAAATACTATTGCTATTTGCATAAATGTATACTTATAGGAGTCACATGGTGTCCTGTGGTTTTAGTAACACTACTGCACTGAGGATTGCTTAAGCTTCATAGTGGAGATATGTACTGTATCTAACTGTAGTGATCATGGCTCTTTCCTCTCCATCAATGGTTCTGCAGCAGCTGATTTGCTGTACCCAAGGCTCAGTTCTGATAATATTAAGTGAGCTTAATTGTCTTCTATGTTTTGAAATAGACTGCATTTATTGCCAGTTATTAGCCTGTTCATACTAGACTTGGACTACCTGTGGGACACTTCTGCCGGTATAGACTTTCCATTTATGAAGCCCTGAATTGCACTTCTGTATTTTGTAAAGTGTTGATGCATTTATATTTGAGCCTTGTGATTCCCAGGGGCACTGATACAGCTGCACTCTCTGCATTTTCTGCAGTGGCACCCTTGCCTTTCCAAATGTCAAACCAGTGTTATATGCTCAAACCTAACATTTGTTTCCAAATCCAATTTAAACAGTCTTGCCTGAGTCAGCCAAACATATCCAAGATCATGCAAAGACTTGTAAAATAATAAAGTCGACCTCAGGGCTCTCATCCACTCATCACAAAAAAGTGACAGCACAACATTTGGGCCCTTCAGCAAGCCTGGCACGAAATACGTCATTGCATACAACACATTAGGCTGTTTAGCCTCAGAGCCGGCTGTTCTTCTAATGCCCAAATATCATTGGTTTGGTTCACACAAGATAAGCACTTGTCAGATGCTGGAGGGAGCAATGTCAGCAGTTGCCCTTAAATCTCTGATGAAAGGGTATTTACATAAAAGGATTGCCTTTGATGCCTCCCCAAGGTTGTGTACCAGCAGACAGCCTTAAACAATTTATGGCTGTAGCAAGCTGCCTCTCGGAATTCACTCATGTAGTGGATGTCCTATTATATGGACAGTTGAGCTTAATAGTCATTGTGTACTTAAGCAGAGCAAAACAACAATGTAGAGGAAGAAGGGAAAAAAAAACTTTCCCGTACATTGGAGGCCCATTTGCCAGCTTGCCAGTCTATTTGTGCAGTAGATTAAAAATATGAATCACATTTTTGCTACATCCCCTAACACCCGTGTTGTCAAGCTTTACATTGTGTTCATTTGTATTACCTTAATTTAATGTTAATTATGTTCTTCATTTGCAAAGAATAAGCAATTCAGATAACATTTGGGAATTTCCCCTCTGCATTTCACTATTCATTCTATTTGCTTGCAAATATATTTGTTTAAGGGCTCCAGAATTCTTTATATTGCACCCCTCTAATTTGTAGGATCTTTCCTGTGATTTACCCTTGTGTGCTTTTTTTTGTCAGAAGTGATTGGATATACAATATGATTAAAGCTGAACTCCATTGCGGGTATTTTTTAAAATGTAAGCTGTGTAAGTACTTGAATTTCTCTTGATCACAGTCTCTTACAGTCCCTGTACAGTAGGAAAAAAAATGCGTACTATTGTTTCTTTACCCTACTATGGGCACAAAGAACAAATCATGAACACATATGTGGTATTGCCGTGATCGTCAGGTGTAGGAGAGATGCAGTCCTTTTCTGTTTCTTTTTTCTGGACCTAGATGGACGTTTACATCAGCCTTCCCATACTCTCACATGGAGTTTCTGATCAGGCCCACCTAAAAACACACAGGTAGATCTGATCAGAAATCCTGTGTGAAAGGACCCTAAGATGATTTTAGGACAGATACCCAGTCATGATTTTCTCTGTCTCTGTCCTTAGAGGATTTTGGAATACGGTCCCCCTAATAAATCGGCTAAAACCATGTCTGGGTTATAATCTACCCTGTTGATGATGTGGGGGTGAGGGTGAATTAAACAGCTTGCCACTCAAAGCTGCAAATGGGCCCTGAATCACTGGGGATCAACTGGTCATATTAAGGGTCACAAGTGCAGAACAAGTGTCTGGGGAGACATCTAAGAGTAAAGAATTATCTTCCATAGCTATCAGGAACAAGCACTTGGCAATCCATTGTTGGTCATGGTTTACACCCTATGACCCTCCCAGGACTTTAGTTACATGTTGTAGTTAGTCAATTTATAAAGTCACAAGTACTTGCAAAGATGCTTCAGCAATATCAGACACTTTACAAAGAACCAAATAACTGAGGGTACATACAAATCCACAACATATTCACATAAATAGCACTGTTATTGCTTTCTGGCATAATCACACCTAAATATCATGCTGATTCTGAGAAGCAGTGGTCATCAGAGTTTCTATTAAGAAATACATCAATCTGCTCTCTTCTTATGCAAGTAGCGAATGAGAATAAATTGTGCTGAGAAACAGTTTCAAAGGCAGCACTTCTTTTGCAGGCAACGTTATAGGTGGTGGACCTTAGTGAAGATCTTAACTCTGCCTTTCTTCAGTACAACTTCAAAAAAAGGTGCTCAGAGCTCCCTTTTGACTTCTCACACTGCTCCTTTACATTGAGAAGTCTCAAATTCTGTACTGTTACAGGTCTGACTAGCAAGAGTGCAGTAAAAAGAGATACTAGCATTTCCCCAGCATGAGAGGGACACTCACCCTGTCACAGACAATCAGTACCTTGGTTCTCTCTAAGCACATCACACCAGTTTCTCCAGAAAACGGCTTCTGCCCCTCCCTTATTCTTTCTTCTTCTAAAGTCTTTATCTCTCTCATTGGCTGACAGTGCTCCTGAGAGAAAGTTAGGGAAGCCCCCTTTTAGAGTAGCCCCGCAGTCGAGCCGCTTGGTAGTTTGGGTTCTCTGTTCCGTGCCTTGACTCTATTAACACCCTTAACCCCTCTGACACATCTACAAGCACTTATAAAAACACAGGATATATGCCTTTGACTCGGCTGTGAATTAGTACCAGGAAACAGACACGAGACCATCTAGTGGTAAATGAACTAGGAATAACTAATGAATCAGCAAAGTCAGCAATAAACAGTGCATATAAGCATTAATTGCAATGTGAATAATTATACTATAACTAGTCTAGAATGCACTCTAGGAGAATTGCTAAGATATGGTGCAGTGTCCCCTGAAAAGTACTTCTTAGCATAAGCAAAAATAAAAATAAAAAGGTCTGATGTCACCCAGAGATCACCTTCATCTCAATAATGTACAGAAAAACAAGGAGATCGCCCAGGGGACTTTAGATGAGGTGAGTATCGTTAGCCAATAACCATACCAAGAATAAATTCAATCTCATTTTATTACAAGCTGTCATGCGTTGTGAACAGTAAAAGCCAAGCCGATGTGGTATTGCATACAATATGAGAAATGACATTCCACGTACAACTGTAAAAATGATAAAAAAGAAATGCAAATACAGGCATCAATAATAGCTTACGCGTTTCGCAAGACAAGGCTCGCTTCTTCAGGGGGTGGATGCATGTATGATATATCTGCAACAGAAATGAAAAAAGAAAATATGTACAATGGTGGTATTGTGGTAAATGGTCAGAGGGGTCTCAACTATACGACCTCAAACTCACCAATAGGCTTAGGCCAAGTCACCAAATGTCGAATTCCCAGACGGTGGCAGCAACAAACTTTCAGCTCAGGAGTTGAGGAGACGGAGCAAATGGTAACCCCAACAGGGGACAGCTGGAGGACAGACATTGCATGCGTGAAGATGTGTGTCCCTAAGAGTCTCAACATGTCAATGGAAGATGTGAACTTAAATCTAATTGTATATGTATATATGTCAAAAACAGACATTGCAGTAGCAAAAATAAGCTTAGTGCAGTATATATGGTATAAATGTAAATTTAAATATAAATGCACCAGCATAGATAAAAACTGGTAAGGACTTGGAGACTAAGGGATGATGAAAAATAAACAATGTGAAGAAGTTAGGGACACACATCTTCACCCATGGCACTGTCTGGGAATCTGACATTTGGTGACTTGGCCTAAACCTATTGGTGAGCAGGAGGTCATACATTTGAGACCCCTCTGACCATTAACCACAATACCACCATTGCGCATATTTTCTTTTTTCATTTTTATTGCAGATATATCATACATGCATCCACCCCTGAAGAAGTGAGCCTTGTCTTGTGAAACACGTAGGGTATTATTGATTATTGATGCCTGTATTTGCATTTATTTTTTATCATTTTACAATTGTAACTGGAATGTCATTTCTCATATTGTATGCAATACCACATCAGTTTGGCTTTTACTGTTCACAACGCATGACAGTTTGTAATAAAATGATATTGAATTTATTCTTGGTATGTTTATTAGTTAACCATACTCACCTCATTTAATGTCCCTTCCCCAATCTCCTTGTTTTTCTTAGCATAAGCAATAGGTAATGGTCGCTGTCTGTCAGCTCTAAAGGTATAGTCTTTAGTCCTAACTCTTCAGCCAGCTAGCGTTGGGGCCCAGTTGTACCATTGGTGAACATGAGAAGTTTTAGTCAAGCCTGCAAGCATCAATAAAGCATCAATAAAGCTACTAGATGGCTAATTGGTCAGTTCATAAGGGGCTGATGCTCTCTAGCAGCAAACAGTAAGCAGCTCACCAGTCCTAACGATATTGCAGTTCACCATCTGGTCACACACAGTGATTAGTCTACTCTCTGCTCTGCACCCAGGTGACTGACTGTACTCAGCACTCTGGATCCCGCTAAGGCCACCAATTTACGGCAGTGATGGTGCATACTGGAAAGCGATGTGCACTCTCTGATCTTCCTCAAAGCAAGTAGAAGCTGTGTCCTTTACAGCTTTAGAAAATGCAGCCCATTTCCCTCCTTCCGGCACTCTCATTGTGGAAAATGCAATTCAAAATATCTTGATTACAGTGGAGTGTCTCTCCTCTCCTCTCCTGGACTACAGTTCCCACAGTGCAGTGTTGCCTGACTCAGCCTATTGAACTCTTCCTGCTCAGAAGCTCCATCCTCTTGCTGATATAACTGTTAATCAGTTTAGCATCACAGAGAAACTGTTACAAAGAGCAGCTGTAGCCATTGTTTCTCTCTCTCCATTCATATGCTAGCTACACCCCCACCCTTTTTAACCCATCCCCCTCCCCATTACCACCACCTTTACCTGTTATGGTCTTGCCTTGTCTTCAACTCATATAATCACCTGCTCAGCAGATCCAGCCTTGTCCTGCTGCAATCCACTGTTCAGGTGTAACAGCCAGGGATATGTGATGGGGATGATTCAGGGGCTGCAGGAGAATGGCAACAGAGGGAGTGGTGATGGATAAAAATGGTTTAAAAAGTGCAGAAAAAAAAAATCAGGGCTCGAATCCTGCAGGAACACATGGGAACTGTGTTCCTGTACTTTTTCCACAACAGGAACGCTGTTCCCATCAGCAGCGACATCCCACAGGAGAGATGCAATCAGTGGGGTGTCACACATTGCAGGGGGTATCAGGCCGGGGCCGCCGGGCTGCATCTCCATGTGGGGAAAGCAGCTGCAGTAGCTGGGCTGCTCTTTCAGCCCGCGCCGCTCACCCGGATGCCTATTCGGTTCAGCAGTCGGGGCAGGGGGTGGAAACTACCCAGCTGCCCCATGACTGTGAAGGGGGAAGGAGCTGCAATGTATCTCAAGCCCATTGCCTGATGCCACCTGCCGGTATGGGAAAAAAGTGAGAGCCCTGCCCGTGCAGCCTTCTAGTGTGCCTGGATAGGAGGAGTGGTGGGGCCAGTGGCATATAGAGGAATTGATCTTTGCATATTCCTCCTGTAGCCTCTGAATGCCTGCAAGAGGGAGAGGAGAAGAAGCGGGCATTTAGAGGTTGCAGGAGGAATATGCAAAGATCAATTCCTCTATATGCCGCTGCCCCCGCCACTCCTCCTATCCAGCTTCTTTTTCTGCCCCCTCCATGCTCTCCAGTTCCCCCCCAGCACTCTCCAGTTCCCCATCAGTGCTCTTCAGTCCCCCCCCCAGCACTCTCCAGTTCCCCATCAGTGCTCTTCAGTCCCCCCCCCAGTGCTCTCCAGTTCCCCCCCAGTGTTCTCCGGCTCCCCCAGTGTTCTCCGGCTCCCCCAGTGATCTTCAGCTCCCCCAGTGTTTTTCACCCCCCCAGTGCTCTCCACCCCAGCACTCTCCGATCCTCGGTGCTCTCCAGACCCCCTCAATGCTCTCCAGCTCCCCCTGCTTGGTGGGGATGGAGATACAATGTGGAGAGGGATGGATGATGCTGGGCGGGGATGTGGATATATTGTGGAGAGGGATGGTTGATGTTGGCCAGGGATGCATTATGAAAAGGGATGCATATAATTACTTTTTTTTTTTCCAGGATTTGACCCCTGCAAAAAATCCTAAGGTTTATATATTGTAGAGGGGGGAAGAAGTGCAGAAACTTAGTCGCTCAGGGGAGCGAAGGTCTACTTTAAGATTCTAAAGGGCCATGCTTCTGTGAATCTATAAGTTAAAGCAGTATTAATAAACCCAGAACCAAAAATGAAATATATTGCAGCTTACCAATCATTAGATGTGGTGGCTGCATTTTTTAGGCTTTTTCTCTCTGTTGTAACCTGGAGATCTGGCCAGTAATACACCTCCTGTATTAGAGTGCCCCCACCCTGGATAAGGGAGCATGGGACATCTTTGGACAGCAGCATTGTCTGTCTGGGGGGAGGGGAGTGTTAGCTGTACTAGCAGATTTAAATACACTAACAAATTGAAGCCAAACACCAGCTAACATTTTATAAGCAGATACAGCAAACAGTTTTCTCCCCTTTGGGATAAAGGTTTTACATAAATAAAACTGATCAGTGTAACCAGACCTGCCAGTTTTGAATGGTTTGTCTCATCCCTGTAGGAGAGAGCTTGTTCTTTTGAAAAACAACGAACTTACTGGGCAGATTACCAGATGAAAATGGCAGAAAGAAAATCTAAAAAAGAAAACGAATGCTGCCATCACATCTAAGAATTGGTAAGCTACAATATAAAAAAAATGTTTGATTTTGGGTTCAGTACCACTGTAAACTCTAATTCTCTATGGGGTTGTTACATGTGCACACTGTTCAGTTTTAAAAATTGTAAAAAACAAATATAAATGAATTTTCATTGTTACAAAGCTAAATGTGACATATTGCATAGGAGAATGAACATCTTGTTGCTTGCCAGTAAAATTCAAAATTAACTGGGCTATCTTATTACAAAGTGCAGCATGCTTTGCAAACTGGGAGTCATGATTGCACCCTCTAATTAAACGTTTATTTGTAAAAGATTAGAAATAGTTATAATGTAGACCCTAAGACTAAATGGAAACACGGACACACGTTCCTTTCTCTGCTTATTGGAATCTCTCTTACTTCCCCTTATTCTCCTCTCTCTACCCCTTCCATTACTCTTTTGTATCTTTCTTCTCAACAGCTTGATTTGCTGATGCATAGATCATACACCCACGATCTGAAGGTCCCGCCTGGAGGCAGTACGGATGGATCAGAAATTTTTGATTACTCTCATCTAACACTAGACCTAGCTAATTGTATTGTTTTGGCTGGATGGCTTATAGAGGTTGAGTGCTTTGTCTTCAGCTCTCTTATTGTTTGCCTAATATTACTCTCTTTGTACTTTTTGTCATGAAAAATAAAAATATTGGAAACGAGATAAAGTATAGACACATTCAATGAAGGAAGAAAAAAATAACTGTTTGCTTTGCAGGGAGGTGCTCTATAAGCTGAATTGCCAATGGATCACCATTCTCATCCTCTTGTCTTTTCTCTGTTGCGGAGAGATGAGCACAGCTACATACACTATATTATCAAAAATATTGGGATACCTGCCTTTACACGCACATGAACGTTAATGGCATCCCAGTCTTAGTCCGTAGGGTTCATGCTTTGCAGCTATAATAGCTTCAACTCTTCTGGGAAGGCTGTCCACAAGGTTTAGGAGTATGTCTATGGGAATGTTTGACCATTTCTCCAGAAGTGCATTTGTGAGGTCAGGCACTGATGTGGACGAGAAAGCCTGGCTCACAGTCTCCGCTCTAATTCATCCCAAAGGTGTTCTGTCGGGTTGAGGTCGGGACTCTGTGCAGACCAGTCAAGTTCCTCCACCCCAAACTTGCTCATCTATGTCTTTATGGACCTTGCTTTGTGCACTGGTCCAAATCATTTGGTGGAGGGGGGATTATGATGTGGGGTTGTTTTTCAGGGGTTGGGCTTAACCCTTTAGTTCCAGTGAAGGGAACTCTTAAGGCATCAACTTACCAAGACATTTTGGACAATTTCATGCTCCCAACTTTGTGGGAACAGTTTGGGGATGGCCCCTTCCTGTTCCAACATGACTGCGCGCCAGTGCATAAACAAGGTCTATAAAGACATGGATGAGCGAGTTTGGGGTGGAGGAACTTGACTGGCCTGCACAGAGTCCTAACTTCAACCCAATAGAACACCTTTGGGATGAATTAGTGCGGAGACTGCTAGCCAGGCCTTCTCGTCTACATCAGTGCCTGACCTCACAAATGTGCTTCTGGAAGAATGGTCAAACATTCCCATAGACACACTCCTAAACCTTGTGGACAGCCTTCCCAGAAGAACTAAAGCTGTTATAGTGGTGGTCCAACTCAATATCGAACCCTACGGACTAAGACTGGTATGCCATTAAAGTTCATGTGTTTGTAAAGGCAGGCGTCCCAAAACTTTTGGTAATATAGTGTATCTCTGCCCCAAGCCAGTGACTGGACAGCTATGGAGCAGCAAGAGACAGACGAGGTCATCCCTCTGCTCTCTCTGCCTTGCTTCCCACCCTATCCTCCTTCTCTTTCTGCACATAATCTCTTAGGAAATATTTTTTATTGCCTTTTTCCCTTGCTGTGTAAAGTTGAAGGAGCATTGCTGGTTTCATCATCAGGAAGGACTGGAAGTCTGTTCTTTGTGGCTGCTGGAAGTAGGTTTCTGCTGGGTGTAGCTGGCTGAGGAAAGGAGCTGCCAGTCATTCCCATACTATATTTTCAATAAATCAGGTAGCACTGACTTAATGACATCAGCTCTGCTTGAACTGAAATGAATATTGGGAATTTAGGAGACTAGTTGCCTACTCCCTTCGCACTGGG
Organism: Aquarana catesbeiana; assembly: GCF_042186555.1. Taxonomy (NCBI): domain Eukaryota; kingdom Metazoa; phylum Chordata; class Amphibia; order Anura; family Ranidae; genus Aquarana; species Aquarana catesbeiana. Next base: position 96,868,933 of record NC_133331.1, read on the forward strand.
AAACCCCTCTATTTAACGCCCACTTTTACTTTAAGGAAGATCTGGGATCAGACTGCCTGCATGTGCCGGCAGATCCACTCTGTATACCATACATATGAGGAATACGTGCAGCCGAGTATCTTGTCCAATGAATAGAGCTTCAGGCGCATGACCAATGCTTCTGCCATGCTCTGACTTTACAGGTGTAAGGATGCAGGCCATAGGCTATAACTCCTCCTCATCATCCCTCTGGTCACCGATGTTTAACCAACTATGCATTCAGAGCTCCTGCTATCACATACATGTTTCATCTTGTGGTTCCCGTTTAGAGCTCACAAATTCAATCTGGCCACTTGAGGCTCATGTGACATGGGGGCCCAAGTCAAACAGAAATGCTTCCGATAGTGCAGTACCAAGGGGATTATAAACAGAACCTCACCACCCCAGCTAACATTCAACTCACATTTATTTAAGAATATAAAAACATTGATATAAAATCCATCGGGTGTATCTCACTTGTTGCAACATGTTCCACTGCCGAATTCCACCTCTATTAGTTACGCAACCTCCCACGTGGCTTCATCTGGAGGGAATTAGGTCATTTCCTCAGAAGCATTTCTGTTTTTATATGTCGCTGTGGAACTACCGACAAACACTGAGGCGCCTAAGTTGAACCAGCTCACTGGGAGGTCATTCCATTTGCTGTGGATCTTTATCTAGAGGGACCATAAGAAACTACCCGGGACTACTGTAAAGCATTCCCCACAGGAGAGGTGCACTGTGTGCAAAAGTGTGTTTGACCCCCTGCCAGGTCTTGCAGTGAGGTGAGGGAGCATTGCACGCGGTGGGGGGAGCACTGTTGTTGGTAGAGCAGTGAAGCACGTGGAAACAGACTTTTTTTCTTGTATTTTGTTTTACTTGCTTTTTAGCAGAAGAATTGTCACACATATTTGGACGTTTTCCATTGAGCACTATTCACCTGTATTCATATATGAACGTTGTTCATTGATTATTATTTTTCCTATGTTTATTTTTATATTTATTATTTGAGCTTACTATATATGCAGAGCTGTCACATTCACATTATTATTACACAATATTACTTATCAGCCAGAATTTATATATAAAAAGAGTCCACTAAGCCCCCATTCACACCTATGCGAATTAGATGCGGCTTACACTGCATCCAATTCGCAGGACATTTTAAAATACATTGATTTGAATGTATCTGGTTCACATATGTGCGTTGCATTCGCACTACGCATTGCACAAAAAATGTGTGTGAACTACAAGCCTATTATCTCCTATGGGAACGCATCTGATTCGCAGATGCATTGCGTTCTGAACAAGGATTTTCTCCTTCTCCTCACTACACCTCCCCCCCCCCCCCTCTCCCTCCTCCTCTCCCTGCTCACTGATCTGTAGTGAAACCTTTGAACAACTGATTTTTATCTTCCCAGTGAAACTTGAGCTTCAGTTCGCACCGCACATGTGTGAACCCAGGCTGAAAGTCAATAAAGTAAAAAAGTGATAAAGACCTCAGTGCATATAGTCCCAATATTGGCTACTGCAAATTGTGAATCAATCCAAATAGTGTGTGCTCTCCAAGTGAATGCCACCAGTGCTCACATACTCCTTGCCGCCAGATATGAAGATCTCAATAAAACGAGTTCAACCGCGCATAGCTGTAACATAGTTTTACACTCCGTATGGCAGCTCGATCCACTATGACTCCTTTCAGATGGTACACGAGGCAAAGATAAGACAGAGGGCAAAACTCATAGTGCAGTATATTAAAAATATATAAAAAATGTATTGTTGTACTCCACTCACATGAGAAAAGGAGAATCACGGTATACAGTAACAAAGATGGCGTCGCCGCGAGAGCACATATAAATTCTGGCTGAAAAGAATATTGTGTGTTTTCACTTATCATATGCTATTTAAATTACTGCACTGATTCTTTTCAGTTACTTATATTTTCTGGAGAGCATTTCACTTTACTGACACAGGACTTGCATGTTTTAACTTTTACCTAAGTGTAGAAATAAGCTACAACATCAATAGCTTTGGTATAAAAAAAAATAACAGTCCCAACTTTGGGCTAAACAAGAAGCACAACTTGATGTCACATTTTCAAACTTTTGAGTTGTCCTTTTAACTTTTCCTAGTCTACATACAGTCCAGGGGGTACTATGGTGTACTGACTGTTCCAGAGCACCCTACTCATGTTTTAAATAGGCCAGAAGCCTCCACAATTCTCCCCTCTAGGTATGCCCCCAGGCCCAAGGGTACCATCCTGCTGAGAGGAACAACTTTCCTATCCTTCCATTGTTGGCATCACTTGGCAAAAGACCTCAAGGAAACTACTCCCAAATCTTTCATAGATGTAGCAGGGTGCCCGCCGGCTTGTGTGATGGCCCGCTTGCCCCGATGCCCCCCTTCACTGTACTGCTCAGCTGCCGGATGTGTAAAGAAGAGAGCGGGCTGTTAAGTTTCATGACTGCATTTCTTCTCCCCTCTGGCCACTGCACTGGGATTGGAGCAGCACTCTGTGAGAAATTACCCCTCTGTCAGAAACCATGAAATCAAGCCGAGACAGAAGTACAGTTAAATCACACTTGTTTAATAATAAAAGTAAAAAGAACAAACATAGTAAAAACATAGCCAAAGTTCAGTAGCCGGAATGGATAGTCAGCCAAGTCAGAAGTCAGGGATCAATGTAGTGGAACAGCAAGTAGGATCTGGAGCCAGAAGGGATGTCAGTAAAGCAAGTCTTGAACAGGATCGCAGGAGTTTCTGTAATGTGACCAAGGCAAAGGCAGAGCTCCTCTGGAATGGACGGCTTAAGTAGGCAGGACTGATGAGCAGGATATCATCAACAGCTGAGTAACTGTGGAGAGATAGGAGCTGTCAATTAGCCAACAGCTGAGTGGCCATCTCAGAGAAGGAAGGGCTGAGCCCAGCCCTGACACCCCCCCCATGGCTGTGTGGCAGCTGCTGACAGAGCAGCTCTGTGTGGATTTCCCACTCCCCCTCCCTTTCTGGCAATAGTGTATCAGATCCAATCAGGGGCTAGCATGAAGCAGCCGCTAAGAATCATTGGATATGTAGTCCTGCTCAATACAAGTGAGTGGAGGCTAATGGCTGCAGAACTACAGGCCCACAATTCCCTGCATACAGATGAAGAGAAATCCAGCATTTCATTTTCCTGGGCAAATTTACCAGAGCTCAGACAGACCAGCGCAGGGAATGAGGCAGTGCAGACCTGTTGCTGAGATCTGTGCAGGACATCAGACACAGTGTGGGAAAACAAGTGTGAGCTTACATGTGCTGTGCTTGCCTACACAGAGGACAGAACTGTGAGGATCTGAGCAAGAGACTGAGCCACAGAGAGAGTTGCAGTGTCTTGGAACTCGAGCTGAGGATACCTGTTGCCATGAGCCACCACATCAGAGAGGACCTGATCGTGGGGACTGAAACTACGACGAGCATAATGTTGCAGTGTCTCCCGGGAAGACATGAATTTGAATATTACCCATGGGGATGTGCATGCTACACTTTAGCTTGCATAATGTGGGTACAATACACAATTCCAATTAATTGATTTTGTAAGTGTGTCTCTTTAAACGGTGTGATGTGCATTTTACTATTTACCAAGGAAATACCCCATTCTCATAAATGGACACAAGTAATGTGAATGCACCATCCGATCCATACTCTGCATGCTTTAAATAGTATACTTAACACATAATATGAATGTCACCATTGTGTGCAAAATACTTCTAAGGTTTCAAGGTACAAATTACAAAAATGCTTAAAACATTTAACTAATGGAGCAGAATAAGCAATGATGTTAATTTAACAAGTATTCATTAATGAAAGAATTCAACTGGAAAATGAAAACTGGTGTAGTGGCTATGTTATATGATCCCAAAATAAGGGAAAAAACAGCTGCTTGTATAAGCAGATTTCTTAACTAAAGGGAGATATGTAATATTCTTATGTCCGAAAAAACAATTTCATGCTATAATTTGTGATTTGCACCTCATAATGTATTAAATGTATATTTACTAGGAGTTTTGAAGAGATCTTTTTACTAAATATGCACGTGTCAAAATCTAGAGGATTCGAGTTTTCATTTTGTCTTGTACCCAAAATAAGACCTATTACCCAACCCAGACTAGGTTGTTATTGGAGACTAACATGTTACTTTTTCTGACCTTACCTTCTGATGGAGCAGATAAAGAGAGTAGCAGAAAACAAATCTCCCAAACCTTGAATTTTTCAATATGAGTGACATTTTAAAGCTTTAGAAGATTATTAAATAAACACAATACACTTGACTGTTCCACAGTGTATTCTTACTGGTTGCTATAGACGCTTGTATCTTGTAATTTACATTATTTTATTGAGTAAACTTACTCATCTTGTAATAGGAGTTATTCTGTAGCTTTAAAATTAACTCCTGGGTAGTGTCACAGACAACAGAGGACAGGGCCGATCCTAGGGTCACAGACGCCTGGGTGCAGAAATATTTCTGGCGCCCCCACAAAAGGGGCGTGGTCATCTTACCAACTCCTCCCATTTACAAATGTTTCTATGGCAACGACTCAAACACAGAGATGCTCCCCTTAGAAGTCTTCATTACCTTGGGATCCTCCCATGATCTCTTAACAATAAAGAAAGTACAGAAAGAGAGTACACTAAAGAGACCTGGAGGGGAGTCTCTCTGATGCACACACAGAGGGCTGTCTGTTAGAAAGAGCCCCTAGACATAATACGGTCAAAGACTGCAGACATGATACAAGAGATGGTCAGAGACTGCAGACATAATACAGGAGATGGTCAGAGACTGCAGACATGATACAAGAGATGGTCAGAGACTGCAGACATAATATAGGAGAAGGTCAGAGACTGTAGACATGATACAAGAGACAGTCAGAGACTGTAGACATGATACAGGAGATGGTCAGAGACTGCCGACATAATACAGGTGATGGTCAGAGACTGCAGACATGATACAAGAGACGGTCAGAGACTGCAGACATAATATAGAAGAAGGTCAGAGACTGTAGACATGATACAAGAGACAGTCAGAGACTGTAGACATGATACAGGAGATGGTCAGAGACTGCAGACATAATACAGGAGATGGTCAGAGAATGCAGACATGATACAAGAGATGGTCAGAGACTGCAATCATAGTACAGGAGATGGTCAGAGACTGCAGACATGATACAAGAGATGGTCAGAGACTGCAGACATAATATAGGAGAAGGTCAGAGACTGTAGACATGATACAAGAGACAGTCAGAGACTGTAGACATGATACAGGAGATGGTCAGAGACTGCAGACATAATACAGGAGATGGTCAGAGACTGCAGACATAATATAGGAGAAGGTCAGAGACTGTAGACACGATACAAGAGATGGTCAGAGACTGTAGACATAGTACAGGAGATGGTCCGAGACTGCAGACATGATACAGGAGATGGTCAGAGACTGTAGACATGATACAGGAGATGGACAGAGACTGCAGACATGATACAGGAGGTGGTCAGAGAATGCAGACATGATACAAGAGACGGTCAGAGACTGCAGGCATAATATAGGAGAAGGTCAGAGATTGTAGACATGATACAAGAGACAGTCAGAGACTGTAAACATAATACAGGAGATGGTCAGAGATTGCAGACATGATACAAGAGTGGGTGAGAGACTGCAGACATAATATAAGATAAGATAAGGTCAGAGACTGTAGACATTATATAAGAGACAGTCAGAGACTGTGGACATGATACAGGAGATGGTCAGAGACTGCAGACATAATATAGGAGATGGTCAGAGAATGCAGACATGATACAAGAGACGGTCAGAGACTGCAATCATGGTACAGGAGATGGTCAGAGACTGCAGACATGGTACAGGAGATGGTCAGAGACTGCAGACATAATATAGGAGAAGGTCAGGGACTGTAGACATGATACAAGAGACAGTCAGAGACTGTAGACATGATACAGGAGATGGTCAGAGACTACAGACATAATACATTAGCGTACATAAAAACACCCGGGCGGCAGCTGGAGAGGAGAGGACAGTATGCAGCCGCGCCGCCCAGGTGGAGAGCAGATGGAGACAGGCTTGGGCGGGAGGGAAAGACAGAAGAGGAGAACACTTCAGGCACGGACCCCCCCCCCACTGCGCGGCAGCGGCTGGTTTCTCTCCACACAGAGACCAGCCGCTCCGATCTCCGACACTGCTCTACTTCTCTGACAGGTGGAGGGAAGGGGGACGGCTGCCGCTTGAGCCTCGAAAACTACAGCGGCAGCTGTGACCTGCGGAGGGAGCCGCCTCTGGACACAGAGAGGAGGAGGAGGGAGGGGAGCACTCTGGCACTTCAGCGCCCCCACCTCTCTGGCGCCCGGGTCCACTGCACCCCGTGCACCCCATCTGGGATCGGCCCTGACAGAGGACAACTTGGCCATAGTTAAGGGGGCTTCCACAGCAGAGGAACCTGCTGACTGATGCATTGGAAATGTTCATGGCATAGCAAGAATGGATGACTGTAAATGAAAATGTAATAATCTGTGTAAATGAAAAGACGTTTTTCTGTTGCCAGCAGGTTAAGGAAGGCACTCATTGTGTTTCAGGTTCTAGAAGTACCTGGCCTTCACCCATAGGCGTGCCCACGGGGTGTGCCCAGGCACACCCTAATCATCCCTGTGCTCTCATTGCTAGTTGTGACTGCTGTGAATAGTTGTGACTACTGCTCATGTCACCACTGCCCTTTTGTTGGTCCTGGCAAGCAAAAACATCTGTGTGCAGCACTGCAGGGATGAGGGAGTCGCCGGGACCACAGCCGCGGCGGAGTGATCAAGCCGCATTTGCCGATGAGTCTTCTATAGTTCCGGCAGCGCAGGTCCCGCAGGCAGCGGCGGAGTGATATACATCTGTACTCCGCCCCCCTCCGGCCTCCTCTCTCTTCCTTCCCTTGGAAGAAGCAGCGGACTCAGCGGAGCCTCAGCCTGGAATCGGATAGCGGCATGCAGATGGCTCAGTGAGGTGAAGGGGAGACAGTGAGACAGCACTGAGCAGAGCATGCAGCCAGACACAAGAACTATGGACCAAAAATAAAAAGGCAACTCGATAAGAACCCTGTCCCTGCCTGATTTGTCAGCAAAAAAGGAAGTGTGCATTTTTATACATATATATATGTATATATATATATATATATATATATATATATATATATATATACACACAGCCCTCAAAAAATCCACTCGCCTGCTCGCATTTTGCGAGTGGATTTTAAGGGCTGGCGAGGAAGGGCTGCCTGGGAGCGGGGGGCGAGTCCAGCCTATGTGGAATGGGAGTCCATCTCCCAGTGATCACAGAGGGGAAGAGAGAGACGCCCAGGTGTTCGGAGCGCAGCGTGGGGAACACAGCGATAACAGCTTTTATTTCAATAGCCGTGTTTGCCAACACTCGCTGTCAGATACAGCCCCTCCTCCTGGTCCCGGGACTTTGATATACAGATCACCCATCCAATCCCAGTGAAGAATGATCTGTCAATCAAAGTTCCCCGGCCAGGGGGCGGGGCTGTATATGACGTTGATCGGCGGGAACAATTGAAATGAAAGCTGTTATCGATGTGTTCCCCACGCTGCGCTCTGAACACCTGGGCGGCTCTCCTGTTCCTCTCCTCCCCTGCACAGGTAGGCTGCATGGTGGATACAAGACTGCATTGGTGGCCACAAGACTGCATTGGTGGGCACAAGGCTGCATGGTGGACACAAGCCTGCAATGGTGGGCTCAAGGCTGCATTGGTGGGCACAAGCCTGCATTGGTGGGCACAAGGCTGCATTGGTGGGCACTGGGCACAAGGCTGCATTGGTGGGCACTGGGCACAAGGCTGCATTGGTGGGCACAAGGCTGCATGGAGGAAAAAAGGCTGCATTGGTAGGCACAAGGCTGCATTGGTGGGCACCGGGCACAAGGCTGCATTGGTGGACACTAGGCACAAGGCTGCTTTGGTGGACACAAGGCTGCATTGGTGGGCACTGGGCACAAGTGTCAGGTCACCTTGAGGCTAGGTGACAGATGCACACCGTTGGGATCAGGAGTGCACCGCAAGGCAGTGGACCCCACGGCTGACTGCTGCGGATGGGAGTCCGGGTATAAGGAAGGCAGGGCCGCTGGAACACCAACACGGATCCCACCGGGGTTAGAGCGTAGGATTCCCTGGGGCGTGGAGTCTAAGAGCCTCTAGTGGTGAGGATGGACTGGGCTGCAACTGGCTCCAGGTCGCGACCCCCAGGGTCCCCCAGCTCACACCCACAGTAGGCAACAGAAGGATAGGCATAGTAAAGGAATAAGCCAAGGTCAGGGCCACAAGCAGACAAGGACAACAGAGTACACGCCAAGGTTCAGGGTCACAGGTAAACAGGGATAGTCTGGGACACGCCAAAGGTCAGGGTCACGAGCAGACAGGAATAGTATAGAACACGGTAACAGAAATAAACGTAGAGCACACAGCAGACAGGAACAGGAAGCTAAAAAACACAAAGGTTGATCAGCAGGGCTGACCTGCAGTGCAGAGGTTAATATAGAGTTCTCTGATAGGAGCTGGGGTGGAGCCATGCTAGAGGAGAGTTAATAAAAGCTGTCAGGTGAGAGACAGCTGGTCTTTGGAGATGAACACATAAAGAGACAGGTAAGCTGACAAACAAACTCTATTGCATAACCATGACAACAAGGCTGCATGGTGGACACAAACCTGCATTGGTTGGCACAAGGCTGCATGGTGGGCACTGGGCACAAGGCTACATTGGAGGGCACAATGCTGCATGGGGGACACAGGCAGCCTGCATTGGTGGGCACGGATACAGTTGTTGTTAATATTTATTTTTCTAACTTAATTCTGCATAATACATTTAAGTGTCAGATAATTTATGAGGGTGTGTTTAGGGGTGGAATTAGGGGCGGGCTGGGTGGGGCAACTGGTGGCGAGTAACCCTTTAGGCCTGGCTAGTAGCTCAGACCTTGAAATTTGGGCCCTGTGTATATATATATATATATATATATATATATGTATATATAAAACGACAAAGGGACACGTTCTCCAATAGCAATTACTTTACTGTATCTTCAAATCATCAGGTATTGTCCAATCATGTAAATCAGCAACAGTGTCAGGGCTGGGCTCAGCCCTTCCTTCTCTAAGCTAGCGGCTCAGCTGTTGGCTAATTGCCAGCTCCTTTCTCTCCACAGTGACTCAGCTGTTGATGATCTGCTCGTCAGTCCTGGCTACTAAAAGCCGTCCAGCTCACTTCATCTCTGCCTTTCCCTTGGGTCACATCTCAGAGAATTTCTCCTGCGTTCCTGTTGAAGACTTGCTCGGCTGAAGTCCCTTCTGGCTTCTGATCCTGTTTGCTGTACTACTATGTTGATCTCTGGCTCTCTGACATTGACATTGGCTGACTACCCGATCTGGTTACTGAACTCTGGCTATGTACTGACTACGCTTACTCTGTTTACCTTTTATTATTATTAAACAAGTGTGATTAACTGTACTTCTGTCTTGGTCTGATTCATGGTTTCTGACAAACAGCTACCGTATACAGTTGCGAGTAGGGATGAGCCGAACACCCCCCTGTTCGGTTCGCACCAGAACATGCGAACAGGAAAAAAGTTCGTTCGAACATGCGAACACCGTTAAAGTCTATGGGACACGAACATGAATAATCAAAAGTGCTAATTTTAAAGGCTTATATGAAAGTTATTGTCATAAAAAGTGTTTGGGGACCTGGGTCCTGCCCCAGGGGACATGGATCATTGCAAAAAAAAGTTTTAAAAACGGCCGTTTTTTCAGGAGCAGTGATTTTAATAATGCTTAAAGTCAAACAATAAAAGTGTAATATCCCTTTAAATTTCGTACCTGGGGGGTGTCTATAGTATGCCTGTAAAGGGGCGCATGTTTCCTGTGTTTAGAACAGTCTGACAGCAAAATGACATTTTGAAGGAAAAAACTCATTTAAAACTACTCGCGGCTATTGCATTGCCGACAATACACATAGAAGTTCATTGATAAAAACGGCATGGGAATTCCCCAAAGGGGAACCCCGAACCAAAATTAAAAAAAAAAAATGACGTGGGAGTCCTCCTAAATTCCATACCAGGCCCTTCAGGTCTGGTATGGATATTAAGGGGAACCCCGGCCAAAATTAAAAAAAAAAAATGACGTGGGGTTCCCCCTAAATTCCATACCAGACCCTTCAGGTCTGGTATGGATTTTAAGGGGAACCCCGCGCCAAAAAAAAAAAAAAAAACGGCGTAGGGACCCCCAAAAATCCATACCAGACCCTTATCCGAGCACGCAACCTGGCAGGCCGCAGGAAAAGAGGGGGGGACGAGAGTGCGGCCCCCCCTCCCTCCTGAACCGTACCAGGCCACATGCCCTCAACATTGGGAGGGTGCTTTGGGGTAGCCCCCCAAAACACCTTGTCCCCATGTTGATGAGGACAAGGGCCTCATCCCCACAACCCTGGCCGGTGGTTGTGGGGGTCTGCGGACGGGGGGCTTATCGGAATCTGGAAGCCCCCTTTAACAAGGTGACCCCCAGATCCCGGCCCCCCCCCTGTGTGAAATGGTAAGGGGGTACATAAGTACCCCTACCATTTCACGAAGAAAGTGTCAAAAATGTTAAAAATGACAAGAGACAGTTTTTGACAATTCCTTTATTTAAATGCTTCTTCTTTCTTCTATCTTCCTTCATCTTCTGGTTCTTCTGGTTCTTCTGGCTCTTCTGGTTCTTCCTCCGGCGTTCTCGTCCAGCATCTCCTCCGCGGCGTCTTCTGTCTTCTTCTCCTCGGGCCGCTCCACACCCATGGCATGGGGGGGAGGCTCCAGCTCTTCTCTTCTTCATTTTCTTCTCCGGGCCGCTCCGCAATCCATGCTGGCATGGAGGGAGGCTCCCGCTGTGTGACGGCGCTCCTCGTCTGACAGTTCCTAAATAATGGGGGGGGGGCGGGGCCACCCGGTGACCCCGCCCCCCTCTGACGCACGGTGACTTGACGGGACTTCCCTGTGGCATTCCCCGTGACGTCACAGGGAAGTCCCGTCAAGTCACCGTGCGTCAGAGGGGGGCGGGGTCACCGGGTGGCCCCCCCCCCGTTATTTAAGAACTGTCAGACGAGGAGCGCCGTCACACAGCGGGAGCCTCCCTCAATGCCAGCATGGATTGCGGAGCGGCCCGGAGAAGAAAAGAAGAAAAGAAGAAGAGAAGAAGAGAAGAAAAGAAGAAGAGAAGAGCGGGAGCCTCCCCCCTATGCCATGGGTGCGGAGCGGCCCGAGGAGAAGAAGATAGAAGACGCCGCGGAGGAGATGCTGGACGAGAACGCCGGAGGAAGAACCAGAAGAGCCAGAAAAACCAGAAGAACCAGAAGATGAAGGAAGATAGAAGAAAGAAGAAGCATTTAAATAAAGGAATTGTCAAAAACTGTCTCTTGTCATTTTTAACATTTTTGACACTTTCTTCGTGAAATGGTAGGGGTACTTATGTACCCCCTTACCATTTCACACAGGGGGGGGCCGGGATCTGGGGGTCACCTTGTTAAAGGGGGCTTCCAGATTCCGATAAGCCCTCCGCCCGCAGACCCCCACAACCACCGGCCAGGGTTGTGGGGATGAGGCCCTTGTCCTCATCAACATGGGGACAAGGTGTTTTGGGGGGCTACCCCAAAGCACCCTCCCAATGTTGAGGGCATGTGGCCTGGTATGGTTCAGGAGGAAGGGGGGGCCGCACTCTCGTCCCCCCCTCTTTTCCTGCGGCCTGCCAGGTTGCGTGCTCGGATAAGGGTCTGGTATGGAATTTTGGGGGGACCCCACGCCGTTTTTTTTTTTTTTTTTGGCGCGGGGTTCCCCTTAAAATCCATACCAGACCTGAAGGGTCTGGTATGGAATTTAGGGGGAACCCCACGTCATTTTTTAAAAAAATTTTGGCCGGGGTTCCCCTTAATATCCATACCAGACCTGAAGGGCCTGGTATGGAATTTAGGGGGACTCCCACGTCATTTTTTTTTTAAATTTTGGTTCGGGGTTCCCCTTTGGGGAATTCCCATGCCGTTTTTATCAATGAACTTCTATGTGTATTGTCGGCAATGCAATAGCCGCGAGTAGTTTTAAATGAGTTTTTTCCTTCAAAATGTCATTTTGCTGTCAGACTGTTCTAAACACAGGAAACATGCGCCCCTTTACAGGCACACTATAGACACCCCCCAGGTACGAAATTTAAAGGGATATTACACTTTTATTGATTGACTTTAAGCATTATTAAAATCACTGCTCCCGAAAAAACGGCCGTTTTTAAAACTTTTTTTTGCATTGATCCATGTCCCCTGGGGCAGGACCCAGGTCCCCAAACACTTTTTATGACAATAACTTGCATATTAGCCTTTAAAATTAGCACTTTTGATTTCTCCCATAGACTTTTAAAGGGTGTTCCGCGGCATTCGAATTTGCCGCGAACACCCCAAATTGTTCGCTGTTCGGTGAACTTGCGAACAGCCAATGTTCGAGTCGAACATGAGTTCGACTCGAACTCGAAGCTCATCCCTAGTTGCGAGCATCCCTGCTCTTCCTCAGGCTGTCTGGCAATATTGCCAGACAGCCTAAGGAAGAGCAGGGATGCTCGCAACTGTATACGGTAGCTGTTGCTGATTTACATGATTTGACAGTACCTGATGATTTGAAGATACAGTAAAGTAATTGCAATTGGAGAACGTGTCCCTTTGTCGTCTTTGATTTTATATATATATATATATATATATATATATATATATATATAGACGCACGTGTGTTTGAGCTTTGGTTTGAGGTGCACACCCTAATGCAATAGGCTGCGCACGCCTATGCCTTTACCAGAGCCCTTGGTGGGGTGGCTGCAATGCACTTTCCAAGCTGTGACCCCCAGGACAGTTGAAACTACAGACAGGTTTAAAAAAAGTTACAGTAGCAAAGCATATTCGTAGTGAGGTTCAGACCAGAGATCAGGGCATGCACTAATCAAATGAAATCATGGAACCAAGAAAAGTTGAAACCAGGGGCAACAGAATACATAGTAATTAATCTAGATACATAGCAGGCTCAGAAGCCAAATCCAATACAGGTTAGGTCAGGAAACACAGATGGCAGTACTGTAGAGTGAAGACTACATACAGCAAAAGACGGATCTGCATGTTCAATAAGTGAAAACTGTACTTTACTATAATTGTCTCGAACAAAGAGCAGTAAAAAGGTAATCAGGACAATACAGATTGCTAGAACAATCAAAAGAAAAGAAAAACACAAAAAAGTAGGAACCCGTAAGTTTGAATATAGCCAGACATGACATTCAGCTGATACATTGGCATCTTCACATCATCCCCTAGTACAAATTTAACCTACCTTTCATCAAATAAAGAATTACACAACTAATATTAGTATCCTAAATTCTATGTATTACAAGAATTTTTTTTTATTACATTTGCATATATATATATATATATATATATAAATGTAATAAAAAAAATTCTTGTAATACATAGAATTTAGGATACTAATATTAGCTGTGTAACACTGGTTACCATAATACACATAATTTAGATCTTAAAGCGGACCCTCCCAGTTAACTCTCTTCCTCTAGATCCTGCCCCCTCCCCCATAGCACCAATATTGGGTTACTTTTTTTTGTTTTACTTACTGTTTTTTTCTGGCTTAAAGGCTCAGCCTCCCCCCTCAACTTCCGTAATTTGCCTAGGCGAATGACACGGTTCTCCTGGAGCCTCCTGGGATGCATGACGTGCAGCCCCATTCAGTAATTGCCCATTCACAGCACAAAAACGTCCTCCAGATCCATTCTGGATGTGTTTCTGCATGCCTGCATTTTACACTTTTTTATGTTTTTTACTATACAGTTCTGTGCAGGAAAAAAGCAGCATGTTGCCCTTTTTTTCTGGATCTAAAGATCACTGGAATGTACTGCGCTGGTGTGAACTATGCCATCGGAACCCATATAACCTAATTTCCATGCTTTTTTGATGCAGGAAAAAAAGCACTGCAATGCAGGTGGTGTGAACAGGTCTTAAGGAGGATGGGGCGGGCCTAGCGGCACCTACACCCTGAAGAGCCGGCAGCTATCACAGGCAACATGGCAGCACTGGACCCGTGCAGCCACGACAGAGAGGAGGTTCCCAGCAACTCAATGCTGGATCGTCTGCCTAGGTGAGTATCCTTACTGTGCACAACACAGTATCAGCTAAGCAGGGGAAAAAAAACTATAGGTCCCTGTAGTTAACAGTAACACAACGCATTAGAGTCTGTGCCAGAGCATCCTTCCCTCAAGAGAGATCCTCCAACTGCAAAGAGCTTGACTCCAGCCGGAGCTGGATAAACAGCCGTCCCATCCCAAGGGATCCTGAAAAGACAAAACACAACAACATCCTACACTAATAACTATCTACACACCTTACTAAGTTTTTCTGTCAGATGGGGGTTAGCATCCTGCTGACAGAAATATCAAATATTCACATCACATATGTCACTTTAACACTTTTTTTTTCTTTTTGGTCTGTCAGGAAGGGGTTATGGCCTGCTGACAGAAACAAATGGGGAAAAAACACACAGCATCAAAGTGATCAGTTCTCTTTGGAGTTCCTGATGGGAGGGGCCCCGCCCCAGACTGACAGGATCCTTAAAAGAGTTGAAGTCAAAATCAGACCTCACCCCAGCATCCATTGATAGGAAAAGTCCATCCATCAGGCACAACACAGTGTCAGGCTGGTCTGATCTTGAAAAAGTCAGGTACAAAGGAACACACACTCTGCAACCTTCACAGCAGTCTATGTGGACATTTCAGTGGTTGGCTGTACATGCTAGCAGTCCTTTACACGTAGAAATGTGGGTCAGGCAGTCTCTTCCTACCTCCCTGATGGAGACTGAGTGACTCCTCGCAGGCCCTCCCGCCTTCACGGTCATCACCCGGTCCTTATGGATTGCTCTCCCCAGCTGCCATTCCCTCCAAATGTCTTCAAAGCGGGCCAGGTCTCCTCAGACTCTGGAACCCGCAAAGACTTGGGGATGTGCAAATACTCCCACACAAAGTCATCCTCCCACTCTCCCTGGGAGTTCTCTACAATGTCCATAGTGTCAGGGGGGACATAGGGATTGTCCAGATCCTACTCCAGAGCAACTCTGTGCCGAACCTCACCCTGGAACTGGGAAAACCTGGGCAGTTCTCTGGGCTTTCCTTTTTCAGGCAGGACACAAGCATTCGAGGACCTCTTGATTCGCTGCCTGTATTCAGCTGCTCTGGTCTGGGTGATGGAAGGTCTGTTGTGGAAAAGTTGTTTGCTACTGATGGGGGTTCCTGCAGCTTCTTCGGTGTTCCAGGCAAAGGCTCTTCTCCTCCCTCGGACTGGACGTCTAGGACCTGGGAACCTCCTGTTTCTGAGCTGCTGCTAGGAGATGACCACTCTGCTAATCTCTCCAGGGACCCAAACTCCGCTAGCTGTCTGGGGATCCCCAATTTATGGTCCTGCCCTCTCTTTCCCCTTCTGGCTCACCTGAGGGCACACTCCCATCCAGCACTTGCTCCTTCAAGATAGGGATAGCAAGGGGCATAGCAGCGACCGGCATTTCAGGGGCATCTGCCTCCTGCAGGGCAGTGCTCACAGTTACCATGTCCCCGACGAAGCTGCAGGCCACAGCAGACTCCTCTTCCCTTATGTCACTCATTTTCGCAGGGAAGTCACCAGGCTCAGACTCCACTCCACCTTTCAGCAATGATTCTAGGCCCGCTCCAGCCTTCCTGGACATTGTAGAACTGTGGCTCCTGCTGGCTGGATGCAAGCCAAGTGAGCGGTTCGCCACAATGACTGCACCAGACACTGACCACCGCGGTCGGTATCTGGCATTCTGGACACAGCAAGCACAGTCACTCCATCCCATCAATCATCCTGAGAGTGAATCCCCCGCAATGCTCCAACCAGACACCGGTGTCCACCAGTGTCCGCTCCTGCAGATCAGGCAACCAGGTCATCGCTGGAAACACACAAGCACACTCCACCACCTTGCTCCTCCGCCTCGTGATCTCTGCTAGCAGGCAACGCTGAGTCTCCTCTAGGGCGTGGCACCACCCTCTCGCTTCCAGACAGGCTGGCGTCTGTGAACCAGATAGGCAGGCCCCTCCTCTGGCGTGCTGCTGTAACCCCTCTTTAGACGAACTGAAGTTTGCAGGCATGCTGAAACTTGCCTAGGCATGTTGCTCTGCACAGACTGTACTCGAGCAACTGAGAACAGATGGCCGCTGATTGTTTCGGTGGTTGCCAGTAGCAACAATAAAGTTTGTAGCCCATTCCTCACTGAAGGGAACACTTCTAGCACAGTCCCACCCGCAGGCTGACCCCGATCACCCCGGGCAACAGTAGACACTTCCAGGCACACTCTGAAGCAGGAATTTGAAGCATAAGTTCAGGATGTCCAGCAATAGCAGAACGCTGGACATATTTGTAATCCAATTCGAGACGTCCAACAACAGCAGAGCGCTGGACGTATTTGTAATCCATGGGGGCAGTCATCCACCATGGTTGTCACGGGTGACAGCACATGGTAGAAAGTCACTGAATTGCAGAAATTAGCATAAGTGTCTGTCCCAGCCATGGTTGGGCAACTGGGTAAGCAGGGCAGCAATAACTTAGCAAGCGGCTCCCGCTGTTTGCTATGGACAATGGCCTGGCACTGGCTCAGCCAGGCCTAAAGCAGATGCCCTTTACAGGCAGGGACCTTGGGCCCTTATGGTGTAGCAAGATATAGAAAGTTCCAGTGCTAGCTGTCCCTGTGGCTACTGCCCCCAGTATCACCTTTTCAGGCACTGCCAGCCTTCCTGGCTGCAGCTGCCCCTTTCCACTGCCCGTGCCACCACAATCCTCCAGACTGGCTCTGCACCAATCCCAGACTGCTGCATCTCAGTCCTCTCAGGCATGCCTCCCAGTCTTACTGTGTGTACACTCGCTAGCCCTCTTGGCTGCAGCTGTGGAACTCCTGGAGACTTGCCCGGCATTGTTCTCCCTCTGTCCTCCTGATGCTCCTCCCGTGCCTCCTAGTCAGGACATCTCTGTGGGTTGTAAGAGGGTCCCGTCCGCACCTGAGCCCAGGCCCAAGGTCACCCCCCCATACTGGGCATCTCACTCAAAGGCCCTAACAGCCTAACACCCCATCTCCATTCTTCCACCCGATCAACTCCTCCCCCAGCTGGGCTGACCCTGGGTATTTAAGGAGGCCTTACCCCTGCCAATCCAGATTGGGGATTGGTCAGGGCTCCCCAGAACACCCCAGGTGGCTCCACCTCTATTTACAGAAAGTACCAGAAGATTCTGGAAAGAAGTGGGAGGTCATGGTGACACCACCCACGAGTCACCCAGCACTACTCTAGATCACTCCCAACCCAGATCACCAAAACACACCCAGGCTTGGCTGCCAGCCAAGCCTGGAAATTTACCTGTTCTCAAAAAAAAAAACCTATATTACTCTTCTAGCACACTAGAGGGTGCTACAGTACTCGGTTCCAACAGGCTTACAACATAGCTCCCAAATGTCCCTGATCTGGAAGGACTCTCCCTCTGTCCTACGTTCCTCCTCATTTGTCCCACATTTTGGTCTAATGTATATACATGTAAAAAATGCACTAATTAAACAAAAAAAAGTGTTTTATAATGCTAAACCATCCAATTATTAAATTGTTGTATTTGTAAATTTCAAAAGCCAGTATAAATGAATAGTAATGGTTAAAATGTACTTGTGGGTTTAACCAATCATTTCTTGTATATCAATTCTCCATGAAAGGGGGTGTGGCAGGGGTGTGTCCTATGCCTACATACTTTTTCTAATAGAAGTCCCATTTTCCCATCTCAGAAAGTTGGGAAGTATGCTTAAAATATTACTCATTTGTTTTACATATTGAAGAGGACTTCTTTATAAACATACATGCAAAACTGCACAGTACTATAAGCCATATCAACCAACCCTCCTCCTGTGTGGTCCATTATGTTTGATTATATAGGTTACTGCATTATGCAAATATGGTATTTCATTAATAGCTACCTTTCAGTATACCTCAAAAATATTTGTTCATTTGGTATCCATTGGGACCACTGTTTTACATAGCCTGTCCTTTTCCTAGGATTAAGTAAATAGGTATTTCTTATGTCCTAATTAGCCCCATATGCATATTTAATTTATTCTAGCAACCTTCACAACTAAACGCTGTACTTAGTCCCTGTGTTTCTGACCATAAATTAATAGACAGCTACAGTGTAGAGAAGAGCCATAGTTACACAAATGTATCAGGGTATATGCAGCTTCCTTTTTTGTCTCTTATTCTGTGAACTACAGGAGACTCAATACAAATTGGGTACAATTACTTATCAGCTTGCTGAGAGGAGGCTTCAAGTTAGCAGGGTTAAGGCAGGCCATACATGGGTCGAATTTAGAAAGAATTTTCGTTCGAAAATTATATCTAAGAATTTTCGTTCGTATTTCGCACCGTTAGTGGGCTGCAGCAGCAGCCGATTTTTGTGCGGCCATCGAATTTGAGTAATCGGACATGTTGGAAATTTTTTGAAATATGAACAATTTTCGAATCAATGATGGGAGAATCGTGCGAGAAATGTAATTGAAAAAGAAATACGCATGTGCAAGAAAAGAAAATTCCTGGAAAGAAAAGAACATTCTGTAGCAATATGAGGTGAAATTGAAGGCTTTGTTGGTCGAATTTCGAAATTAATGGTGGCACCATCGGATCACAAAATGCACAAATTTTCTGATTTTCAAAACAAAATTCTTTTGAAATTGGACCATGTATGGCCAGCCTTAGTGCTTGCAATGATTTACTCTTTCATTGCCAGGGCCAATTTATTTTTCTATTTTTTGCACACAAGAAAACAGACTTAAAGCATTTATTACCTCAACATTTGATATTTCTGATATGTACCTGCTGTACTATGTACTTGTATAAGAAAGTATCCTGTTCTCTTTGTATTGCTTCCTGGTGTTCCTGCTAGTCCCCTTGCTTTTCTATTAAAAACTGACCATACTAAGCTGGCGAGTACACCGTGGTCAGTTCTCTAGCTATGCTGGGAGTTCAGCCTGGTCTCCTCCAATGATCAGACTTGTCCTGACACTCCCCGCTGCACAGCCATTCACTGCGAAGCTCAGTGTGCTGCTGCCTCCCCTCCCCCAGCTCTTATGCAGCTGAGAACAGAGGATATGCAATCATTTATTTAAAAAAAGGGAAAAAGGTTTTTTTTTATATCTATACAAAAATGTTTTGCCTTTCATTTCTATTTTAAATTGAATGGGTTGTTTTAGGTGATCATTTACAATCACTTTAAAACTCCAAAACATTATCTATTTCCTGAAATCAGACCCTCTAGAATAAAATGATTGCGCTATTATTTATCAAAACAATATTTTCAATAGGGATGAGTAAATCTGGCTGGGTTTGCCAAACCCAGCAGGAATTCTGTGAACCCTGAACTTATCACTGAGCCCTAATGAAGTCTATGGGAGGCAAAACTAGCTATTTTTTCTGACCATTTTCAAGTCTAAAAGTCAAGATATTGATGTTGAAAAGGACATGGGGAGCTGGGCACTGCAGGGGCTTTTCATGCAGCTTAAAGGGCAGAATTGTGCATGTAAATTTTTGTATTTTTTTTTTTTTCTATTAAACTTTAGGTTTTTACAATTTTTTTGGTGAACTTTACTGCATTCACAACAAGGGTGATTACAGATACCCTGTTTGATGGCATAGTGCATGTGACAGATTCCCCTTAATGAAGCAATTAGAAAAACTGTGCCCAAGCTGATTAAGTAAAAACTGTGGTCAATCTGCTGTTTCCCCAACAATAGTCTGACAGTTCTGATCCCAGAAATGCTGAGCACTTCCAGGATCATACTTTATAGAGATTTGTGGACAGAAGTTTGCTAGTCTCCTGTTTGTTTTAAAACAAGTTTTAGCCCCTGTTCACATCGGGGCTATTTTGCATGTCAAATCGAATGCCACACCGATTTCCAAAAGTAGTTGCTGCACTCGCAATGAAATGCAGGTTTGAAATTGTTCTGAACTCGTGCAATTTCAAACCTGCCTCCAATGTGAATGTGTCACGAATGTCACATCTACCCCAATGCAGGTGTTCAGACACTATAGCTAGCTATTGTGTGCTTCACCTATAGCAGCCCCCTTTCCCTTAAGGCAAGCAGGCCTACTAGTACTTGATTGCCCCCAGGACTTATACACAATGCGCCTGGCCACCACACCAGGGCATATGCAAACAGAGCAAACAGACTACTTGCAGTTTAGCAGACAGATAGCGTGGTTCTATGACAGTCCAGGTAAAAGGCAGGGTGAATTCAGGGAATAGTCCAATATCTGATCCAATGACAGTCCAGATAAAAGGGAGGCTGAGTTCAGGGAATAGTCATACATAGGGAAATCCAACAGCAAAGCAGGGCAGACAAATGGGAGGCTTGATCAGGAACAATGCAGGTAACTCTGTCTCTATCACAAGCAAGGGATAGAGTGTTCAGTTTGCTTATAACAGGTGACTGACCACCAATCACCTTGCAGGTGAACACAGACAGGGAGGATGCAACAGCCAACACCCGGATGCTGGAATGAGGAGCAGGAGCACTAAGTGATCCTGACAGAACATAGATTCGGACATCATTTGCTCCCAGGACAGAAGGGTAAGCTGACACATGAGATGGGATCAGGTGGGGGGGGGGGGGGGCAGTGGACATTCCAATGATTGGTATAATGTTTTAACAGCACCATTAAAAATATATAATGCATTGCAGGAGCACAGCAGTGATTCCGTGCACATTGGTACAGATCAACAAACTTAAAATGAAAGGAAAAGACAATAAGGAATGGTATCACAATCTATTGCTACCTCCATCTTCAGTAAAAATGTTAGCAGTTGCTATCAATGTAGCTAAATTAGTTGGGAACGTACAGTAGCAATAGCACCAACAACAAAGCAGCAAGTGTATCTGCAGTATCACAAAGAAAGTGATTTTGTGCTAAAAACCTGGCAAAAGGTATTTTTGGATTCTCTTGGATATTTTTGGAATAACAGTACAATGTTGAAAGTTGGATTGCTCGAGAATCATCCTAATTAAACACTTTTCAAGTGAACTAAGGTTCTTCACAGTCTGTGAGTAAGAAGAATAGCTCTACTAAATTTAGATGTACATAAGGGATGGGTTGAGAGAGAAAAATCATTTGGTGTAACATTCTCTCTTCTTTCCACTTTAGTAATACTACTGTGTTTCCCCCGGAAATTAGCCCGGATGTTATATTAATTTTGGCAACCAAAAACACAGTAGGGCCTATTTTGGGGGTAGGGCTTGCCATTTAACCACTTTAGCCCCGGACCATTATGCTGCCTAAGGACCAGAGGTCTTTTTCCAATTTGGCACTGCGTTGCTTTAACTGCTAATTGCGCGGTCATGCAATGCTGTACCCAAACGAAATTTGCGTCCTTTTCTTTCCACAAATAGAGCTTTCTTTTGATGGTATTTGATCACCTCTGCGGGTTTTATTTTTTGCGCTATAAACGGAAAAAGACTGAAAATTTTGAAAAAAATGATATTTTCTACTTTTTTGTTATAAAAAAAATCCAATAAACTCAATTTTAGTCATACATTTAGGCCAAAATGTATTCAGCCACATGTCTTTGGTAAAAAAAATGTCAATAAGCGTATATTTATTGGTTTTCGCAAAAGTTATAGCGTCTACAAACTAGGGTACATTTTCTGGAATTTACACAGCTTTTAGTTTATGACTGCCTATGTCATTTCTTGAGGTGCTAAAATGGCAGAGCAGTACAAAACCCCCCCAAATGACCCCATTTTGGAAAGTAGACACCCCAAGGAAATTGCTGAGAGGCATGTTGAACCCATTGAATATTTATTTTTTTTGTCCCAAGTGATTGAATAATGACAAAAAAAAAATATATTTACAAAAGTTGTCACTAAATGATATATTGCTCACACAGGCCATGGGCCTATGTGGAATTGCACCCCAAAATACATTCAGCTGCTTCTCCTGAGTACGGGGATACCACATGTGTGGGACTTTTTGGGAGCCTAGCCACGTACGGGGCCCCGAAAACCAATCACCGCCTTCAGGATTTCTAAGGGCGTAAATGTTTGATTTCACTCCTCACTACCTATCACAGTTTTGAAGGCCATAAAATGCCCAGATGGCACAACCCCCCCCAAATGACCCCATTTTAGAAAATAGACACCCCAAGGTATTTGCTGAGAGGCATGTTGAGTCCATGGAATATTTTATATTTTGACACAAGTTGCGGGAAAGTGACACTTTTTTTTTTTTTTTTGCACAAAGTTGTCACTAAATGATATATTGCTCACACAGGCCATGGGCCTATGTGGAATTGCACCCCAAAATACATTCAGCTGCTTCTTCTGAGTACGGGAATACCACATGTGTGGGACTTTTTGGGAGCCTAGCCGCGTACGGGGCCCCGAAAACCAATCACCGCCTTCAGGATTTCTAAGGGTGTAAATTTTTTATTTCACTCTTCACTGCCTATCACAGTTTCGGAGGCCATGGAATGCCCAGGTGGCACAAAACCACCCTAAATGACCCCATTTTGGAAAGTAGACACCCCAAGCTATTTGCTGAGAGGCATGTTGAGTATTTTGCAGCTCTCATTTGTTTTTGAAAATGAAGAAAGACAAGAAATAACTTTTTTTTTTCTTTTTTCAATTTTCAAAACTTTGTGACAAAAAGTGAGGTCTGCAAAATACTCACTATACCTCTCAGCAAATAGCTTGGGGTGTCTAATTTCCAAAATGGGGTAATTTGGGGGGGTTTGTGCCACCTGGGCATTCCATGGCCTCCGAAACTGTGATAGGCAGTGAAGAGTGAAATCAAAAATTTACCCCCTTAGAAAGCCTGAAGGCGGTGCTTGGTTTTCGGGTCCCGTACGCGGCTAGGCTCCCAAAAAGTCTCACACATGTGGTATCCCCATACTCAGGAGAAGCAGCAGAATGTATTTTGGGGTGTAAGTTCACATATTCCCATGGCATGTTTGAGCAATATATCATTTAGTGACAACTTTGTGCAAAAAAAAAAAAAATTTGTCTCTTTCCCTTAACTTGTGTCACAATATAAAATATTCCATGGACTCGACATGACTCTCAGCAAATAGCTTGGGGTGTCTACTTTCCAAAATGGGGTCATTTGGGGGGGGTTTGAACTGTCCTGGCATTTTATGCACAACATTTAGAAGCTTATGTCACACATCACCCACTCTTCTAACCAATTGAAGACAAAGCCCTTTCTGACACTTTTTGTTTACATGAAAAAATTATTTTTTTTTGCAAGAAAATTACTTTGAACCCCCAAATATTATATATTTTTTTAAAGCAAATGCCCTACAGATTAAAATGGTGGGTGTTTAATTTTTTTTTTCACACGGTATTTGCGCAGCGATTTTTCAAACGCATTTTTTGGGGAAAAAACACACTTTTTTAAATTTTAATGCACTAAAACACACTATATTGCCCAAATGTTTGATGAAATAAAAAAGATGATCTTAGGCCGAGTACATGGATACCAAACATGACATGCTTTACAATTGCGCACAAACGTGCAGTGGCAACAAAATAAATACATTTTTAAAAGCCTTTAAAAGCCTTTACAGGTTACCACTTTAGATTTACAGAGGAGGTCTACTGCTAAAATTACTGCCCTCGATCTGACCTTCACGGTGATACCTCACATGCATGCAATTGCTGTTTACATTTGACGACAGACTGCCGCTTGCGTTCGCCTTAGCGCGAGAGCAGGGGGCGACAGGGGTGCTTTTTTTTTTTTTTTTTTTTTTTTTATTATTATTTTTTTGCTTTTTTATCTTATTTTTAAACTGTTCCTTTCATTTTTTTTTTAATCATTTTTATTGTTATCTCAGGGAATGTAAATATCCCCTATGATAGCAATAGGTAGTGACAGGTACTCTTTTTTGAAAAAATTGGGGTCTATTAGACCCTAGATCTCTCCTCTGCCCTCAAAGCATCTGACCACACCAAGATCGGTGTGATAAAATGCTTTCCCAATTTCCCAATGGCGCTGTTTACATCCGGCGAAATCTAAGTCATGAAATGCTCATAGCTTCCGGTTTCTTAGGCCATAGAGATGTTTGGAGCCACTCTGGTCTCTGATCAGCTCTATGGTCAGCTGGCTGAATCACAAGCTGCATTCTCAGGTTCCCTGTTGAGACAGGAGAGCCAGAGAAAAACACGGAAGACGGTGGGGGGAGTCATTCCCTCCCATGGCTTGTAAAAGCAGTCTAGAGGCTAATTAGCCGCTAGGATTGCTTTTATATGAAAGCCGACCGCTAGCTGAAAAGAATGATACCAAGATGATACCTAAACCTGCAGGCATCATTCTGGTATAACCACTCAAAGTCGTGAATGGCGTACCTGAAGACAAAAAAATGGTTAACAATAAAACACAGTAAACGGTGAAGTATAAAAAATTGCATACCTGAAAAGCAAACATGATAAAACATAATAACAATAAAACATTGCAGAATAGAATACAGTAAAAAAGAGCAGAACAATAGAGAGAAAATAGAGAGAGAGAGAACAATAAAATGACAACTATTTTTTTTTATTTTATATATATTTTTTTTTTACACTTTTTTTGTAACTAACTTTTATAACTGTAACCGGTTCCAGGTTCGGGTCTCTCAAAATGCGATGGCATCTTGGGAGACCCTGTGAAAGTGTGCCTAGTCTGTGCAATGCTGTACCCTACGCTTATACTCAACTAGTGAATGGTAGCGTTCAAAACATTCACCAATGCAAAAACTAGGATTGTCAGGACAGGAGGGACAATAATAGCGGGTGTCACGCCTATATCCGCGCTTGCTGCAGACACAACATCTTTTTTGGGGGGGTTCGTTGGGTAGGGGTACTCGGGAGGACATAAAGAAAATGCCTCTCATGCAGCTGACTGCATTTGGTTGGGGATGTGAATGGGGGAAGTACGGACGCTGCAGAAGTGGTGGGTTCCCAATTAGGATTGGCGAATGCAGCAGGAAGGGCACTATGGGCACGACGGGCCTGTTTGTCTTCTTCTTGGTGGCAGCGGGACACTATTGTGCTTGCCACCTCACCAGCTTGAACTGCACTTATGGGACTCGCCACGTCACCAAGTGTTACTGCAGTGCTGGTTTGACTACGACCGGGGTGTACTAGGCCGCTGGCGCTTGCCAGTTCACCAAAACGCTACCAAAAAAACTGTTAGCGATCGCAGGGATCAGGCCTGACTCTGCGAATGCTCCAGTTATGCGTTTAGTGTTTTGTAAGTGACAGTGATCGATCAATACTGCACTTGGGTGGGCTGGGCTGGGCGGAGGGGCAAAACGTAGGTGCTAGCAGGTATCAGGGCTGATCCCGCTAACACTGCGTTTTTGGGAACCCTAAACTGCTGGGGACGCTAGTATAGATCTGATCGGATCAGATATTGATCCGTACAGATACTATACCACTAAGGGAGGCGTATGCTGCGTGCGTGGGTGTTAGCGGTACTGGTGCTAATCTGACGCTGCCTGGGGCGACGCATATCACCGCCGGGCGATCAGGGGGCTAAACCTTTATTCGGTAATAAACGGCGGGTGCCCTGACACTATAAAAAACAAACGAACTAACCAGCATCACCCGTAACACTTATACGGTGATCAGTGGTGAAAGGGTTAACTAGGGGGCAATCAAGGGGTTAAAACATTTATTAGGTAGTATATGGGGGTCCCTGTCGCTATAAAACGCTGACGGCGAACCTAAATATTTACGTCCCTAACTAGTGTCACCAGCGACACTAATACAGCGATCAGAAAAATGATCGCTTAGTGACACTGGCGACAGGGGGGGATCAAGGGGTTAAAACTTTATTAGGGGGGGTTAGGGGGGGTATCCTAGACCTAAAGGGGGCTAACAGTAACTGTCCTAACACAGTAACTGTCACAAACTGACACCATGCAGTAATCAGAAAAAAAAAAAAAACTGCTTGGTGTCAGTGTGACGGGGGGGGGGGGGGGGTGATTTGGGGGTGTTAGGGGGGCAATCGGGGGGGGGGATCGTGGGTGAAATGTGTGCCTGGCATGTTCTACTGACTGTGTGTGTGTTTGTGCACTCACATTGATGTCTTCTCACCTCGGCGCCGGAACGGAAAATACCGAGCCGAGGAGAGATGACATCATTTCCTTTGCTGCTGTTTAGCATACAGCAGCAAAGGAATGTTCTGATTGGCCGGCGACGATCGCGAGGGGGGGGCCACGAATGGATGGCCTCCCCCTCACCTCCGATCGCCGGGGGACAAAAGAGGACCGCCTCAAGCACCGGGGGGGGGGGTCCGATCAGACCCCCCACCCGCGGGATGCAGATCACGTATATGTACGTGATTCTGCCTGCCCGTGCCGCCTTGCCGACGTAAATCGGCGTGAGGCGGTCCTTAAGTGGTTAATGTGCTGTCTTCTCTCCCCCTCTCCCTCCCTGCCTGTCAGGAATCCCCAGTGTGAAGTGAAGTAAAAGTGGTTGTACACTGCTAGAATCCTCTCTATTGCAGTAGTATATAATAAAAAAGGTGTGTGTTTCTGTAATCTATTGTGTCAAATACCTTCTTATAGTGTCGCTTGGTGCTTCCATAGCCCACCTGAGCTCTCTTCCACGATACGAGCATTGCAAAGGGAGGGAGCCAAGATCCCCCGCTGACAGGCAGGAGAAGAGGAGGAGATCAGCTGAGTGCCGCTCGGCGCTGTACCGAAGGTATTTCACTACAGATGCGATTACAGAAACACACACAGTTTACATTATATAATACTGTAATGGAGAGGATTCTAGCAGTTTACAACCACTTTAAACTAGGGCTTATTTTCAGGGTAGGGCTTATATTGCCACCCTCCCCAAATATCACAGTAGGTCTTATTTTCAGGGTAGGTCTTATTTTGGGGGGAAACACGGTATGTATGCTGCATATGCATCTTGGGCACATTATAATAAGATGGTAATGTGGAAATATGTTCAATATGACAAAAAGACATATTAAAAAAAAGAGAGTGGTCATGAAATAGATTAGATGCTATTGCGACAAATAATGAAAAAATTATTGTCAGGGGGCATGGCTAATTCAAAAGTGGGTAGCTTTTGCACCAGTGATGCTTCTTTGGCCACTTGCTTATTTGTAAGGACAAGTTTCAGCTGTGAGAGTTTGGGGAGGGATGGTGACCAAGCATAGGTATCTACCACCTGTATGACAGGATAGCATAACCACCATTATGTACAATTTGTGCAGACAAAGGCAAAACCATGGCACACATTTAGATATTTCAAGTCTCAGAGAACATGCACGTTGTAAACAGGCAGACAACAACAGCAAATCCATCCTCTTTTCATTTTCTTCACCATTGCATTGATTAATATTAATACAATCCAAACCAATGTCATCAAACTTAGCTGCTGTTGCCAAGAATATTTTGCAGGAAGGACAGAAAAAAAAATCTAAACTGCAACTTTATGCACAGTCAACTTCTCCTCAACAGCAACAAAGGCACTTTTTCCTCTTCCTTTCCCACCCTACTATTGATAAGTGTTTATCGTGGGGTGTCTGCTCAAAGAAAAAAATAACTAAAAAATCTCATTGCCCTATTGCATTGCAGGCATCTGTAAACTATCTTTACTGTTCCATTGACTGATCCCATGCAAATATGGACTGAGATTTGCATATGGCTGGCCCACCACCATGAACCTGATAGTATTTTGATCTGCCCGTAGACAGGTAGTGGTTAATGCTGCCCCAGCCGGGAAGTTGGGAGATAATCGTGTTTCCTGGGTTTTTCTGGGAGGTTTTTTTCTGGGTCTGACCCCCTAGTCTTGTGTCCTATAAAAGGGCTGGAGGTCCAGATGCAAGGGCGGAGAGGGTTTTCTTGTTTCTGTTCTGTCGGTTTGATTCTGGCCAGTTTGTGTGGCCATACCTGTTCGCTGCCGTTGCCAGAATCTAGATTCCCAGTAATATGGCAAGGTTCCCATTACCTAGGAGGATTGCTGAAACTTGCAGTCCTTCCTGAAGATACCATCAATGGACTCGGCCAAGAATGGACTCTTTCCTATGCAGGTATGCTGGGGCAGCCACAAGCCTGAAGATAGGGACTAGGCATGTTAGGGAAATTACTGCACTTTTCTTCTGACTGTTGTCTGTACTTGTAATCATGTTAATTTATTCCAGTAAAGCATTTGAAATGTTACCTTTGCCTGACCTGAAGTTATTAAAGGGGTCTAATACAGCTCGGGTCACTAAACACATTGGGATATGAAGATAACGGTATAGGAGTTAATACAGTGTGAAGACGCAAGTGGTTAAGCATGTACATGTGGCAGGTGAGATAGCCTCTTGCAGCGAGGGAGATGTTATCAGCACTCCTTCAGCAGCAATCCATCTCCCATAGCAACTGGAGCAGATCTGCACCGCCGGGGGCCCTCATCCTGTACACAGGTACAGAAGAAGAAGAGTTAAGTGAAGTGCAGGCATTGAGTCCGTGCAAGGTGCATGGCAGATCCCTATACCATTATTGGGAGTGAGGTAGCCGTGATACGATGAACAGGTGGAGAGGGCAAGGGCTCTGTGTGTCCCTCCTAATTGCGCAAGTGACCATGGTGTTATACAGCAATTACAAGAGAGTTTATTAGAGATCAGTCGGTTGTTTCAGTAAAGGTACCCCCTGTGTAAGGCAGTGACCGTATGCAAAGTGCCTAGCTTAGGCCAGAAGAACCCACCCCAGGGTAGGCCTCTCATGTGACTCTTTACTTGCACCCAACAAGAATGGAAACATGGAGGACGTAATGACCAACCGCACCTCATCTAGGCCCTGCCCTTTCAGGCAGCAAGTACTGAAATATGTGGGCTTGGACTAAATGTCTGTCCCATACCTGAAAAAACTGTGTCTTTCTGGGAGTTGCAGCAGCAGATTGGGCGGCATACAGTAGCACTAAAGTTAAGTTATGGCAATGTAGGAACCTGCTGTGAAGAAGGGGGTAATTTGCTTTTTAGGGAGAAGGTGACAGGATTGCTTTAAATTCACTGTTGCATTG
The DNA here is from genome assembly GCF_042186555.1 of Aquarana catesbeiana. Lineage (NCBI taxonomy): Eukaryota > Metazoa > Chordata > Amphibia > Anura > Ranidae > Aquarana > Aquarana catesbeiana. The sequence continues at coordinate 96,898,127 of NC_133331.1, forward strand.
CATTCAGGCAATATACACTGTTTCTCTCAGCACTGCTGGAAATAGAAAAAAAAATTAACAAAATCTGAAATAAACAGGACAGTAATTCTTTTCAGACATCTCCAGATAATTCGGCTGTAACGATCTGTGCAATTTATTTTCTTAATTACAAGTCGACAGATTTTCTTTGGGGCATTTCATAACTTATCCTTGGCGCTTCTTCTCCTAAATAGACTCATGGCTTCAGCCCTGGGTGACTAATCTTACGCATTCTTTGAAGTTAAGCATCCGCCTGAGTTCCCAAAGCGGTAAAAGAATACAGCAGATTTGCGGTCTTTAATATTTTTCTTTTAAAGGACTTAGATAGTTGGTTTTAGAAAGAACAAAAGTTATTTTCAGTGCATTCCTCTGTTGTATTACAGGAAAAATATCAAACCCGGGCATGGTGTTGGGTTGATATAGATTGTTTCTTTGGAAGTAACAAATCTGAATACAAGAGTTCAAATGTTAAATAAAGTTGCTTGTAAACTACTATAAAAAGTTACTTAACAATTAAAAGATATATAGAACTGTCACTTTAATACTCAAGCAGCCATAGGCCACACAGCCTGCAAATGTTACAGTTCTAGTCTGCTATTTGATCTCCTGCAATCTGCATGGAGTTTAATCTCTGGTCTTCTGTTAAAGCTGAACTCTATACACAAAAAAAAAAATTCATTCCACTATATTTATTAACAGCCATGAAGGATATAAAGCCCATTTAAGTGCACCAAATTCCTTCAAAATCACAGATATTGCCTTGTAAAAGTAGCAGTGACATCATCACAAGGCTTCACCTTGCCTGTGCAGAGGGCAGAGCTGTGGGTGGGATCGAGCAGGGTTACCCTCTATAGACTGCCTGCAGAAAACTACAGGAGGGGGTGAATACCAGACCAGTCAACCTACACAAGAACAGAGAGTGGAAGTGACCATTTTTTTATTACAGAAAATTGTTAATTTTGCTCAGATTTCAGCCTTTGTCTTTCAGCAGGGGGTTCTCTTGATACCATTGTTCTAGTACCTGCTTTATTGGGCAATGCAATTGGAGAATTTGGACACTCTATTCACCTCTATGGAGCAGCGGATGTCAGCGGTGACATGTCCGCTGACATCCACCAATATCCAATCTGATCCTGTCCGTGAAATCCAGACAAATGGAGACGCTATTTTCCATCTGTCTGGAAGATCGGATGGGATGGTTTCAGAAGAAAATGGACAGGTGGCCCATTTTCATCTGATCTCCCCATAGAGGAGAGCGGGGCTCTGACAGGTCTGTCTCTGTACAGTGAGCAGAGATGGACTTGTCATCTTCCTGCTCAGCAGGGATCAGCGGATCGATCCCCGATCCCTCGCTGAGCAAAGTGGAGTCCATCAGGCGAAACAAACCTTACAGGTAGGGATAAACGAATCTGTCCAGGTTTGATTTGTGGTCAGCTTCGTGAAACATCCTTAAAGCAGAGTTACACCCTCCTCCTGTTTTTGAAACTGAGCTTTTGGAAAGGAGGGGGGGAGCAGGTATCTGATTTTGATAGGTACTAGCTCCCACTTCTGTTCTGGATGCCTTAGGCAATTGGAAATGGAAGTTCTCTCTCCCAAAGTCTTCTAGGACACGTGACAGGCCCTGGTAGACTTCAGGACCAGTCACAAAGTGCAGCGCTGCTCGCGCTTGTGCAGTGGGCACCTGGCTATGAAGCCGCAAGCTGTCAAAGCCGGGTGCCCATAGTAGAGGGAGGACATGGGGAGAACACAGTACGGGTGAGTGCACCGCTGGATCATGGGACAGAAGAGTGGCTGTTTATTAAAAGTCAGCAACTACAAACTATTGTCAACAAGAGGCATAGAAATCATGGCACTGCCATGGGGGATTTGTACAAATAGCAAAATGTAAAGAAAAAAAATGTACGTACAGCAGGGAAAAGGCCTCTGACAGCTCCATGTCAGCCTACCACCGGGTATGCCCTACTTGCAGGACCTAACTCATAAATTTGATTCCCTCACCCAGACAGGCATTCCTTTCTTTTCCTCCTCATCTCATAGGACCAAGCAGCTTCCCTTACCTGTCTGCAATAAACCTGTGCCTGACCACCTGTTGCTCCCCAGGTGCAGATCCCACTGTATGGACCCTTAAATAGGATTCTTGCATGGGTGTTGTGACTGACTTTTGGGACTGATGCCCTGCTAAATGCACAGCTGTTCCCAAGGGTGACAGGATGGCTGTGCAGCTCTATAGTATGTAAATTCTGTCTGATTTGAATGCCTTTTTATTTCTCTGTGATGCATACTGCATCTTACTTCATTCAGCCTGGGTTCACACATGTGCGGTGCCAATTGAAGCTCAGGTTTCACTGGGAAGATAAAAATCAGTTGTTTAGAGGTTCCTCTACGTTTTAGCTGTGGATCAGTGAGCGGGGGGAGAGGGGGAGGTGTAGTGAGGAGAAGGAGAAAATCCATGTTCAGAACCCAATGCATCTGCAAATCAGATGCGTTCCCATAGAAGATAATGGGCTTGTAATTCGCACCGCAATGCCCAGAAAACGCATACGTTTTTTGTGCAATGCGCAGTACGAATGCAACACATATATGTAAACCAGATGCATTCATATGAATGTATTTTAAAATGTCCTGCGAATTGGATGCGGTGTAAGCCGCATCTAATTCGCATAGGTGTGAACGGGGGCTCAGTGATGTTTGTGCAGATTGAATGCATCCCTGTATGGCAGCTGGGATGCTTTTTAAGTTCCACAGCAGCTTGGGGTGGAATCAAGGCACCTGCCTGAACTTATGCAGGCTTTAAAAAAAAAAAAAGAATGAGCAATAATAAGATTTATAATTCCCTTGGGTGATGTGTGTACATTGCAGAATATTATTGTAATCTGTAACAGAGTCCTACCTTTTGTTTCTGTCCTGAACAAAACCTTTCATCATGTCCTGCTTTCTAGCATGGCAGGGTTTAATACATTAACCACCTGGTGGAATCTTAGGGCTCTCCTCTGGGAAGCTGCAGTATCAGTCTCCCTTTAACAGTAGTTAAAGGGGTTGTAAAGGTAAAAATTTTTTCACCTTAATGCATTCTATGCATTAAGGTGAAAAAACTTCTGACAATACCGCCGCCCCCAGCCCCCCCGTTTTACTTACCTGACGCCTCGAAAGTCAGCTTCGCGTTCCCGACATCTATTCCTCCGCTCACACTGGCCGCTGATTGGCTACAGTGGATGGATTGGAAGCAGCGCAGCCATTGGCTCGCGCTGCTGTCAATCACATCCAATGACGCGGCGCGCTGGGGGGCGGGGCCGAGTGATACAGTGAGCGGCTATAGCCGCCGGCTGTATCACGGGAGCGCGCCCGCAAGCACTAACCACCATGCGAGGGAGCTCGCATTAAGGTGGTTAATGCTTGCGGGGAGGAGCTGAAACAGCCGCCGAGGGACCCCAGAAGACCAGGTTCGGGGCCACTCTGTGCAGAACGAGCTGCACAGTGAAGGTAAGTATAACATGTTTGTTATCCCTTAGAAGCTTACCAAACAAGCTAATTCCTATTGCATCATATTTGTTTTTGAGCTGCTTTATTTATCTGCAGGGCTGACATTTAATGTAGATGGTTAACGTTTATTATCTATTAAGTAACCAGATAACTTGAGTAGCATTGTACATGTTATATTATTATTTTTATTTGATGTGGAGTTCATCCCTGTTTGTCTAGGATTTGATTTTTACTGAGGCAGGTCCTGGTGCAGCAAGTAGTAAAACGGTGTCCTGTTACCTCCTTGTGTTTCTTACTGCCAGTTTGCTGCAAAGCCATTTGCTTATAATCCCAAGCCATGAGTGTCACCTGGTAGCCAGTCGTTGCAAAAAAGGTAAGGTATGGTTCAGGTAAGAGATTTTTTTTTCAGGTGTATGGAAAGCGAACTATGCGTCTTTTGCCGTTAGTCCCTCCAGATTGGCATGCATCATGAACCAGCTAAATTGGGCCTTTGTCGCTCATGCCTTGGCAGGCAAAGCCCTGTATGAATTCTGCTGGTTCAAGCAGCCAAGGATAAATTTGATGACAACTAACAGGTTGTCACATTCATTAAGCATGTGTTCAATACACTCTAAAGGAGTGTTTCCACTCACCCTGTGAAGGAATTATCTATTCTGGCAATAAGCAGTCGCCAAGCCTTCCCAGGCAAACAGTCCTCTTCAGACTCTTCCAAAGAGAAGATACGGATGAATATGACTGTGTGAATCCTGCTGGTTCAAGCAGTCAAGGATAAAGATGACAATACCTAACAGGCTGTCATATTTATTAAAGACATGGTCAACCCATTCTAAAAGAGTTGTTTCCATTCACTATGTGAATGGACAGGATCTAGGAAATTGGCACACGTCTCCTGCCTGGCCTGAATAAATTCAGGCTGTCCATCCGCTACACAAGGCACAGGAACACTGGGGGGCTGACGATCATCCAACAACTAGTGGTTGCTGCTGCTGGCTTTAAATAGGCCACTGGGCACCACAATCTGTCACACATTGTGTGCGCTTTGGCGCATATATCTTCTTGCCTGTTCTTCCCTGTGTGTCCATTAGCATTGACGAATTTCCGTGATTGTGCCGGCCATTAACAGATATCTCAGTTCTTCTGCAGATTTTTGTCTGACAGATACGGAGCTTCCTTGTGGATGAAGCACTGCATTGCTGCTTCGTAGTCATTGAACAAGCTCAATGTTTTTTGACTTCCTTCTGTTTCTGAAGGAAAACAAATGCCAACCCCTAATAAAGACCAGCACCACCAGTGAAGGTAAGGGGCAGTGCCCATCTACTTATTAGGCAAACAGCCCTCTTCAGGCTCTTACAAAGAGGAAGATGCAGATGAACATGACTATATCAATACTGCTTTGTTTAGGCAGTCAGTGATGAATATGATGAGGACCAACAGGTTGTCATATTTCATTAAGCTCATCGTCAAGACACTCTAAAGGAGTTGTTTCCACTCAACCTGTGCAGGGATTATCTATTTTGGCAACAGACAGTTTTCCTTCCAGAACCAGTCAACTAGTCTCAGAGCCTTCCCAGGCTCAATCAACCCTACCCAGACTCTTTCAAAGAAGATGCAGATGAGCATGACTGTATGGATCCTGTTCTGTTCAAACAGTCAGTGATTAAGATGATGGTGAACACAATTGTGGCATTCATTAACCACTTCAGCCCTGGAAGGATTTGCCCCCTTAAAGACCAGGCCATTTTTTGCGATACGACACTGCGTCGCTTTAAATGACAATTGCACGGTCATGCGACGCTGTACCCAAACAAAATTGACGTCTTTTTTTCCCATAAATAGAGCTTTCTTTTGGTGGTATTTGATCACTTCTGCATGTTTTTTTTTTTGCACTATAAACAAAAAATGAGCGACAATTTTGAAAAAAAAAAACAATATTTTATCATTTTTGCTATAATTAATATCCAAAAAAAAAGTAAAAAAAGAAATTTCTTCATCAGTTTAGGCCAATATGTATTCTTCTACATATTTTTGGTAAAAAAAAATCGCAATAAGCGTATATTGATTGGTTTGCGCAAAGTTATAGTGTCTACAAAAGAGGGAATAGATCTATGCCATTTTTTTGGTGGACAGATTGGACACTTTTGACACATTTTTGGGACCATTGACATATATACAGCGATAAGTGCTATAAAATGCACTGATTATTATGTAAATGTCACTGGCAGGGAAGGGGTTAAAACTAGGGGGCAATCAAGGGGTTAAATGTGTTCCCTCGTGTGTGTGTTTCTAACTGTGGGGGGATGTGACTGACTTAGTAGGAACCGACAATCTGTCTCTCCTCTCCTGTCAGAACAGGGATATAGTTACATAGTTACATGTTTACACACATCCCCGTTCTGGGTCTCATGCCCGCGATCACATGTGGCCGGCAGTCATCGTGACCGCCGGCCACGCGCATCGGGTCTCCCGCCTTGCAGCGGGCACGCGCCCGCTGTAGCTGTTTAAAGGGCCGGCGTACAGCTACGGAGATTTGCGGGAGAGAGCCAACCTGCTGCAGTATAATAACAGCGGCTGGTCGGTTATAGGTTAGGCATGTGGTCAAGACACTCTAAATTAGCTGTTTGAACTCACCTTTTTGATAGAGTCGTCTATTCTGGCAAGGTCCAGTCTTCCAAAACCAGTAACTGGGCTCAGAGCTTTCTTGGGCCAACCAACCTTCTTCAGACTCTTCCAAAAAAGTAGATGAGGATGACCTTTGTCCAGTTTTTGATCCCTCCTTGTAAGGCTGGTGAGATGCCTTAAGATAGAAGGAAAGCAGTGGAAGTATTTAAGTTCCTCCAAGGACAGCTTTGTAATTTCCCTATTTTGTTTGAATGAAAGCTCATTCTAGAAGAATTGATCAAAAAGCATTCACAGCAGGATGTCAAAGCTATGCCCTTGTGAAGAGGAAGGTGTTCAGCATTTGGAGTCACTCCATTTGGTTAGTGTGTCCCTTATGGGATTGGCCAGATACATGATTTTACCATTAGAAGATGTGTCCTTCAAGGAAGTACTCATTCACTGCATTGCTCATAGAAGTTTACATTGACAACAATGTTGTGATTCCTGCCTCAAGGTAAATGGCAGAGGTGACTGCAGTGCAAGAGTCAGTTTTCATTGAAGGTTAGCCTCAGCAGTCCTGGCTTGGAGTCCAGGAAAAAACTGGAAAGCCAACACATCATCCAGAAGTCAGCAAAGAGCTCCAGACAGAGATACCTCCTGGTATTTTGGGAATGGCATCATACATCTCTTGGGGCACATGGTTGTTTTTTAGTACGACATCTGTTCAGTTGCCAGACCTTGGCACAGGATCCAGTTCTCTAGACGGCTCCAGGGAAGCTCAAGTTAGCAGCCTGGATTTTGAGAGGCAAAGGTTCACCGATTTAGGTTGCTCTTCGAGAGTGGTAGATGCCATCATTAAAGCATGGAAGAGTAGCATGTACAAGGTTTACAACAAAGTCTGACTAAAATTCAAAGCATATGCTTCGTCAGAGATGTTTTCTTTCAGGGAAGCCCGAGTTTGCCATGTCCTTAGTTTCCTTCAAAGAGTTCTTGACATGGGCCTGAGCGCAAGCACGCTCAAAGGACACATATCCACCATCTCAGCCTTTACTGGGACTCATTGGGCCTCTGATGTATTGATTCTTCATCTTAAAGGCTGTAGTAAAGCTAATGCATCCTAGAGCTCCCACGTTTCTACATAGGACCACAAAATAGTACTCAACTAATTGTCTGCTCCAAAAATACAGGATGGAGTTGTCGCTATGGGAATTGTCCTTAAAGACTGCTTTTCTGGAAGCAGTAGCCTCAGCCAGGAGGATTTCTGAGTTGGGGCTCCAGGGTATAAAGAACTGTATACGTCCTACCTGGCAGACAGAGTTGTTGGAATGGAATGCTGGATTCCATTCCAAAATTACCTCAAGATTCCACTTAAGTCAAGAAATTGCCTACTTTTCGTCTGGAAGATAGACAAGGTTAGTCCTTTGGATGTCGGGGAGATGCTGAAGACTTATATCAATGCTGCCTCGAGCTTCAGGTCATTGGATTGCCTGTTTGTGGTTCCCAGAGGATCACACAATGGGGCCTGAGCTTCCATTAGAGCAGTGGTCATCAACCCTGTCCTCAGGGCCCACTAACAGGCCAGGTTTGCAAGATAACTGAAATACATCACAGGTGATATCATTTGCTGCTCAGTAATTGCAGTTGTGGTGCTTTATTTCTCATTATCGCATAAATCTGTCATTTTTGACAACTGTTAATTTTAGCAAAACGGTATCTCTTCAGCTGGAGGTCAGAAATAACCTTAATTTGGTTTCTGCGTTATCCCACCCTGGTTGGCTAATTAATTGCCAGTGGTAGGCTGACATGGAGCTGTCAGGGAAACGGAATATTGAATATCAAATACTTACTGCAATTTTCCTTTCATGACGAGCTCCATGTCAGCACAAACTCCTCTCCTGTCAGAACAGGGATTTGTGTGTTTACACACACCCATCCCCGTTCTGGGTCTCATGCCTGCGATCACGTGTGGCCGGCAGTCATTGTGACCGCCGACCACGTGCATCGGGTCCCCCGCCGTGCAGCGGGCACGTGCCTGCTGTAGCTGTTTAAAAGGCTGACGTACAGCTACGGAGATTTGCGGGAGAGAGACAACCTGCCGCAGTATAAGGGCCCACTAACAGGCCAGGTTTGATGAGCTCTATGTCAGCACAAACTCCCACCCAACAATGGTGATGGCGGGGAATGTGTAGTGCTTTTGATGAAAATTAGTTATTGCAAAGCAAGGCAATGAGTGCTGCATACAAGGGCAGCGCCAACAACTGTTCAGCAACAATTTCACTTTGTAAACCCCTACCTTAAAAAGGCCCTAGAACAACAAAATCAAAAAGCATATCCTCCACTTCAAAAAAAAATTTTAAAAATCCAATACATATAAAAACCTAAAGGACCTAAAAACTAAACACCCAAAAGGAAAGCCCACTATATTTATTGTAGCGGAAAAAAGGAAAAAGTTGAAAGAAAAAAGACCCTAAGAAAACACAAAAGGGAAAAAAAACTTCAAAGGGGTGGCACAGAAGCTAGCAATCAAGCACATTTGCTGCTGAGGTTAGGTATAAGACCCCATACACACTATTAGATTTTCTTCAGATTTTTGTCTTCATATTTACCAAAAACCATACAATATGAGGTCAAACCTTTATGCCCCGTACACACGATCGGATTTTCCGACGGAAAATGTGCGATAGGACCTTGTTGTCGGAAATTCCGACCGTGTGTGGGCTCCATCACACATTTTCCATCGGATTTTCCGACACACAAAGTTTGAGAGCAGGCTATAAAATTTTCCGACAACAAAATCCGTTGTCGGAATTTCCGATCGTGTGTACACAAATCCGACGCACAAAGTGCCACGCATGCTCAGAATAAATAAAGAGATGAAAGCTATTGGCTACTGCCCCATTTAGAGTCCAGACGTACGTGTTTTACGTCACCGCGTTCAGAACGATCGGATTTTCCGACAACTTTGTGTGACTGTGTGTATGCAAGACAAGTTTGAGCCAACATCCGTCGGAAAAAATCCTAGGATTTTGTTGTCGGAATGTCCAATCAATGTCTGACCGTGTGCACGGGGCATAAGAGTTTCAATTTGTATGAAATCAGGCGGGTCCTTGCACTAAATGGTTTTGGCAAATCTGAAGACATAAATCTTCAGAAAATGTAATAGTGTGTATGTTGTCTAACTCTGAACAGGGGGGATGGGGTACACAAGGATATGCAGCACAGTACAGTATCACACACTGGCAATATAGTTGCTTGAAGCCCATCCTTTTTTAGTGAGGGGCTGACTTGTCCATTCTTTCAGATTATTATCTCTCATCTGACCAAGGACAAGGGTTATGTAGTGCATTATGAACTCAGTGGCAAAACAAGAGAGAGGAGGCGCCTCTGGGTGCAGACGTTTAAAACAATTTATTAAAAAGCAGTAACAGCTGGTAATACACTCACATTTATGTGGTGGATATCAAACATAGCAATGTCCCAGGTCAATCCAGGGGGTCCGTGGAGTCATCTCTCTCGGCTGGTAGATGTAAGGGGTCTGGGTAATCTCAAAGCGCTGGATGTCCTCGGCCGAACAGCGGAGACAGGCACCAGAATGAGGCTTGGGTTACAGCCGATCCTGTCGAGGGATGATGACGTCACACGATGTGCGACGCGTTTCCTAAGCTGGCACGCCGTGAGTGGTATGACGGCGGCGCTCCTTTGTCAAGCTGATTGGCTGGGAGCTAAACAGGATGTTTTTATGTAAGACAATGATGGGGAGGAGAGCGGAAGTGGGAATGATGGGAGGGGGAGGGAAGGGGAGGGAGAGGGGGGGTGGCAAGAGGTCCTGTGTATAGAAGTGTCAGCAATGGAGGAGTTTGACAGAAAATAATACAGGATGGGGAAAAAAAGGGGGAGGGAGGGGGGAAAAAAAGGAGCGAAGGGAAAAGAGTGAACAAATGATAAATGGAGAGGAGGCAGAATAAATATGATGGATTAAAAAAGTAAAAACATGAGAATGTAAAAAATAAAAATAAATATAAAGATAAAAATAAATATAAAGGACAAATATAAAGGACGGCTGCAAGGTAAAAAAATGGAAGAAATGACATGTGCATAAGAAAAATAGTATAGGGAATTATATATGGGGGGAAGATGACCATGACTATATGTGTCTTCAAATAGACACAGAGAGAATGTATATGCAGACATATGTATATAGAATATGGAAATGATTGGAAGTGTGCTGCATATCCTGATGGTATATGTTAGCCCATTAATAAGTGGATCAGAATCGATGTATGGCTTACAGAAATTAATACTAAAGGGGAGATGATAACCGTATAAACTAGAGGGGGGGGGGGAGAGAAGAGGAAAACGGTATATATGTATATATATACACACCTATGTATACACATATGTATGCATACACATATGCATGGAGGGGGAAAAAAAAAGAATACACACATGTGTGTACATATCTGCATGGGAGAGGGGGAATAAAAGAAAAAGACAACCGGGGGGGGGGAGAAAAGAGGGGGGGGAGATTAAGGGGGGGGGAGGAGAAAAAATCTATAATGATGAAGGTTTCGATACACTCATTTATTCCTCCAGGCGAGAGGACATCTAGACGATAGATCCAATAGGTCTCCCTCGCACATAATTTTTTAAACCTTTCGGCAGGCGAGAGAGACCTAGGGATCTGTTCTATGACCCAAACTGACAGTCCAAGGGTGGAGCCCTTATGGGCTGCAGCGAAGTGTTTCGGTACACTATGGGGGTCAGTGCCCCCCTCAATGTATCTCCTGTGTTCCCCGAACCTTTGTCTCAAAGGCCGAATGGTGCGGCCAACATATATGAGACCGCATGGGCAAATCAAGCCATACACCACATAGTCGGATGAACAGTTGTAGAAGTCTTTGAGGATGTATGTCTGGCCTTTGGTTGAAAAAGATTTTTGGCCATGGTGGACAAAATGACAGGTCTTACACAATTTTTTCCGACATTGAAACATCCCTACTAGGGGGATGAGTGGGGTAATGGATGGGAAAGCATGAGTAGTCTTAAGTTTACTGGGGGCGATTTTGTTTTTAAGATTAGGAGCCCTTCAATAGGTGACCTGTGGGTGTGTAGGGAGAGTGGGTCTAAGATGGGGGTCTTGTTGGAGGATATCCCAATGTTTCCGGAGAATCTTCTCCATTCTACTGTGTTGAGAATGAAAGGTAGTGATAAATCTTATGGGGCAATTCGTGGGGGGTGTGTTACTGCGTGGAGGTTTCCCGTGAAGATATAGGTTGTAAGCAGTCTCCACTAAATCTTCCGGGTATCCTTTCTCAAGGAACTTCTTTTTAAGGTGAGTACTGGCATCTATGTAATCAGCTTGCCTGGTACAGTTTGTTCTCAACCTACAAAATTGACCTTTTGGGATATTTTTAATCCACGGCGGAAAGTGGCAACTCTTAAAATGAAGGTACGAGTTGCCACTAGTAGGCTTGGTGTAGTTCTTGGCATATATCTCCTGGTTGTCATGTCGTAATTCTAGATCTAGAAAAGCAAGAGAAGTCTGATTGCTGTCATATGTGAAAGATAATCCGTACTTGTTATTGTTATGCCCCGTACACACGGTCGGACTTTGTTCGGACATTCCGACAACAAAATCCTAGGATTTTTTCCGACGGATGTTGGCTCAAACTTGTCTTGCATACACACGGTCACACAAAGTTGTCGGAAAATCCGATCGTTCTATACGCGGTGACGTAAAACACGTACGTCGGGACTATAAACGGGGCAGTGGCCAATAGCTTTCATCTCTTTATTTATTCTGAGCATGCGTGGCACTTTGTCCGTCGGATTTGTGTACACACGATAGGAATTTCCGACAACGGATTTTGTTGTCGGAAAATTTTATCTCCTGCTCTCGAACTTTGTGTGTCGGAAAATCCGATGGAAAATGTCCGATGGAGCCCACACACGGTCGGAATTTCCGGCAACACGCTCCGATCGGACATTTTCCATCGGAAAATCCGACCGTGTGTACGGGGCATTACAGTGTGTGGTGAATGATGGAATGAGGTCTAGGGGTCCATCCCAGATAATTATAATATCGTCAATATATCTGCCGAAAAAGACGATATTAGCCGAATAGGGGTTATTGTGGTAGATGTGATGTTGTTCCCAAAACCCCATGGCCAGGTTCGCGTATGAGGGGGCAAAATTTGCCCCCATCGCAGTCCCTTGTAGCTGTAGGTAGAAGTCACCGTTAAATGTGAAGTAGTTGTGTGTTAGACAAAACATGGTGGCTTCTATGATGAAGGTAGCCTGGCGGGGATTGATAAGTGGATCCTTCAAGAGGAAGTACTCGAGGGCCATAATACCAAAATCGTGGGGAATTGAAGTGTACAGGGAGCTTACGTCTAAAGATAGCCAAGAGTAAGTGGGTTCCCAACTGTATGGTAAAAGTTGTTCCATGAGATGTGTCCCATCTCGTATGTAGGACTGAAGTTGGTGTACTAGGGGTTGTAAGTATCTGTCAACATATAGGCTGAAGCCTGAAGTGATACTGTCCATTGAGGCTACGATTGGCCTACCTGGGGGATTATGCTGGTTTTTGTGGATTTTTGGTAAATGGTAAAAGTAAGGGATGGAATAGAATGATTTGCGGAAGAAGAGGCTCTCCACCTTGGAGATGATATTATCCCTGAGGGCAGTCATGATCAGAACTTCAGCTTCTGAAGTGAAATCATTAGTGGGATCTTTGGAGAGCTTTGTGTAAGTGGTATGGTCTGACAGGAGCCTTTCAGCCTCTGCAATATAGTCAGTCTTATTTTGGAGTATGATACCGCCTCCTTTATCAGCAGGCTTGATGATAAGGTCTTCTGCTGAAATGAATTGTTGTAGAGACCTAGTTTCTGATGATGAGAGGTTATGTGATTTGGAGGTGGATGTGGTGTTGCAAAGTTTAGTCATGTCAGAGAATACTACTCTGTAGAAGCTTTCTATATAAGGCCCTTTTGAGTGTGTTGGGAAGAAGATGGATTTGGGCTTCAAATCAGAATGTATAATGGGTGGGGATGTGGCAAGGTGTTGTGTGAGTAACCTGGACAGGTCATCTTCTGTACATGGGTAATCGTCTGTGATGTGTGTGGTGTCTAAACAGTCATAGTCGTAGATGTCAGAAGTGTTATCGACATCTTCAGGTGAAGGGTGGGACGAGGTAATATTAACCTGTTGGATGGGGGTTAGTAAATCTTTGGCTTTTTGGATGTTATAGTGTCTCTGGAGAGTGAGATTCCTAATGTAGCAATTTAGATCTTTAAAAAGCAAAAAGGGGTTTGGCCTATTAATAGGGGCAAAATTCAAGCCACGGCTGAGGAGTGCCGTGTCGGCAGAGGACATGCTATAGTTAGATAGATTAAAGATTTTTACCGTTTTTTTTCGGATTCTGTGTGTAAAGTAGCTCGTCTGGTTCGTCCCCCTCGGCGGCCTCTTCTGCGAGTTTTCTTTTTCTGGATGTAATTGCCGGAGGGGGACTGGACACTAAAAAAGTATCCTGGGAGGGGGCCTGGGATGAACCAACAGGGGTATGACAACCTGTGAAGTGGGGGGGCAGGGCAAGTGGATCGGTCTGATGATTGACCGTATCTCCTGTTAGAGTATCTGAATGGGGATGTATATTATCCATATGTGCAACAGATAAATGAGAGGGACTGGTGATATCATTAGGGGGACCGACATTAATAGTCTGACTGGATGAAACTGTGGCTGTGGGATTTTGTCTATTGTAAAAGAGAGTTAGAGAAGTGATCAATTCCCTATTTTTTTGTAAATACTTTCTAGGGTATTTTTGATTTAGATCCTGTTGTTTTTTACTTTTCTTCCATGTGGGAGTAGGGTAGTGGCTAATAGGAGGGTGTGGACCAGGTGTATGGGGAGAAGGTCGGGCTTTTTGGGGTATAGGATACGTTTTGGGTCTCTGAGGCATATTGAGTGGTATACTCATAAGGGGAGGGGGATGGGAAGTAGAGACGGGGGGTGGTAAACTCATGAGGGATGGGAGACCTGAAACAGAGGAAGAAAGATTGGGGGATACTATCTTTCCTGAAGCCTGTGTGGGTAATGTATTGGAGAAAGTGGTGTAAGGTTTTTTGTTCCACGTGAAGATTCTATCAGAGTTGTAGTCATCTAGGTCTCTTTTAAATTTTCCAATTTTGGAGTTGACAAGAGAATCTTCATCCCTTTTGGTGTTACTCTGGAGAATATTCAACCATACATGGGGGATGGTGGTGGATGTAGTTTTTATGTCATTTATAATGGAGAGTATTTGATCATATAGTTTGTCAAATCTATTTTTTCTATGGGATATCAAGATTCCCATCCATTTAGCCGTACAAAACTCGGCTAGACCGGCCCATTCCTTTGTGTGCTCAGCACTCAAAAAGGCAGGGCTTTCTTTTAAAACTCTGAGGCCTCTGGGTGAGATCCAGGTTTGGATGTACTGTTCTAGAAAGAATTGATCCCACCATTGTTGATTGGCGGAATGTATCAATCTTTCAAGTTGTTTGAACTTGCTGCAAAGGTGCGATCTGGTTTTACCTGTAAGTGTGGCCTCTTTCGAAAAAGTGACCTGAAGCAAACTAGAGGTGATTTTATCTAGAATCTTATATCTATGGTCATCTATGATAGTGGGAAGATCCATGGTATGTGGTATAAAAAGGTAGTATAAATGAAAAGAAAGCTGAGATGAAAAGAAGTGGGGGGAGGGGACAGGACTTAATTAGAATTGTGACCATATAAAACTATATATATGTATGCGTATACAGGTGCGCGTGTATAAACTCGCACGCACACACATATGTGTACATCTGTAAGGATCACAGTCAATATGCAGCACGAGCGGGCATTCATAAACAACAATGTAACAAGTTATCGGCGCGAAATAGTGACAGCTGTATCCATATCAACAGTTATGTACAGAAATGAATTTATCATTAACATTAAAAAATAATAATAAGTCCGTGTTGTGACACTACAAGTGGGGGGGGTAAAAAAATATATTGTGTGAAGTCCACATTCAGGGCAGCCTTCCGGTAGGGGTGAAAGCCTTTATCCCAAGAGTACTGCAAAACAAGAGAGAGGAGGCGCCTCTGGGTGCAGACGTTTAAAACAATTTATTAAAAAGCAGTAACAGCTGGTAATACACTCACATTTATGTGGTGGATATCAAACATAGCAATGTCCCAGGTCAATCCAGGGGGTCCGTGGAGTCATCTCTCTCGGCTGGTAGATGTAAGGGGTCTGGGTAGTCTCAAAGCGCTGGATGTCCTCGGCCGAACAGCGGAGACAGGCACCAGAACGAGGCTTGGGTTACAGCCGATCCTGTCGAGGGATGATGACGTCACACGATGTGTGACGCGTTTCCTAAGCTGGCACGCCGTGAGTGGTATGACGGCGGTGCTCCTTTGTCAAGCTGATTGGCTGGGAGCTAAACAGGATGTTTTTATGTAAGACAATGATGGGGAGGAGAGCGGAAGTGGGAATGATGGGAGGGGGAGGGAAGGGGAGGGAGAGGGGGGGTGGCAAGAGGTCCTGTGTATAGAAGTGTCAGCAATGGAGGAGTTTGACAGAAAATAATACAGGATGGGGAAAAAAAGGGGGAGGGAGGGGGGAAAAAAAGGAGCGAAGGGAAAAGAGTGAACAAATGATAAATGGAGAGGAGGCAGAATAAATATGATGGATTAAAAAAGTAAAAACATGAGAATGTAAAAAATAAAAATAAATATAAAGATAAAAATACCGTAAATATAAAGGACAAATATAAAGGACGGCTGCAAGGTAAAAAAACGGAAGAAATGACATGTGCATAAGAAAAATAGTATAGGGAATTATATATGGGGGGAAGATGACCATGACTATATGTGTCTTCAAATAGACACAGAGAGAATGTATATGCAGACATATGTATATAGAATATGGAAACGATTGGAAGTGTGCTGCATATCCTGATGGTATATGTTAGACCATTAATAAGTGGATCAGAATCGATGTATGGCTTACAGAAATTAATACTAAAGGGGAGATGATAACCGTATAAACTAGAGGGGGGGGGGGGGGAGAGAAGAGGAAAACGGTATATATGTATATATATACACACCTATGTCACTTCAGGTCACTTTTTCGAAAGAGGCCACACTTACAGATAAAACCAGATCGCACCTTTGCGGCAAGTTCAAACAACTTGAAAGATTGATACATTCCGCCAATCAACAATGGTGGGATCAATTCTTTCTAGAACAGTACATCCAAACCCGGATCTCACCCAGAGGCCTCAGAGTTTTAAAAGAAAGCCCTGCCTTTTTGAGTGCTGAGCACACAAAGGAATGGGCCGGTCTAGCCGAGTTTTGTACGGCTAAATGGATGGGAATCTTGATATCCCATAGAAAAAATAGATTTGACAAACTATATGATCAAATACTCTCCATTATAAATGACATAAAAACTACATCCACCACCATCCCCCATGTATGGTTGAATATTCTCCAGAGTAACACCAAAAGGGATGAAGATTCTCTTGTCAACTCCAAAATTGGAAAATTTAAAAGAGACCTAGATGACTACAACTCTGATAGAATCTTCACGTGGAACAAAAAACCTTACACCACTTTCTCCAATACATTACCCACACAGGCTTCAGGAAAGATAGTATCCCCCAATCTTTCTTCCTCTGTTTCAGGTCTCCCATCCCTCATGAGTTTACCACCCCCCGTCTCTACTTCCCATCCCCCTCCCCTTATGAGTATACCACTCAATATGCCTCAGAGACCCAAAACGTATCCTATACCCCAAAAAGCCCGACCTTCTCCCCATACACCTGGTCCACACCCTCCTATTAGCCACTACCCTACTCCCACATGGAAGAAAAGTAAAAAACAACAGGATCTAAATCAAAAATACCCTAGAAAGTATTTACAAAAAAATAGGGAATTGATCACTTCTCTAACTCTCTTTTACAATAGACAAAATCCCACAGCCACAGTTTCATCCAGTCAGACTATTAATGTCGGTCCCCCTAATGATATCATCAGTCCCTCTCATTTATCTGTTGCACATATGGATAATATACATCCCCATTCAGATACTCTAACAGGAGATACGGTCAATCATCAGACCGATCCACTTGCCCTGCCCCCCCACTTCACAGGTTGTCATACCCCTGTTGGTTCATCCCAGGCCCCCTCCCAGGATACTTTTTTAGTGTCCAGTCCCCCTCCGGCAATTACATCCAGAAAAAGAAAACTCGCAGAAGAGGCCGCCGAGGGGGACAAACCAGACGAGCTACTTTACACACAGAATCCGAAAAAAAACGGTAAAAATCTTTAATCTGTCTAACTATAGCATGTCCTCTGCCGACACGGCACTCCTCAGCCGTGGCTTGAATTTTGCCCCTATTAATAGGCCAAACCCCTTTTTGCTTTTTAAAGATCTAAATTGCTACATTAGGAATCTCACTCTCCAGAGACACTATAACATCCAAAAAGCCAAAGATTTACTAACCCCCATCCAACAGGTTAATATTACCTCGTCCCACCCTTCACCTGAAGATGTCGATAACACTTCTGACATCTACGACTATGACTGTTTAGACACCACACACATCACAGACGATTACCCATGTACAGAAGATGACCTGTCCAGGTTACTCACACAACACCTTGCCACATCCCCACCCATTATACATTCTGATTTGAAGCCCAAATCCATCTTCTTCCCAACACACTCAAAAGGGCCTTATATAGAAAGCTTCTACAGAGTAGTATTCTCCGACATGACTAAACTTTGCAACACCACATCCACCTCCAAATCACATAACCTCTCATCATCAGAAACTAGGTCTCTACAACAATTCATTTCAGCAGAAGACCTTATCAAGCCTGCTGATAAAGGAGGCGGTATCATACTCCAAAATGAGTCTGACTATATTGCAGAGGCTGAAAGGCTCCTGTCAGACCATACCACTTACACAAAACTCTCCAAAGATCCCACTAATGATTTCACTTCAGAAGCTGAAGTTCTGATCATGACTGCCCTCAGGGATAATATCATCTCCAAGGTGGAGAGCCTCTTCTTCCGCAAATCATTCTATTCCATCCCTTACTTTTACCATTTACCAAAAATCCACAAAAACCAGCATAATCCCCCAGGTAGGCCAATCGTAGCCTCAATGGACAGTATCACTTCAGGCTTCAGCCTATATGTTGACAGATACTTACAACCCCTAGTACACCAACTTCAGTCCTACATACGAGATGGGACACATCTCATGGAACAACTTTTACCATACAGTTGGGAACCCACTTACTCTTGGCTATCTTTAGACGTAAGCTCCCTGTACACTTCAATTCCCCACGATTTTGGTATTATGGCCCTCGAGTACTTCCTCTCGAAGGATCCACTTATCAATCCCCGCCAGGCTACCTTCATCATAGAAGCCACCAGGTTTTGTCTAACACACAGCTACTTCACATTTAACGGTGACTTCTACCTACAGCTACAAGGGACTGCGATGGGGGCAAATTTTGCCCCCTCATACGCGAACCTGGCCATGGGGTTTTGGGAACAACATCACATCTACCACAATAACCCCTATTCGGCTAATATCGTCTTTTTCGGCAGATATATTGACGATATTATAATTATCTGGGATGGACCCCTGGACCTCATTCCATCATTCACCACACACTGTAACAATAACAAGTACGGATTATCTTTCACATATGACAGCAATCAGACTTCTCTTGCTTTTCTAGATCTAGAATTACGACATGACAACCAGGAGATATATGCCAAGAACTACACCAAGCCTACTAGTGGCAACTCGTACCTTCATTTTAAGAGTTGCCACTTTCCGCCGTGGATTAAAAATATCCCAAAAGGTCAATTTTGTAGGTTGAGAACAAACTGTACCAGGCAAGCTGATTATATAGATGCCAGTACTCACCTTAAAAAGAAGTTCCTTGAGAAAGGATACCCGGAAGATTTAGTGGAGACTGCTTACAACCTATATCTTCACGGGAAACCTCCACGCAGTAACACACCCCCCACGAATTGCCCCATAAGATTTATCACTACCTTTCATTCTCAACACAGTAGAATGGAGAAGATTCTCCGGAAACATTGGGATATCCTCCAACAAGACCCCCATCTTAGACCCACTCTCCCTACACACCCACAGGTCACCTATCGAAGGGCTCCTAATCTTAAAAACAAAATCGCCCCCAGTAAACTTAAGACTACTCATGCTTTCCCATCCATTACCCCACTCATCCCCCTAGTAGGGATGTTTCAATGTCGGAAAAAATTGTGTAAGACCTGTCATTTTGTCCACCATGGCCAAAAATCTTTTTCAACCAAAGGCCAGACATACATCCTCAAAGACTTCTACAACTGT